>NC_141667.1:144822931-145512097 GCF_028749965.1 Puma concolor
ATCCTTAACGTGTATGCACACACCTAACAAGAGAGTGTCAAACTTTGTGAGACAGTAACTGATAGAATTGCAAGGGGAAATTGATGAATCAACCATTACAGGTGGAGGCTTCAACACCATTCTATCAGAAATGGACAAATCCAGCAGGCAGAAAATTAGTGAGGACATAGTTGAACTCAACAACACCATCAATCAATTACATATAATGGACATCTGTAAACTTTCTCCATCCAACAAAAGCAGAATACACATTCTTCTCAAGCTCACCTGGAATATTCACCAAGATAGAGCACCAATTCTGGGCCCTAAAACAAAACTTAAACTTTTAAGAATAGAAATCATACAATGTCTGCTCTCATACCACGATGGAATTTAACCAGCAATCAATAACAGAAAGAGGGGTGGAAAATTCCAAAGTACATGGAGATTAAACAATGAACTTTTAAATAACAGATGGATCAAAAAAGAAATCTTAAGTTTAAAAATATTTTGAGTTAAATTAAAATTCAAACATCATTTATCAAAATTCATAGGATACAGGAAAAGCAGTGCTTAGAAGGAGGTTTATAGCACTGAATGCATATATTACATATAAGAAAAAACTTAAGTCTATAATGTCAGCTCCTACCTTAGGAAACAAGAAAAAGATGAGCAAATAAAATCCAAAGTATGTAGAAAATAAATCATAAAATTTTGAGTAGAAATCAATGAACTGAAAACAGGAAATCGATATAATCAATCAAGGAAAACAGAAGTTGGTTCTTCAAAAAGCTGAATAAAATTTATAATCTAGTCATACTTGCCAGGAAAGAAGAAAGAGAGAACACAAAGTCCTAATATCAGAAGTAAAAGTGGAAACATCCCTGGAGATTGAAAGGACAATCAAGAAGGGGCACCTGGGTGGCTCAATGGGTTAAGCGTCCGACTTTGGCTCAGGTCATGATCTCACAGTTTGTGGGTTTGAGCCCCACATTGGGATCTGCGCTGACAGCTCAGAGCCTGAAGCTTGCTTCAGATTCTGTGTCTCCCTCTCTCTGCTCCTCCCCTGCTCATGCTCTGTCTCTCTCAAAAATATAAACACTGGAAAAAAGGAAGTACAATCAAGAAATTCTATGATTAAGTCCATACCCACAAATTTGACAACCTACGAGAAATGGATGAATTTCATTAAAGACACAATCTGCCAAAATTCACAAGACATACGCCAGCTGAATAGACCTACATATACTAAAGAAATTAAATAAATAATTAATAACTTTCCAAAAACAGAAAGCACCAGACTGAGAGAGGTTTCCCTGGTCAATTCTAACAAATACTTAAGGAAGAATTGACACCTATTATCTATAGTCTCTTTTGGTACATAAAAGCAGAGGTCATACTTTCTAACTCATTCTAGGAGACAAACATCACCCTAATAACAAAACCAGACAAACACATTATAAGAAAAAAAATACTACAGACCACTGATTCTCATGAACATAGATGCAAAACTCTCAACAAAATATAATGTAAAAAGAAAATTACATACCATGACCAAATGGGATTTATTCCATGAATGGACAATGACAAGCTAAAGAAGAAATATCATTTTATCACATCAATAGATGCAGAAAAAGCATTTGACAAAATCAAACATACATTCATGGTAACAATTCTCAACAAACTAGAACTAGAAGGAAACTTACCCAACTTGATAAAGAATGTATACAAAATCCTACAACCAGTAATTAATGGTGAGTAGAAGTTTTCCCTATAAGATCAAAAGCAAAGCAGGATGTCCCCCCTCACCCTCACCACTTCTTTTCAACATCATAGAAGTCCTAGTTTTGTTTTAATTTTTTCTAATGTTTAATTATTTTTGAGAGAGAGAGCGAACGAGCACAAGCAGGGGAGGAGCAGAGAGAGAGGGAGACACAGAATCAGAAAGAGGCTCCAGGCTCTGAGCTGTCCACATAGAGCCCAACGCAGGGCTCGAACTCACCAACTGTGAGATCATGACCTGAGCCGAAGCCGGACGCTCAACCAACTGAGCCACCCAGGTGCCCCCATAGAAGTCCTAGTTAATGCAGTAAGACAAGAAAAGAAGAAGAAGAAGAAGAAGAAGAAGAAGAAGAAGAAGAAGAAGAAGAACTAAAATTGTTATGGTTCACAGATGAGATGTTAAAAATCTGAAAGAACTGATGAAACAAAAACAAAAACAAAAACACCCACTTGGAACCAATAAGTAATGATATCAGTGTTTCAGTATACAAAGTTAATATACACAAGTCAATTGGTTTCCTATGGGCAGGGGGAAGGGTGGGTGAAAAAGGTGAAGGGACTTAAAAGGTACTAGCTTCCAGTTTTAAAGCAAATGAGGCATGGAAATGAAAAGTACAGTGTAATAATAATACTGTAATGGTCAATAATACTGTAATAATATTGTATGTTGACAGATGGTCATTATACTTTTTGTGGTGGGCAGTGAGGTATGTATACAACTATCATATCACTATGTTGTACACCTGAAACAACCACAACAATGTATGCCAATTATACTCTAATTAAAAAAAAGACACTTGTAAAAAATACTACTTTCCTATATACCAACAATAAACAAGTGCAATTTGAAATGAAAAACAATACAATTTATAATAGTAAATACCCCCAAAAGAAATTCTTTGGTG
The DNA here is from genome assembly GCF_028749965.1 of Puma concolor. NCBI lineage: Eukaryota > Metazoa > Chordata > Mammalia > Carnivora > Felidae > Puma > Puma concolor. Next base: position 144,825,598 of record NC_141667.1, read on the forward strand.
TAAGTCTAAAAAATGTGTACAAGATCCATGAGAGAAACTTCTAAACTCTGATAAAAGATATCAAGGAAGAAATAGAAGAAAAGACGTTCCATGTTCACGAATAAGAACCAATACAGTCAGGATATCTTCCAAAATTGAGCTACAGATTCAATGCGATCCCAATCAAAATATCAGCAAGTTATTTTGTGGATACAGTGATTCTGAAGTTTATATAAAGAATCAAAGTTACCAGAATAGTCAACACAGTATTGAAGGAGAAGAACAAGCTGGAAAACTGAAACTACCCAACTTCAAAACTTACTATAAGACTACAGTAATAAATACACCGTGGTATTGCCAGAAGAATACTAAATATGATCAATGCAACAGAAGAGAAAGCTCAGAAGAGATATGCGTAAATACAGCCCACTGATGTCTGACAAAGACACGGATGAAGTACAATGGAGTAAGGAGAGTCTTTTCAACAAATGATGCTGGAACAAGAGGACATCCAAATGCACAAAGTGTAGACAGAGTCCTTACATCTTCATGAAAATTAATTCAAAAGGATCACGCACCTAAATATAAAATTATAAAACTCCTAACAGATAACTTAGGAGAAAATCAAGACGACTTTGGTTTTGATGATGGTTTTTTACGAGAACACAGAAGTGCAATTTACTAAGGAAATAATTGGTAAGCTGGACCTCATTAAGTTAAATATGTCTCTTCTATGAAAGACCCTGTTACAAGAATGAGAAGATAAGACACACTGGGAGAAGTTATTTGCAGAAGGCAAATCTTTTAATCTATTTTTTTGGCTTATTTATTTATTTTGAGGGTGGGGGGAGGGCAGCGAGAGGGGGAGACAGAGAGTCCCAAACGGGCTCTGCACTGGTAGTGCAGAACTTGACATGGGCCTCGAACCCACCAATTGTGAGATCATGGCCTGAGCCCAAACCAAGTGTCAGATGCTTAACCTCCTAAGCCAGCCAGGTGTTCCCAGAAGGCATATCTTATAAACGTCTGTCCTCTAAAGTATACAAAGAATTCTTTTTTTTTTTTCAACATTTATTTATTTTTGGGACAGAGAGAGACAGAGCATGAACGGGGGAGGGGCAGAGAGAGAGGGAGACACAGAATCAGAAACAAGCTCCAGGCTCTGAGCCATCAGCCCAGAGCCCGACGCGGGGCTCGAACTCACGGACCACGAGATCGTGACCTGGCTGAAGTCAGGTGCTTAACCGACTGCGCCACCCAGGCGCCCCTACAAAGAATTCTTAAAATCGTAAGAAAACAACTTGATCAAAAAGTGAGTCAAAGACCTTTGCAGAACACTTCACCGAAGATGACATAAAAATGGCAGATAAGCATCTGAAAAGATGCTTCACATCAGACACTATCAGATAAGTGCAAGTTAAAACAAGATATCCCAAAAATCTATTAGAAGAGCCAAAATCCAGAACGCTGACAATACCAAATTCGGGCGAAAATGTGGAGCAAAGGGACCTCTCATTGATTGCTGGCACGAATGCAAAATGGTACAGTCACTGTGGAGTAGTTTAGTGGTTTCTCACATAACTACACATACTCTTACCAAATGATCTAGCAATCATGCTCCTTGGATTTACTCCGAGGAGTCAAAAGCTGAACTCCAACCAAAATCTTGCACACGGATGTTTACAGCAGCTTTATGCATAATTGCCCAAACTTGAGGCAACCATAATGTCCTTTAGTAGGTGAATGGATAAAATGCGATTCATCTAGAAAACTGAAAATTTTTCACTGATGAAAAAATGAGCTGTCAAATCATGAAAAGACACAGAAGGAACACGAGTGCAGCTCACTGAGTGAAAAATGGCCATCTGAAAAGGCGGCGTACTGTATGATTCCAACTATATGACATTCTGAAAAGGCAAATCTGTACAATCAGTAAAAAAGCTGAGAGACTGACAACGGTTAGGGGAATGAAAGAATGAGCAGGTACAACACTGAGAATTTGGGGGGCAGTAAAACTACTCTGTATGATGCTGTAATGAGGGACACACGTCATTACACATTTGTTCAAATCCATAGAATTTACAACACCAAGAGAGAACCCTCATGCATACTACTGGTTTGGATGATTATGTTTCTCAATACCGATTCATCTACTGTAACAACTCTAACACTCTGGTGGGAGATGTCCAAAACTGTTCCAAAAAATAAAGTCTACTGAAATATATATATATATATACACCCACACACACCTATGTAGATACGTAGATATATGTGTGTGTGGGTGTGTATACATATTTGTTGATGAAAATTAACTATTTTTGTAGGCATCTATATAGATGAATCACAAACTTAACACTGGCTGGAAAGAAAGTTATAAATTTCAAAACCAGCAAAGTAATCAAATGATGATAAAAAGTCCAACTATAGTAAACTTTAGGGGGGTGCTTGCCACATTCTGGTGATACAAAGAAAGTTTCTGGTGACTATCAGTATTCTATATTTTTACCTGAGTGATGCTTTAATGGTTATATTTACTCTGATAAAATTTACTGATCTATATATACTCATGAATTATGTACCTTTATATGCATATTATAATCTGGTTTACATGCTAAATACTTATTTTGTATTTTTAATCTTCGTATCTTGTTAGACTTATATGAGATTTTCAAGACTGGTAAGAGTTTTAATTTCAAAAATTTTAGTATTTTCCTTTCTCCTTCTAATAGAATTTGATCTCTTTTACTTGCTTGTTCTTACTCTCAAGTTGTGTGGGGCGCTGCTCATTTTTCCTTCACTTTTCTTTGGTTTTCTTTTTCCTTTTTAACATTTATTCATTTTTGAGAGACAGAGCATGAGTGGAAGAGACTAGAGAGAGAGAGGGAGACACAGAATCCGAAGCAGGCTCCAGGCTCTGAGCTGCCAGCACAGAGCCTGAGGCGGGGCTTGAACTCATGGCCCACAAGGTCATGACCTGAGCCGAAGTAAGATGCTTAACTGACTGAGCCACCCAGATGCCCCATCCTTCACTAATTCTAATTACACTGCTCCTGAAATGACAACTGAACCCTTGCAGCTGTACTTATGAGTAGCTAATCATTATTTATTTATTATGCCTGGACACTGACATTATAAAATACAGTGTTGGAATATTAGGTAAAGAAAACAGAAGTAAAAAATTTTCCTTTTAAATCTTCACCTTCTACCCTGGGTACATTTTAAACAACCCAACAGCCTCTTACACTAAAGAAGTTAAAAAAAAAATGTGCATTCATAGGTTCTTAAAATAGTGACACAAGTCAAGAAAAGAATGTCATCAGACAACATTTGAAATGAGATTTGCAAAGTTTGTGGATGCTGCTGAATTCGAAATGAAAACGAAAATGTGAAATGAAAAGGATCAACAGAAAATATACGATTGGGTGTGAGTGGGACCCTTAAGTACTTGTTTATAAGGTGGAGATAGTTCACGGTGATTATAAGTACACTTGGAAGTGCTGGAATAAATATCACAATCTAGTAGGTAAAAAAGAACCCGCTTTAAGATATTGACGAGGAAATAGATGGAAAAGAGAAAACAAGGAAGTCACTGTCCTGAGCTCCTCTGGTCTCAGCTATGTTGAAACAAATGACCCCAATAGTATTGCTAGAAGAATATGCAGAAGAAAAGAGAAATTTCCATGGAACCATGGAACCCAGTTTACTCAGTTTTAAGAAGTATAGAGTTGCCTTCTCCGAGAAGACTGAGAGTTAAATACACTGTTGCAGAAAAAAATATATTAAAAAAAGGAACACTCATGATGACCCTATTTACAACCTTTATATATACATGTATTTTTAACTTTGTAAAATTGTTAGAGAGTATCGATTTCCCAGGGGGCTGAACAATTTGAGCCAAATAATCAAGGCTTGCAATCAACACTCCTAGGAGTACAATCAATGGCCCCGCTCTTACCTGCCAAACTGTAACCTCTACTAACACGAGTCAGTCACAGAAAGGAGGGCATGAGAGCAAGTACACTTCATTTCACAGCGTAGGGTTTGCTTTACATCTAAGCTGACAGCAAGTGTGTAACTAAGATAATATTTTTTTAATTCCTTTTTAATTGCCATCACTGATGTACAATTCCCCAGGCTCTTCCCCCCCCCACCCCCCCCCCCACCCCCAGAAAAGAATAAATTGGCTAGTGAGAGATTATCTTATTTCCTAACAATTCAGATTTGGGGCTCCAGTTTGCTAATAAGATATGCACCATGAAGAATTCTTATCAGCCTTTAAAGAGGCTTTTGAAAGGAATCAAACATTATATTCTAGGTATGCTTCCATCTTTTCAAAGCAAAAATGAACGTTGGAAATTGCACTTCTCAGAAAATGTCAGCAACGATCACTTTTATATTTTAAATAAGCCCAAACCAGCATATAATGTGGGCATTTAGCATATACACATTCATGAGCTGTATTTCAAGAATTTTGCAAGTAATTGTTGGGATGTGACACAAATAAATAGATGTATTTATCTTCTGCCTTAAATATCCTGATATGTGAAAAAGAATCTTGATGTGTGATTTTTACTTACTTATATTCTTAGAAGTTTTTGTTTGTTCAGTCTTGCAAAAAGATTTCCTTAGGTCTTTCTCTAAGTTTTCTTGTATGTGTCTGCTGTAAGTTTTAAGGAACTATTGTTAATATTTTTATCTCTGCCACATGTGAATTCTTACTGACTTCAAAGGAAGCTGTTTTCCACGTGGAAGAGATAAGTAACTATAGAGAGGGGAGTGGAAATCAGCCCCTCAGAAGTGATGTTAACTTTCAAAGTTAATTCTGAATCGCAAAAGCTAATTCAGCCAGCTATGGTATATTAAAGAAAGCAAAGAATTTGCATATAATACACACACACACACACACACACACACACACACACACACACTACCTAGCCACAACCAGGGCACCTACTGGAAGTTACCAATATAGCACCGTATATGGGATTTACCCAACAACAGTGAGTGCTCGCCTGCATGAAATTTTAATAAACTAAAGTCGATTTTATCCGTGTTGTCAGGTAGCCTTCTTATTTGACCTCTAAATCCTTTCAAATTGGCCCTTTTTAGTTATCTCTTATTTATTAAAAAAAAAAATAGTTACTGAGTACCTATTCAGCAGTAGGGTAGTGCCTAGCACCAAGAGGGCCCTAAAGCAATACTGGATGCATGGGTGAGTGAACAACCAAATGAACGAATGAAGAAAAGGCAGGACACGGTGGGAGTGTTCTTGGACATGTGAACATCAATCAGCTAAACATCTAACCTGCAAAGAGTTCCCAGTCCAGCAGGCTGTATGTGATAAAAATGGATACACTCAAAGTTCAGAGAAGAGAAAGCTCACTTCCAGCTTAGGGGTTCAGAGAAAATTCCACGGAACATATGGAATTTTACGTTAGCTTTGCTACCAGAAGATTCAGGCTGTGTGGAGAGAGAGTAAGTAGAATTCAGCACAATTGGAAGAGCATGAACAAAATCAGAGAGGTCAGAAAAGAAAGAATCTGCAAATAAATAATTTGTTTGGGTCAGAACACAGGTCGGCCATGGCAATCGAAGTCAAATAAAATAAAGGTAAATATTTATCTGCAGTTCAATAAGGTATGTCTTACACATCAAACCAAAGGGGTAGAATTTTATTCTGTCATCATTAGAGAACTATTAAGATCTGGGGGCAGGGGACAGATGGACAGTGGTTGACACTGTAAGCTTCTGATGCTATCAGGTTTGTATTTTAATCAATAAACACTTTAACACTGTGATATATAGTCATGAAATATAAAAATTAATATGAGAAAAGGCATCTCTCAACTTGCTGCCATTTTCCATCAAGAGACAAGATGAAGAAAGTGTAAAGGAAAAAAAATGTAAAGGTCAAAGGATTAAGACTCTGATGTAACCTCTGGCACTAATAAATTCTCAGGCATTGAATAAAATCATTCTGAACCCCAACATAACCCTGTGTAAATTAAGAGGTTAGGTACATGATGATCCCCTAGGTTCTTTCAGTACTAATATAGTGTTTCCAGATTCCTACTGTCATTCTTAGTCTGTCATGTGAAAATACCATCTTGCTTTGACTTGGACATTCATCAAAGGTGGACCTTCTGGAACTCGTACTGAAATATGTCAAAGTTAACTGCAAAATTCAGGCTCTTTTTTCATTCTATCACTTTCATTGATGAGGTTTTGATTTAAATAATGTATCTTATAGCTGTACTTAATATCAGACAAGTTTAGATGATACACTTACTTCTCAGTTGAAAATGAGTGGGTCATAATTTTATCACACTCCACTACCCTAATCATGGGATAATTCACATGAAAGAATGTATTTTCTAAAGTAAAAAAAAAAAAAAAAACTGTACAACTATATAAGCATACATACATACATACATTTTTCTGTCTCTTTTATTTTTGTAAACACATAGTTTTGGTATTATAAGCCTCACAATGGACTACTTTTCTTCATAATTTTTGGCAAAAAATAAAACTTAACTATATATCTATAATTTATATGTATACTTTATACATGTAGTTTATATATTTAGTCTAAGTCATATACACACTATTGTTTAATGACTCAGAATTGTCTTCTGTTTTCATTTTTTAATATTTTTGGGAGAGATAGAGAGAAACCATCCACATGCACAAGCAGGGGAGGGACAGGAAGAAAAGGAGAGAGAATCCCAAGTAGGTTCCATGCTCTCGGTGCAGAGCCTGATGCAGGGGTTGATCTCACGAACCTGAGCTCATGACCTGAGCTGAAATTGAGTCAGACACTTAACTCAATGAGCCACCCAATTGTCCCCAGAATTCTTTTTCTTGACTGGAAGTGACAAAATGGAAAAATATGGGAAGGGGCCTTCCTCACTTGGTTACTTTTCAACAATTAGGAGCTGTTTTTAATAGCTCCGAATGCCTGGCTACATTATACCACTTGGCTTTGAATTTCTAAAAGCAGGTTACAAAATGTTTTGGAATTGGGCAGTAAAGGGGTCCTTAGGAAGACACTGAAGTTCATGTATTTCAGCAAGCCCACACGTCAGTTTGTAAAACTGCTTCTTGTGTAACAAGACTACTCATGACGTGAATCTCAAGGACAAATCACCTAAAAATCACCATTATATACCTGATACCTACTTATAATCACTTTTATTATGCAAGATTTAAAAAAATAAATAAGTAAATAACAGAAGCCAGTTTCCTGTGTTCCACCTACCATCCTAATTGAGAAGTTACTGTCAGTACTATTTGGATATTTCAATATTGGTAACAAACACCATATATTATATTTTTTCTTAATTTTTTTTCCTTTCTTAACAGAATGGTTGTCTTCTGTGAAACATAGTAAAAGGACTTATGTCATTTCCTTCTAATGTCATGCTCACAGAAATATACTGAGCAAATCCTTTCATCTCTCAGGTTCTCCATTTTTTAAACTGCAAAATGGGCATGACGAGCTTGATTTTCACCTCCAAGGTACATACTGTGGAACTCACTAATTCATTATAATTCATTAAACCTCAGTTCTGAAATATAACATACCACGAAAATGCAAAATATTATTAAATATTCAGAGTGAGTTTTTTCCCCGAATTTATTATCATCTTGCTCAAATGAATGCTAATCATGTGAACTCTGTGGGAAACAATTTCAATTATTCATGGGAGTAATGTCTATAATGTGTTGTTGCAGGAGGTGTTGGGCAACGTATTTTCACCTATTCAGTATGATGGTTTCTGACAAAAACTCCCTCTCTGGGTAATGTGAAATGAGATGCTTTAGGCAGCTATTTCTTTTAACAACTCTTCGGCTGATATACAACTTTATAGGAAAGTTTCTGCAATCTGTATCAAACTCTTTGTCTTTAGGGAGACCAATTCACCTGCATCAAAACCTTCATATCCTCAAATGAATGGGAAAGGCTGGAAGGCAAGAAGGCTGTGCAGAAAAGGCAAAAGAAAGCGACATAAATCAAGAGAGAGAAGTCAAACATATCCTAACTGGGTTGAACAGAGAAACTCATACCAAGGAAATGAAATATGCACTAAATGGGCAATTTATTATTATTTTTTTTAGGAAAGAACCTTCTGTATTCTGAATGAGCTGAGATTCTGACAAGAAAAAAATGTGCATTAGAAAGATGCCATAATTTTCAGGTAAAAGTGAAGATGTTAAGAGTCATCCAAACACGCTTGAGAGTAGACAAAAGACAACAATGAGTAAATTTACCAATGTCCTGTACTGGATGAATTAGTCCTGTACTGGGCGAAATGCTTTAGAATTTGTGTTTCCCAGTAAGAATTGTTGATTCTATCTTTTATAAAACAAAAGAAAACATTGATTATACCAAAGGTGCATTTCTGACAAATATATCTTATTGGTCACAGAGATCTATATTTGTACAGTGAACACATTTATTATGAAGTTCATGAGTAAGGCAGTCAGTCTTATACTTAAGGGAAGGATTGAAGAAGACAAAGGCACTGGCTGCTCAAAGGTATTTCCCTAAGGTTCGCCATTAGGAAGACACTTTTAATTAAACTCCAATTTTAACATGGCTGCTTTGATTAAAGACAAAGGTGTTACAACTGTAGAAGGCAAGGGCAGGCCACCCTAAAAATACTGCAATGGCATATTATTTTGCACTGAAGCTACTGAGAACAAGCCAGTGCAAGGATACTCAGAATCTCCCCTACCTCCCCCAAGGCAGGAAATTAATCTTTCATATAAAATGTACCCTCCCTGTCCTAATAAGTACAAAAGACATCCTTACTACCAGAGATAGGAATTTTAAAACTGAGAAAGCCATAGCAAAAAGCTACTTTTTTTTTTTTTTTTACTAACTTACTACCTCAACTCACATTCCATTTAGAATTCCATACAAATCAAAGCCCACAAACATGTCTTCTTTATCCTGTCAATTTCTCACAAATTTATTGTCCCTTTATCTAAACTGTATAAACATTGCCTGCCTTGATCATATGTTCAGGACTCAATTTTATTATTGCACAGTCATGCACTCATAATAAAACCTTGTATTTCTTCTCCTGTTAATCTGTCTCATGTCAATTTAATTCATAGATCAGCTAGAAGAACTCAAAAGGTAGAGGAAAAAAATTTGTTTCCCTACACCTCCAAAAACACTGTGTTCTTTTACATACTGATATTAAGAGCCACTTAAAAGATAATGATTAGCCAGACCCATTCAATTATTTCACTTAGAATTCTTGAAAAACACATATATGAAACAAGCTGTTTATTAGCCATATTAGTTATCATGGTAAATTCTGAAAATATTCTTAAGTTTTCAATAGCATTTAATTAGGATATTATGCAACCATAAATGCAACAACTCTGAGGCCATAAAGGAAGCTTGAAAATAGCAACTTAAAAATTGGAAAATAACGATATACAAATATATACACACTTTAACAAATCTATAATTACATATACATTCAAACATATAGAAAAGGAAAGAGTAAAGCTAGATTCTGCTTAGAAGTGGGTAAAATTATGGATCAAATTCAGCTTCTCTGATATTCTAATATTGTAATTCTTGTGTTTCACAGTAAAGAAAATTAAGAAAAAGTAAATTAAGGCATTAAGGACCCACTTAACCCATGAGTACACTGAAATTAATGCATTTGTATTATTTAGCATATATGTGTTTAGTTGCAGGGTAGAAAAAGCTGAACACTTAACATTATACTGAGTACCTACTATGTGCCAGACAGAAATGTGATTTAAACTTTTACCTCATTTGACTTTCAAAATAAACTTAATGGACAAGTGGTAGTCTTCTCACTTAGAAAGAAGGAAGTTTCTTTCACGTCCAGCCATGAGCTTGTGGTTCACGAATTCAAGCCCCATGTCAGGCTCTGTGTTGACAGCTCAGAGCCTGAAGCCTGCTTCAGATTCTGTGTTCTCCCTCTCTCTATGCCCCCCTCCCCACTTGCACTCTGTCTCTCACTCTCACTTTCTCTCTCTCTCAAAATAAACATTAAAAAAAAGAAGGAAGTTAGTATTTCAAGCGCTAAAATTACTTGTTTAATGTTCCAGAACTGGCAGAAGCTTGTCTGACTCATGTGCTTTCCACACTGTTCATGATATCTCCATCCAGATATGTGGGGGTGCCTGGAAAGTGTAATTTGAGCCAGAATCCAAAGGGGGATTCTGGTCAGATAATCAGTCAAGGGGCGTCACCAGATCTTGGAGGGAGATGTGACAGGGCAAAGAGGTGATGCCAGAGGTAAATTTTTAGCAACTCAGAATTGTATTTGTTACTATGATTTCAAATGTTTTAACTATTGACACTTTGAGATAAAATACGCAGTGTTACACAGACACGAAGTAGGTATTTTATTGCACAAGTAACTTGGTCCATCTGGGACTTCAAAAGCAAAGGCCATTCTTCTCTCCTGGGGAGAGAGGTGTATGAACTTCAAATTCATTATGTTAGTGGGTGTTTCAAGGGCTATATTCTTGATCCACTCTCTGGAAGCATTTCTATTAGGAAGGGCTGTTGCCTTTTTAGGACTGATTACTTGGCAATACAAAAGAGTAGGAAATCAAAAGAAAAACAAAGGCACAAAAATGAGTTGTACAAGATAGGAGTATAGTCTCTAAAAGTGAAGGTTTGCATATATTTAGGGCCCCATTTCATTCAGTTACAAAATATTCTCCAGAGATACAGAAGGAAGCCATTAAAGATTCCACTCATTATGAACTAACAAAAAATCTTCAGCAGAATGGTGTCATTGATCCCTTTTCCTGACCTCCCCGGAAATGAGAAACTATACTTTCCATTAATGTAAGAAGAAGAAAAGGAGGAGAAGAGAAAGAAAGGTAGAGGGTAACAACACTGACCATCCTCAATATAATCCAAAATGTTCCCTGGCAATAAAGGATAAGTACTTGACAAGATGAGACACATATTCAAGTCAGATCCTCCAGGGGCCCTCCATGGCCATGACTAAGATACCTGTCTTCCAAGCTAGTATAATCTCCAGACCTGGTATTTCGGAGACAAGGGAGTACAGGTATCCTGGTACGCAGAGATGGATTTCTTGAGCCATGCTAAATAGGCACTGCTTTGATTTTGCCACCCATCAAGGTAAGACTTGTAGAGATCTATAAACCCAAGAAGTTTTTGAGTGTTTCTTCACCTCACTGCTTCCCAAAGCCACTACTCTTTCTGCAACGTGACCTTGAAGCAGCACTATGGAGTAAGGATGGATGGATGGACAAAAACTTATCTCATTATACCACCAACAAAAGTGGCATAGTGATACAGGCATGTATAGAGAGATAACGATTATCTTAAAAAGATATAAATATGAATATAACTAGTGGCTTTAAGTTCAAATAATATTTTCAATTCCACTCATCAATTCTTATTTATGTTTCTCTTTTGGACAGTATCCATTTAAATTTGAGGGTACCTATACCTTAATTATAAATAAAGCAATATATCGCTTAATTTACAATCAATGACAGCAACATTTTTATAAAGAACTTGTGAATTTCAGATATTACATGACTATCTTGGGGTGATAATGAAATGGGCCGTATTAATTAAAATGCATTGTTAACTAGGGCAAGAAGATAATGAATGCATTAGTATTCATCTTCCTTCTTTTTGCCACATTGGTGGATTATAGCCAAGATATATACACCTATAGATAATATGACTTTGAGGTCTTGTTAAAAAAAAAAAAAAAAAAAAAAAAACACTATATAACTGCAAACATTCTAGTTTAGCCTCCTAAAAGATTATTATGAAACTTCACCAATTTCCCTCACAGTTTCACCCTTGATCTCATTCCATGCATGTGTGTACCGACTGCTTCAGGAAAAGCATGGTTTGAATATTTCTACCCTATTTTTCTTTGTTGATTTAATGCAATTTCATCTGCTGATGAAAGCCTGAGATTTAAATTACTTGATTTTCATTATGTAGAAAATGCTAGCCCCTCTTGCTGAATAAGTTACTTGAGGACAAGATGAAGTTCAAAAATGAGGAAAGATGGCCCATGAAAGGAGGAACTAGTTTGTAATGGGAACAAACTACCGCTCGTTGCAATAAAGTTTTACCATGTGTTCAAAAGGGATATTGGTGAAGTTCAATTAGTTCAAAACTCTATTCTTCTGAAAATGTTCTATCTTTCAAATTATTGATGATGTGATAAAGTTATCTTCATCAAACTAAGTTAATTCATTGAGTTAGAAGTTTGAATTTCTATGTTCAATACAGTTATTCCTGGTCTTTACAAAATTAAGCTTGAGTTGAGATTTTCTATAAATGGTGTCTTCCTTTGCATGGATTTTTAGAGGATGCATAAAACATATCTACTGATTTTCAAAAGAGTGGTGCATCACTGGGGAGCTAGAAAATGCAAACAGCTCAGCATTACTTCTCAGAAAGAACATTAGAGGAATTGTAATTAGCTGAGTACAGAGTTGAGCTCATTATACATACAGTATGTATATAGGTGTCTCTTTCTTTCTCTCTCTCCTATATCAATCTATCATCTCTTTCTTTATCATCTCTATCCTCATAATCTATCACCTATTTTACCTATCTTTATCTACTATCATGTATTTATCATGTATATTAATCTCTCTTTATCTATCTACTATCTATTTATCATCTGCCTATCATCTATCTTCCTAGCATCTTCATCCATCCATCCATCCATCCATCTACCTACCTACAAATTTATATATGTCTATCGCAATCCAGCCTACTGTTCCTGAAAGCCTTCCTTATCTTCTCAGAGGGGACCATAACATGACAGGTGACACTAAAGCAATGATGTCCTCAAATAAAACTCAACAGCTTTTTCATTACCATTTTTCATAACATTTGGAGGCCTAAATTCTTCTTCAGTTCTTTCTCACTTTTTTTGACCTCTGGAGCATAAATGTGTGAAGACTAAGGACAAGATATAATTTATCTTTCAATGTGGGGGGCAAGAACACGTTTCAGAGTGAAAGAAGAACACCTTTAACAATTCAACAGGGCCAATGGCATAAACCAGCAGAGTCCCAGGAAAACAGGGATCCATGATTATCATGTCCAAGACCCACTTACATTTAAAATCCAACTGCACTCCACTGTCAAACAGTTTACTTTTATTCACAAATCTTATGACTCCTTTGCATGTTTATAGCATTTTCCAATTTGAAAGATTAGCTGACTTTATGGACAGCCAGCCAATATGGCCCCTAGATTTATAAGGGTTCGCTCTGAGCTCACAGGTGTCTTGTTTGGTAATAATAAGAAATATTTATGACCTTTTCTGTCAAAAGTGGCAAGTTATTACCTGTAAATTGCCAGATGCATTGTTTAAAGTTTCCAGATGGATCAGTGTTCAGCTGTTGTTACTATAATTTCATGGTATGTGCTGTCCTATCGCTCTTGAGAAATAGTCTCTTCCAGGTGGTAGTTTTTCAGTCCCAAATAACAGTAACATTTCATGCAAGCCAATGTATGTTTTATTTTAAGAGTACCATTGTGCTAAAAACTGAAGAAAATGCCCCAAATACCTTGGCCAACAGACCCATTTTTGCCTTAAGAACTGAATGAGCTAGGTCAAAAGTTGATGTTCAAAAACCGATTTTATGCCATTATCCCTCATCACTTTAAGGCAACGTGAAATTGGACACTGAAGTTGAATGTCATGACTATGGCTGGTTCTCTAGCAGTCTCATTATGCAGTTCTCTAGCAGCATCTTGTCCGTGCAGACTGTGCCAGAAGAGAGACATCACCATTTAATTTCAAATATAAAATTCTTCCTAGTCCCACTAGCATCATTTACTAACATAATTTAAGACCCATGAAAGCTGACAGCGGGGTGGGAAGGTGGGCCTGGGAATTTGTTTAGTTCAAAAAAGTCAATATAAATGTGATAAATAACGAAATGAATGTGCTTTCAGAAATTCAGGGGCTTGCTTACTTTAAGAGACATATCACTTTTCAGTATGACTAGACGGCCATGAGAATTTTATATAAAAATTTCCCCCTTTGATATGGTTTTTCTTCTTTTATTTCCATGAAATGGATTACTGAGATACTAAGATTCTGGAAGGTGAGCTTTGGGAGCTAAACCAGAATCCTATCTTAAAAATTTGGTGACTGTAGGAACCAAACATCAAAATGGCAGCCATTCCCATGGCCCTCCTGGAAAGGAATCTGTTGCAACTATTGACCCAGCCTCCTGATCACAGTTGATTGGACAGGAGTGACATGCAACTCAAAAAGGAACTCGTGGGTAGGTTTGCCAGGGGTCTTTCTTACAGTATAATGCCAAAGCTCCTCCCAAATAAGAAAGGTGGTAATTAAATAAAAACTCAGGGGAAATGGATGAGTTGGTTTAAGTGGGAGAATAAATGAGAAAAGTTAACTGATAACTGGCAGGCGCAGGCAAAGAACAGTGAAATTCTACTGCTAGAGGCTTACCAAATAATCCCTTCAGCTAACTTCCAAGGATCCTGGGAACCTATCATGAGGCATAGTTATCCTGTAGCTCCTGCTCTTTTTCAGAGGCCTGACCCATGTGGTCCTGATGTGTCCTTACAAACAACTTTCTAATGTTGAAATAACCTGAATGAGTCTGCTCCCCATAAGCAGAACACTGTATGATCCCAAGTAAGAGAAAATTCTCTCTCTCAAAAATTCTATTTGACTTAAAAAATACTTGGCTTGCATATAAAAAACCTAACCAAAGATGTAAACGATCTGTATGCTGAAAACTATAGAAAGCTTATGAAGGAAATTGAAGAAGATATAAAGAAATGGAAAAACATTCCGTGCTCATGGATTGGAAGAATAAATATTGTCAAAATGTCAATACTACCCAAAGCTAACTACACATTCAATGCAATCCCAACCAAAATTACACCAGCTTTCTTCTTGAAGCTAGAACAAGCAATCCTAAAATTTGTATGGAACCACAAAAGACCCCAAATAGCCAACGTAGTACTGAAGAAGAAGACCAAAGCAGGAGGCATCACAATCCCAGACTTTAGCCCCTATTACAAAGCTGTAATCAACAAGACAGCATGGTATTGGCACAAAAACAGACACAGAGACCAATGGAATAAAATAGAAACCCCAGAACTAGACCCACAAACGTATGGCCGACTAATCTTTGACAAGGCAGGAAAGAATATCCAATGGAAAAAAGACAGTCTCTTTAACAAATGGTGCTGGGAGAACTGGACAGCAACATGCAGAAGATTGAAACTAGACCACTTTCTCACACCATTCACAAAAATAAACTCAAAATGGATAAAGGACCCGAATGTGAGACATGAAACCATCAAAACCCTAGAGGAGAAAGCAGGAAAAAAACCTCTCTGACATCAGCCGCAGCAATTTCTTACTTGACACATCTCCAAAGGCAAGGGAATTAAAAGCAAAAATGAACTACTGGGACCTCATGAAGATAAAAAGCTTTTGCACTGCCAAGGAAATAACCAACAAAACTAAAAGGCAACCAACGGAATGGGAAAAGATATTTGCAAATGACATATCGGACAAAGGGCTACTATCCAAAATATATAAAGAACTCACCAAACTCCACACCTGAAAAACAAATAATCCAGTGAAGAAATGGGCAGAAAACATGAATAGACGCTTCTCTAAAGAAGCCATCCAGATGGCCAACAGGCACATGAAAAGATGCTCAACGGCTCTCCTCATCAGGGAAATAAAAAACAAAACCACACTGAAATATCACCTCATGCCAGTCAGGGTGGCTAAAATAAACAAATCAGGAAACTATAGATGCTGGAGAGGATGTGGAGAAATGGGAACCCTGCTCCACTGTTGGTGGGAATGCAAATTGGTGCAGCCACTCTGGAAAACAGTGTGGGAGTTCCTCAAAAAATTAAAAACAGATCTATCCTATGACCCAGCAGTAGCACTGCTAGGAATTTACCCAAGGGATACAGGAGTGCTGATGCACAGGGCCACTTGTACCCCAATGTTTATAGCAGCACTTTCAACAATAGCCAAATTATGGAAAGAGCCTAAATGTCCATCAACTGATGAATGGAAAAAGAAGTCGTGGTTTATATATACAATGGAATACTACTTTGTAAAGAGAAAGAATGAAATATGGCCTTTTGTAGCAATGTGGATGGAACTGGAGAGTGTTATGCTAAGTGAAATAAGTCATACAGAGAAAGATAGATACCATATGTTTTCACTCTTATGTGGATCCTGAGAAGCTTAACAGAAGACCATGAGGGAGGGGAAGGGGAAAAAAAAAAAGTTATAGAGAGAGAAGGGGCAAACCGTATGAGACTCTTAAAGACTGAGAATAAACTGAGGGTTGATGGGGTGGGAGGGAGTGGAGGATGGGTGATGGGCATTGAGGAGGGCACCTGTTGGGATGAGCACAGGTGTTGTATGGAAACCAATTTGACAATAAATTTCACATCAAAAAAAAAAAATGACCTGGGAGATGTTATGTGAAATTGTAACATTCTAAATAAGGTTTTGGTATTGTCAAGATGGTGGAGATGGTGACACGCAGTCTGGATTTCCTATTGGGGAAGTGGATGGTGATTGTCACTTCCCAGAATCACCCAATGAACCAAGAATAGGACAGCTGTTTCCACCACCCCCATTATTTCCTCTTCTGCCTTCTTGCCTCCCTTTCCCTCCTCTTCCTCTTCTTGTTCTTCTGATGCTAGTTAATCACCTTCATCTCCTTCTTCTTCTTCTCCCCTCTTCTCTCTCTCTAGCTCTCATCAGAATACTCTTACCATTTTCCCAGTCAACAGTATTAGTGGTCAGCCTAAGTGTTAATGCATTATAAGTCACAGGCTACTATTCGCACAAATATTGAACCTAGACAATGCTATCAACAGCTGTTACATGCAAGATTTGCTGGAGGACATTTCACACTCAGGAAACTGACTACATATGATGGGTATGGATGTGTTTCAGGTAAATCTGTCATGTTGTCAATACATACATGACGATACGTACTTTACATATTGTATTTATTGTCAATAACTACTGGATGTTAATTACAAAAGTAATGACCTGAACTGGTTATCATTTATTTTTAACAGGCATATCTTTGGTCTTTGATAGTAGGTCTGAAACAGCTTAATGCAATAAATTTGCAAACACAATCATCATCTATCTGATTTGTAGACAATATAAGAAATTACTTTTTAAAGAGAAATACTTCAAAGGCATATGGCAGCCACTGTATTTTACTGCCATTGTCTTATTATAATTACAAGATTGAAAATTCATCATGAACGAGACTTGCAAATATATCTTTCAAGTGTATCTCTTAATGGTAAGTAACACTAATGAATCTTGAGGCCCATTAGTATGTGACTAAAACCTCAATCTAGAATTTTATTTTTGTGTAATGAAAATGAATGAATTCATAAAGAATCATTTTAAAACTTTATAGAAAAATGAACCTCTTACAGGTTGCATGTTCAGGTTAATTAAAAATGGCTTATTCCATTTCTGAGTTAATTACTGAAACTTAGAATCCGTAAATAGACATAATGGAAGAAATGCTTTTGTTGTCTATGACCTTCTAAATCCGTAGTGAATTCATGAAACGTATGTCTGCCCATGGGATACACAATTAAAATCATCACATGAAGGGCTTTTTTGCCAATTAAACAGAAAATGAATGGTCTCTCCTTAATTCATTTCTTTGGGGAAAGCTATTCACTAAATTTTATTCTTTAAGCTGTGATTTGTCAGAGAGTTTCCAAGTTTCACTTTTCTGCTAGCATTCTGCTGACTCAACCAATCATTTGCAGTAGCAACCATCAATATAAAAGTTGAGGTAGGCTCCATTTCATTCAAGCACTTAATTTCAAAGTTGGATTGGACTGTGCTGTGCCAGGCACATTGTACCACTGGGTGTCATTGCTCTCAGTTAAGCTAACAAAAACCTGTGATTCTATGTTCCTTCAGTACAGAAGGTGTCAGTTCCTTTTAGAGCCAAGCCTGTATTTTGCCCCCTTTGAGCTCCGTCCATCTGCAAATTTGCGCTAGGGTTGTCGATGAGCGACTATAGCGGTCTGCCTCTGAATTTTTCCAGATCAGCCCAAACCCATCCACTCCATTATTCCTTTGCTGCCCAAATGCCCTGTAAGCAAATGGAGCAATCTTTTGAAAAAGACAAATCAGGCATCGCCAACTCTTTTAAACCCTCCAAAGATTTCTCATTAAAATTAAAAAGAATTCTAAGACTTGCTAGGGCATATGAGGACCCCATGTCATCTACGCCTGCTTATTTGTTCGGCCTCATCTTCAACAGACCTTCTCCAAGTTCCTTCAGGGGGTCCCAGCCATAGTAGGGGTCACTTGAACTTACGGAGCATTTTCCTGGCTTAGGGTACCTTATATTTGTTATTACTTTTATCGGGCTGACTCTACGTGTTTGCCCTGCTGATTAAGCACTCAGGTCTTGGTTTGAATGTTACTTTTTCATAATGATCTTCTCTGAATTCCTTTTTTAAACCTCAACTCTGTCAGTTTCTACTTCAACAGCTCATTTAATTTTAATTTTAATTAATGTTTGCATATGCTGCTACCTTTAACTGTCTTCAACTACTTGTGTTTCGATTTCTCCATCCCCTTACAAGAGTATATACGGTCCGTAAGGGCAAAAATTGGTTAGTATTCAAGGAATGCATGAAGATAAAAATAAATTCTCGTGTTCGAGGATTTTTACAATTCTTGATTTTTACTTCTTTTACTTCTTACGTCATTGTCAATTCTTCAGATTCCCTTCGTGACAATCCAGTTTAGCCCTGCCCTGTGTGCACGTGACTTTGACACCTCTCTAAGTCTATAAGCTCAACTCACTGTATCCCAGTTAAGAGTAAGGGTATCCTTGGGATATGACTTTGGGGCCTGGCAACCTAAAACAGAATGATCTGATTCTCACGCATTCTCAACCCAAATGGAGAGGGAGAATTGATCTTTTTGTAATTAATTTCACTGATCCAAAAGAGTAAACTAGGATCTATCAAAGTACATTTGTTTTTTGTGTCGGAAGCATGAGTTATAAACCCTCTACTGGAACCACCTTATAAAGGCTTGCAAAAGCCAACTGTTAAATGTTCAGGAATCTTGAGAGCCACTTGTTAAAGTAACATGGTGGAAGAATTTACACGGCAAACACTGGCAAATATGACATAAAGGAGACTTTTCCCCTTAGACACCATTTATCTGTCCACCACCAACTATATTACCCTTTCTATGACTATCTTTACATGGTTCTTGCATTGACCAGTGTGAAAGCAAACTCGCTCTTTCCCTAACAATGTAGGCAAGGGGACTCCCATTTGTTGAAGACATGTCTAAAGGTCATATAGCCTAAAAATCTGACCTTTTATCCTTACAAAGTTCATAACCCCCACAGGAATCATTTTTTAAAGCACCTAAACCTTTTTGTACTGACAAGGTACAGTGGGAGGTTGAGTACATTTTCACTTCTATATTAATCATACAGGATCACCATTGGTGCTTTGTGATACCCTGCTCTGACATGAAGGATCGAAACAGATAGAGAGTCATGCAAGATCAGAGACCTATGATGTTAGCCATCAATTCTTGAAGCTCAAACAAGAGGATCAACGATACTCTGCCAATAGATAATCTGCCAATCTCCCGTAACCAACACCCTCTTGGGCGTTTTCATAACTCTGACCTTTCAGTTCACTCACAAATTCTTTGTCCGATGAGTGCTGGTATGTGATGGCAGTTGAGGTGCTAGGGGATTGTCATGGTGTGTAACAGCCATGGAGGTGGTGGCCCACCTCTAACCGCGAAGACAGTTCCAAGTTTCAGGGGAGATGTCCAGCCCTATGTTCCTAGAGTGTATGAAGAATCAAGGCCAGTAGGCTTGCCATCCTCAGCCTATCTCCTTTTTGCTAAGCCAGGTCCTCATAAATCCCTCTTACTATGAAGGGCTGCTGTAATCTATGAATATTAATTCCTAATTTCCCATATATGGGACTAAAAAAGCTCTAGTCCAGCACATGGCATCCAATCTAGACAGCCTCCCATAGCCGTGACTGTGACCCAGCCCATGAGGGCAAATGACTGGGGATCTGACTTGAGCAGGGGCCCCAGGCCCTATCAAGGAACGTACCCCAGGTACATGGTAGCACAGAAGTTGGATCTTGCTTTGGGCATGTCTCCCCTTCCCCGAGGACTCCAAGCACTGATATTTCCCCTTCTATGTTCCTATAGGAGAATGTAACCTGTTCCATCTGAGAAGATGCCTGCCAGCAGAAATCAAAGCCTGAGGCACTGTGATCCTGGTAATTCTGTAAGGCAATGACTACAATGAGTGACTAGTGCTGAGAGAAAATATCATTTCATGTGTGCTTTCATCCACCCAAACATACACCCACATTTAGGGAGCATGTGATGGCCTATCTGCACACCCTCACCCTCATTTGAATGTCACATGGTTCTTATCCAAAAGGAGATGCTCAGTAAAGTTGGTTGAGCAGATAAATGCGTTTTTCTCAAAGGAAATGGGAGACTCGCCTTTTTCCTTTCTTTCTTTCCCCCCCCCCTTTTTTTTTTTAAAGTAGATCATTAGCACTGTCTCTGACACAAAAGTGGTGGAACTTAATCTCATTAGTGTAGTGAGAACGTTAAAATGTATCTGCCCTTTTCCCTGGAAGCCTCTTTCTTAAAATATGGGCAAATAAAGTTGAATGCGCTTGTCACCTTGTACTTTGACCTGGGTAATTGTGGACTTGTCTTCCAGGTCACAATAATCTTTGCTGACAACGGCTGCAGATTCCAGAGAAACCCAGGGTGAGCTTAAATAGGAAGGAAGGACAATCAAATAAAGGGTAGAGAAAAATCCGGTAACACCCTCAACCTATAAAGGGTTATGGCCTTAGCTATCCAGGGGACAGACTCAGTTGGAATAATTGGCAGCTGGAAATTAATTTTTCCACATGGCACGGGCCAAACAAATCAGCACAGAACCAGAAAACTGATTTGGATCTCCCCTCTATCATTCACTAAGCCATGTGGAATCAAGTCAATCATATCAATGACCTGGATAGCACTTGCCTGTGAAACAGAGACCTTAATATTTGTTAAAGAGATTACAAAAGAAAACTATGTGCAAATCACTCTGTAATGTGTTTTAGGATTTATTCCTTTGTTTACCAGTTATTTACTGGGTATAAAAGTTTATAATGTAGCTGCAAACGTTATTGTCAGATATAATTGTATTGTACTTACAGATTCTGCGTGATGTTGTCGCTATGCTGTTAGTACCGTTGTTACTGAGAAGGAGAACGGAACAGTGTAAGAGTCTGGCCGCAGGAGACACTGAGTTCCTTTTGGATCTGCAACCTTGACGCTCAGCAGCCAATTTTATCTACAGCTTTCAGCTGGCCTCAGCCTAGAGCGCAGGCCTTAGGAGGAGCTTTCCAGAAGGAACTAGTGGAAACAGCTGTTTACTTTCCCTTCCACATTCATTATCCTGATGAACCTCGGTGCCTTTGCAAGCATTGGGAGACCCAGGAAGGGCACCTGTCTGTCAGTGTAAACACGATGCAACAATTCACGTTTTCGATTTAAGCCAAAGTGGCAGGAAAAACCTGCCCACACGCTGAAAAGGTGAGAAAATCCCTTTTAACAGTTTCTTTAGAGGTTCTACAGGAAAATTAAGTAGAAAGTGGTCACCAGAGCATATAAAATCCCCTGCCAAACAGTGGCCACACAGCCCGCTCTGCTTTGCTCTAACTTGAAGAAATCACTTACTGCTCTACGTGTGTTTGATCATCCGCCTACATGTTTTGAATGAAAAACTGTAATGCCTGATGTTACAAAGAACACAAAGGAATTTTTGCAAGGCCCTCACTGCCTTCTCAACTGAAAATTGGGCTCTGCTCTTTTTCTTAAATGAACTGTGGCTATGGGAGATTCACACGCTTCAAAATGCAACAAAACAACAACAAAAAACAACAATAATTTTAAACTCTGGATGCCTTGCTTGTATGGACTTGGGTGTCTCCCTTTCAACCAGGCCTGCCTATTGTGTGAATCAAGTCAGGACAAGTAACTTCTAAAACGCTCTGCCATCATTTTACACCAAAGTTTTCACTGGGTCGCCTACGAAGAATAAAATACGTACCTCAAGGGTCAATCATTAGACTACCGTGGCAAAGGTGAGCAGACAGCTTTCAGTATTTCGAAGGCCCCTGTAGATGAAAACACAAAGTCTTCAGGTGTATCTTACGCACTTGAAAAGAGACGACGTATCTGTCTTGGGTTTTATTTATGGTGCCAATAACCAGCTTATTAGAAAGCTCTAACCCTTCGACAGTTGTTCTAAGGCTCAGAAATAGTTCTTTCCAGGTCAGAAGTTATATCAAAACAATGTACCACACCCCATTTTTGAAATCTGCTGAAGCCCAAAGACAGTTGAATTCCAGTGTGTGCCTCAAAACTGGGTTTAACAGACACAGGTGAGCAAATTGCAGAGATGAGCTTAAAGTGGCAGCAATCTTTCCTGTGCGAGTTCCAGCTACTTCACTAAGAAGATACGGGCTCAGGTCGTAGGACAGGGTCTTGTAAGAGACTAGGAAACTTGCATGAAATAGTTTTTAGTGCATGTGCTGTTTTCTCTTCTCTGTTCTCCCCCTCATTCCCTCTTTGCACCTCACCAATGATTTATTTTAGTGCTTGTGAAAAGTAAACACAAATATAAAGAATGATGGGAATTCACTGCATAATTGAGGCTTGGGATTTAATAGAGGGTAGAGTGTACCCACCTGTCATATCCTGGCTTTAGCACAGACCAGAAATTGATTTCTCTGCATTATGTTATGGAGACACATTATTCTGTGCCACAGGATAATTGCAAAGTCCTTACTTTGCATTTCCTGCTTGTTTTCTGGTTTATTTCTTACTCTTGACCGTACACACCTTTGCCTACACTCTCCCAGCCTGCTCATCTCCCTCTAAGCCCTGTTACCTCTCTGACCTCTACTCCCACTTCATATATACCAAGGGTTTAATTACGACATGAGCCGCAAGTTAAAAAGGAACAGGAACAATCATCACCGTTTAACCAACTTATGTGTGGTCTCTCTCTTAAACTCTTAACCGCTGAAATCATTTTAAAAAGTATCCTTAAAAGCAAAGATTTTTAAAAAGGTAACTTGTGTGTGTGTCCTATGTGCACATTTTGCCACATTCTAAAATCTCGTAAAATCTTCACAACTAAAAACTGAGGACTCAAAGTTCATGTTTTAATGTTGCAAGCAACACAACCAGCATTTTAAAGGGGGAGGAATAATAAGTAAAGGAGAAAGAACAAAAGGTGAATAAACATACATATGTATATTTACCTGCTTTGAATTATTGCAGAAATACCTTGGTACAAGTCTAGCTACATAATTTTGAGAATTAGAGCGGTAATATCACCTTCAGATCATAATGGTCTACAGCAGAACAGAGAACGTGAACTCATATAATACCAGGCCTGGTATAATTAAACATTCTGCTCATACCTCAGAGCGCTTTTGGACAATTTCAACAGCCTCACCCTCCTGAGCACAGAAACCGTCTTAATCCATAGTTTGAACAGTCACTAAAAGTAACTTTTATGGAAAAGGCATCGTATTACACTGTTGAGTATGTATGGAACTATAGGAACCATTCATCTCTAGGATTTTGGTGTATCTTCACTTTTCTGTCACCCAGAAAAGAGGAGTGATCCTGTTCCCCTTCTGTTATATTTTCATTCACATTTCTTTTCCTCAAGCCCCCAGGTGTGGCCTGATCTCTGACCCCAAGGGAGATAGCAACACAGTAATTTGATTTCCCCTTTTTTGTTACCAGGTGTAGACAATTTTGTCAAGAATAAAGGGAAATGTGTCATTTCGCAACAATGAGAAAATTCGTATAGAATGAAGTGTCATGTTATAATGTTAGATTGAAAACGACTGCTTAGTAGCCTCCAAAATAATTGCCACTCAGAGTAATAGAGCCGACATTAAGTCATGAGCTTTTGTTAATCATATGTGCATCGACAAAGCCCTGGGGGAAGGTTAGACTCTTCTAGAAGTTTCATTAAGTGATCTTTTCCTTGTCTGGTCCTGACTACAGTTTTCAAAATCCAATTTATCACAATCATCAAATAATATGTACAATAAGGGAATGTGACTCGAATGTTCCCTCTTTGATCATAAGGGACATTTTAATGTGTATAGGCTCCACTGGATGACCTTCAGTATTTGGTGTAGAAATCTTATTTCCTTCCTCTTTATACAAAAAAAAGAGCCACCAGTCACCCCAACTCCCAGCCATCCCTGTTCTTTTTTCTCCTCTCTTCTTGAGATTCTCAGCAAACAATCAGAAAGTCCTGGGAAAGTGTATTATTTACTCAAAAAGAAGTGAAATTTTTAGAATTGAAGATAGTGTTACTTAAATGCTTCAAGTTAAACTATTTTAGTTTTATTAAAGTAAACAGTCATGGGGATGAAAAGTACAGCATAGGGAATATAGTCAGTCATTTTTTTAATAACTTTGTATGGTGAGAGATGGCAAATACCCTTACTATTGTAAGCATTTCATAGCATACGTGATTGTTGAATCACTATGTTGTACATTTGAAACTAATATAAAATTGTCAACTGTACTTCAATTAAAAAAAAACTAAATAAGTCAATCAGAGAAAGACAAATACCATATTATTTCACTCACATGGGGATTTAAGAAACCAAACAGATGAACATAGGGGCAGGGGAGAGAGAAGAGGGAAATAAATCACAAGAGACTCTGAACTATGGAGAAAAAAATGAGGGTTAATGGAGAGAGGGGGGTGGGAAATGGGCTAGATGGGTGATGGGTACTAAGGAGGGCACTTATGATGAGCATTGGATATTGTATGTAAGTGATCAATCACTGAATTCTACTCCTGAAACCAATATTGCCCTGGCTGACTTGCACTCATTTCTATCAGCAGTTTCTTTCTAACCTCCCCTCCTGAATTCTCAACTCCTACTTGAACCAACTTCCTCCTTCTGTAAGCTTTGAGAATGATGTCTCCTTGCCTTGTTTAAGAAGGAAGGAAAGTAACACCATGGCCACCAGATCCCCTTGGCTGTAGGTCTCTGAAGTATCCCCTCCTTACCTCACACTCTGCTTTATTTCTAGGGCCTGTGTCTGCCTTTCTTTTGTTGACCTCCAGTCGAGCTTGATCCCCATGTCCATGGTCTCAGATGAGTGATAGTTATGGAAAATTGCTAGAACTGACCCCCATGCTGAACCTTAGACTAGTGAAGTCTAATTTTCACTCCTAACTACTACTGTTCCCTCCGGTACAATTTTTCTCTCATGGTTCTCTAAGCTTTGGAAGGTCATCCTAAGGCCAGGCTACTACATGATTACACAAAGTGGAGCAATAATCAACTATTTCCTCTAAGCATTTCACTGATTTTCTCCTCTTAGCTTCAAATCCAATCTAAATGAGAGCTTATAAATCCTCCCCGGACATGCCCACTCAACTTTTTCAATCAATCTCCTCCTTTCCCTGGATTTTTTTTTTTTTTTTCCCATTTCCTTCTCTGGGGCAACCCTTAGTTTGATGAAATTTTCCATTTATTCGAAAATCTCTCCCCCCTTCTTTTTAAAAACAAAACCAAACATTAGACATTCTTTCTCCAATCTCTCGTTACTTCATGTGGATGCTACTTCTGAGTTCACTCGCCTTTCCTCAACCCTTAACAACAGCTCTCCTATTGTTCCTACCTCTACTACAAAGAGGTACCAAGGGTGTGGCAAGTTTATTTAGTGTTTTCTTGCGACATCTTTCCAATCTCTTTCGGCACAGCCATGATGGTTCTCCTAAAGTATAATCTAGTATGTCCCAATTCTTTTTAATATGAATACTGGCCAAAAATCTCCACGAAAACCTTTTTTGACCTCTTGTCTCTTTGCTCTTTGTCCCTGTCTCATTGTCAGTAAGTATTCAGTAAGGATTTTCAGAGTTTTCTTGACATTTTTTCTTTTTTCACACCACCCTTTCTCATCACCTTGTCTTATGTTTCCTTCACATACAAACAAACACGTTTAGACCCAAGCACATCCATGTGCAAAGCAGGACACAAGGGTGACAAGGTTTTTGTTTGTTTGTTTTAGCGTTAACCCATGACAGGAGAGACAGAGATAAAAGGGGGAAAATGAGAGCAAAGGGCTGAAGCATCACACGCTAGACTGAGCAACTGTTCTTGATGGAACAGGGAGAGAAATGTGACAGAAGAGACCCAACAGAAAAAGTTGCCTATTTTGTCTTAGGACAATTATCTTAAGACAACTTAAATAATAAAAGCTAGAGGGATAACAACCACAATGCAATTTGTACCCTCCAGCGTTACCAGCCAGCTGACCTCACACAGAGATTGTCCACTCTCACATCTAGGCTGCTTTCAAAGACTGAGCACATATCAGCCTTAAAAACAATTATTTTTAAAGGTAACAACCCAGAAAGAGGAATTAGAAAATTTCATTCACCATCACGTTTCTACATTGAGCTCAAGCCATTTTACATCATATTACCTCTTACCTAATATGATCATTTGCTAGAACAGTTCTTTTTTTCCAAATTAGGAATCTACTCCCTTTTTTTTTAATTGTAATTATTTATTTATTTATTCATTTATTTATTTTTTATTTTTTTCAATATATGAAATTTATTGTCAAATTGGTTTCCATACAACACCCAGTGCTCATCCCAAAAGGTGCCCTCCTCAATACCCATCACCCACCCTCCTCTCCCTCCCAGCCCCCCATCAACCCTCAGTTTGTTCTCAGTTTTTAAGAGTCTCTTATGCTTTGGCTCTCTACTCCCTTTGAAGTAAAACCAGTATTTTGAGCCTGCTTGAATGAAATCAAATGGGCATCCCCTCGATATTGGATCCAGGAAAAGGTTAATGAAAAAAAAATTAATTCCTATTTTGTGTTAACCCACAACTATGATTGTCATCCAAGTCATATACAATTTAGCTTCCAAAGAAATGTGCCCTGTTCGTTACTTTATGTCAGTATTTTCTTCGTTTTCAAGCGTTTCTATCACCCCACATCTGCATATATATTGTTTCTTTCCACTTTGTGATTCTTCATTTTCCCTCTGACCAGTTTATTTTTCTTTGCTCAATCCCATCATTCTGCATTTTTATCTTCTCCCAAGTCCCAGTGCCAGAGACAGAATCAGTTATGCTGTTAAAGCAAAAAAAGATCAATATCATTGTTGAAGGAAACCCTAGTAATGCATTATTATCAGTTTGACCTTTTTCATATGTTAGATATTCCTTGAAATTACAATCAGATTAGGGATACTGTATGATTTGGTGATTTCTTTCTTCTTTTAATTTTTATTAAAAAAATTTTTAATGTTTTATTTACTTTTGAGACAGAGAGAGACAGAGCATGAACAGGGGAGGGACGTAGAGAGAGGGAGACACAGAATCTGAAGCAGGCTCCAGGCTCCGAGCTGTCAGCACAGAGCCCGATGTGGGGCTCAAACTCACGGACCGTGAGATCATGACCTGAATCGAAGTCGGATGCTTAACCGTCTGAGCCACCCAGGTGCCCCTTCTTTTTATTTTTATTTTTTATCTGAAGGTGATTATACCTAAAGATACAAATATGAAGCACTGAGAGACCTGATAAATGCAAATATTGTTGGACCAGAAGAAGATGTATGCTATTCATAGTGGAAATATGGAATTTACAAAAAAAAAAAAAAAAAAAAAAAGCAATGGCAAGAAGTGACAGTTCCAAAGATAAGGCAATATAGAATTAGGGATGGACATTTTAGCATAAGGACATTTTAGCATCCTTACATGATAAACTGTCCTATTTATTGAGATTGCTTTCCATTTTGTCCCTGGCTTAATTTCACACCAAGAAAATTTAGCACTGCTAGCCCCAGTCCCTCAATGCAATTGCTAATATAAATCACCAAGATACCAAACACAGTGTATGAAAGAACATCTGCCACAGATGAGCAGCTGGGTGTTGCTACGAATATGAAGAGATCAAGAGAAGCCATATTCTCCAGTCAAACTATATTGTACCACTGAAGATACTTTGACCACTCCTAGCTAAATCAAGAATAGCAGAGGATTTAAACTCTAAAATACTATCTCATGTTATTAGTTGGTTACCTGATGGCACAGGAGAACTTTAAAGCTAATACTTCCCAGAAGCTCGATCACTTTCCTAAAATGTGTTTATTAGTTAATGTGAAAGCAAATTCTACCTCCCTACCTCCCTACCTACCATCATCTCTCCCCCACCTTCTCCTCTTCCTTAAAACACCAGAAAAGATTTGACTATGCTGTGGCCACAAGCAGCATCTCTGGGGCTTCTAAGAAATTACTATTTTGTTCATTTTCCACATCTCCATTGGAAATGGATGTCCATTTTTGGATGAGTGACAGCTCCACCCTGTATCATCTTCACAGGAGTGCCAGGCTCACAGAGAAGGATCCATCTGGAGGACCTTCAGCCTTATCACAGAGGGAGAACAACAACAACAACAAAATGGAAAACCTTGTTCTGGTTCTTAGCTTTTCTGTTTAGAAAGGACACTCATCACTTCCACTCATGAGTCAAATGGCCAACCCTCAATGCAGTAGGGTAGAGATTATAATCTTTTCCCCAGGAGGGTCATTATAAGGAATGGCAACATCATACCTGACAAAAAATCATGGATTCTTATCACACATATAGTATTTTGATGTATTAAGAACATGTGTTTATACAATTTTTTACCTATTTTTGTGTAACTTCATTGTGAACAATGTCAAACATACAACCATATTTTAAGAATTGTGCAGTGAACTTCCATCTACACACCATCTAAGTTCTACTATTAACATTATTCTATACTCATTTAATTATGTATCTACTCATGTATCATCCTTCTTGCCCATCCAAAGTAAAATGAAGACATCAAATTATATTACAGACATATATGCACATTTCCCTATGTATTTCAACCTGCCTATCATTAATTCAAGTTCAGTATGCATGTAGAGTTTTTAAAAAATGAAACTTATATACAATGAGGTAGACAAAGATTAGTATTCATTTGCTCATTTAAAAAAATTATTTTTGAAAGAGAGAGCACATAAGTGAGAGTGTGAGCAAGAGAGGGGCAGAAAAGGGGGCCAGAGGATCCTAAGTGGACTCCACACTGAGAGCACAGAGACTGACATGGGGCTCAAACTCAGGAATAATGAGATCATGACCTGAACCAAAGTCAGAAGCTTAATTGACTGAGCCACTCAGGTGCCTCTCATTTGCTGAATTGTGACAAATGCATGCAACATAAGTCCCTTTCACATTACAGAATGTTCCTGTAACCCCAAGAGTTTCCCTCAGCCCCTATCAGAGCCATTCACTGCCTCCACCAGAAAGTAGAAATTTCCTCCAGAAAGAGTCACTCCTCCAATTAGTTTCATCAATTCTAGAACTTCACATAAATGGAGTAAGCATATCTTTTGTGTAAGTTCTTTTTCCACTCATCACTTTTTGTTTTTGAAATTCATCTTTGTTATAATTTCTTTATAGTATTAAGTGTTATTCAATTGTTTGAATATTCCACAATTTCATTATTCATTCTCATATTGATGGACACCAATTTCCAACTTTGGGTAATTGTTAACAAAGCCGCTATGAACATTTGTATACAAGTCTTTTGGTGGATATAGGTTGCTATTTATTTTTAGTAAATCCTAGGAGGGTTGAATGGGCACCTGTTTGCTTATAAGAAACAACCAAAGAGTTTCCCCAAGTGTTGACATTTTATATCTCCTCCACCAATGACAGAAATTTGCAGGTACTCAACAATAGTCTCACCAATACTTTTTAACTGTTGCCATTCTAATGTCTACGAAGTTGGTCTGCATTGCCATTTTTATTTGCATATCCCAGTTGAATATGACATTAAGAACAATTTCATGCACTATTGGCCATTCTTATAATCTACTGTGAAGTGACAAATCAAACATTTTGTCCATTCATTTTAATTGTGTTCTTTTTGTTGTTGTTGTTGTTGTTATTGCTATTATTGAGTTGTATTCTAGAAAGAGAGACTTTGTCAGAAATACGTCTTTCAGATATTTTCTCCCTGGACATTGCATACCATTTTATTTTCTTAAGGATGTCCTTTGAAGTATAGAAATTTTTAAATTTTGAACTTATAACTTTTTCTTTTCTTTTTAGTGCTTTTTGTCAATCATCTTTGCCCATCTCAAGTTTACAAAGGTATCTTCTAGACATTGTAAACTTATGAATTTACATTTAGGTCCATGATAAGTTTTTATATATTCTGTGTTTGATTTCACATGATCTCATGGGACATATTTTTCCATACAAATTTCTAATTGTTCCAGCACTATTTGTTAGTAATACCATTTTCCTCCATCATGGTACTACCTTGAAATCAAGTGACCCCATACAGTGAACCTGTATCTGAATTCTCTATCTTTACACAAGCATCATACTGCCTTGAACTATATAGGTTTCATGTATATATTTTCCAAATGTGTTAATTTTCAGAACTATCTGGGCTATTCTGTGTCTTTTGGATGTCTAGTCTAAGCTGTAGAATCAGTCTGTTGATTTCTCTAAAAAACAAAACAACAACAACAACAAAAAAAAACACCAAATGCTAAAGCAAACACACACACACACACACACACACACACACCAGCATGATGTGGTTTTGGTGGATAATATGTTGACCTTATCTATCAATTTGAGGAGAATTCATGGTGTGATAGATTAAAGAACATAAAATTTTACTACCCCTTCTATTGAGGTATAGATTTGAATTCCTCTCCGCTTCAACCTTGGCTCACATCATCAACTGAATGTTGGAAAGGTGGTGTTGTGCCTTCTATAGTTGGGTCAGAGAAGCCTTACAAATTCCACCTGGGAGCATGAGCTCCCCTCTCAGATGACTGACTACTTGACATTCTTACCTTATTTCCAATCTTAGAAATTGTATTGTATTAAGTCACTAAATCTGTGCTAATTTGTTTCAGTTGCAATAGGTCACTAATGCAGATTTGGAACCAAAAATAACATTTTAAGAAAAACATTGAACACAAATGGTTAACATGAATTTCTTTGTTGTATTCTCAGTCTTAGCAGTAAGGTTCTTGCTATTTTATCATTAAGTATAATGCTAGATGTAGGTTTTTCCTATGTATCTTTTATCAAGTTTAGAGAGTTCCCTTCTAACTGTCATTTCTTGAGTCTTCTTATCATGAATTTTTTTCTGCATTTATTGAGATGATAACGTAATTTTTATTTTATTTTGTTAATGTGAATTTTATTGGTGGATTTGAGAACTGTGTGTGAGATAAAGAAGCTCTCATGAATATCATTGATATTGTATCAGGTTTTTTTTTTTTTTTCCAATATGGTGCTAGTTTAAACTTCTTGATATTTCGATTTTTATTTCTATGTTCACAAAATATAGACCTACAACTTTTAATTTATTTTTTTAGCATGTGTGTATCTGGTTCTGGCGTAAGGTTATGCCAGTCTCAGTAAATAAGCTGGAAAACATTTCCTCCTCCTTTCATTTCTGAGTTTATGTGAGTTGGGCATATTTCATATTTTTTTCTAAAATGTTGCCAGAATGCACCACTTTGACCTCCCAGTTTACTTTGTAGAAATGATGATGACTATAAATTTAGTTTCAGAGTAAAGGCCTGTTCAGATTTCTTTGAGTGTGTATGTGTAAATTTTAAGTTGTAGTTTTAGAGAAACTTGTCAATTTCATGTAAATTATCAAATGTATTGCCATCAAGTTGGGAAACTTTTTGAGCTTTGGCACGTTCAGGGCTTTCTGAGCACAAATTGCTGGCAGGCTGGGATAAAGTATGAGCAAAGGGCAAATAATCCTTGGTAGTTATTTATAAATGACAGACATCTACAGAGACACTCACAGGTTCATCTGTACTTGGGCCAGGGGGTTGTCTTCCAAAGTGTAAGGAACCTAGGGACCTCCCCTCCTCTTTTCCAACGGGATTTGTTTAATACCTAGGACAAAGGTCATTCTGCTTCTCCAGGGGAAGGAGGGTTGGCGGTGGCACCACCCTTACCATACAAGGTTTGTGCTGTATTCCAGACACCCCTCATCTATACAGGTGACATCTGTCCTCATTGTGGCACTTGATGAGAGATGGGGGGTGAAGAACCTATACTAAGATGCTTTCTGAGTAACCTACTGATGTCTTCTCTGACCCATAATCCCTCTCTTTTTGTCAGGAGAGTGTGAATAAATGTAGACCCAAAACACGTTAACAGTATTTCTTCAGCATATTCCCTGGTGTAACTAGATGTGTTTTTCCTTCTGCTGGTCTTGCTTAGTGTTCATGTGTTAGATCTCAAAGTAAGCACATTTTATTAAACTGGGAGAATTCATGTAGCACTTCAATATTTGTCCAGTGCCTAGAAACCACTACCCTATGTGTTTGTCAAATTTTATAGCTGTTTACAGGACGAGGGGTAGTTCAGAACCAGTTAGTCTTTGATGATCTGAAGTAGCATTCCCACCATTTAAGTAACTTTTGATGACTCTACAATCAACACATCCTGCCACATCTCTCTTTTTTTGATTTCAATATATATGCCAACTTTCTACTTGCTGAGTACACGATGTCCCACGTTGAGTTAGCTCAAATTCAAAATCTGAGTGCACAGATAAAGGCATTCATTCTCCCTTCAAACCTCTTTGGGGTTTTTTTTGTGGCAGATAACAACATCACGAATTACTCCTACTTCCAAGGCAAATACATGAACATTCTGTCCAAAACTCAACCTTTCATTCATCCTTGAGCTTGACAGGATAAGGTCTCTGTCTCCATAATATCCACATCGGGACCCACGGAACCTATGAGATCACTACCTTACATGGCAAAAGAGATTTTGCTGACGTGACTTTGGTAAGGCTTTTGAGATGCGAAGATTATCCTGGTGGGTGCAATGCGGTCACAGAGTCCTTATAAGACACAGGCAGGATCATAAGCTGAGGTCAGAGAAACAGGGTTTTGAAGATGCTACAGTGTCGCCGTGATGATGGAGGAAGGGGCCATGAGCATCTAGAGCCATGTAGAAACCACAAAGGGCAAGGAAATGGATTCTCCCGTACAGCCTCCAGAAGAACACAGCCCTCTGCCACTTTGAGTTGAGCCAAGTGAAGCAGATTTCTGACTTTGATCCCCAAAACTCTAAGATAATAAATTGGTGTTATTTTAACTCACTAAGTCTGCAGCAATTTGTTACAGTAGCAATAGGAAACTAATACAATGATCACTACCCAGCAGAAACGATCTCATTTGGTTAATCCCTTGTCATTCCTCATTCAATGCCACCTATCATACCTACCTCCTCTGCAGACCTACTTGACCAGCCCCTAATCTTTTCTTCTGATCATCAGTTTACCCTGCAGCAACCATACCCAACTAGCCTCCTCCTATTTAGCTCAAGGATGGTGCTAGAGTGATATTCCTAAAATATCCATATATTATATACTATATATATATATATTACATAGTATGTTATAACCCATTTCTGATAATCCGTGTTTAAAACTCTCCAATGGATTACAGTACTTGTAAGATAATTTCAAATGCTTTAAGCTTAGCATACAAGGACCTTCATATTCACACTGGTTCCTGTTGCCTACTACGTATTCCTAATCCTTTGTTCTTCATCTGCTGGAGAGCACTCCAGGGATGTCCCATCTCATAATGTGCCCACAAATGTGCTCTTCCCCCCTCTTCTTCTCTATCTAGGACTTTCAGTACATACCCATTGAGTAAATGACTGAATATAATTTCCCTATCATCACGACTACCAGAGTAACCTTACGAGTTTGATATTGAGACTAATGTATCACATAAATACATTTGCTGTCTTGAACCACATTTAATACATCTTACACAGAGCAAAAACCGTTTACACACGCTGTTCCCTACTCAACCCTCTAATGCCTCTTTTCATTGCTTGAAAAGGGTTTATTTTCCAAATGAAATGAACGATATCATACCCTTCTTTCAAAGCAGTGTCCATTTGCAGGCCTACTTAGGAAATATTTATTAGCTTAACTACATGCTATCAAATTGGAATTGTGAGGGTATGACCCTGCCCACTGCCTCATATACTAATTTCATTAAGCCCATTCAGAAATTCCGTTGTTTGTTCTTGCATTAAAATCTGAAAAATGTGATACGTCATTTTCTTTAAAACTCTGTCCTCAAAGCTCCTATGTTGAACGTCATATCTAGAAAGATTAAAACAAACAATTATGACATAGTCTCATTACAAAACTACGTACAGAGGAGAGGGATACGTAACTCAGACTGGGGTCAGGGGAACAGGAAGTTGAGGGAAGATACCATGAAGCGGTAATGCTTGAGTTTATAGTTTAAGGGAAAATAAATCCAAGGGCAATCGTAACAAAAGGAATGTGAATAAACGAATATATATAAACGTGAAATTCTGACATGCATTTCAGAGACCTGCCCATGGGTTAATTCCACTAGAACATGGAGAGTGTGTATACGGGGATGGTGGGGGGGGTTATGGGTAATCTGGGTAACTAAGAAGCTAGTCAAATAAGTGGACATTTGGAAAGGCCACATGAATGTAGGAAACTGCATCTTGTGGAAAATGAGGACGGTTTTTCACAGAGGTGTGGCGTGATCAAATTTATCCTTTAGGTAATAACTTGTCAGCAGGATTTAAGTGGATGAGAGTAAGAGAACTTCCACAGCAATGAGAACAGGGAAAACTTGTTAAGATTTTATGGGCGTGGAGATGAGACAATAATGGGATTATGACATAGGGGTATGGCACTGAGACTGGAAGCTAGATTACACTGGAGTAATATTTGAGAATTTATATAGTCCGCCATAGTTGCAAAAAACATGGGCTTTGCATAGGGACATAGATACAATCCCAGCTCAGCGACTTATTACAGTAGTTATTTAAGGAAACTAATGAAACTTTATGGATTCAAGCAGGGATGAGAATACCTATTTCATCCGTGGAATTCGATATATCGTAGAAAAAGGAACGTGCATAGTTTGTGACCGACCATAGGTGCTCAGCAACTGAAAATTGTTTGAAATTCGTATGTATCAATAGGGTTTGGCCACTGACGAAGGGAGTATGGAAGTGGTAAGAATGTAGGATGAATCTAAGCTTTTCAGCCTGCGTTCCTGGGTGATTTCTGGTCACATGTCCTAAGACACGCAACGAGAAAAAGAAAACACCAATTTTGGTGAGCAAAAACGTCTTAAAATAGATTTCAAGCTTCACTAACTGAAACAGTAACGATACGAAAAACACAGCCAATCCTTCTGGTTTTTCTTGATCACCACCTTTTCACAACCTTGCGTTCATTTTTGCATAGCAATGTACAGCAGCCAAGAATATAGACTCAGGAGTCAGAATGCCTGGGTTAAAATCCCAGTCCTCTTGTTTCCTTGCTGTGTGATCTCGGGCAAGTGATTACACTTCTCTGTGACTAGGTCTTTCTTTGTACAATCTCAGAGAATGGTTGTGAAAATTAAGTAATATTTTTCAAGGGCTTCAAACAGCATCTCCTCACTCTAAGAGGTACAGAAGTGTAAGCTATTTTGTTTATATTTTTATTTAGTATCCTTATAAGGGAAGTTTCCCCAATCTACTTTCTCCTACATCTCTCTCTAATCCTCCTGATAAAATAAGCAAAAGCTTAGTTGGGAACTCAGAAGTCCCTGGCATTTACTTCATATGACAGGTCAAGAACCATGATAATTTGACAAAGCAAACTTCATATCTGATGTGTGCAGAGCACTGAAGATTTGCTGTGGGGGTTATTAAAGCCTTCTACACTGGAGAAATGAAATTCCATATGCACTGCAGATTTACAAGGTAAAAGTTGTTGAGATTTACTACTGCTAGAAGCCTCAAAACGAAAACTTTCTTCTTCAGGAAGCTGTTATTTTATTTTTCCTTTCCTTTATTAGAAATCTTTAATAAAGAGAAATTTGTATACGCCTAAATCAAAATGTCAATACTTTAACACAGATCTGCGAATGTTATATTCTGGCATGGAAGCAGTTATATAAATTTTTCAACACCTTAAATATATCTCTTAACTTTGGGTAAATCCAATTGCATTAGTGAGGAGAGTTTTATGTTTTGAGAAATTATGATGGCCAGTAGTAGGAAGCCTATAATTTACTACTTTACAGAATATAACTTTTAAAAAATACCACCTACTGTAGTTTACGTGGAGAAATAACAGATTTGGAGGTCAATTCTGTCATTTATGGTAAGAGAATAAATGACTTACTATCATAAGATTTCCCCTTTTGATTCAGGGCATACATTTTCTACACACCCAGGACAGAATTATAGTTCAGTGAGAGCTATGCCTACTTATGGCTCTCAGTCAGAATGTCCTTATTTTATCCCATGGAGTGACCTGTAATTGGTCCTCCTACATGGTTGACACTGTGACTTTCCCAAATGTGTCCAATGAACCTCACCACGTTCTCTATAGCCTGTTTTGTAAGTAATATTAAACTTAATGTTTTTCCTATGCCAATCAAAATTACCACCAGCACGATAGTTTAGAAAAGGGTTACTCACAAACGGCAGCTTTTACTTTCTAGATATTAAAAAACAAAAACAAGGGCACCTGGGTGGCTCAGTCGGTTGAGCGTCGATCTTGGGCTCAGGTCATGATCTTGGTTTCGTGGGTTTGAGCCACACATCAGGCTAGCTGTTGTCAGCCTGTCAGCACAGAGCCCATTTGGGATCCTCTGTCCCCCTCTCTCTGTCCCTCCCCAACTTGCGCTCTCCCAAAAATAAATACTTAAAATAATATATATAAATAACAAAAATAGGTGCATTTTTTAAAAAAAATCAAGTTAGTTAGCATATATTGGTTTCAAGAGTAGAGATTCAGTGATTCAGCACTTACATACAACGCCCAGTGCTCATCCCAACAAGTGCTGTCTTCAATGCCCATCACCCATTTAGCCCATCCCCGCACCCACCTCCCCTCCAACAACCCACAGTTTGTTCTCTATGTTTAAGAGTCTTTCATGGTTTGCTTTGCTGTCTCTTTCTGTCTTATTTTATTTTCCCTTCCCTTCCTCTATGTTCATCAAAAACAGATACGTTTCAAAAAAGATAAGAAACACCCCTGTGTCCTGCTCAGAATAAAACGTTATGTTTCTCAGATTTTCTTCAAACGTGATTTTACAGAAGAAAGAGAACATGATACAGAAGGTGACTTTTTCCTCCTTCCATTCCATTCTTTCCCATCCTCTAAGAGACATCCAAGTAATAAATTGTGCATGAAAACTTCTAGGCCAATTTAATAACTGTGAGACCTACGCACACACACACAAATATGTTCAATACAGCTTGAACATTTTAAAAGGGTTATATAAATTCTATTAAAATGTGTCCATTATTCTACCACTGGCTTTTCTTTTCATGTCAATACTGTGTTTTTGACAACTATTCAAACTGTGACATTGATCCAGTTCATTCATTTCAATTGTGGCAATTCTAAGAACTTTGTACAGCTTCCAGGGGACTGATGATTTGGGTGCCACTGGATTTCCCATCTGAAAGCAGGGGGGCCAGAGGATGTCGCACAATATTTTTAAGGTTCTGAAAGTAAAGAACTGTCAACCATCACTGTTTTACTCTGTGATTTTATGAGTCACAGGCATCATTGTAAATTCTCTGTACCACTGATCTATTTGACTTTTTCTGTTCTAGTATAGCACAATTTTAATCACCTAGCTTTATAAAAAGTGTTGATATTTGGAAATCAATCTCCCCTTCCTTGTTTTTAATATATTCTTGGCTATTTTTGGACATTTACACTTCTATATAAATTTCTTTGTTTTCATTTTTTTTTAACCTTTATTTATTTTTCAGAGAGAGGGAGAGAGAGAGAGGCAGAGAGTGAGCAGGGGAGGGGCAGAGAAGCTGAAGCAGGCTCCAGGCTCTGAGCTGTCAGCAGAGATCCCGAGCCGGGGCCTGAACCCACAGGCTGTGAGATCATGACTTGAGCTGAAGTCGGATGCTTAACTGACTGAACCACCCAGGTGCCCCTATACTTCTATATAAATTACATACAAAATTTTTTATTTCCTATCAACACTGTTGGAACTTTGACTAGAATAATGTTATCTTTAAGACAGTGAGTTTTCCCATCAATTAAAATACTATAGTTTCATTTAATCTAGGATTTATTTTGTGTCTTTCAACAATATATTTTTATATAAAGCCTCTACACTTCTTATTTCTATAAACCATAAATCTGTTGTTTCTCTTTTATTGTATGAACATCTCCTATGTATTAAACATGTTTTTAATGTTTTAAGATTTGTTTATTACACACACACACAGAAAACAAACCCTAAGTGCAAAAAATTAGGCTGCTCAATCAAAATGCTAGGATTTTCTTTCAAGACTGAATTTTATTTCAAGTTGAGCACATCTGAATTACTGAGAAGCGATACATCAGTATTCAATATGTTACCTTCATTAGGATAAAAAACATCCATGGATTATTTTGATTGTACTAATACTTTAATCCTTAAAAGTGTAACTTCTACTAAATGTGGCTGTATTGCACTTAATATATTTATTATGTGTGTGTATATTTTTTATATATTTATTATATCTTTCTTCCAGGAATTTACTTGTTGGGAGAGCATCTAATCAAAAATAAAAAAAAATGGAAAAACTAATGTAAAATTTCTAATGAAGACACTGTTGATATTTAGGGCAACTGGTGTTATGCAGCTGGTTGGTGACCTCTAAGTTTATTATGCTCACATCCTTCAAACTACCTCATACGTGCAGACATCCATGTCAAAGACCTACCTCAACTACAGGGAACAAAAGACAGTTTTACCATTTAAGAACATGAACAAAGTATTTCTAGCTTTGCCAACAAATAATCCCCCTTAATATTTAACCAATCAATCAGGATTTTGTAATCAACTAATGGAGGAAAGTGCTGGTGTAGCTCCCAGTGAAGTCTGTGAATTTCTAACAAGAGAAAATTGACTTAAGGGCCCCTTTGCAAATGTACTACACACACACACACACACACACACACACACACACACACGCATATGCACACACACATGCACACCCCCCCCCACACACAGCTGAATATAATCACTGTAGGGATTGAGGGGTTACTTATCTCAGAATTTTCTCGGCATTGTCATTTTGAAAAAAATTGCTGTAATGACACTGTTTGTGTTATGTAGAGAGGTGATATTTACATGTTCTGTGTCTTTGATCAAATCACAGTATGAAATTCAAGCTGGTAGAGATGAAGGTTTTAGTTTATTTTGCAAATTTTAAGAACTCAAGGGTTAATACACAGGCATAGCAAGGACCAGACATCTACTATCCCTCTTTAAGAAAGAAAGGATCATTAATTATATCTTTTCATATTTTTTCCATATGGTTGCCAAAGTCCCCTATAGTAGATTGGAGTCTATTTCTGATTTATGCTTTCCCCTCTTGGTAAAAGCCTCTTAGCAAATAAAGATGCCAAAACGAGTAATCTGGAGGAAAATAAAGAGAAAGAAACAAGGAATGGAAAGATAAAGAAGATAACTTTTCAAGAGCATCTATTTTATACATAGTATGTTCATCAGTCCTAAAACCAAGGCTACGATATTACTTCTCTTTTGCTGAAGAGAAAACTAAGGCCTTGAATTAACATTCTCAAATCAAGCATGAGGGATAGGGTCAAGAGTTAAAACCAGATCTCTCTAACTCTAGGATCCATGTTTATCCAATTTTGTTTGTTTATTTGTTTGTTTATAGAACCCTTTTACTAATGGCTCTAGGTGTGTTTTATAAATTTGGGGGCGGGTGGGGATTTTCAGTTGTCACATGTTTCAGAGTCATTGCTGACATTTAATGGGGAGTACTCTTGGATAGTATCTAGACATCTCTCAATATTAAGGCAATCTTACACAATAAAGACATAGCCTGTGTGTTCTGTCGCATGAAAATTTCCCAAGAGAATACCAAAGAAAAATCTGTTTATATAATTTTATACAACTTGAGCCTAACTCTGCTTTGTATTTAAGCAGAAATATTTAAAGTTTTAATATATGTTGAATTTCCCAGAAATGCAACTTCTGAGTAACTCAGGGGGAAGATTTGAATTTGTTTTGGTTGGGGGCATCTGGGTGGCTTGATTGGTTAAGTGTCTGACTCTGGATTTCAGCTCAGGTCATGAGTTTATGGTCATGAGATCGAGCCCTGAGTTGGGCTCCTTGCTGAGCATTGAGCCTGCTTATGAGAGTCTCTCTCCCTCTGTGCCCGCCCCCCCCCCCATTCAAGCTCACTCTCTCTCTCTTTCTCTCTCTCTCTCTCAAAAAAATTTTTTTTGTTTAGTTTGTAAATTTCCCAAGGGCTACTGACCATTTCAAAACTCTTGTAATTCATGACATTGCTGTCCATGGTATTTGAGTTGCCAGAACAAGTTAAGTAACGTGTATCAGTTTGTAATTGTAGCTGACAGTCATATTCTTATTTGGCCCTCATATTAAAATGT
Organism: Puma concolor; assembly: GCF_028749965.1. Classification (NCBI taxonomy): domain Eukaryota; kingdom Metazoa; phylum Chordata; class Mammalia; order Carnivora; family Felidae; genus Puma; species Puma concolor. The sequence goes on from NC_141667.1 coordinate 144,866,293, forward strand.
CAAGTATAAAGAAAACAAATCAAAACAGCCCACTGATTATTATTTTCCTTCTCCTAAATAAAACCCCTCTTCATTATAAAATGTTTGCAAGTACCTAGCTCCATTGTTATGTCAACTAGTGTAGTTAATCCTACATATTTTAATAAAGAAACATTACTTTATTATGAATTATTTTCTTTATATTACAATTAGACCACTGTGTTGAAAATTTAAGCTGATTGTGAAGGTTGGTTCAAGTAGTAGAAATGTCATTCACAACACCCACATTGGTTCTTAAGGGGTTAACAATACTTTATATCACAATGTAAATTTGGATGTGATCTATGTTTAAAATTCTCAAGACTTGAAAATAGGCTTAAGTATAGAACACAAGTTAAGAAGTGTCTAGCAATAAGCACCAGAGTGGCTTGGTGTTAGAAATGATTTTTTTCAACATTTATTTTATCTTCCCTGCATTGTTAAATATTCTTAACAGATTTTTTGTTTGTTTGGTTTTTGAGAGAAAGACAGAGCACATGTAAGTGAGCACAGGCAGGGGAGAGGGGAGGAGGGAGAGCAAGAGAGATTCATAAGGAGGCTCTATGTTCAGCTTGAGGCCCAACATGGGGCCTGATCCCACCACCCAGGGATCATGCATGACCTGAGCCAAAATCAAGAGTCTGATGGTAAACTGAATGAGCCACCCAAGAGCCCCGAAATAGCTTAAGATTTTAAGAATTCACACCCAGTGAGTCTGTTCCTTGAACTGAAATTAAGGAATATCATTTCCTTGGTGGTAACTATGGACAATTTCTTACCAGTTACATACCTTTCTTTTCTTTTTTTTTTTTTAACATGTATTTAATTTTGAGAGACACAGAGAGACAGAGCACGATCTGGGGAGGGGAATAGAAAGATGGAGACACAACAGCCGAAGCAGGCTTCAGGCTCCAAGCTGTCAGCACAGGGCCCAACACCGGGCTCGAACTCATGAACCATGAGATCCTGACGTGAGCCGAAGTTGGAGGCTTAACCGACTGAGCCATCCAGGCGCCCCTTCCCCCTTTCTTATTCTTAAATAGAGAACCGAGAAACCACTCTAGGGGCAGACAAAGAATGTATATTCCAGTTGATGTAGGCAGCCATACAACAAAATCCTTCAGCTGGCAACAGTATTTCACAAAGTAAAATAGACCCTTTAGCCAGAATTCAGATAAAGAGAAAGAATCTTTCCAGAACCTACGAGTCTCCTGAGTGGCTCTTCCTGGTTACTATTCTCACAAAGGGAACCACTACCCTGTCTTCTAAGGCCCTAGATCACTCTTCCCACAGTTCTGTAATCCCACTGGAAATATACTGTGTGTCGGTTTGCTTTCTCTCAATTTTTTTTAATAAGATTCGTCCATGATTTATATGCAGCGACAGTTCAATAGTTTCCATTGTTACATATCATTACAGTTATTTACCCAAGCTACTGTTGACAGACATTTATTTTGTTCTTCGGGTTTTTTTTTTTTTAAAGTTTATTTATTTTGAGAGAGAGAGAGAGTGAGGGAGCAGGGAGGGAGAGAAAGAAGTCCCAAGCAGGGTCCCCACCATCAGCAGAGTCCAACATGGGGCTTGAACTCACAAACTGCGAGCTCATGACCTGAGCTGAAATTAAGATCAGATGCTTAATGGACTGAGCCACCCAGGTGCCCCACATTTTTCCGTTTGGAATTATTAAGGGAAGGGCTGCTGTGAAGATTCTTTGATGAACCTAGGAAAGCATACTCACAGAGTATATACCTCGGAAGGGATCTGATAGGACACAGAGAATTCACATGCTCAGTTTTGTGAAATGCCACTATGGCGTTTCTCAAAATATTTGCACAGATGTATACTTCAGCTGTCAGGGTATGAAGTTTCTAATTGTTCCACATTGTCACCAACATTTGGATTTGTCAGTTTTTAACTGATCCACGCTGATAGATTCTTATTTGTATCTCACTATGATTGTCAATTATATTTTCCTAATGACTAATTAGGAAAAACACATTTGGTGTCATTGGATCACTTAGATATCTCCTTTTGTAAAGCTCCAATCTTCTATTTTTCGATTTGTGTGGATGTCTTTTCTAACGGATTTGTAGGAATTTTGTATATTTTTGATATTGGTCCTTTATCAGCTATACATATTCCAAATATTTTTTTTTTTTTATAAAACAGGTTTCTTTTTTTTAAAAAAAAATTAATGTTTATTTTTGAAAGAGAGAGAAATGGAGTGCGAGCAGGGAAGGGGCAGAGAGAGAGAGAGAGACACAGAATCCAAAGCAGGCTCCAGGACCCGAGCTATCAGCACAGAGCCTGACGCGGGGCTCAAACCCACAAACCAGGAGATCATAACCTGAGCCGAAATTGGACGCTTAACCGACTGAGCCACCCAGGCGCCCCCATATTACAAATGTTTTTGATCCTGATGTCATTGTTGAAACACTGGGTTTAGCAGTTCTGTGCTATAAATGTTTAACAACTAACCCTTCAGGGGTAAGGGATGCCCTGATTTATAACGTGCACTGATTTTTGTGGTGTAAATGCACCCACCATGTGGCCAACTCAAGGTCTAATGTCACTGAACACAGAGTTGCAGTAGAGTAACATTATACAGTTTTTCCAACATCGAAAGAAAAAAGATGGAAATAATCTCAAGAGCATTAATAAGAGCATTCTAATTATTTTAAATTAGAAAGTGATGTGTTTTAAATACTTGTCACTCTTAATTTTTAACATAATTTATTATTTAAAATTTTTTTTAATGTTTATTTCTGAGACAGAGAGAGACAGAGAATGAGTGGGGGAGGGGCAGAGAGAGAGGGAGACACAGAATCCGAAGCAGGCTCCAGGCTCTGAGCTGTCAGCACAGAGCCTGACCTGGGGCTCGAACTCACGGACTGCAAGATCGTGACCTGAGACAAAGTTGGACGCTTAACCGACTGAGCCACCCAGGCGCCCCGCCAAACCCAACTTTTTATTAATATAGTTTTAAATATTATTGAATTGAAGCATGCCACACAACAGAAACATGCACATGTATGAAGTGTACAGGTGGGTGTGTTTTCCCAAAGTAAACACACTCGTGTTGCTATCATCTACACTGAGACATAAAGCGCTGCCAGTCCCTAGGAACTTGCCACAGATGTACTCAGCATTGACTCACAAAGGTAACCATGAATTTCACTAATCATCATTGATTAGAGGGTCTTTCCACTTTACATATGGAATTATATTATGTTTTACTGTGTAAAAATTACTGTCTACACTTTACATCATATTGCATACTTTATAGATCGCTTTAATGTTCTCCAACAACGTGACAGGGTATCCCCAGATTTGAGACACATACAGCCGTGGTACCCAAGGTGACTTTTGTTGGCATTACTGATACCTCACTAAAGAATAATGAAAAAATTTACTCATTTTACCTTTTTATTCTTTTGAAGAATTTTTTTGGGGGGGTTTATTTATTTATTAATTTATTTTTTTTGAGAGAGAGAAAAACAGAGACAGTATGAGCAGGGGAGGGGCAGAGAGAGAAAGAGAATCCTAAGAGTCTGAAGTGGGGCTCGATCTCACGAACCATGTGATCATGACCTGAGCCAAAACCAAGAGTGAGACGCTTGACTGACTGAGCCACCCAGGCACCAATCTAATTCCTTTTTACTTCATGTGCTTGTATCAGAGGCAAGTCTCAGTAAGATACTATTAAGTATGGAGCATCTCCGGTCAACCTGCTTCTCTCCCTTTCTGCCAATCAAAAATCAGGCTTCAAACTACCTGGTGAATAATGTGTGCTGGAATTCGATTGCATCATATTGTTTTCATTAATGTACCTGGATGTAATAATCTTCTATTTATTAAAAGTATGAATTTCACAGCTATGATAGTAATATAACATTTCCCTTTCAAATAAAGGACTGAGTGTAAAAGTGAGTCAATTTCATGAAATTCCAATACTAGCAGGAGAGTTTATACTTGCATATGGTAAACATTTTATGGGAATACACAACTAAGGGAAGTTTAAGAAGTTTAGATCATGAAATCTGTCTCAAATAAGAGCGATGGTACAGAATGGCTTGAGAAAAAACAGAAGGAATAAATAAAGCATTTTGATTCCGTAGAGCCGAAGGTACTCAGAGGACAGAGTGTCTGTGGAATTTCCATGTCAGGAGGCTTCAGCATCACCCTCTAATTAGTTGAGGGAAATTTCCTGGAGGAAGTTGGTTTCAAGAATGATCTGACAGATCCAGTGACCCCGATAGGTTCTAGAAAGATTTGCAAATAGAATGTTACCTGTCCACTGCTGCTGTCATTTGAAATGCTTAACTATGTTACATTTCCGATAAAATGTATAAAACTGTCTCATATTTTAAATGTATGTGCAGTATGTTTTATTGAGCATATCTAACAAGTATGTGGGAAAATATTGGATTCATTTCCATGAGGAACACACAATGCCAACTTTCCCAATCTACACCGTAATTACGGCATAGCGATAGGATTAGGACTGTGGGGGATGTGTTAACTGTCTGAATTTTATAAGCAAATTCCTCCCAGAATGGAATCCTCTGGTGCATCTGTTATGTATTTAGGCCTTTAGAAAATGTAGTTTAGCATGAGCCAAGCAGGTGTGCCGTTCTTTCACCCATGAGATCACATAAAATGAAAAGTTCATGACTGTCCACAGGCTCAGAACCAGGATCAAGGAAAGGTACAGCCCTTCACTCACGCCAGCGGAGTTTCAAATCCCTGGGTCTCATGGGGAATTTCTAAGTGGACCAGAAAACTTGGAACAAAAATGCACAATTTGGCTAAACAGTTATTTCTGCTCTCGCCTACTATTTAGGCATCGAAATCTGAGTCACGGCAATGACTGCGATTGTCAATAGAGAGATAAATGCACCAAAGAGTGACTGACAGTCCCTTAGGGTGTGTGTGTGTGTGTGTGTGTGTGTGTGTGTGTGTTTACACCACAGATGTGTGAGCTCCACTCAGCTTTGTTTAGTGGAACAGTGGAATAGTTTCATTCTCCTCAAATACTTGCATTTTCTCCCCACTGTTCCATCACACGTTCTGTTCTAAAATCACATGGTAGGTTTGCACCGAAGCTGAGCTTTTGGTTCTCTTCCTCTCCTGTCTCCCATCTCCAACTCAGCCATGTGCTCATAAACATCCGTTCCATCAGCAGGAACAGGTGCTTCCCAAGGGAAGCGGAGTTCTCGCTGGGGTAGGGCAAGAAGAACCCTCCGCTAAATTTTGCAATTTCAGGCTGCTTTTTCCTTCCTCCTTTTTTCCCCCATTAGTATTCCTCATCTCAGAAGTCAAAGTGTCCAGGATCACAGTCTAATTAGACAAGGCAATGTGTCTGCGTTTCTGGTCTACACATACAAAAAAGAAAACGCGTCTCAGAATGTAGGAGTTAAACAATCAATCGCCAGCACATCAACCAGACATAATGATGAGCTCCATAAGCAGCAGAAAAGAGCTACGTAGGGGGCTGGAGAGTCGGTGTCTAGAGTAAGGAGGGAATCAGAGGTCATTCCTGCGCTGTACCTCTGCTCTGCTCTGTTCAGATTCCCCTTTACATTGTTATCCGTGAGATGAATCCTGGCATGCCGCCTGATTTTTGCTGATAAAGGAGAGCAAGGTCTATTCAAATTATTTTAATACGTGACGGCTGTTAGAGGCAGAACCGCTCTGGGACTGCCGAAGTGCTCAACTTGATTGTGACAGTCATGGTGGGAAAGAGTACCATTGGTCGTTGCGTTGCTCCGACTCAGCGTGATCGATACAGCTGGTTTGCCTTCCTCCTAACAGCCAAGTGTGGGATGAACACCACCCCTTTCGCTTTTATTCTGCTGCCATCGTTGGCTCATGAGGCTTCCTGGAGGTTAAATAGCAGTCTCTGATTTACTGAGGCTGCTGATAAGTAAACACCTTCCGTTCCACCAGCTCTCTGGGCACTTTCCAGCCATCTGTGAAGGCGCTCCTTAACCGGTGACTCATACAAGCCACATCTGGGGAAGATCTCGGTCAGAGGGTAATAGCACATAATCATCCCAGGGCAAAGGCGCCTGGAAACGGGGATGGGAACTAAAGAGAAATACCGCATTTCGTCTTTTCACAGAAATTAAAAGTAGGCACTGCTGCTTAAGGCCAGGGTTAGTTCCCACCATATTTCCCAACCCATCAGGAAACAGTCATTGATCTCCGGCATCTAACATATGATCTGTTGTGATGAAGACAGCAGTGGTCACTAGTGATTCTGTGCTAACAGACTTCATTTTTCCAGAGGTGATGCTCCACAGATTTTCCTGGGGTTCTGGTTTCAGAATTGGTGGGTCACAATTAGACATATTCATGTCCCATCGTGTAAGCAAAGGAACTTCAGAGATCAGGCTCTCCTTTGGCCTCTCAGTGGGCTGAACACTTGTTACCATAAGTAAAGGGAAATAATAATGATAATAATAACTAGTTATAATTTAATGATTATTTTGATCACCAGGAAACCCACCTTTAATTTTTTTTTTAATGCTTTTATTTATTTTTGAGAGAGAGACAGAGACAGAGCATGAGCAGGGGAGGGGCAGAGAGAGAGAGACAGAGACAGAATCTGAAGCAGGCTCGAGGCTCTGAGCTGTCAGCACAGAACCTGACAAGAGGCTCTAACTCAGGAGCCGGAGATCGTGACCTGAGCTGAAGTCGGTTGCTTAACCAAATGAGCCTCCCAGGTGCCCCACCCCCTTTTTTTTCCTGATTTTCTAAAATGTTAGAGAAACACACCTTTAGTGTTTATTTAGCACAATGCCCTCTGTGCATTGATTTAAATGAGGTCCTTAACCTTAGAATTAACAAACAACTAAGAAGCAGAAAGACATTCAGGAAAATATAAAAGCGATGGAAATCAAGAGCAGAAAACTTAAACATGGTGTCCATTCTTTAATTGAAAGTTTGATTTTGAAAAATACTTTTTTTTAAAATAACTTAAACACCAGACGCTATTAGCGTTGTGTTCAAAGCTACATTTTTTTTTTAGCATTTTCTCCTTATTATATTCTTCATTCTTAAATTGAGATAGTCACACTAACATCTAAAGAGCAATAAAGAGTCCCGTCTAACACGGATTTTAAATTAAGATAGGAACAGGAGACACACAGAGAAAAGCAATCCAAAAGCAGAAAATTCATGTAGGTTAGAGAGGAAAGTTGCATGAAAACTAAGATGACATATCAAGGCTTAAAAAGTGATTTAAGTCGTATGTCTTCACTTTTCTCCACTGGATGTTGGAATGATTCCTGATGAGGAGGGAGAGACAGATTAGAGAAAGGGTGATGGGCTGGGTGGGAGACTTGGAAAAACAGACAAGTACAAGTGACAAGATCTAGACAGAAGAGCCTAGAAGAGGGGGAAAAGTAGAGTGCGTTGCAGCCTAAACCAGACAGCTGTTGAATTTTGCAGTGAGCTTATAGGAAAGTGCTCGGTAAAAATAACTGGATATGGAAGACAAAGTGCCTTTTGTATCTCGCCTGGTTGCCATTACTCCATAGCACTTGGGAAGAAAAATACTGTGTAAATGTACTAAATAAATAAAGCTTTGGCAACGTATTTAAATTGTGTTGAAAACCAAAGCACTTCAGGACTCCGAGTAGTATTAAATCAATAAAGTGAACTTTACCGCATAGAAATATATTCTATTCACATCGGTCATTACCCAAACTTCACAATGATATTCTGATTAATAGTGCATGGAGTAGATCTCCCAGATGCCAGCCAGATGTTCAAAGAAAACTAATGTTGTTTGACTTAAAGAGAAAAGTATAAATCATATGTACTCTGACACACAAAATGGAACAAATGGAAAGCATCCCATGTGAATTCCATACTGATTTCATAATTCTATTTAGATTAAAGATGAGAGAGAGAGAAGACTATACAATTTCTAGACCCACAAAGAAAATAAAGGAGGAAAAAATACCGTTTAAGCACAGTCAACGAGCCTAAACGGTTAAATATATCTGTAAAAATATTTTTTGTATTTTTGCTTGCATCCTAAAAGACAATGAGTTTTTGCAACTCACCAGGGCTTGAAGACAACTCCAGAAGTGAAGATTAGCAGGTAGGGAATAAGAAGAAAAATTCAGTTTCCAGTGAAACAAAGTTACGGGCTCAAATATGAAGAAATTTTTTCTAAATTTTAAATTATCAAAGGTTGTCAGGTCTGTCAGATATTGAGTATGGAAACACAATGTATCAAAATATATACTTGTAATGAATACTAAAAACTAGCAATATTTTCCCCTTTGCTTACACAGTTACTGCAAATGATTACTAAGATATCCCCTTTTTAAAATAAATCTTGGGGCACCTGGGTGACTCAGTGGGTTAAGCGTCCGACCTCAGCTCAGGTCATGATCTCACAGTTTGTGAGTTCGAGCCCCGCATCGGGCTCTGTGCTGACAGCTCGGAGCCTGGAGCCTGTTGCAGATTCTGTCTCCCTCTCTCTCTATGCCCCTCCTCTGCTCATGCTCTCTCTCTCTCTCTCAAAAATAAATACACATTGAAAAATTTTTAAATAAATATACAAATCTCACATTGATGGGCTTGGCTGGTGCTATGATCACTTACAGTTATTAAAGTTATAATAAAAATAGTTAAAAAGCTACCTGTTTTTTTTTAAATAAAGAGAATAAAAACAGTGCTCTTTAAAAATGTGTTTGTTTATTTATTTATTTTGAGAGAGAGAGAGAGAGAGAGAGAGAGAGAGAGAGAGAGAAAGAGAGCATGAGCAGGGGAGGAGGAGAGAGAGAGGGAGAGAGAATCCCAAGCAGGCTCCAAACTGTCAGTGCAGAGCCCGACATGGGGCTCGATCCCGCAAGTCATGAGATCATGCCCTGAGCGAAATCCAGGTTAACGCTTAACTGACTGAGACACCCAGGCGCCCCTAAAATGAGTACTTTTAAGAAAAAATATAGTGGTAGGCTAGTACATTTTTAACTACTCATTGGGGTAAAAATAGATTGTTTGCCAATCCCCGTGGTGTAAGTAAATACTCCCAACATGCTCAAATTAATGCTACTAACATGCTGTCACTGAAGGCAGAATCGAGGAAAGATGTTCAAAATTGTGAACTCTCCTGAGTTCCGGCTCTAGAGTGCTACGGAAGTATCATCCTATTTTCTCCTGCAGTAGAGCTAACGACCTCTCGTTAATGGCCAAGATTCTTCTCATCCAGGCTGGCAAGCAGCAGGGGGTATGGGAGCTTGAACCTATTTGTATCATAAAGTAAGCTGTGGTTTGGTTGATTCTCGAACAGTGAGTGTTGTGGAGTGTAGTGCCGTAATCACCGTGACGAGGAAGTCTCTTACGGTGTGCTAAAGAAAAATGAGAGGCGGAATATAGACAGGCCTCACTGATGGAAAATTTCTACCATCTGACCCAGAGTGGAATAGAGCAGTCTGACGTTTGGTTTGCAGATACATTGGTCAGGATCCACCTTTTTTTTTTTTTTTTTTTAATTACAAACAATCATGTAAGGTGTTGATTTTTCTGCTATTACATGTAGATCGATGTCACTGAGTTAGAAACAAAACCCTATTCTATTCTGCTCTATTTGATGATATGCTGTGTTCTGCTGCTTTGTATGCATTTATTTACTCTGACCCTAATAAGTGCCTAAATTTTTCTATCCAGTATGTAGGGTAAACATAAACACAGGAGACAAGCAGTCCTTTTCTTCTAAAAGCAGAGAATGTAAATTATTACATAATGTACACTGAAAAGAAACAGATCAGTTAGACTCAGGATTTAGAATGACACTTCAAGAAAAGATTAAGTGACTATTTGCCGGCTTTCTTAATAAAGTACATAACTATTTTTATATGTGAGCGCAGAGACACTAGCCTCAGCCCTAAAAGTGCTATCATAGTTTTCACTGAAATTTAAAATATCCTATCAGATTGAATCTATTCAAGGATAAGAGATTGTACTCCTATCTTTTTCACGGTACCTATATGTTCAAATGCATGGAATTAAATCCTATCGTAATGAAAAAGCGTTTTTTTACTTTCAAAAATAGCACGTCTCTTTAGTTTCTTAAACTAAGTCGCATTAAATATAAACCTCTCTCAGTTCTACATATTGACTAACTTGTAAGCTAGAGTCGCAATAACTAAGAAGCAAATTCGGCTCGACCTCCAGTCCTATCTTTAGACAGGGACCATGGCTGTTTAGCATAAAGCTAGACGTAACAGGTAAAAGAGAAGCAAACCAGTGTAAAATCTGGGATAGTCATCATTTTCCTATAACTTCAGTTTCTCTTGCATGAACTCCTTAGGCTACAAGCTCCTTTTCTTCCTTGAGATTTATAACATTTCATAACACCGTATGAATTACAAATCAAGATGTACTATAGAGACGACAGAGTATTGATTTCCTAAGACTAGAAACATCAATCTCACTCACAACGACTTTCAGAAATAACCTGATTCTTTTATTTCGGGCCTGCTTAAATGTGAGCGAACTTGTGTCATGACCTCTCTTTATAACCATTTGTGTATTTTCCCTCACAGTACACCAGCCCTCCTTGCTTTAAGGAACCCACCTCACCACCAGACACCGCATTTAATAACGGTATTTCTTTTAGCTGCCTTTGAAATTCCTGTTGGCTCATGATCCCACAAGCTTCGCCAAAATGTATAATAAATTCTGGAGGGAGAGTGTTTAGCTACGAAACACATAGTTGACATAACGCTACTTGTGAATTTTATTTTCCTAGTAACAAATTAAGTGGCAGCAGTAAATGATGAGGTTGCAGGTCAGTAGTGAACTAGGATACGGGGTACATAACTCCACCGGACAATGGCTCTGGGGGCCAAAAGAGAATGCTGTGAGTTGGGAGGCCCACTGAGAAAGTTGTGAAGGACATAATTAATCCATGTATATATATATATATATTTTTTTAATTTTTATTTATTTATTTATTTTTTTTTTTTGAGAGAGAGAGCGAGAGACAATGAACATGGGAGCAAGGCAGGAAAACAGAGGGAGACAGAATCTTAAGCAGGCTCCATAATCCAGCATTGAACCCCACGCCTGGCTTGAGCCCAGGACCATGAGCTCACGACCTGAGCTGAAATCAAGAGTCAGACGCTTAAGTGAATAAGCCACTCAGGAGCCCCAATCCGTGTATATCTTTAAAAACATCTGAGGTAGACCTTAGATATAAACTAAGGTCTAACAGATAGGGTGGTAGATTTAGGGCGTGGTCTCTCAGTTACTTAGTCATGGCGGAGGATTCCAGTCTCCCTGACCCCAATGCTATTGTCTGGACCCATTGACTCTCTGATAATCTCCATGCATTGTATGAGGGATTCTGCTTCGTGGGATCTTTGCAGGGACACTCTGGAAAGATCAATAACCTCTCTGCTCACTTTTTCTAGAAATCTTATGACCTCAGAGTTCACTATGTAAACCTGGTGCTTCTTAGATTACAAAACAGAAGTACAAGTAACACTTTTCATGCTTCCGGGCTCACTCTTCTGCTTTCTTAAGACCTGATAAGAGGAGCGCCCGCGTGGCCCAGACAATTAAGCGTCCAACTTCGGCTCAGGTCGTGATCTCACAGATCATGGGTTCAAGCCCCGTGTCAGGCTCTGCACTGACAGCTCAGAGCCTGGAGCCTGCCTCAGATTCTGTGTCTCCCTCTCTCTCTGCCTCTCCCCACCTCATGCTCTGTCTCTCTCTCGAAAATAAATAAGCGTTAAAAACAATGTTAAGGCTTGATAAGAAATCCCATTGTTAACTTTGAGACTACGTGTACAAGGTTTCAGAAGCAGTGTATCATTCCGCTGACACTTTGTGCCACCGGTATTTTTGCAGGTGGGTAAGAGACAAAAGGGACAACGTGTCACTTTCAGATACCTCCTGACAGGAAAAATTGACCACAGTGCATGTCCCCCCAAGTGAGATTATTTTAATAAATTGTTTTAATGGAAAGCAATTGTAAACCATGAATGTTTAGTGCTTTTAGAGAATATGTCTTTAATTTGAGCATCACCCCAGTTTCTTGCTGCCACAAGAGAATTAAGATTATCACAGGGTGCTGGGAACATTCATAAAAGAAAACCAAATTCTCCTACTTTACGTGTTGCTCTGAATCTGTCCATTGGCTATTTAATGGATACTGAAAATTCCCTTGCATGAAACTTGGGTATTTGGGGAGTGACTTTGGGCTTGTTCCTTAACTTTCTAAGCCTCCATGGTTTTCATCCATAAAATGTAACCATAAAACATATTCGTTCTATAACATAACTATGAATATTGAATGCGACTAAGTGTATAAAGCACTTAGAATAGTTCCTGGAACACATAAGCTCCCAGATGGATCTTGAGGACACTGATGAGGGTAGTGATGAGGCTGATAAGGACTGACACATCAAAACCTGAAGTCAAGTTTGTATGATTTCCACATACAATGGGTGATCATGGCTGTCAATTTCCAGAAGCAGATTTCCCCTAGACAATGTCTACTCTAATATACACAAAGACTTGAACTAGGGAACGTTGCAAATTTGTGGCTCCACTGGCCACAGTGACAAGGCAAAACTAAATGTTTACACCAACGAGCCCTTTACCCTAACAATTAGAGTGGTAAATAAAAATACAAATACACGTTTCTCTGTATGTATGACTGCTAACTTACAAAGCAATTATTTCATATTTGCAACAGCAGGATTTCCCCCATTCCAGGTAATACAACCCCTTCTCCCCAAACCCTCAAATGTATTAAACTCCAAAAGCATAGGGGAAATCATGCTTCCAAAGCAGCGGACATCCTTGCAATTTTCTGTGCTTTGCTACCCCCTCCCCTGAAACCTGGCCCTAACCCAGGGAAAAATTTAATGAAGCAACTCCAAATTGATAGTCAAATGAGGCAAAAGACCAAATTCATGCTCCCAATAGGGAACTAAAGTTTTGAAAAGGTTACAGGTGAATTATTTCACTCTCTATGGCTCTAAGTTTCTGAAAACATATTTATTCTTTTCAACAGCAGCAGCTTGGGCCAGAACCTTGAGAGTTTCTTTAGGGATTTAGATGACCACGTACAAGCATTTCCAACCAGACCAAGAGTCTCACATTTTTTTCTCCAAGGCCCAAATGATACCCCATGAGACACAGCCAGCTGCTTTGATAGTTCTTATTCTTCAAGAAAGGGCACAGTAATGAAGCTATATCTTCCCATTATAGTACTTCCTGCTCGAAGGGACACCTTCAAGTTTGTGAGGCTTAAAAATGGACTTGCCTTACATAATGGTCTCTGTGGTTTTTGTGTCCTGATTTTAGGCAATGTGTTTTATTTTAAAACCATTCTTGTCAGGGAAGAGAGAAGGCAACATATGGCAGAAAAAAAAAAAAAAAAAAAAACTCACTTCGGGTCAGCGGGTACTCCTAAGCAGTTATTAACTGCGTGGTGCTCTACCAAGCCTTATTATGTAGAGTAGGAAGGAGTTATGTGGCCCTAAATCTAGGCTGCCAGATCTGGGGGATCCCCCAAGAGGTACGGTTTGGCTACACTCCCAATAAAATATAAAATTGTATTAAAGGAGACGAGGGGCGCTTGGGTGGCTCAGTTGATTGGGCTTCTGACTTCGGCTCAGGTCATGGTCTTGGAGTTCGTGAGTTCGAGCCCCGTGTCGGGCTCTGGGCTGACAGCTCAGAACCTGGAGCCTGCTTCGGATTCTGTGTCTCCCTCTCTCTCTACCCCTCCCCTCCTCATGCGCTCACTCTCATCCTTCTTTCACTCATTCACCAATTATATATTGCAGGTCTCACATCTTTTCCTGAGCAGTGTATTTAAAGTTCTACTCCTTTTAACCTTGGTGCTAACTTATTTAACTTTTCTCAAGGCAAGTTATAATTCTGTGTCACTATATTAAATTATCTTGTTCATTTTTATTTGAATTTATTTTTTATTTTTATTTTTTGCAGTCTTCAAAACTATGAGCCCCTGGGGTGCCTGAGTGATTCAGTTGGTTAAGCGTCCAACTCCGGGTTTCAGCTCAGGTCAGGATCCCATAGGTCATGAGTTTGAGCCTTGCATCAGGCTCTGTCCTGACAGTGTGGAGCCTGCTTGGGATTCTCTCTTTCTTCCTCTCTCTCTGCCCCTTCCCTGCTGGCTCTCCCTGTGTCTCTCAAAAATAAACAAACAAAAAAGAAATAAACTATATTTAAAAAAATAATATAAAATTATAATCCCTTTGGATTATTCATGTTTTTCACTACTGTATCTCAGGATCTAGAACGATGTCTAGTAGATGTCCAATAACTACTTATAAACTATCAGACATTATTTGGCATACATACATATTTAATTTCCTAAATTCAGTCTCCTAAGACTACTTGCTCTTTTTTCCAAGCTATGTAGTCCGACTCAAGATTTTAAGAGATAAATATGTACATGTTTAAAGTTCTGGTAAAACTTCCGCATAATTCTAGTGCATAAAGCCAGTTCAAAGGATGCATGCTACTTCTGTTCATGGTAATTGCCCCAGTAAATGTAAAAGTATAGAAATAACAAGTAGTAATAGCAAAGCCCACAATAAACAGATTTCCTCAAAAAATTTTTTAATGTTTATTTATTTTTAAGAGAGAGAAAGAGAGACAGGGCATGAGCAGGGGAGGGGCAGAGAGAGAGAGGGAGACACAGAATCTAAAGCAGGCTCCGGCTCCGAGCTATCGGCACAGAGCCCGACGTGGGGCTTGAACTCACGATGTGTGAGATCGTGACCTGAGTCAAAGTTGGACAGTTAACTGACTGAGCCACCTAGGCACCCCTCTTAAAACTTTAAATATATACCGAGTAGATTCACTGCTATCTCCCAGAGACAAGTGAACAAGAGGAATAAATGTAAAATATTAGGTAAAGAACTACAGTTTTGGTTGTCTGATAAGAAATATTTGTGGTCACAATTGATTTGTAAGACAATCAAAGGCAGAGTATAGTATCTCAATTAGCTAGATCTATCCAGTCTGATTCCTTATTTTTAAACATCATCAATACATTAAGAGAAATTGATTTAAAACATACCTAATGCTAAGGCTTGGAATTGCACAGACAATCCCTGACCCTGAGCTTAAAGACAAACAAATCTTTAAAAATAGATACAGCCACTGTTATGACAAAAATTCAACCAAAAAAAAAAATCCATTGGAAAAATAAAGAGGAATAACTAAGCGTGCTTCTCGTGAAAGAGAGATCACACATTCATATATTAATTTACTTATAAACACTTATCGTGCCAACCCTACATATTATAAACTGTACTATCTGGTAAGACTGATACACAGTCTTAAAGATATATAAAAACTGCTGTCTAGAGAAGAACTGAGAATTGACATGATGGTCGTAGCATATACTAAAACACAAAAATACGTGAGAACATTTTGGACCGTTGATAATCTTGAGAGGAAAAACATTTACTCACTCCGGGAAATCAGAGAAAGCTTCAAAAAAGGATGTAATTTCTCATCTCAGAACGGAAGGATGAACTAGATTTATAAAGTAATGGTTACGATGTGCTGAAAAAAGAAATCACCATGGGCTGCATTAAAGAGCACGTTCAAACATCTAGACAAGAAAATTCAACACATTCTAGAAACTTAAGGAAGGTCACCCCAAAGGAAGCATATCACATGCTTAGAGAAACTGACATGAAATGAAGCAGAGGAGAAAAGCAGAGCCCATACTGTAAATATGGAAAGTCTTGCTGAGGTGACTGTCAAAAGGGGGCATCTGAGTTTACCAAGAAAAGGGGGAGAGAAGAAGCATTCCCAGAAAAAGGGAGGACACTCCGCAAACACACAGAACTAGAAAAGCCTTATTTATTGAAAAGCAATTAGGCACTTGGGCTGGAGTTTAGTGGCTGTTGAAAGAGTAAGGCAGGGGCAAGAGATAAAGCATTGAGTCTTATCTACACTGGAGATCTGGAAGAACTCTCCTTTCCTTTCAACACCATTATCATTCCCTGTCCTCAATATTCCTTACATGTGAAATTTACACTCCCCTTCTTTCCATATTGTTCTTTATGGAAAAGTCTTATAACTTATTTTAAAGTAGAGTCTCCTTAAAGACAAGGATTGCTAGCATAAGGCCATGAAACACAACGGACAGTCATTAATTCACCAACATAGTAGATGGTGAAAATCCAACATTTAAAAATAGTATGCTTCTATTTCTTTGGTAACTTTCAGTTGCTGGTATTTATTTTATTATAATTATTATTACTAGCATATTATTATATTTTATTTTATTTATTTTTTATTTTACAGAGAGTGTGAGCTGGGGAGAGGGGCAGAGGGGGGAGAAAATCTGAAGCAGACTCTACGCTCAGTGTGGAACCCAAAAGGGGGCTCAATCTCATGACCCTGGGATCATGACCTGAGCCAAAATCATGAGTAGTATGTGCAAATGACTGAGCCACCCAGGCACCCCCAATTGTTGGTATTTCTTAAAGGCAAAATCTCAAGAAAAAACGAAACCAAAGAAGAATCTGCCTATGCCCTTATCAAGATAAATACTGAGTAAAGAACAGAGATTCATTCCATTCCTCAATTCCCAAGGATATGCAACTAAATATAACTAAAATTTAACTAAATGTAACTAAAATTTCCTTTTAACTTACTACATGTCCACATATATTATGCCAATGAATATTCACAAATCGAAGGAAGGAGAAATAGGTAAGCTACATGTAATTTGGTTAATTTCATCCTCTAACTTCATCTTAAATGGTGCCATTTCATAAGATTGTTTTTTATACATTATGTTTCATCTTCAAACTGACCACATTCACTGCTGATACCCGTTTTAGGTGAGATTTGCATGCTTAAAAGGTATGGAGTATGGGGCGCCTGGGTGGCTCAGTCGGTTAAGCATCCAACTTCAGCACAGGTCATGATCTCGCCATCTGTGAGTTCGAGCCCCACATGGGGCTCTGTGCTGACAGCTGAGAGCCTGGAACCTACTTCACATTCTGTGTCTCCCTCTCTCTCTGCTCCTCCCCCACTCAGGCTCTGTCTCCCTCTGTCTCTCAAAAAATGAATGAACATTAAAAAAAATTTTTAAAAAGGTATGGAATATGGCTTTGTCAATTTTATCATCTCTGATGAAGGTAAGTTATTACTATGCCAATTTGTCATAATTGATGTTATTCTGTTTGCAGAGGTCAAAATAATCTGAATTATCAGGCTTCATTACTACTCAGTGACCACAGAGAGTTCACTTTTGCCTATTCAAAATTAAAGCTGTTTTTCCTTTCTCTGTTCAAATTTAATGATATTCTAATCTCATTTGCATAAAACATTTTTCATCTGTTAAAGATACCTTAGCCAACAGATGGTGCTATATATAACATTTTTATGATAGTGTATAGTATTTAAAAATATATATTACAGCTGAGCTGTAAGTTTAATTATATTGTTAGAAGCTATGTGTGAAAGGAAGTTTTTTGAAAATATTTATTTCATAAAGCCTGTAAGATATAAAAGAAAAATGCCAAGTCACTGCAAAATGTTTAAGTTGAGTCAGGGGTCACTGGCTTTTCCATTATGCATGGAATCTTGTCAGAGTTTGGGATGTCCATGTTAATAAAAATGAAGCTTAACATTTGGTTTGATTTGGAAGCCTGGAACTGATCAACAGGCCTCCTCTGATGCCAGCTCTCTGTTCTGAAAATACCTTGCTCTCAAATCTTTCTGTCTCCAATATCTATCTCTCTAATCCATCTTTACATGACTACTACACTGGATTTTGCATTTAGCAGTGGGAACCATCGATAATCTTTGAGCAGCTTGGTAAAGGAATCCAAGGTCCTGATCTTAGTCTCGCCTTCAGCTCTTGTATCTTAACCTACTTGTCAAGCCATGGCTCCAAATTTTCCTGTGAAAAACGTATATAACCTAGTCATATTAATCTTGTAAACTGTCATGGTTCACTCACAGTCTGGAGAGCTGAGATTGGTCAACACCAGCCTTATACATCACTTTTCTGTGAAGCTCTTCTGATCACAAACTCTGAATGCTTCTGACACTTTATATTACTGTGCTTACTTTAACTTGATCTCACACTGCTTTCTGTTATAAAATTTCCTAACAGAAATAAGCCCAATCCATTATGCTTCTGTCAATTTACTTCTTATGAAGTAAGCCTTCTCCTGAAAAAGGTAGAGATGGTAACATCAACACATGAACTATTTGATTCAAAAACCATTTTCAACTGGTTTCTGTTGTTTTCGTAGCCAACTGACACACATCTTCACCTATTAGAGGATTTTCAGACTTATTCTCCTAGAAAAAAATACATAATGTACTAATTTTATCTATTCTTTATTACTTAGCTTATAAAACAATTGTGATAGTTGGGTTTTATTCTTCTGTTCTTTGTACAATGTGTTGGGTAGATTACTTACTGCATTTGAGCAAGTATTTCTGGAATAGGAGGAGGAAGGATGAAAAAACTTCCCGAAAATTCCAGAATCTATTTTTTCGTAAAGAAGGTACCACTTAGGGGGACCTGGGTGGCTCAGTTGGTTGAGTATCTGACTTGGGCTCAGGTCATGATCTCACAGTTCGTGTGTTCAAGCCCTGTGTCTAGCTCTGTGCTGACAGCTCAGAGCCTAGAGCCTGCTTCAAATTCTGTCTCCCTCTCTGCCCTCCCCCACTCATGATGTGTCTCTCTCCCTCTCTCAAAAATAAACATTAAAAAGATTTTTAAAAAAGAAATCACCACTTATAAATGATGAAGTATTTGTTAAATAATATATACAACAATACACATGTTGAGAAAAACTTAAGTCTTTAAAATGGGCTTAAGATGTATCCAGAGCATTTGATAATGATGGGGTTCTCACACTTTTAATTTTTCAGTAGTTATTCTAAGCTTGTTAATCCTGTGGTAAGCACTTCCATTTGGTTTGGTTTGTATAATTTCTATCTCTTTGTTGATATCTGCTCTTTGTTGAGTCATTGTCGTCACACTTTCCTTTAAATCTTTAAATATGGTTACCTTCTGTTTTTTGAAAATATGGATGTTGCTGATTTGCTGTCTTTGTCTACTAACTCCAATATCTACAGACAACTAATGACAGATTCTATTGATTTTTTTTTTCATCAGTAGGAATCTCATTTTCAAGTTATTTCTTTGCTTGTCTTGTAAGATTTTGTGAAATGTATGTCATTTTAAGGATTTTACTAATCCTAGATTTTGACATTTTCTTAGAGGATTATAATTGTTTTGATTTGTCTGTTCGCCCATTAACAAACTCCTCTGAATTAAATCTGTGAAATCTGTTTTCCCTGTAGTGCCAATCTCTATTTTCATCTTTTAGTGTTGCTGTTTTTATTTCTAAGCCTAGATCTTTAGGTGGTTTTGCTGTGTCTGTACATCTTGGTATTCAACCAAAGATTGATAGATGTCGTGCTCAAATATACCCAGCCAGTATGCCTTCCAGTCTCCGATTAAAGATCTCTATGTAGCCCAGAAATATATTAAAAATTTAGGTCATTTTCAAATCTCCTCTGGCTCTTATTCTATACCAGACCATCTCATCTCTCTTCTGCATGTATGCACGGACATCCTTGGCCAGAGATGCATGGATATCTTGGTTCCCCTTTAGTCTCAGCTGTGCATGAGCCCAGCCCTAGGTCAACCTAGAGCCTGCTTTGGATTCTGTGTCTTCCCTTCTCTCTGCCCCTCTCCCACTCGTGCTTTCTCTCTCTCTCTCTGTCTTTCTCTCTCAAAATAATAATAATAATAATAAATAATCAACAAACAAACAAAAAGATGGTACTGGCATTAAAAATAGCTTTAAAGTGGCACCTGGGTGGTTCAGTTGGTTAAGCAGCCAACTTTAGCTCTGGTCATGATCTCAGTTTGTGAGTGTGAGCCCCGTGTTAGACTCCATGCTGACAGCTCAGAGCCTAGAGCCTGCCTCAGATTCTGTGTCTCCCTCTCTCTCTGCCCTCCCCCACTCACACTCTTTTTCTCTCAAAAATAAACACTAAAAAAAATAAAGTAAACAAAGAACAATGTTCTGACAGGCTTAGGCCATGAAGAGACAACCCGAGATTTCATTGTGTACATTTCCCACCGGTAAGGGGCCCCCAGAACATTACAAGGACAGAGTCTGTAAGTTCAGCCTTTCTTCTCCAGCTTCCTTATTTATCCTGCCCTTCCTTCGTCTCTGATACCTGTTTGGAGCATACACTTGTCCACACCCAGTACAGAAGGGCAGAGGAAAAGAAATCAGGCCAAGATGAAACCAAAAGATTTGCAGTCAGGATAGACGCTTTGATGAGATACTGACAAAGAAATCGGAATGAAATAACGACATAGAAATATTTGTCCTTCTGGGGCGCCTGGGTGGCTCAGTAGTTTAAGTGTCCAACTCTTGATTTCGGCTCAGGCCGTGATCTCAAGGTTTGGCAGTTCAAGTCCCGCATCAGGCTCCTTGCTGAGAATGTGGAGCCTGCTTGGAATTCTCTCTCTCTGCCCCTCCCCCACTCACACTCTATCTACCTTTCTCTCTTAAAAATAAATAAACATTAAAAAACATTTTTTTTAAATAGCTTAAAAAAAGAATCTGGGTCATTACTGTAGTTATATATTTGCTTAACCTCAAGAAATAGTCACTTAGTTGCCTCTTTGAATTTTACCTTTCCTTTTACTGACCTCATTTCTATCGTTTCTGTGAGCTTTTCTCTTCTTTAGAAATAACAGAAGTCAAATCTTCTATTTCTTTCTACATCATTTGTAAAAAAGAGTTAAAATGTGTTAGAAAGCAAATAGCCCACAGTACTTTAGAAGGCATTATAATTTCTTAGTCCTTTGTGAGGTTTCAGTTTATAGAGAGTTCTTTCACTTTCCAGGGAGAAGAGGTGACAAACATTCAGAGTATCGGTGTATGTAGATTTCTTTTAAAGTTAATTTATTCAAGTGTTTGCATCATTTTCTTGAGACGGAAAAGTGTATTGTGCTTTGGAGGTGACAATGACCATGGCTGGAATCAAGGTCTTATTAGGCTGAAGACTATTAAAACTGACTTCACTGGAGTGGATATGCCAGACATAATTGCCATGACTTCCTATGGCCATTCAGAGTCTTAGTTACGTTTCAGTTTGAAATGTTGGGTTTGGGCATATTTTAAAAGGGGTTATTAAATAACTGCCTCTAGTATTTTGAGGTTTTGTGTCAAAAAAACAAAAACAAAAACAAAACCTTGGTGGCGTGCCTGGGTGGTTCAGTTAGTTAAGTGTCCAACTTTGGCTCAGGTAAAGATCTCACCATCTGTGGGTTCGAACCTCACATTAGGCTTTGTGCTGACAGCTCAGAGCCTGGAGCCTGCTTCGGATTCTGTGTCTCCCTCTCTCTCTGCCCCTCTCCTGCTCACGCTATCTCTCTCTCAAAAATAAATAAGTAAATATTAAAAAACGTTGGCTAATAACTGTGTTTACATTACCATTAGCTTCATGCAAAATACATATTAATTTTTAAAATGACAAATTCATAAGTTTCTACTTAACTTACCTCACATAAAATGATTCAGAAGATAAATAGAAAATGAGGGGGAAAATAAAAGTAGATACAAAAATGATATTTGGCTTGGACTAAAAAGAAAATACTTTCTTCCATATTAGATACGTATGCAAGTTCAAAGAGTATTTTTGCCAACCTCCATTTTAATTTTAATGGATAATTTACAATATATTATAGCAAATGGTGCAAACAGATTTCTGATTTCATGAAACTAGTAAACAGATTATATTACTGAAAATTCACCTCTTTACTATTTGGCTAAAGAATAAGCAGGAAAAAAAATAGGCAGAGAAAAAGATAGAGAAAGATTGTATGAAAATAAATGGAAAACCGTATTTTAATTTTGCAAATGTTTTCCGCAACAGACATAGAGTTAATTTCCCTGAAAACCTGTTCACAGTAAGTTACCCGTAGTGTATTCAAATTGTGTCAACCTCGCTACGAGGTTGTTATGTGGCCTTAACTTGACAACACATTGTGATTGTAGAGATGAGAGAGATCTTCTAACACACTGGATCGTTTTGTCTGAAAGGCTGACAGTAGTAATCTTTTTTGCTCAGTGTCAATCACCTTTTGCATATTATGCTTTCAGTTTTTACCAGGATTGTGTACCAATATTTGCTCTAGAAGAGAACTTTTACAGAACATAACATTGCTGCTGGATATCCAGCAGATTGGAAGTACCTATCTAACTCATCTTAAATTCGTCCTTGTTCCTCAGGTCAGGTTTCCGTTCTAACTTCTACAAATAACTCTGGCCAAGTTTTCTTTTTGACCTGTAAGAGTGGCAACACACTCAGTTGTTTAACAGGAAATGGCTCATAAGTTTACAGACATCGAAAAAAAGGGACTTAACATTTTATAAGTGCAATTATTGCTAATAAAGCTTGTTCGTGCTCCTTTGCTCTGGTCTTGGCTTCCAGACCCCTTTGGACAATTGGAAATACTAAATCCATCGTCAGAGGGCAAAGAACTAGAATCATTACACGTATTCAAAAGCATATGCCAAGACACCAAGGGCAAGTCAAAACTAACGGAGAAAACTTAAACATTGGCATTATTTGGGTTCTGCTGTAAATAGCAATCCTCTGTCATGTGTGTGCATATAATACCTATTTTAGCAACCCTGTGCCTACATTGCAGAGTCAGTGTTAATGTTAAGGTATGAGAATTAGCATGAGATACTTAGGAAGTAAATGAGGGCTGGGACATTAGACACCCGGGTCTGGAACGGTGTGCACCCAAGAAGGTGTCCATGACTTTGATTCAGTAAGATACTATCTTACTTGAAAAGAGACCTTCTTCTTTTGCACACCAAAAGTAATTAATAGAAGTGTAAGTAGTGGTCTTGATGTCATTTTTGTTACTGCATTTTTCTTCCCCAAAGAGGGAAGAATGGCTGGAAAAATTTTTTGGAGGTTAATATTAACTGAAAATGAAAGGATTCTTAGCTATGGCCACCTTGCCATGGACAAACTATTTCTTCCACTGACCCTAAAGAATCAACATAAAAAGGTGAGGAAAAGATATACAAAGATTATTCTAATGCCTCAACCATTAATCTATCATTACCATTCATTCCTCAGTAATTTGCTCACTAAGAGGAGTTTGAAATAGTCTTTAAAGTACAATTTATGATCTATTAGCTTACAGTTTGGGGGGGAAAAGCCATGGGATAAAGTCAACCAATATAAAATGGCATTGCACTGTAGCAAAACTTTTAAAAAGGCTGCATTTCTAGGGTTGCGCTTCTGAGAATTTATTAGCAAATGTTATATGCCACATGGTAACTTTGATTTATAAAGTGCAGGTGTTTCATTCCGTTCTTCCAATTATTAAATAAAAATATTTTTACGGCGAGGATTTCTCCTTGTTCTCCCCCAGCACATTTTTACTGAACTGGCCATTACCTCATCTAGCCACTTAAGTACATACGAGTTTTAAAACACCCTCTGCAGAGATTTTCATTCAGCCCTGCTTACAATCAGGGAGACAGACCTGAACACAGGGTTCTATTCAAAATAGAGGTTGTATAAGTTTAAGCGTTTGCATCAATCTATATAAATATCCTTGAACACCGTATCTAACGGAAAGCCCTTTTAGCCTACTCCTTAAGCATCTTCTCAGGAACTACCACAAGACGTGTTGATTGCCAAAGCTTCCCTGCGACATCTCCTCACCCCCCTCTCTGTGACTGTGGTAAAACCTGCCTTGTTTGCTGGGCAGACTACCATCCCGCATTTCTGAGGTGGGACTCAAGGGGTAGGTGCTTAGCTAAACTCATTGAAAGAGCTTATCGATATCTTTGTTTTTGTTTTTGTTTTTGTTTTTGGCCAGCTGCTGTCTTGCTTCACACCAGAAGGTATAAATTCTTCACTGAAATAACCGTCACTGTAAGGCAGTGGATGGTCAGGAGCCAACTTGGGAAAGTGAATGAAGGTGTCTTTAAACAGCAACCTTGAAGCTAGCCATGGAATCCCAACTTGCCCCAAGCTGGAAGGGACCCAAACCAGATGGAGATTTGGTCAGTACACAGCATCACAGAGCTTCGGGGCTGGGGGAGAACGCCACAATGTGTTTTAGAGAAGATCTCGGCTGAGTCTCTGTGAAGCTCTATGAAGGGAGTATATTCGTTTAACATTTAGCAGTTAGATGCAAGAAACCGGATGGATAAGGAAAGAGAGCCCATATCATTCAGACTGGATAGACCCAATATTCTAAACTTACAGCACACTTGCTAAGGATAGGCAGCCAGGGGGAACTCCATTGGCAAGAGGGTATGTGGTCTGAATTGGATCAATTTTGAAGTTATTTTATTTATTTATTTATTTATTTATTTATTTATTTATTTTGAGAGGGAGAGAGAACACACACACAGGGGAGAGGCAGAGAGAGAGAGAGAGAGAGAGAGAGAGAGTCCCAAGCAGGCTCCACACTGCCAGCATGGGAGCCAGACACAGGGCTCGATCTCACAAACCATGAAATCATGACCGGAGCGGAAGTCAAGAGTCATTCCCTTAACTGACTGAGCCACCCGGCTGGCCCTTAATTGGATCATTTACATCCAAATGAGTAGTGTGTTTTGCGGGTTTATCTTCACATGAGAAGGAAATGGTAATACGTACCATTTATTGAACACTTTATGTCATTAAATATATACATACATATGTTAAGATACATGAAATTGCCATATAGTCACATAATGGCAATTTCATCAGGTTTTGCCTAATTTACTATAACATTCACAGTAAATGTATGAATAAGTATCAGCACACCAGGTTTCTAAAGAAGCTAGTCTTTGCCCACTTCTGTCGAGTAGGCACTGTTCTTAGCTCTTGATAAGAACTAATCCATTTAATTATCTCAATGACCCCACGAGGTGAATGATATCCAATATTAAGATCTACATACAGATGAGGAAGCTGATGTACAGAGAAG
Organism: Puma concolor; assembly: GCF_028749965.1. NCBI lineage: Eukaryota > Metazoa > Chordata > Mammalia > Carnivora > Felidae > Puma > Puma concolor. The sequence goes on from NC_141667.1 coordinate 144,891,335, forward strand.
TGAAGTACATTGCCTAAGGGTGCATAGCTAATAAGGGTGTAAAGCTGGGATGTGAGCCAAGGCAAGATGATTCCAGAAACAATACACTAACGCATCAAAGAGCAGATGCTTTTCCAATGTCCAATATTTAGAAAGGTATGGAACCATAGTTCAGCCCAGATAGTATGGATTTTACAGGTTATAGTCTTAAGCCCTGTTCCTATGGTTGACAGCTGAATAAAACTGGCCAATGCGTGGCAAGCATTGGAGAAAAAGCTTCAATTTCATCTTATGAGAGAAACCAACACTTTTTGAATGACCATTATATAATAGAGGCTAGACTCTATGTAACTTATATATTTTGTATTGATGTAACTTGTATGTTTCCATCCTGCTAAGTGGACTTCTTATCCCCATTTTAAAGGCAGAAGAACTTTGGTGTTGAGGAATTATTTAGGTAGTGTGTCCAAACTGGCAAAGCAGGTGTTCAAACCCAAGTCCATCTCGTTCGGGATTTGTGATGCAGTGTGTAGAGTGGGAGACTGAAGAGCTGTTGAAATCATGAATCCGGAATTGGTGTGATGGGGCTTGCAGAGAGCTGCAGAACAGGCTGAGAGTGTCTTCAGGACCCTACAGACGCCCAGGGAGCCAGGCACCCTGGTCCCTTGCAAGCTGGACCTCGCAGTGATCCAAAGCTTACTCATCATACCCAGCTGTGCAGGATTCAGAGTCACAGCCCCTATAAAGCTTCCAGGGTCTTTCCTTCTGCGGGAAGCTTTGCCCGCAGCGCCAGGATCAAAACGCGGTCTCCACAGGCCTTCTCACACAGATTGTTACCAAGAAAGTAAACAATCTAAAATCACAAACACTGCTCTGGAGGAGGGAGCAAAGATAAGAGGCTTGACTACCCTTGCGTGCTGCAAACGAGACGGGGTGAGCTGCAGCTGGTGCATGGGAAACTCATTATGGCCACTGGAAGCCTTGGCAAGTACAGCAGGAAACCCGAGAGCCCAGCGAGGAGCCTCCTGGCCCAGTGGTCAATCAGTCTGCTGTCAGGTCCAAGCAGACAGCACAGACCAAAGTAAGGCAGCAGATGAGGCCCCGGGAGTGCACATGGTCAGCTAAGTAGGAAAACAGGGCTGGATCATGATCAGCAATGATGCTGGAAGCAGCTCAGAAGAGAACAGCCTGCCGTTTCTCTCCCGTGGTGAGGGGGTAGCTCCCTTATTAATAATTATCATACCACAATAAGTGCTTTACTGCATGAGTCAGTATGAAACAGAACTTTGATCAGATAGGGTTGCCGAAGAGAATTTAATAAGCGGACAACTTCTAGAAACAAGGGCAGGTGCAAGAGAACCCCAAAGTAATGCTGAGATTCCTAGAGGCCAGTCGCAGGCTGAAAGACAGTTATGATGACACAGGATGCAGCCACTTTTGCAACTGTGAGGCTGAAGCTGGGAGGGAGTGGAGAAAACATTCCCCAACTTGTTTTTCCTCATGCCCTTGGATCTCTCGCAAAGCCTCTCATTGGCCAAACCAACCCAAAGCCACAGGGGAAATAGAACCTATGTGAAGTAATCTGTGCAGATCAGCTGCCCGGGTCCAAAGGCGGGTAAAGACGGGCGTGCAATGTTTCTGGGTGGACATAGTAACCATCCACCTTAAGAAGTGCTTCAGTCTGAGAGCAGTGGACTCCAGTGCAAATGTCTACAGGGGACAGACAGGTACACAAATGGGAAGAGGAAGCAACATGAGCCTAAAGGTCATGGACACCACCCACAGAACTTCCTGCCTGCCTTGGGGTTATGTAGATCCAACACTTCTTCAAGGTCCACCTTTGGAAATGAAGCAGGAAGTCCAGAGTATTCTATGAACCCTCCTTGAAACATTGGGAATTCAGTGGGAAAGTAATTCGATTCTAGGATGACCAAACCAACCATATCTGTGAGAGATGTTCACCCCACCTTCTGGAAGTAAAGCATATTATGGTGTGAATTCTAATGATTTTTTTATGTTTCATTTTATTTTTGAGAGAGAGAGAGAGAGAGAGAGAGAGAGTGAGAGTGAGAGAGAGCTAGGGAGGGGCAGAGAGAGTGGGGGAACCGAAGATCTGAAGCAGACTCCACACTGTCAGTGCAGAGCCCCATGAGGGGCTTGTACCCACCAATGGTCAGATCATGACCTGAGCCAACGTTGGATGCTTTAACTGACTGAGCCACTCAGGCAACCCTGAATTCTAACGGTTTTTAAACACTGGCAAACAAGTGAACAAAATGAGATCCTGGAATGACCCAACAAAAGACATCTAGGTAGGTGTTCATCCCACGGGTCAAACATATTGTTAGATAACTCTTGCTCCCCTACTCATGTCTTCTAGGTTTATTTTGACTCCAGACAGCGATGAGGCAGAAAGTTCCTGTCTTGGGAATCTAACTTAAGAGTTTCTTTTTTTCAGCAGCGCTGAATAGATTTCACTTTAATGCCCCAGGGCTTTTCTGACCCCTTGGCATGTTATACTTGCAGGAATAACCCAGGGCTCAAGTTTGAGCAACTGGAAATAGAAGCAGGGCAAATATGGACCGATGTGGGGCCCACGCTAGGTAATAATTGTTTCCTTCCCCATGCTTTTGTCTGGACTATCCCAGCTCATGTACATGATTCTTCAGAGAGTTCAAGTGTAATCACCCACGGTGGTACACCAGGGATGAAAACACATCCTTACGTTGGTCTCTCTTCTCCTCTGTTTTAATTTCTCAAGCCCTTCACTCCTTGGGATAAAATACCACAACAAATGATCTGCAAACAACCCTTTTCTCAGGCTCTGCTTTCTAGAGAGATTCTTGCTAAGACTCCAGCATTCTGAAAATTCTGCTTTAGAAAAAGATCTTAAAAGGTCTCTCTCTGTCTGAAAGACATGTTACAGACACAGACTATTTATTAAATATTTGTGGCTAAGGAACCAATTCAACCCTAATTCTAACATATTTAAATGGGTGCTTTTAAGCTGAGAGAGGAGTAGAAAGACAAGTGGTTCTTTTGTGGCCAGGTATCGACCCAAGTTAGGAAATACGTTCTGTAAATAAGCACGAATTTTTGGCTACCTTTTAAGCCCTCACCCCTGAGAAAAATCAATAGGAAGTTATCTTCAAACATTTAATTGTTTATGTGTGTAAGTGTTCATTCCTAAAATGGTTTTGCACTCTTTTTAAGAAGGGGGAGTACCATACATGTATTAACATCCTTCATAATAACATACACAGGGGAAGCGTACGGATCCCAGAGAATAAGCCTGTAAGCAAAGAAAATGAGACGTAGTGTCAACTAATTTATATTTATAAGCCACATATTGATCAATTAATCAAACACATTCATCCATTTAATCTTAAAGCCAATGCACATTTATTCTGTGCTTTGTTTACGCCAGGCACCGTGCTATACCCTCGAGTCCCCACCAGGAAATCAAAAGCTTTAACCCCTCCCCTCACCCTCACAAAGTCCACAGGCTACTTGATCAGAGAATAAATTAAACATGTACAAATAGCCAATTAATAAAATGTAGATGTGTCAAGGAAGTATAAAGCATTTCTGGGACTCCATCAGCGGTACTTCTCAAGGCAAGAGATAAGGACAGTTTCCCATAAGGGAATTTTATTTTCAGCTGAGACCTTAAGGATGAGTCAGAGTCATCTGGTTGAGGAGTAGGAAGTAGGGGAAGGCTGCTTCTAGCACAAGGGCCCAAAGCTATAAGGGGCAGGGCTCCGAGAGCCTGGTGAAAGGGTTGCACTACCAAGGGAGGACGCTAAGAGCTTCTCACAAGAGAGGCAGGAAGCAAGTCAAGAAGACTATGTATTGCATGTTAAGGAGTATGGCCTCCACTCCATCTGGTTTGGAAAGGCAGAGAAACTCCCGGGCCCTCTCAGCTATCTGTGTGGGAGGGCACGGCAGGACGGAGCAGCCAAGGTCAGCCCTCTGCAAAGAGAAGCAGGTGCAAGCTGTTGGAAAGAGAAGCATGCAGAAAGCCCACAGAGGCTGGCAAGTGGGATGTCACCCAATAATGGTAAAAAGGAAACCGAGGGTGTCTGGGTGAAATGCTGATGGTATTCAGTACGGCAGACTCACCAAGTACCAATGTGGATTCTTATAGCTGTCCTCATCCATGAGCAAAGATGATTTTGCAGTAACTGATAAACAAGGGCAGTATTCGCAATGCTTTGCAATTATCCAAAAATATCCCAGGTCTTCCATTCCACAGAACACGTCTAGCACATCCACAGCATGACACTCCATAGTTACTTAGAACTGAAAAGTTAAGACCACCACACAACCTTGATCCTCAGAATTCAGGCCTCTTTAGAAGTTAATATCACCTTAGTCCCCTCCAGTTTTCATTGATCTGGTCCCATCTCTTCTGCCTCAGGAGTAAAGTCCTCTCTTGGGCCCCAACTATGGGATACCTGCACACACTTGTAGACAAAGCACCTGCCAATGAAGCTTTTCGATTTATTCAGAGGCCATTGTCACAAGGGCTTAAGAGGAGCCTGATGATAACATGTCAAAGGACGCCATCCCCCTGCAAGATTCCCCATTTTAAACACTGCCATAGTCTCCTTAGATCTCAAAATCTGCCTTTGACTTCCACTTGCAGTGTTCTCCAGACTCATTCTTAGATCCTAGGCTCAGGGCAAGAGAGATGCCGAGGTTGCAAACAATAGAAGGTGCTTTCTGTCACGGTCACGTCAGTGCCAGCTCTGCCCTTGCACAAACCCAAGAGCGAATATCTCCCTACATTGGGCACCCCCAGTGCCTCACATCCCTCACCCTGAGCCCCATTCTAGTTCTGCTGAGACTTATTCGAAAAGCACTGCAAAAAAAGAAGGTAAAGCAAAACCTTGGTTTGCGAGCATAATTCGTTCAGGAAACATGCTTGTAATCCAAAGCATTCATATATCAAAGCAAATTTCAAGAACCATTGACTCCGTTGTGATCATGTGATGTTTGTCATCACGAACTACTCAGATTGCAAGATATGGTTCATTTATCAAGTTAAAATCTGTTAGAAATGTGTGGTCCTCTTGCGGAACCCTTACAGAACAAATTTACTTGCAATCCAAGGTCTTACTGAGAAATGATTCGTCCTCCTCAATCCCTTTCACATCTAATGATCTATTTTACATCACCAAATCATTCAAATCCAAAGCATGTATATTCCAAAGAGAAAACAACATAATGTGCAGTGACGGCATCATGGCCACTGTGGAAATATGGCAGAGCTCACACTCAAATATAGTGCACACATATCTAAAAAGGACAACACTCAGTACTTGGTATACTTTCAATGGGATAGAGTGGATCAGGATACTCTAAAGAGACTTTAGAAAACTACTCAGGTGTGTTTGTGCCCTTCCTTCCTTCCTTTCTTCCTTTCTTCCTTCCCTCCTTCCTTCCTTCTTTCCTTCCTTCTTTCTTTCCTTCCTTCCCTCCTTCCTTCTTTCCTTACTTCTTTCCTTCCTTCCTTTCTTCCCTCCTTCCTTCCTTCTTTCTTTCCTTCTTTTCTTTCTTCCTTCCTTCCTTCTTTCTTTCCTTCCTTCCCTCCTTCCTTCCTTCCCTCCTTCCTTCTTTCCTTCCTTCTTTCTTTCCTTCCTTCCTTCCTTCCTCCCTCCCTTCCTTCTTCCTTCCGTCGATCCTTCATGTAACAACAGGGTCTTGAGAACCTACTGAGAGCCAAGCACTGTGCCCTGTGCTGGGGACACAGAGATGGCACCCAGGTGCACTAGACACAGTATGAAAGAAAGTAATTTAATCTATTCTCATGTCACTGTGAAGATGACAGCCTCCTGTGACAGCAAGTTCATAAAAGAGTGGAAAAGTCTCCTTCAGTACCACATTCCATATTCTAACTATCCTGTAAGCATCCCGCTCTCAGTGAGTGCTCACTGTCTAATTTCCAAGGGGCAGACTGACGGAGACATGTCATGTAATAGTCTGAACACCAAAGCAATGATAACCACTTGCCACCTTTTAATAGTAACTGGTAGCAGAAGCAATTAAATCCCTTCCAGGGAGAGCTGGTAGAAGGTGTAACAAATTTGCTGTGAAAGCAAAGAACTGAAAAGAATGCACATCCCTGGTACATGATCACTCACAGGCCTGGATGTGATCACTACACTTCATTGTAAGATGAGCAGTTTAAGCACAAAATGTCAAAATGGCCAAGACTCAAGGTTAGGAGAAGTTCTGGAACCAGACTGCTTGGGCTCTTGCTTAGCTTGGCCACTGACCCTCTCCTGCACCTTGAACGAGTTACTCCACCCCCCTCTTTCAGTGTCCTCATTTGTAAAATGCCTAAAGTAATAAAAAATCATACTTCACAGGATTCTTATGAGTAATACCTAATAATTGTACAGTTCTTAAATCAGGGCCTAGAACATTATAGCACTCGATAAAATTTCTTGACGTAATTAGTGGAAAATAAGAATAGCAATAATACATTTGTTTTCCTTGTAGAGCTATTATGTGTATCCAAGTATATAAAATAAGTTAAAATGAACTAAATAGAATAAATAAAACTATACATATGTATAATTTTTCTACCATTTTTCAGTGTATAAGTCAGTGGTATTAATTTGTATTCACAATGCTGTGCAACCATCCAGATTCTTTGCAAAATGTTTTCATCACTGCAAATGGAAACTCTAACCATTAAGCATTAACTTTCCATCCCCACCTCCAGTCCCTGGTAACCTCTAAGGGACTTTGTGTTCGCATAAATTTGCCTATTCCAGATATATCATACAAGTGGACTCAGTATTCATCCTTTTGTATCTGGCTTGTTTCACTTCATATAATATCTTCAGGACCCATTCATATTGTAGCATATATCAGAGCTTCATTTCTTCCTATGGCTGAATAATATTAATATTACATTGTATGTAAATATTATAGTTTGCTCATTTCTGTTGATGGACACTGACTTATTTTCACTTTTGGCCATTGGGAATAAGGTTACAATGAACACTGGGGTACAACTACCTGAGTGTCTGTTTTCAATTCTAGGGAGTATATGTCTAGTAGTAGAACTGCAAGATCACATAATTTCACATTTAGCTTTTAAAAGGATTCCCATATTTTCCCAGTGGCTGCACTATTTTCCCTTCTACCCGCAATGTATGAGGGTTCCAGTTTCTCCATATCCTCACTAGGACTTGTTAGATGATGATGATGTTGATGATGATGATTGCTATCTTAGAAAGTTTAAAGTTGTATCTCACTATAGTTTTGATGCATATTTACTAAATGACTAAGCATGTTGAGCATTTTCATATATTCTTTGGCCACTTAAATGTGGTTTTTTTTTTTTTGAGAAATGTCTATTTAAGTCCTCTGCCCATTTTTTTTTTTTTTTTTTATTTGAGATGCTTGGGTTTTTTGTTGAGTTGCAGGAGTTCTTTATATATTTTGGATATTAAAGCCCTATCTAACATACGATTTCCAAATATTTTATCCCCATCTCAAGGTTGTCCTTTTACTTTCTTGATAGTGTTCTTTGATAAAAATATTTTAATTTTTTTGAGTTTGTTTATTTTTGAGAGAAAGAGAGTGAGCGTGCGCAATTGGGGAAGGGGCAGAGAGAGGAAGAGACAGAATCCCAAGCAGGCTCTGCATTGTCAGCACAGAGCCCGATGTGGGGCTCAAACTCACAAACCGAGAGATCATTATCTGAGTTGAGATCAAGCGTCAGTTACCCAACCAACTGAACCGCCCAGGGGTCCTGAACGATTTTAATTTTGATGGAATCCAATTTATCTATTTTTTTCTTCTTTTGTTGCCAAGATCATGAATATTTACCTCTTTGTTTTCTTCTAAGAGTTTTTGGTATTAGCTCCAATTAAATATACTAACTTGTTTTTAAAATAACACACCCTGTACACTGTTAGTAGTTTTTCACCTAGTTCCCATGAATGTGGCAGAACACTCTCCTGGCATCATATGTGGTTGTAGCTTTCCATCCTCACTGTAAGCCACCTCTTGGCACCTGTCTGAAGGACTTAACGCAGATGTAGCTGGATGGCTCTTTAGGATCTATGTGTTCCTTATGTCAAGCACTAGTGATGAACAGACTTTGACTCTGAAGATGCATATGAGAACATTTTAGCTAAAATGTGATTGATTTAAGAAAGAAAACAGTCCTATAAATCTATGGAAGATTCTATTCTATTCTATTCTATTCTATTCTATTCTAAGCAGCCTTCACACCCAGCACAGGGCCCAATGTGAGGCTTGAGCTCATGACCCTGAGACTAAGACCTGAGCCGAGATCAAGTATTGGATGCCCAACCAACCAAGCGACCCAGGTGCCTCCATGGCAGCTTTTAATAGTTATTTCCTCAACATAAAAATTTAAAAATATACAAAAACCCTCAGTAACTTCATATTTCCCTCTGCTGACTAATCCTTCAGTTATTCTTTTCCTTACTAAGGAACTCACCATTAAAGTCCATTTAAATAAATCACTTTCAATATATTTAAAAATGTCCTGATGTTAAAAATAACAATTAGAAATGTCATCAGGAATTAAGATATTCCACAAAATCAGGTGCACCTGCATTTGAAAAAAATATTTAACTTATCCAGTTCAAAGTAAAGTGTGACACAACTATAATTTAAGTGCTCTCTGTGTAAACTGAAGTAAATAATGTGCTTACAATGAGCTATTAGATTTTCTATGGCAACATTTCCTTAGTGACTGCACAAAAGTATTTAAAATTACACAGTGACTTTTAATTTTCAACAGCACTTGGCTCATTACCTTGCATTTTATAAGTTTTGAAGGTAATACCAACAAGACCGTGTATTTTCATACCCAAATCGCAGGGTATAATTTCTTTCACATCATGGGAACACAGGAAGCACTTGCTAAAAACATATAGTCATATACATAGCTATAACTGGCAGTTGATAAACATTTGATGATTGAATGAAAAGCTTATTAAAATGAAAAATACATCATAGAAGACACAAGCATCAACCATTTAAGAGCTTATGGAAATAAGATTTAAAAAACTCATTTTAGGGGAGCCTGGGTGGCGCAGTTGGTTGAGCGTCCGACTTCAGCCAGGTCACGATCTCGCGGTCCGTGAGTTCGAGCCCCGCGTCAGGCTCTGGGCTGATGGCTCAGAGCCTGGAGCCTGTTTCCGATTCTGTGTCTCCCTCTCTCCCTGCCCCTCCCCCGTTCATGCTCTGTCTCTCTCTGTCCCAAAAATAAATAAATGTTGAAAAAAAAAATAAAAAATAAAAAAATAAAAAAAAAAATAAAAAACTCATTTTATTGAGAGTTTACTATATACTGAGGCTCCATGCGTTTATATGATGGGAATATAGATCATATATATTATATATAATTTATATATATATGATATATTATTATATACTATATATTATATATATTATTTATATATTTTATACACACACACACATATATATACATATATATACACACACACCTATTGATAAATAAGATCTCTAGAAATGAAAATGGTTTTCCAAAAGAATAAGGTAACCATGGAAAAAAGGATGCCACTTAGACAAAAGTATACCTGAGGTATGTGCTGAGTTTATTGTACAACGTATCATATTGATTATATTGTTTGCTTAGGTGACTCTGAAGGAAAAATGGTGTGATTGCATCAGAAGGAACCTGCAGAACCCACTTAATCACTTCTCCTTCGCACAATGAGCTTTGGAAGCACAGAATTGGTGCCAGGAAACTAGAACAAATAAAGTTCAATCTTCACACCGTGGACCTCGTGGTGCGTCTCCCAAGTGTATTTTACCAGGGCGGCTCAGTCAGTTCAGTATCTGACTCCTGGTTTCTGCTCAGGTCATGATCTCCTGGTTCATGGGTTTGAGCCCTGCATAGGGCTCCAGGGTGCGGAGCCTGCTTGGGATTTTCTCTGCTCCTCTTCTGCTTCATCTTCAGTCTCTCAACCTTATTCCTTCCTTAAAGAAGTGTCTTTTAAAAATGACAAAACTGTGTCTTCAACACCTTTAACAGGCTAACTGTGTTTGAAGCAGGGGCTCGGGTTACTACTAAGAAAATGAAGAGGAAGTTACACACTGTGACGGGAATTTATATTAAATTGGATCCTTCCTGAACTGGTAAAATACATGGGAAAAAAATGAAAATAAGGAATAATAGCACCAGTCATTCATCACTTTAGAGGCATATTTTAAAATATCCATACAAGTCTATTCAGTTCAGAAACTACTCTCATTTTGACAATATTACGCCTCTGTAGACCTCATAATGGAAACAAATATTTGCAATGAAAACTCACTTTGTGCAATATGGGACGATGTGATTTTTTTCTTTTTTTTGTGAAGAATCTGTCTTTATGTCACCTTTGCCTTGTCCTGGTGAATGAGTGGGTTTACATTGTATCTACAGTGCCTGCTTGAATAATGAGATTTTCTAGCAGTTTTCCTGAAAATCTTGGCATGAACTGAAACTACAAAATAATTGTGTGCAAGGCAAGTGATCTTTAAAATCATTTTGCAAGGCTGCTCTGCTCTCAGAAGAGCCTTTTCACTTTTGATTAATACTTTTTCCTATTTTCTGGTTCAGAACGCCACTTCCTACAGATACACATTCGGTTTATGGAGTGCCTTTGACCTGCACTCCACTGGATAAAAATAAGTGTCAATCCAATGAAATCCAAAGATCCGTTTCCTCGGTATCTTCAGGTTATCGTGGACAATGCCAGGGCTCTGTAAAGTTACATTACACTTCTGTGTGTGCACAAAGTGCCAATAAAGAGAGTTACAGTAACCTTTGAAAATCTATTACGTTTCCTCTAATCTAGTCTGTCAGATGGTTTTGGGTGAAGTACGTATAATGACAATAGCTCAAGAGTTCACTCCAAGTTCTTCATGAAACAAAACAAAATGAAAGTTCATTCTAAAGACCTAGAATTACATTCATTTGTGTCACCCTTTACAGTTACTACGCCGATTTCAGTAATATCAAAAAGCATTCTTGATGTGTCTGGGTGGCTCAGTTGATTGAGCGTCTGACTTTGGCTCCGGTCATGATCTCGCGGTTCGTGGGTTCGAGCCCCGTGTGGGGCTATGTGCAGACAGCTCAGAGCCTGGGGCCTGCTTCGGATTCTGTGTCTCCTTCTCTCTCTGCCCCTCCCCCATCCCTCAAAAAATAAATATTTTTAAAAAAGCACTCTTAATCTTCTCTTATTCACTCCCCTGCCATATTCTGCATCTTCTGTGCTAGTATTAAAAACACAATTAAAGTCAACAGGCTCTAGTTATTAAAGACAATCATCAGTTGTGAAACTCACTTTGTCCTCGTATTCAACAAGCACCTACAATAAAGCTTGGAGCCACAAGGTTGTTTTTTTGTTTGTTTGTTTGTTTGTTTTAATTTCTTTACACTCACGACTTAGATTCAATTCCCCTGCTTCCTTCTGTACACATCCCACCATCTGCTGCCCTGTACCCGTGCACAGCAATGTGCACTGCGCACGATTCCTCCGGAGAGTGGAGATAAGTAAAACAATAGGAAGGACTGTGACGTTCAAGTTGTGAGGAACACTGCGGAACAGTTCTCCAAACGTAAGCTGCGCTGTAGGGGGTGCACCTGGCTGGCTCAGTTGTTAGAGCTTGTGATTTTTGATCTCAGGGATGTGAATTCAAGCCCCCTTTTGGAGGCAGAGATGACTTACAAATAAAATGTTGTTTTGAAAAAGATGCAGGGGTGCCTGGGGAGCTCAGTTGTTTGAGCGTCTGAGCTCGGCTCAGGTCATGAGCTCGCGGCTCGTGGGCTCGAGCCCCGCGTCGGGCTCTGTGCTGACCGCTCTGAGCCTGGAGCTGCTTGAGATTCTGTATCTCCTTCTCTCTCTGCCGTTCCCCTGCTTGTGCTGTCTTACTCTGTCTCTCAAAAATAAATAAATGTAAAAAAAATAAATAAATAAAGAATAATAAGATGCAGTGTAGGATTTCAACTGTCCAGAAATACCAGGTAACATCAGTCCCTCCCTATGTTTGATACTCTAGGAGTTGCAGAGTGTTTTTCAATATCGTGAAGTGTCTCAACACTCTTGTGAAAACTAGAAAAGCTACAAGAGAATGACAGTAAAGCAAAACAGAGTGATTCAAGGCATGGGCTTTAACCTGGAGTTTGAATGTTGACACATTGCTGGTTCTGCTTCCTTGGACGAGTCACTTCACATCTCTAAGGTGGGATTACCAACCTTACTTCAAAGGTGAAGCAAGTGAAGCTTAAAAAAAATTAAGTCCATGGGGTGCCTGCGTGGCCCCATTGGTTAAGTGTCTGACTTGATTTAAGCTCAGGTCATGATGGCACAGCTTCCAAGGTCGAGCCCCACGTCAAGCTCTGCACTGACAGTGCGGAGCCTGCTTGGGATTCTCTCTCTTCCTCTTTTTCTGCCTCTCTCTGTCTCTCTCTGTCTCTCTCTCTCTCACACACATACACACACACAATAAATACATAAACCTAAGAAACATGTTTATGTCCAGGCTGGCATGAGTCATAACCAATATTTGAACTCAGAAACATTTAATTATAATATTTGTGTTCTTTTTCATAATTATGCCTTGATCACCTCTCCACTATTATAGAGAATCTTCATCGTGCACATAAAGTTCTCAGTCTAGGGTCTCATGTGTGTCAAATGCCAGGTAAACGTTGTCTGTTAAAACTATAGTTGATGACCCCGGCTGGGCAAGGCAGTTTGGTTTGAGATGTGGAACAGCAGGAGATGAGAAGGAAAGGTTGGCACTGGTGAATGTCGACAGACCGCCTTGCGCGAAATTTGAAAGATTAATTAGCCTGATGTAATGACTTTTGAAAACTTTTAGCCAAGCTGCCATAAATACGTCCAAGATTGTGCCTTCTCTGTATGTTTATATAATTTTCCCTGAAAGGTGGGCAATTATTATTCATGTACGTAGACTGTATTTAGGTGTAAATGAGGTTTCCATCATTTCGCAAGTGTCCAAGATAATCACTGTTTTGGTGAACACAGGCCTGAGAGGCAGACACAGGCCTTGGCAGCTGCAGCTGAAGGGAAGGGGGCAATTTCAATCTCCCACGGCCGACTTGTCCCAGCAGGGGCTGGGCCCAGGATAATAAAAGAGAGGCATGAAGCCCTCTATGGACCAGGATTCAAATCACATCATGTTAAATTAGAGACGTCATGTAAATAAGCAGGTTTTCCCTTGAGAAGGAGATGGGCTTTATATGAGGCTGAAATCTATTTCTTCCTATCACTTCTTACAAGCCTTTGTCAATGACAACCTCACCCCATCGAGGGTGTATCTGCCACGACCTATGACAACTTGCACTTTCCACAATTTACATTATTGTGTGCTGTTCTTTAGAATGCATGAATCGCTTGATGTCCTTGCTAGAAGGCAACAAATCGTGATGAGTGTACTGCAATATTTTTTATATAAAAATGTATAATTTCACAATGAATCATTAGGTGGGAGACAACCTTGTTAAATGGAAAAGGAGAGAGTAATTCAAGGGAACCAATCAGTAACTGTACTCAACTCAGTTGCTTAATTATCATTGACGTTGTGTTGGTTTCTCTAAGTAGAAAAATGGCCCCAATTATTTTTTTTTATCCCCATCACTTTCACTACTAAAATTATAGGAGATCTCCTATGCACTTTTCATGATATAAATGAATGGCAAACCCATGATATTTGGATTTTAACTACAGTATCAAATAACTGCTTGTTCACTGATTAATAAAGGACCTCTTTTAAAGCTGAATGTGGTATGAAATGTGTACAGATGGCAAAGCCCTCACCATCCTGACACAAAAAAATCACAAATGAAGTAATGACCTTTAAGTAATTCTAGATTACGATGATTAATTTCAGATATAAGAGCTTAAAGTTATGGGTATGTTTAGATAATTGAATGAGTAAGTCAACAAGAGAATGATAAAATGGTGTAGTGAAATTCACTCCTGTTATTTATGATAGTTTTGTGATAAGACTCCTCTTTTTCTGGGATCCTATATAAAACATAGACAAATGTTGACATTGGGGATCTGCTTGTATTTTATTTTGACAGCATTTTGTCATCTCTAGTTTAAGAGATGTAGGAAATCTCCTGAGACTTATTGATTCTGAATGCAGGAAAATGAAAAAATTCATTTGCAAGGGAAATATTTGACACAGTGAATAAGGTAGCATTTATGCAAAATTCAAAAAAAAAATGCAATTGTGTCTACTGTAGTCTTTTATAAATATTTATGATACTAATTACAGAAATTTGTCCTAGTTTGCCAGGGAATAGGCTAACCAAATCTCATTAGAAAAACAAAATTCAGTAGGCAGAATCTTATTATGTCTGTAAACTAAGACTGGGATAATACTCAAATATCTTACCTTAAACATCCTGATATACATTATCTGAGAGTATTAACTGAACAGAAAAAATACCCTAATGCAAAAGAGCAGATGTAAACACTCATTCCAAATATTGTAGAATATCAAGTCAGTCATTTCAATGATCCTTGACCAAGATACAGTCCCTGAACACTATGTTCTCAGTCTGCTTCTGATTTCTATTAAATGATCCTCGAATTACTGCCAGTATATGACTTCCTCCAATTAATCAGTTCAGTATAATGTCAATATTTAAAGAAAATAGTAAAATTTTATTTCAGAAATAAATCCCTTGTAATTTTTTTAAAGTTTATATTTTTATTTGGAGAGAGAGAGGGAGCACATAAGTAGGGGAGGGGCAGAGAGAAGAAGACAGAGAATGCCCAGTAGGGTCTACTCTGTTAGCACAGAGCCCTACTAGGGGGCTCGATCCCACCAATTGTGGGATCATGACCTGAGCCAAAATCAAGAGTTGGGAGGCTTAACCGACTGAGCCACCAGGCACCCCACACCCATGGTAGTTCAAATAACATCATCAGAAAGTAGAAGACTACACACAGAATAGGAGAAAACATTTTCAAATCTTATCTGATAAGGAACTTGTATCAGAACACATGAAGAACACTTACAACTCAATGAGAGAAAAGGCAATTCACACGATTTAAAAATGGGAAAGGGTTTGAATAGGTATTTCTCCAAATAAATGTGTTTTTCAGTGTCTCAAAACGTTGGCTACAGAATTAGCACATGACCAATAATTTGACTCCTAGGCACGTCCCCTAAATAAAAGGACATGCTCACACAAAAACATATACATATTCACAGCAGCATTAGTCATAATAACCCTGACGTGAAAACACACCTAATGCCCCAAAACAGATGAATGGATAAACAACTATACAATAAAAAGTGATCCATCAATACAAAGGGATGAAGTATTGAAATATGCTGGAACATGGATAAAACTCAAAAACATTATACTAAGTGAAAAAAAGCCACTCACTAAGGGCCACATATTGTATGACTCCACTAATATGAAATGTCCAGAATGGGAAAATCTATAGAGACAGTAAGTATATTAGTAGTTACTTCCAGATAGACATGGAGGTAAATGGAGAATAACGGCTGATGGGTACCCTATTTCTTTCTGGAGTGATGGATATGTTATAAAATGAGATTATGGAGATGGTTTCATGACTATAAATATACTGCAAAACCAAAAGGGGAATTTTATGATACCTAAATTACATCTCAATAAAGCTGTTAAAAATGTGTGTCCTGCTTTTTCCCCTACACTTGTATAATCCTTACCTAGCTCTCTTGGTTACTCTAAAGTTTTGGTTTATTGCTTTTGTCCTTTTTTTTTATGTAGTTTCATCTTTCATATGGAAGGAAGTCATCCAAAACCTATTCTTGGATGAAAATGTACTTTTTTTTTTTTGTTTTATTTATTCTTGAGAGAAAGAGAGAAAGAGCATGAATGAGGGAGGGGCACAGCGAGAGAGGGAGACACAGAATCCGAAGCAGGATCCAGGCTATGAGCTGTCAGCACAGAGCCCGACGTGGGGCTCAAACTCACGAGCCATGTGATCATGACCCGAGCCGAAGTTGGACGCTCAACTGACTGAGCGACCCAGGACCCCAGAAAATTTACTTATTAACATCTAGTAGAAATACATCTATAAGAGAAACTTAAACAGGAATATCAGTTTGGGGATTTCATGTAGCCTAAGAAATAATAATTTTCTATATCCATACTAAACTTGTGGCCATTTTTTGGTATGTATCATGTCTAAAGGTTTTAGATGTGTGAGATAGGGAAGAATATTAAACTACAATTCTAGACTTCAGCTAGTTGAAAAGAGTAACTATTAAAGGTTGAAGCTCTGCTGAGTTTTATAGTTTGGAAAGCTAGTGAAGATGAGCACAGGTCCCTAGGGCATCTCAAAAACCTCTTCAATAAAATCCATTTGATGAAATCACAGTAAGGAGGAGAAGGAGGAGGAGGAGGAGGGGAAAGACAAGGAAGGGAACAAAACTGATCATTGGATGGTTGATTTTCCTTTCATAAGGTAAAAGTAAATTGGGATTTTTTTTTTTTCATGATAAGTAAAAGACTACTGAAAAGACACTACTTTGCCATTGGTCACAAGATGCATATTCTAGTCTGAGTTAGGTAGTTGAACACAGGTTAAAAACAAAGTCTTTGAAATCAGGCCACCTGTTCAGTTCTACATCCCTGATAGTAACTAAAGTTACTTCTCTTTTCCCTGGTGTCCACATGTGAATATCACAGAATAGTGACTTTAAATCTCTGTTATCATGATATGATATGATTAGGCCATTAGATAGGACTCCATTACTAACTTGCAGCGTGATAACAAGAAAATCACTTACACTCTTAATGTATGAGGGAGTAAGTATAGGATGCCCCAAATTCCTTTCAGTTCTCAAGTTATATGTCATCTATTTGATTTTTCAATTAAAGTCTAATTATAAGGGTTTAATCTACAGCCTACCTACACCTTGTCAAACGAGAACTCTGAATTCTAATGCTGTTCTCAGAGTTGTAGTGGCCATAAAGCAAATGAAGAAAACGCCCAGGGGAAAGATCCAGAGAAACACCACCTATCTGGAATGGCTTTCTGGTGTATCGAACTGAGGGCACTATTAAGACGAGGCAGGTTGGCACAGCCGCCATCTTGTAACACGCACACATTTTCCTCCAAGTCTTTAATCAAAGACTAACCTGGGGGCTGCTGTGAGGGGATCGTGCAGAAGGTCTAATCAGTTCAGCTTTACGTAAGAGAGGCTGTCTGGTGGATCTGATGTCATCTGTAGAGGTCCTTTAAAAGACTTTGGCATTCCCTTGAGAGATACTTTAATTATAGGACTGAAATTTGTTTTCTCTTCACAGGCTCTTCCTTTCCTGATCCTTCAGCCAATGCCCAAGGGAGTTTCAGTCTTCTCATGATCTTCCCTTCGTGAATTTCTCCCCTATGGATTCCGAACTTATTTCATTAGTTCCCACCATCATGTACACCAGCTCCTTGCAGCCTCTCTTTCTGTCTCTTCCTCTCTCCATAGACAGAAAGATAAAGATACATTGAATGTTTTTTTTGCCTAGACAAACTATTTCTAAGAGGTGTGAAAATGCTTCTTTCTCTCTCCTTCACCCGGTTTCCTAATTGATCTGTTCCTGGCAACCATTTCCTTCATAGCCTTACAAAGCCCCAGGCTTAGTTTGTTGTAGCATCCAAGCTAATGAAATTCTAATTGAGGCAATAAGTAAGAGGAGATATAGTAATAAAAAAGATTAAAAAAAAAAAAAACACAAAAAACCCTATACACTAACAAAGTAAAAGCCACCAGATACAAATTTGAATCTCCTTATAAATCTCAACTTCCATCCTTAGCTACATAGCCTTGGCCTTCACATACATCATCAGGGTTCTTGGGGCAGGGGTGAGCGGTAGGAAGCAGAGACTTTATCCAAGTTTAGTACATTTTATGGAACTTCACCTTGTTGTGTTTTCAGACATTGCATTTTTTTTTTTTTTTTTTTTTTTTTTGCAAATTGAAGTTGTGTGGTAACTCTGCAAGGAGCAAGTCAATGAGCACCATTTTTCCAATAGCATTTCCTCACTTTGTTTCACATTTCGGTAATTCTCAGGATGTTTCAAAGTGTTCACCATTATATTTGCTATTCATCAGTGATCTTTGATGTTACTCTTGTAATTGTCTTAGGGCACCACAAACCACGCCCATAGAAAATGACCAATTTAATTGATAAATGTGTGTGCTCTGACTGTCCCAATGACTGGCTTTTCCCCCATCTCTCTCCCTCTCTTCAGGACCCCCCTCTCCTTGAGACACAACAGTATTCAAATCAGGCCAATTAATAACCTTACAAGAGCCTCTGAGTGTTCAAGGGAGAGTCACACATGTCTCACTTTAAATCAAAAGCTAGAAATAATTAAGTTTAGTGAGGAAGGCCTGTCACCAGTCAGGACAGGTTGAAAGCAAGACCTCTCTTGTGCCAAAGAGCCAAGTCATGAAGGCAAAGAAAAAAGTACTTGAAGGAAATTAAAAGCGCTGCTCCAGTGAACACATGAATGATAAGAAAGAGAAACAGCCTTACTGCTGATGCGCATACAGTTTTACTGGTCTGGATAGAAGATCAAACCAGCCACAACATTCTCCTAAGCCAAAGACTAACCAAGAATAAGGCACAAACTCTCTTCAATTCTGGAAAGGCTGAGAGACATAGAAAGCTGCTGAAGTTTGAAGCTAGCGGAGTTCAGGGGGCTTAAGGAAAGAAGCCATCTCCATAACACAAAAGTACGAGGAGAAACATCGAGTGCCATGCAGAAGCTACAGCTAGGTTACCAGAAGACTGAACCAAGACAATCCATGAAAGTGGTTACATTAAAACAACAGATCTTCAATTTAGATGGAACAGCCTTACACTGGAAGATGATACCATCTAGGACTTTGACAGCTCGAGAGAAGTCAATGGTTGGCTTCAAGGCTTCAAACGACAGGCCAACTCTCTTGTTACGAGCTAATGAAGCTGATGGCTTGAAGTTGAAGCTAATGTTTGTTCCCCATTTTAAAAACCCTAGGGCCTTTAAGAATGAAGCTAAACCCACTCTGCCCGAGCTCTATAAAGGGAACAACAAAGCCTGGATGACAGCACATCTGTTTACAACATGGTTTACTGAATATTTTAAGCCCAATCTTGAGAACTACTGCTCAGAAACAAAATTTCTTTCAAAATATTACTGCACACTGATGAAGCACCTGGTCACCCAAGAGCTCTGATGGATATGGACAACGTAATTAAATTTTTTTACATGCCTGGTAACACAACATCCATTCTGCAGCCCTTGACTCAAGGAGTAATTTCAACTTTCAAGGCTTATTATTTGAGAAATACATTTTGTAAGGCTATAGTCTCCATCTTTTCTTGGCCATAGATTACACTGGAGCCACCTGTAAATGTCTGGTCACAAGGCACAGCCAATGAAAAACCAGAATTGATGTGTCTGTATCCACTAATTAGCTCATCATCATTGCTAAAACAGTGACCTGTTTGTGGCCAGGTTGTAATCTTTTTTCATTCTCTATATTATACCGAAGTACAAGGGATTTGTAAATTCAAGTTTATTATAGCATCAGCTTGAACCATTTAAGCTCTACCTAAACTCAACGGAGCCAGGTTCTAAATAACTTATTACTTTGGATTGCTGCAGTTGTCACAGTTGTCCATTTAGGAAAGTCTCTCGATGTAAAATTGCCTAAATATACACCTTCAAAATTATTATAAAAGTATCCCTAAGATATGCTCTTTTGCATGCTTCTTAAATTACACTAAAAGCGATTTAACATGAAATCTATCCACATAACACACTTTAAGTGTTAACAATAGGCATAATATTGTACATCAGATCTCAGAACTTACTCATATTGCATAAGTAAAATTTTATACCAATTCTCCATTTCCCCTCTCCCCAGACCCTGGCAAACCATTGTTCTACTCCTTGCTTCTACAAGTTTTACCATTTGAAATATTTCATAAAAGTGAAATCATACAGTATTTTTCTTCTGTGACTGGCTTATTTCAGTTAGCATAGTATCCTCAAGGCTCATCCAAGTTATTGCATATGGTAGGATTTTCTTCCTTTTCAAGGCTGAGTAACATTCTATAACATGTATATACATCACGTTTTTAACCCATTTATCCATTGCTGAACACTGGGTTGTTTCCATGTCTTGGCTATTGTGAATAATGCTGCAATGAACATATGAATACTAGTATCTTTTTGAGATCCTGCTCTCCATTCTTTCAGACGACCATCTAGGAGTGTGATTGTTAGATTACTTGTAAGTCCTATTTTTATTTTTATTTTTTTTGGTACCCCCCCCATACTGTTTTCCATGGTGGCTGCACCATTTTCTATTCCCAGTAACAATGGATAAAAATTACTGTTCTGCTACATACTTGTCAATACTTATTATCCTCTGGACTTTTCATTTTTGTTTTTGATTTTTGTTTTTTATAATGTCCATCCTAAAAGGTCTGAGATGATACCTCATTATCATCTGGATTTGCCTTTGTCTTATGATTAGGGATGCCGATCATCTTTTTTATGTCACAGTTGGTCATTTCTATGCCCTCTCTGGAGAAATATCTATTCAAGACCTTTGCCTGTGTTTAACTGATTATTTGCAGGAGTAGAGGGAGCTATTTAAGGTGTTTCTTACCTATTTTGCTTATTAGAAAATATTTTCTCCCATCCCACAAGTTTCTTTCCTATTGTTAATTGTTACCTTTGATGTGTAGCTTTTTAGTTTGATGTTATCCCACTTGTCTATTCTTGCTTCCACAGCTTGTGCTTTTAATGTCATAACGAAGTAATCACTGTCAAAAACAATGTCATAGGATTGTCCCCGGGCTTTCTTCTATTAGTTTTAGAGTTTCAGATTGTCCATTTGCCTTTAATCTACTTTTAGTTGAATTTCTTTTCCTCTTGCCTATTGTGTAAAAAAAAAAAAAAAAAAAAAAAAAAAAGAGTCCAGTTTCATTCTTTTGCATGTGGATATCCAGTTTTCTCAGAACCATTTCCTGAAGATGCTATTCTTTCCCCACTGTGTGCTCTTGGCACTCCTCTGAGAGATGAGTTGACCATATATGCTTGGGCTTTTTTCTGGACTCTATATTCTGTATCCTTGCTCTACATGTCTTTTTATGTCAGCATTGTACTGCTTTAATTACCATAGCTTTGTATATATTTTGAAATCCAGGAGTGTAATTTCTCCATCTTTGTTTTTCTGTTTTCCTTTTTTTTTCTTTTCCTTTTCAAAATTGCTTTGGCTATTTTAGGTCTTTTGTGATTCCACATGATTTTTAGAATTCTTTTTATTCTTCCTGTAAAGAACGCCACTGGGATGTTCACAAGGATTGCACTGAATCTGTAGATCACTTGGTAGTATGGACATTTTAACAATATTAATTCTTTCAATCCATAAACATGGGATGTCTTTCCACTTACTATATTTGTCTTTAATTTTTTCACCAATAGTTTATAGTTTTCAAGGTACAGACATTTTACCTTCTTAGTTAATGTTATTCCTATTTTATTATTTTTATTCTATTGTAAATAAAAAAAAATATCAAAGACATCCAAACCAGAGAAGAATAAATAAAATTATTTCTCTTTGTAGATGACATGATCTCATATGTACAAAACTCTAAAGACTCTATACATATACCCACCCACCCAGCCCCCACCCCCCCACAGACACACAGAGTGAGAGAGAGGGAGAAAAGGATTTGTTAGGACTTGTAAACAAATTCAGTAAAACTGCAGGATATAAAATCAGCTTCATTTCTAGACGGTAGCAGTGGACTATTTAAAAAAGGAAATTAATAAAGTAATTTCTTGCACTTTTAAGTATTGGTATTAGATATCTTTGGAGCACATGGAAGAGTTTCCAGTGAGTAATGTTCTGGAAAATATGGGATCCTAAAGTTCTTAAATTCCCTATACAAAAATGCTGTTTTGTTTGCAGTCAGTGTATAGGACTCCTCACCTAGAAAAATATTATGGAACCCACAACTTAATGAAGTCGGGATAGTGTTCATAAAAGGGATACAAAGGTGGTTAACAGTTGGAATTTGGGGGCTTTTTCAGAGGTTAGAGGGACAGAGGTTGTTGAGCCTGGAGGCAGATGGCTTACTTACAGTCTTCAAATATATGAGGGATTTCTATGCAGAGGATGGTGATCTCCTGTTTTCCTTTTTTTTTTTTTTTCCTGAAAAGAGGACCAAAGAAAATAGACTTACACTGAGTCATCCATATTAAAAGTAAATAAAATCATCTTGGTAGTGAGCACTGTTAATCACTGAAATGACTCAGGCTACAGACACCTTTTCTGCAGGCTTATAAAAAATAAATGGTTTTGGTTCAACCTGAAGACAAGGTAATGAAAGTGGATCTGTGATGGCTCTTATCAAGGTTCATTAGTAGAAAACAACAGCTTAAAGAACTTTGGAAGAAGTCACATATCTCTTCAAAATAACTTGCAAATTGAATTTCAGTGAAAAGTGACTGACAGGAATCTCACAGTTATAAAAGGGCATTTTTTTGTCATTTAGCAACACTGAAATTCATGAACTCATGATAGGCTACAGATTGAACTTTGGAAAACTCTCAAAATGATCTCTAAATTAAAAGATATATTTAAGGGAGGAAGTGTGCAAATGTGACCTTACACATACCTTACATATTACGGAAAGAATTCACGTTTCTCTACTATTTTTAAAAAGTATTTCCTAAGTTTGAGTCTAATAGATTGTCACAAATAAAATACATGCTGTTAGAAAATAAATCCAATAATTG
Organism: Puma concolor; assembly: GCF_028749965.1. NCBI lineage: Eukaryota > Metazoa > Chordata > Mammalia > Carnivora > Felidae > Puma > Puma concolor. The sequence goes on from NC_141667.1 coordinate 144,914,155, forward strand.
AAGAGATTAAAAAGAAAATACTAATTTTTGTCCTTGAGAATTCAAAACCCAACAGCGAACCATATTAACAAATACTTAATTGCAACCTAATGTAAAAAAAATAATGTGATGCTACAAACACACTAAGAGCTCTAGGTACATAAAAGATGGAGTTAAGAGACTCCAGACTCAGATTTGGGGAAAATATTTGAGCTGGGTTTTAAGAATGAGCAAGAGTTTTTCAAATATGTAAGGAAGTGCATAGGCTATGCAGAGAAAACCATAAAGGCATGGAGAAGAGACAGGAGATGGCATGTGCCAAAGAATATGAAGACGTTAGCATGCCAGGAAGGTAGTGAGCTAATAGGAGCTGCAGAATACCAGTTAGAACCAGACTGTAAAGATGCCAAGTGGGGTGTTTGGACTTTACATGGTTCAATGAAAATTCATGTGCAATGTAGTTGCTTTGGCCCCAATCCCAGAGTGCTGAGATGACTCTCCACCAGGTTTTTCAAGGAACAGACTCTGACAAGAGTACAAGGCAATATGGAACCAATAAAATTCAGAGTGTCTCTGTGGTCCTGGGCAACTTGATGCACCTTTCCAGAATGTTCGTAAGGAAGGCCAATCGCGTCGCCTCCTTATATCCATAAATGGCTTCACAAAATGCTCCAGGAGACAATTATGCCAAATAGTCTGCTAGAATGGAGAACAAAACAATCAAGTCTACAAAATCTCTCAGGTCTACACTTGCCTCACAGGCCACTGGAAAATGGTGGCTTATTTTTTCAAGCCCAAAGAAACAGAACATGTACTTGGGCAGATAAAGTAAGGTTGCTTACTTTACATGCACAGCTGCCTTCCAGACTGTCACCCACTTGACAGGATGGAGCCGACTGACATCCCAAACATGAATATTTCATAGCAAAACTGTGACTCTTACAATAAATGGAGTGGGAAGTTGGCAAGGAGGGCAGCGAGAGATGTTTATAGTCATGTTGCCACTGGATAAACACCCCCTCCCCAGCAGAAAGCCAACTTTGAGTGACAAAAAGCTCTTCAGAGGAAATATATGCGATTTAAGGCTTCAAACAAGCCAAAGATATTAAGTCCCTGATTTTGAAATAGTCACTCAGCGCTTCCTCTAACTTTTAAAAAGTGATGTAGGAAGGTGTGAGAGACAATGTGAATGGCCTTCCAATGTTTATGTGATAAAAGAAACCAACGTGTGCAAATTTTAAGAGTTAATTGAATTTTATGGATTTGGGAAACAATAAACCTCAGGAGTGAAGATCACTAACTTGCTCTACTTGTGTGCAGAGCATGTACCAGTGAAAGGCTATGAATAAATAATTATAGGGACATGTTTGAGGGTCAAAACATGAAACAATTTGCCTGTAGGATTAACTTTCAATCATCTGCCTTATAAAGAAAATATAATAACTCTTTTTGGAGCCATACCTAGTTGGCATAAATAGTGTAAAAAAATCTTTTAAAACCCTTTTTGGGATGAAATTTTAAAAAAAGAAACAAAAAAAACCCCAAACAACCCTAGAGGGAAGACACCGGTTTAAGCAGGGCCTTTGTATTCATCTCAGAGGAAATCTACCTTAAAAGGAAAAGTCCAGAATGTATGAACTAACTGCTTTGCAGGATGAGGCATTTGCAAAATTTCCACCTCTTCTTTGCAGTATTATTATTTCTTTAAGAATTGTGATTTCCCAGAATACTGTGAATTCATACTTATGGGTAAGTGAAAAGTCATTGATTTTTATCTGATTCTATATATTGGATACTAGCAAATATTCTAGTATTCTATTATTTATTGTGAAAAAAATATGGGAACAATAGAAAAATGTGATTCTCAAGTAATACAGGGGAGAAAACATACGAAAATAAAGTTATTATTATATATATGCACATGTAATGCCTTACACTTTATTTTTAGTATGATTATTGGCACAATAAATCCATCACACTGAAGTAAAATACACGAACACACTTAATTTCACTAATTTTATAACTCTATTCTGATTCAAAGCGTGAAATACTCACTTATTTAGCAAGAGCATACTTTGTGCAAATTATCATTCTAATTCAGTCAGGGTCTTTGTTGTTGTAAATTTTCTGAATAATTATCTTAATTCATTGATTTTCTAGGCTATATGTACAATGAATATAGATGTGGTACACATTCCTCAGATAGAGGAAAAAGGACATCTTCATTAGCATTATACGATATAAAATTTATCTCCTTCTCTGATCATTATTCAGTACATGACAACCTACTTTTTTGAGTGCAATACCATATAATGCCTGTAATTCTCCTTTTTAGTGGGGCCTTTGTCTAGTTTTGGAATGAAGGTAATGCTGGCTCTGTAGAATGAGTTTGGAAGTTTTCCTTCTATTTCTATTTTTTGGAACAATGTGAGAAGAATAGGTATTAACTCTTCTTCAAATGTCTGGTAGAATTCCAGGTCAATATCCCTGATGAACATGGATGTAAAACTTCTCAACAATATATTAGCAAATCAAATTCAACAATACATTAAAAGAATTATTCACCATAATCATGTGGGATTTATTACTGGGCTGCAGGACTGGTTCAAAAGTTGCAAATCAATCAACGTGATACACCACATTAATAAAAGAAAGGATAAGAATCACATTATCCTGTCAAAAGATGCAGAAAAAGCATTTGGCAGAGTTGAGCATCCATTCTTGATAAAAACCCTCAACGAAGCAGGGATAGATGGAGCATACGTCAACATCGTAAAGGTCATATACGAAAGACCCACAGCTGAAATCATTCTCAATGGGCAAAAACTGAGAGCCTTCCCCTTATGGTCAGGAACAAGAAAAGGATGTTCACTCTCACCATTACTATTTAACATAGTCCAGAAGTCTTAGCCTCAGCATCAGACAACAAAAAGAAATAAAAAGCACCCAAATTAGCAAGGAAGGAGTCAGACCTTCACTATTTACTGATGACATGAGACTCGACCTAGAAAACCTGAAAGACTCAAAAAAAATTTGCTAGAACTAATGCATGAATTCAGCAAAGTCACAGGATATAAAATTAACATGTAGAAATCTATTGTATTTCTATACACCAATAATAAAGCGGCAGACAAAAGAAAGCAAGGAATCAATCCCATTCACAAGTGAAAGAAAAACAGCAAGATACCTAGGAATAAACCTCACTAAGGAGATAAAAGATCTACATTCTGAAAACAATAGGACACTTACGAAAGAAACTGAAGAGAACACAAAGAAATGGAAAAGAATTCTATACTCATGGAGTGGAAGAACAAACAATGTTAAAATGTCTCTACTACTCAATGCAGTCTATACATTTAATGAAATCCCTATCAAAATACCACCATCACTTTACACAGAGCTAGAACAAATAATCATAAAATCTGTATGGAACCACAGAAGACCCTGAAGAGCCAAAACAATCCTGAGAAAGAAAAAACTACAGGCATCACGATTCCATATTTCAAGCTATATTACAAAGCTGCAATCATCAAGACAGTATGTACTGGCACAAAAACATACACAGAGATCAATGGAACAGAGTAGAAAACCCAGAAATAGACCTACATTTATATAATCAACTCATCTTCAACAAAGCAGGAAAGAATATCCAATGGAAAAAAAGACAGTATCTTCAACAGATGATGCTCAGGAAACTGGACAGTGACATGCAGAAGAATGAACCTGAATCAGTTTCTTACACCACACACAAAAATAAATTCAAAATGGATGGAAGTCCTACATGTGAGACAGGAAACCATCAAATCCTAGAGTATAAGACAGGCACCAACCTCTTTACTTTGGCCAGAGCAACTTCTGAAGGAAAGAAAACAAAAGCAAACATTTGGGAATGAGTGGGACCTCATCAAGATAAAAAGCTTCTGCATAGGAAGGAAACAATCCACAAAACTAAAAGGCAGCCTATGGAATGGGAGAAGATACTTGCAAATGACATAGCAGATAAGGGGCTATTATCCAAAATCTATAAAGAACTTACCAAACTCAACACCCAAAAAACAAGTAACTCAGTTAAGAAATGGACAGAGGACATGAATAGACACTTTTCCAGAGAAGACATCTAGATGACTAACAGACTTGTGAAAAGATGTTCCACATTACTCATCATCAGGAAGATACAAATCAAAACCACAATGAGATATCACCTCACACCTGTCAGGATGGCTAACATTAACAACTCAGGCAACAACAGATGTTGGGGAGGATGTGGAGAAAGAGGATCTCTTTTGCATTGTTGGTGGGAATACAAGCTGGTGCAGCCACTCTGGAGAACAGTATGGACTTTCCTCAAGAAAATAAAAATAGAACTACCCTATGATCCACCAAATGCACTATTAGGTATTTACTGAAAGGATACAAAAATACAGATTTGAAGGGGTACATGCACCCCAATGTTTATAGCAGCACTATCAACAATAGCCAAACTATGGAGAGAGCCCAATGTCCATCAACTGATGAATAAAGAAGAAGTAGTATACACAGGAAATGGAATATTACTCAGCCATCAAAAATACATGAAATCTTGCCATATGCCATGATGTGGATGGAGCTAGAATGTATTATTCTAAGTGAAATAAGTCAAACAGAGGAAGATAAATTCCATATAATTTCACTTATATGTGGGGTTTAGGAAAAAAACAGATGAACATATGGGAAGTGGGGGGAAGGAAGACAAGAGAGGGAAACAAACCACAAGAGACTCTTAATGATAGAGAACAAACTATGGGTTGATGGAGGGAGGTGGGTGGGAGATGGGCTAGATGGGTGATGGGTGTTAAGGATGGCACTTGTTGGGATGAGCACTGGGTATTGTAGGTAAGTGATGAATCTGAATTCTACTCCTGAAACCAACATTGCAATATATGTTAACTAAAATGTAAATAAAAATAAAATAGTGTGATAACATAAAATAACATAAAACAAAAAACTAATACCCATACTTGACAGAAATAGAGCACAGCAAAAAAAAAATCAAATTTTACCCATTTAAACGTAAAGATACTTTGTTTTATTTCATTATCTGGCTGTCAGTGTCCTATTGATCTAAATTTATTTTCAAACACATTTACTTGTGTATAAAGATAAAGAGTTTCAATCATTAATAAATTCTGTCCTATTACAGTGAAGACCAGAGGATGCCTTCCTTTGGTATAAATATCTACAGTTTTAATTAAAAAAAAAGACTCTTTAATTTGAAAAACATTACTCATTGTTAAAATCAGAAATGGACTTAAATTGCAGATAAGTAAACTTAAAACTATGCCCTGTAGCCTACTAGGCTATTCCCTAGTAAGTGTTTTTTTTTTTTTTTCCTTTCTTTTCTTTCTTGCTTTTTTTTTTTCTAATTGAGAGAGAGAGAGAGAGAGAGAGAGAGAGAGAGAGATCATGTACAACCAAGCAAGCAGGAGAGGGACAGAGGGAAAGAGAGAATCTTAAGCAGGCACACCCACTTCAGAGCTCATCGAAGGGCTCAGTCTCACAACCATGAGATCAGGACTGGAGCCAAAATCAAGAGTCAGTCACTTAGCTGATTGAGCCATCCAGGCACCCCAAATTAAGTGTTTTTCTAATGAATAGTCTAGGAAAAGTTGGTTTGTATGTACTGAATTTAGGATTCACGGAGTTCAGACATACATGTTGACACACACATACATATACACACAATATACAACACCTACATAGACACACAATGGAATATTAGGCAGCCATAAGAAAGGATGGAATCATGCTACTACAACAATATGCACAGACCTCAAGGGTATTATGGAAAATAACCATGTCTGACTGAGAAAGACAAATATCCTATGATTATACTCATATGTGTAATCAAAAAAACAAATGAATAAAGAAACAAAAACCAAAATCAGACCTATAAATACAGAGAACAAACCAATCGCTCCCACACGGAAGAGCGTTGGGGGATGGGGAAAATGTGTAAAGGGAAATGGGAGATAAAGTTGCCCAGGTTTGGAAGTCATGGCAAGAAAAGATACAGCATAGTGAATACAATCAGTGAGATCATAGTACTGTATGGTAACAGATGGTTAGCTACACTACTTGTGAGCACAGCATAACCTGTAGAGTTGCGGAGTCACCGTATTGTACCCCTGAAACTAATGTCACATTGTATGTCAAGTATATACAAAGCAAAATTTTAAAAAGAATGCTCTTTTAATGAATTAAAGTATTCTTTGATTCCAGATGATGCCTCTCTAGTTCCAGATTACTCCTCTCTGGGGCTGTTCACGCTCAATATCTATTCCTATGTCTGGAAGCTCCAACGGTGAGTCCACAGTCTGACTGGCAAATGCCAATATGGTTCGTCAATCTTACACAGGTTACTCTGTGTCAAATAAAGACAATATCCTTCATCACTCATCACTGCGGATAATTCGTTAGGTGGAATCAGGTTTCACAACGACATCCATGGTCCTCATTTTGTAAGAGCAGAAAACCAGTGAATTTGCTTTTGCATTTTGTCCAAGTAAATGGATTATAACATCAAAAATATATATAAAATAGATATAGGTGGACATTTGTTGATTAAATCTAAAGCTTTTAACGTGTCAATCTCATCACGTATCCTTGCTTTACTTTCCTCTTGTCCCCCTCTACTCTACTGAGGACTACAAGCCACCGAGTCAGAGGAGGGTGATAACCAGCTCTACAAAACTATTAACTGAAAAGAGAGATTGGCTGAGAAAAGGAGAACACCCTAATTCCTTTGTGTCTGAACCACCACTAATTGTAAACGGGTTAAAGTGCGCCTAGAAAATAAAATGTGAACCGTACTCATTTCAGTACTGGGGTGGAGGATGGACCTCAGTCAGACCTAGTCCCCAGTTACTTGGGTAATTTGTGATAAAAAAAAAAATTTGCTTTTCATCTTAATCACCAGCTCTCTGTGTCTAGAAACGTATGCTGTATAAAACAGGCGCTGCCAAGACCAAACACCCCCCCAGACCAAATATTTTTCATAAAACAATAACCAAATAAGAAACAAATTTCATGTACTTCAAACCATAGATAATACTCTGAGAATCTCCTTTCATGGGATTCTCTTTTCTACCAAAGGTATAAATATCTTTTTTTTTTTTTTAACGTTTATTTATTTTTGAGACAGAGAGAGACAGAGCATGAATGGGGTAGGGCCAGAAAGAGAGGGAGACACAGAATCAGAAGCAGGCTCCAGGCTCCGAGCCATCAGCATAGAGCCTGACGTGGGGCTCGAACTCACCAGCTGTGAGATCATGACCTGAGCTGAAGTTGGATGCTTGGCCGACTGAGCCACCCCGGCACTCCTCTTTAACATCTTTCTTTCTTTACTTTTGCCAGCTATGATAATGGATGAGCTATTTTATATAGAATTATAGCCTCTTAGAAGGTTCGTCGAGATTTTGTCCTCGCCAGTTCTGTGCCTTATACCTTCCTGTTGCTCGGACTGGACTATTCACTTCCAATATCAGTGCTCTTTGAAGAATGAGTCTTCTATCAGTCTCCTATCGGGCCACTGCAGAATCAGCCAAAAATGTTTGCTGACTATTTTTGGTGATTTTTGGCTACTTTGGGGGTGTGATTATATGTGTCTTATAAAAATAAATACATGGGCACAGAGACTTCTGGTATGAATACAGCTGTCTTTATCAACTTCCTGCCCCCATACCTGTTACTCTTATAAATCACATAAAAGCAATAAGATCACTTCTACACACCCACCATATTCAATAACAGTAGGAGAAATAGTACGTATATACCATGTATACAACAAATGTACGTATATTGATAGGTCAGTGGGATTTGTCAGAAGCTGCATAAGAGGAAGAAGAGTGACAGTAGAAAGAGGCAAAGCAATAACAGTTCTTCAAAGACAGAAAAATACAGTTCCTGAAAGACAGGCATTCATTCACCAGTGCAAAAGTTATATACTTTGTATGCAGGCCAGCAGCAGAAGCTTCCTAGATAAAGTTCGGAAACAAAATAAAAAATAAATTACAGATCAAAATCTAAACGTTGCCCCAAGGAAAGTATATCTCATATACACAATGTGTATATACTATACATATATGCCATGTATATCTCACATATATGCTTATTGTATCCAAATAAATAAAACACTACCTGCCATGTAGGAAGTATTTGTTGAGTGAATAGCTGAGGCACATAGAAAAAAACTAAGCAAAGACTGTGTTTTGTAAAAAGAAATGAGAAATGGCTTTTACACGTATTTAACAATGTTTAAGCCCTAATCATAGTAAGATAAATTATTCCATTTTTTATCTATTACACTGGCAAAAATCCACCTACTTAATAAAACTTCCTGCTGGTAGAGCTGTAAAGAAACTGTTCGCATACATCGCTGAGGGTCATGTAATTTGTATAAAATTTATGAAGGGAAAGCCGGCAAATTTTACCAAAATTATAATGGTAATTTTGACACCGTGATTCTACTTTGGGTAGTGTCCTAGAGACCTGCTCATATGCATAATGAAGTAGGGATAAGGTAATTCTCTGCAAATTATTACAAGTAAAATAATGGAAGGAAATCAAATTCCTATCAATGGAGACAAGGACTGTTTAAAATACTTATAATACATCCTTTCCATAGGAATATGATGCAGCTCTAGAGAGACATGAAAGAACTTTCCATAAAACCTTCAGGATATATAATTAAATGACAGAAGAGTAAGTCAGACAGTATTTATATTATGCTATCTTTTGTGTTTTGCAAAAGGTATAAAATAAGAATATTCATTTGTATTTATTTGTAGACACACCAAAAACTCTGGAGGCACTAGCACCAGAAGCTAAAAATACTTTGATTACTCAAGTTGAGTGACAGAAGAGGGAACAAGAAAAAAAGAGAGGAAGGAGATGTGGAGAAGAGACATGGATACAAAACCTTTTCTATCTCAAAATTTTGGAAGCTTGCCAATGAATTTTTGACCAAAAGTTTCAATTTAGGGGCACCTGGGCAGCTCAGGTGGTTTAGCGACCAACTTCAGCTCACGTCATGATCTCACGGTTCATGGGTTCGAGCCTTGCATCGGGCTGTGTGCGGACAGCTCAGAGCCTGGAGCCTGCTTCGGATTCTGTGCCTCCCTCTCTCTCTCTCTGCCCCTCCCCTACTCATGCTCTGTCTCTCTCTCTCTCAAAAATAAACATTACATTTTTTAAAAATTTCAATTTAAATTAAGAGAGAAACTATGAGATGAAATGCTAGCAAGTAGAATAAAGTAAAACGTCCGGATTCATTACACAATGACACCCTGAGATTGACAGCAAGAGAAAAACTCATTCATTCGTCCATTCAACAAGGGATTATTGCGTTACTTCCACTATTCAAGATGATGGACATAACACAATGAACTGAACAGGGATTGGCAGGATGGCTATTCTCTTGAAACTTATTGCAGTAAAATAAAAACAGACAATTCACATTCAAAAAGAAAAAACTAAAACCACGAGGGTATCAGCCTCGTGACAAAGATAAAATAACGTACTTTACAGATAGTGACTTAAGAGGTTTTTTTGTTTTGTTTTGTTTTTATGATGTGGACAAGGGCCTGAGGACGGACATTGAAGACGATGACTTTTGAACTCTGACCTGACAAGAAAGAGGGCAGGCACGCACAGGTCAAAAGGACACGCATTCCACTGAGAGACCAGCAGAAGAAAAAGCTTGGAGAGGAACAGGCTGTGCATGCTTGAGGACAGACAATCACACAGTGTGAATACAGAGAAATGAACAAGGACTTGGGCGGCATGCATTTAAAGGTGTGCATCATAACGTGGATATACTGAGCAGGGCAGGAAGTGTGAACTGCGGCGTATGGTGGTTGAGAAGCCAACGGAGGGTTGGCCGTAGATGAATCACGTGATCTGAACTGTGCAAAGAAAGGGCTTGACTCTGCCCTCTGCTGGGTACTTTAGGGAGTGAGAGTTGAAGCCAGGTGGATGTCTGTGAAATTCAGGTGCACATGTGCATGAAGCTCAGGACAAAGGGTGAATCGGGACAGAAAGATCGGGAATCATTTACATACAAATGCTATTTAAGGCCAAAGGAGAAGGAGACAAAATCACTAATGAAAACAAAGAGATACGGAAGAGATGATACGCTTGCTATTCATGCCATGAGCAACGCCAACGTCCAGCAACGGGGAAGAAGACAGATGGAAAACAAACTGACAGGTTAACAATATAAAATAGTAAGAATTATGCACGAATGAAAGCAGCTAATATAAAAGTCATGCTGGGGACACATGCATCAAATGTGCCTTTCAAAGAGTCTGCGGTAATTGAAGATAATTTAATGGGATCTTGCACTTCATTTTATTATTTTTTAGGTTTATTTATTTATTTTGACAGAGAGAGACAGAGAGCAAGCATGAGCAGAGGAAGGGCAGAGAGAGAAAGAGAGAGAGAGTAGAGTATCCTAAGCAGGTTCCGGGCTGTCACTGCAGAGCCCAACGCAGGGTGCTAACTCACTAACCAGGAGATCATGACCTGAGCCAACACCAAGAGTCAGAGTTGCATGCTTACCTGACTGAGCCCCCCAGGTGCCTTTTACTCTCCATTTTAAATAAGGTAAAGATTATGAGCAAAAATTTACATAAGTGAAGATTATAAAGACAAGGGGAATGTACAATTTTGTCAGTTATTAAAATAATAGAATGTTAAAAAATGGAATATAAACATCTCTTAGGATACCACCGTATTCTGAAACTATGGGTAAAACAATTCTGCTTCAGTGAAAATATTCCAAACCGTGATGAAACTAATACAACTGAACACAGCCGTTTCCTGTGTAATATACAATACACGACATAGGCAACAAGTTCATCCAGTTTGACTCAGTAATTCTACCTTTGGGAATATGTATCCTAAGACCATATTTTCACACAAGAGGACTACAGTGGTGCAGAACCAGATTTTCATTGCTTTTAACTTTAAAAAACTGGAATCAGGGGCGCCTGGGTGGCTCAGTCGGTTAAGCGGCCGACTTCGGCTCAGGTCATGCATGATCTCACAGTCTGTGAGTTCGAGCCCCGCGTCGGGCTCTGTGCTGACAGCTCAGAGCCTGGAGCCTGTTTCAGATTCTGTGTCTCCCTCTCTCTCTGACCCTCCCCCATTCAGGCTCTGTCTCTCTCTGTCTCAAAAATAAATAAACATTAAAAAAAATTAAAAAAAAAAAAAACTGGAATCAACAGAGACACATATACAGAAGTGGTTAAAACCAGTATAGCATATGTAGGTCGGATAAATATATTTAAACTAGTAAAAATTATCATTTAATTAAATGGGCACCTGGATGGTTCAGTGGGTGAAGCATCTGACTTTGGATCAGGTCATGATCTCATGGTTCAGGAGTTTGAGCCCCACGTTGGGCTGACAGCTCAGAGCCTGGAGGCTCTGTCTCCCACTCTCTCTGACCCTCCCCTGCTCTCTCTCTCTCTCTCTCTCACTGTCTCAAAAACAAACATTTTTTAAAAAGTGACATAAGGAAATCCATAGAAATGTGTGTCATTACACTGAGATTTTTTTAGGAGACTAAATAAAAGGGGGCATCTGGGTGACTCAGGTGGTTAAGCTCCTGACTTTAGCTCAGGTCATGATCCCACGGTTTATGAGTTTGAGCCCCATGTTGGGCTCCGTGCTGTCAGCAGAGAGCTGGCTTGGGATTCTCTCTCTTCCTCTCTCTCTCTCTCTCTCTCTGCCCCTCCCCTGCACTCTCTCTCTCTCTCAAAAGTAAATAAACATTAAGAAAAGACTAAATAAATGGTATTTGTATTGTTTTAGTGTGTCCCAATCTCATGACCAGTTGATAAATTTTTCTTTTGTATCTCTTATCATTTCTAAGATGTAAAATCCCCAAGGACTAGCTTTTTGTTCCTTTTCCTTCTCCAGTAAGTACCTCCACCATGTATCCAATCACCCACTTTGCTGGCATGAACTTCAGGGATGTGGCTCTGAGTTAGTGAGGACATCTAAAATGATGGGTCTTCCTTTTAGGAATCACGGTGTAGAGTTCTGATGAGGATTCAGTAAATGTAAGATGGAGGGTTGACCAGACATCAGTTGTGGAGTGGTGCCAGAAGTGGCAGCAGAGAAATGGTCCTAAAACAGTTAGGTGGGAATAGGAAAAGGAGACACATCTAGGTTGAGATCATCAATGCTGGAACGTGAAACAGTCTCAGCACGCATGAAAAAAATTTAACACATATCCCAACTCCACCATCGTGGGCTAGGTATAGAGGGCCTAGAAAAGATGCACTGAGGGGCACCTGGGTGGCTCAGTCAGTCAAACGTCTGACTTCAGCTCAGGTCATGATCTCATGGTCTGTGGGTTCGAGCCCCACATTGGGCTCTGTGCTGACAGCTCAGTGCCTGGAGCTTGCTTCAGATTCTGTGTCTCCCTCTCTCTCTGCCCTTCCCCCACTCATGCTCAAAAATAAATAAAGATGTTTAAAAAATTTTAAATACACACACACACACACACACACACACACACATATATATATATACTCACCCCAAAGAAGATGTGGTGATTATGTGACCAGATGGAGGTGTTAGCTAACCCCATAATGGTAATCATTTTGCAATATTTAAGTGTGCCAAACCAAATCAAAATGCTGTAGACCTTAAACTTACACACTGATTTTGTCAATTATATCTCAATACAGCTGGGGGAAAAACAAGAAAGCAACCCCTAATGGGAAATGTAAGACACTGCAGTAAACACGTTAAGGCGATATTTTACTTTAGATGTTTTTATTTATTTTTAAAAAATTTTTTTTCTTACTTATTTTGAGAGTGAGAGAGAGTGCCAGTGGGGAGGGGCAGAGAGAGAGAGAGAGAGGGAGAGAAAATCCCAAGAGGGCTCTGCACTGTCAACGCAGAGCCCGATGTGGGGCTCGAGCTCACAAACTGTGAGATCACGACCTGAGCTGAAATCAAAAGTCAGACGCTTAACCGACTGAGCCACATAGGTGCCCCAAGAGGTTTTTTGGTTTTATTCATTTTGGGAAAGAAAGAGAGAGAGTGCATGTGTGCGAGTGGGGGAGAGGCAGAGAGACAGAATCCCAAGCAGGTCCTGTGCTATTACCATGGAGCCTGATATGGGGCTTGACCCCAGGAACCATGAGATCATGAGCTGAGCCAAAATAAAGAGTCAGACACTCAACAGACTGAGCCACCCAGGTGCTCCTTTACAGGCTTTTTGAAACCGTTTTCCAAATCACAAAGATGGCACTATCTCAGAGACATTTTTCTTAGAGCTGGACACATTCCGTGGTAGTGAATCAAGCACCATAGGAAGCACAGTGACCTTTTCAGATAAGGGAAGAATTACTGAATACTTCTGACCCCCAGGTAGATGACCAAAATCATTAGCCTGTCCTTATATGTGCAGCTCTGCCCTCTGCGAGGGATTTCGTCACATCAGAACCCATTACTATTAAGATCCACTGAGTGCCGGGGCGCCTGGGTGGCTCAGTTGGTTGGGTGTCTGACTTTGGCTCAGGTCATGATCTCACAGTTCGTGAGTTCGAGCCCCGTGTCGGGCTCTGTGCTGAGAGCTCAGAGCCTGGGGCCTGCTTCGGATTCTGTCTCTCCCTCTCTAGTTGCCCTTCCCCTGCTCACACTGTGCCTCTCTGTCTCTTGAAAATAAATAAACATTAAAAAAAATTTTTTTTAAAGAATAAATAGAAATGTATACTCACCTTCACCTCCATTACCTGATTTACAAAGTGAATAATTCATAAGGGAGGAAATCCAAAAGAACAGTCTAAGAATCAGGCTGCTTAAAAGAAAGGCTAATCCAGGGCTGAAGAAAACAGGCTCCCTTTTCCTGAACGGTATTACAAACATTTGTGATTCTACTGAAGAACTCCTACCTCGGTTCAGTTTTTTGAAGAAACAGAGCAAAAGGAGAAAACAGTGTGTTAAAATCCGATCAAAAAAAAAAAGGTTAGAGTGGGAGAGAGCCAAAGCATAAGAGACTCTTAAAAAAATGAGAACAAAATGAGGGCTGATGGGGGGTGGGAGGGAGGGGAGGGTGGGTGATGGGTATTGAGGAGGGCATCTTTTGGGATGAGCACTGGGTGTTGTATGGAAACCAACTTGACAATAAATTTCATATATTTTTTAAAACAAAAGTCCGATCAAGCTCCAGAACTAACAAAGAGAAAATTACATGCATGTATTCAATACATGTGCCATGATGCATTGGCTTTATCCTTTAATGTTAAATGTAACACAACTTCCACTCTAATAGGTTATTATGGAAACGTTAGTTTTGCATTTTTTTTCCTATATCAAAAGGACACACCAGAGCTGCAGGGATGATAGTGCGATAAATCCCATGTCTCAGGCATCTTTTGTTTTAGCCTACTTCCTCCAGAAATAAGAGCCGGGGCCAAGGCTTCTGTGCTGCTCCTGTTTTTAGGAAAGGCAATACCAGAGAACAGATCAGCAGAGTGAGACACGGCAGAGAGGCAAACTTCCAAGAACACGTTTCTGAACTGATGGCTAGTGATGGCTTGATGTCATTAAGAAATCATACAAACCAAGGGGCGCCTGGGTGGCGCAGTCGGTTAAGCGTCCAACTTCAGCCAGGTCACGCTCTCACGGTCCGGGAGTTCGAGCCCCGCATCGGGCTCTGGGCTGATGGCTCAGAGCCTGGAGCCTATTTCCGATTCTGTGTCTCCCTCTCTCTCTGCCCCTCCCCCGTTCATGCTCTGTCTCTCTCTGTCCCAAAAATAAATAAACGTTGAAAAAAAAAAATTTTAAAAAGAAATCATACAAACCGCATTCAAGACACCCTATCCCAAGGTAGGAAATGATAAAAATATATTCCCTCATTCCGATCTCCTATTTGTTCAAGATTGGTCCTCCGGGAAGGTGGAAATTCCCCATGGTGTCAGACTGCTTATGTATGGATACTAAGCTGAATCCCGTACTCTTGTTGTGTGTTGGGAATCCAAAGGTTAGCTCTAGGACGGGAGACACAGGTTGTAGGGTACAGCAGGAGGTGAGACACCATCAGGCTATACCTGTAGGAAATCTGTTGGAGCCCATGCAGGACAGAGGGCCAGAAGCAGGGGCTGGAACAAGGCATAGTGGGGATAAAAGAAAATGAGGTGGCCCCTAAGAGAAGTGGTCTCAAATTGTTGCTGGCATCAGAACCCCTAGAGCTTTTGGTAAAATACAAAATTCTGGGGCCACCCCAGAGATACTGACACTGTAGGTCTGAGGTGGTGCATGAAATTTGCAGTTCTTTTTTTTTTAATTTTTTTAATGTTTATTTATTTTTGAGAGTGAGAGAGACAGAGCACGAGTGGCGGAGGGGCAGGGAGAGAGGGAGACACAGAATCCGAAGCAGGCTCCAGGCTCCGAGCTGTCAGCACAGAGCCCGACGCGGGGCTTGAACCTAGGAGCCACGAGATCGTGACCTGAGCCAAAGTCAGATGCTTAACCGACTGAGCCACCCGGGCACCCCTAAAATTTGCATTTCTAATAAGCTTGTAGGTGATCCTGATGCTACTGTTTGCTGACCACACTTTGAGAAACACTGCACAAATCTCCAGTCCACTGAAACCCTCCCATAGGTGTTCCCTCGGTTGCTGGTAGTGTAGACTAGCCAACTCCTGTGATTCCTTCCGCGTACTGTCCATTTCCTCCAGGCCTCAGACTATACCTTCCTGGCTGTACTGGAGGGTAACTCAAGTTATCCACCTCAAGGCAATGAAGGTTGAAGGCAATGAAGGTTGTCCTGGGGATAAGCCATCTTCTGAATTATATGCCTCAGGCGATACCTTTGTAGAAACTGCAGGGGCAGTGAGATCCTTCTCTGGCAAGCAAGAAAATTAGTGGGGCTCCTGGGTGGCGCAGTCGGTTGAGCGTCCGACTTCAGCCAGGTCACGATCTCGAGTTCCGGGAGTTCGAGCCCCGCGTCGGGCTCTGGGCTGATGGCTCAGAGCCTGGAGCCTGTTTCCGATTCTGTGTCTCCCTCTCTCTCTGCCCCTCCCCCGTTCATGCTCTGTCTCTCTCTGTCCCAAAAATAAATAAACGTTGAAAAAAAAAATTAAAAAAAAAAAAAAAAAAAAGAAAATTACTGTCACCAGCCCAGAGAGTTCAAAGGGATCTAGAAGACAAATGTACTCTCTCTTGAATCCTTTCTGTGGTTATCTTGTTTGTTCAGCCATAGTGGGGTTTTAGGAAAAGATGG
Source organism: Puma concolor (assembly GCF_028749965.1). NCBI lineage: Eukaryota > Metazoa > Chordata > Mammalia > Carnivora > Felidae > Puma > Puma concolor. The sequence continues at coordinate 144,930,416 of NC_141667.1, forward strand.
AAAGAATAATGAAAATCTAGAGTGAAATCCTTGTACTAAGCTCCCTGATTATGTACCTGTTATCTGGACTTTTGAGAACAGTAGAGAAATATTGTAGGAAGGTGCTAATTGAGTAATAAAGTTTAGCTTAGAGTATAGAAAACTTGATAGGACCCAAGAACACAGATAGACTGTAAAACTCAGACTACGGATGGGGAGACATGATTCTTCACTTTTTAAAAAAAATTAATTATTTTTTATTTACTCTGAGAGAAAAGAGAGGGCAGGGGGGAAGGAACAAAGGGGGAGAGAGACAATGAATCCCAAACAGGCTCCACGCTCTCAGAGCCCAAGGTGGGACTTGTTCAGGAACTGTGAGATCATGACCTAAGCTGAAATCAAGAGTCGGACGCTTAACCAAATGAGCTACCCAGGCGCCCCTGATTATTCACTTTTTATGAAGAAGATCTATATTAGGAATTCTTTAAGTTTCCTTGAAGTAATTACAGAAGTATCACAAAAATCATGTCTCATCCATTTAGGAACCTGTCTGTTAAATTAAAAATGAGGTTCAGAGGAATTGAGAAACATCCCCTCATACTAATTTCACAAATGACTCTGCTTGCTGACTTTGCAGCTACAGAGTAGAAGCCCTTCCAGGCGTCCCAAGGGAGCATCTGTTTAATTGAATTAATAATTTAATAATAACTATTAGAGGATCCGTGAATTGAGAAGGATGACGAGATGCTACAGAAAGAAGAACATTTGGACAATTTCCATTGCATCATTCAATATTTACTGAACACCTGTCTTATATTAAGAACTTTGCTAAGTACTGGGAAGTACCAAGGTGATAAAAGGTACGTTTATTCTCTGGAAGTTCAGGATCCATTGTGGGAGATGATGAATAAGCAAGTAATTGCAATAATTTGGGAAAAGGGGATTGCTCCAACTAGGGGCAAGGGTGATGAAATTCCTTTAAGAAGTCCTGTCTTGGGTTCCTGGGTGGCTCAGTTGGTGTTAAGTGTCCAACTCTTTATCTAAGCTCAGGTCACGATCTCACAGTGCATGGCATCGAGTCCTGAGTCGGGCTCTGTGCTGACAGTGCAGAGCCTGCTTGGGATTCTCTCTCTCTGCCTCTCTCTCTCTCTGTCCCTCCCCTGCTCCTGCCCTCTCTCTCTCTCTCTCTCAAAAAGAAAAAAAAAAGTGCTGTTTCACTATTCTATAAGCCAGAATGTTCATTTCTCCCTCATATACATAAACCTCATATACATTGCTCAAATCAAATAAGACATACTCACAATAACTCATTACATATGTGCCTGTGTCCGGACACACACACACACACGAATGGATAATGTACTTAATGAGACCCAGTTTACAATCTGTGTAGCCCCTCTGCACATCTCTCCTGAATATGACTTTGGTCGGGTCTCCCTCATGTCTGACATATGTCTGACAATAGCCTGAATTTTCTCAGAGTCAAAAATATGACCTCACAGCACTGAATGTAACTCTCATCACTTGTATTTATGGCTGAGCTGCTTATCTGTTCGGGAAAATGCCAGAGGGTGGGACTTCTCCAACACCCATCCTCGAGACTATTTCTCAGCCCCTTTCCCCCATAAATATCCATCAAACCCCAGACACCGTGGGAGACTTTATAAGAAAACAGGTCAATGGGATGCCACGTATCAAGGGAGCTGGCTCCCAGAAGGGATTTTCTTTTGGGAAATAATTCTTTCCTTTAATGAATCAAAAATATGTACAGGCTGAGGTTAATATTTGAACAATTGGCACTTCCTAGGTATTAACTACCATCAGTTTTTATTTTGTTTTTAAATGTGTATTTATTTTAGAGAGACAGAATGTGTGTGTGAGCAAGAGAGGGGCAGAGAGAGAAGGGGTCAGAGGATCCGAAGCAGGCTCTGTGCTGGGGCTCGGATGCACCAGCAGTGAGATCATGACATGAGCCAAAGTCGGACGCCCACCCGACTGAGCCACGCAGGTGTCCCGATATCATCAGTTTTTAAAAAGGCAAAATTTGGGGCACCTGGGTGGCGCAGTCGGTTAAGCGTCCGACTTCAGCCAGGTCACGATCCCGCGGTCCGGGAGTTCGAGCCCCGCGTCAGGCTCTGGGCTGATGGCTCGGAGCCTGGAGCCTGTTTCTGATTCTGTGTCTCCCTCTCTCTCTGCCCCTCCCCCGTTCATGCTCTGCCTCTCTCTGTCCCAAAAATAAATAAACGTTGAAAAAAAAAATTTAAAAAAAAAAAAACATAAAAAGGCAAAATTCATTGTATTTAATCACCGCATATTAATAATATCATTGGGTATGAGTTAGATAGGACTCATGAGGGCAAAGGGAGAGAGAGCAGAAGAGAAACTTTTTTCTCTTCCTTTTCTTCTCATTCTTCCCTTCTCTTCTTCCTCCTCCCTCTTCCCTCCCTGTCTTTTTTCTCCATCCTCGTTTATTAAAAATAAAGAGTTCTGGCCCGATCGAATCACAGCCAAGTGCTTGGAGAGTATGGAAGACTGCAACACTGTGCCGGGTGAGGTGCCATTGAACTTTACCCTCAAAGACAAGCAGGAGTTTCTCAAGCAGCAAAATGGCCCAGTTAAGAAGGAGCAAAGATGTCCTTTGAGGACTGAAGGGGCCCAACACGCATGGCAATCAGCAGAGCCACCTAAAGTTTTGCTTTTGTGTCACAGGACCTTTGGACTTCCCTTGCTACACTTGTAGAATGCAACCAGTGCCAGATCTTTAGATTCGAAAATATTCCTTTTTAACCCTTTGAGAGAATTAGAGGTAATAAATACAGCAGTCAAAACTCATTAGACAGAATGATATGGTGTCCCTCCATGTACCTGAGGGTCGTGGGCAGCCTGGGGAATTACCACTGAGGGAAACCTAGGCATGGGTGGCTATGGAACTGAACAGTCATTAGAGAAGCTTCATCTCTATTTCCAATTCCCATGTCAAAATTTCTCCCAATTAATCCTCAATCCCTAAGATGGTCTCCTTTTTTTAAAAAAAAAAATTTAATGTTTATTTATTTTTGAGAGGGAGACAGAGACAGAGACAAAGGATGAGGATGAGCAGTGGAGAGGCAGAGAGAGAGGGGGGGAGACACAGAATCTGAAGCAGGCTCCAGGCTCCAAGCTGTCAGCACAGAGCCCGACATGGGGCTTGAACCCACGAACCGTGAGATCATGACCTGAAGTCAGACACTTAACTGACTGAGCCATCCAGCCACCCTCTTGTCCCGAGACTCTAATTTCTAACATTGCTTTTATAAGAAAATACAACCCTGATTTCCAAAGGAGCAACCTAGGAATCGTTTGAATTAGCAAAGATCACTGGTATATTAGACAGTTCTTGCGTAAGAAGCTATAGGGCATGCAATTCAACAGTGGCATCAACCCACCCATTTGTATGTTTTTGTATCCTGTGAGAAATATACGTGTGACCCTGGGGGGGCAAGTGCTGGCTCCCTCTTTTCTTTCTTTGAATTTCACAGTAGAGAACGCCAAGAGGTGGATGGCTATTTAAATGTCAGCTTTACCTTTTGTTGATTAGTTCATAGCACAATCTTTTTATAAAGGTCTACCAAAAAGTAATGAAATAATATTTCATTTCACACTGAGAGCACGCTGTGTAAATAATTATGAAACAAGAAACGTTTATAGCAATGTAAGTCCCGTGAGAGGCATAAAACCACCCTGAAAGGACATCGCACGTACTATTTTAAGATTCTGGACAGCAAGTCCCAGGTATTTTAAATCCTGAATCAGAAGCTGGGACTTTATTATTATTTTCTCTTTCACTATTCAAAATGTACGTAAGGTTTTTCACCAAGATTCACCCATTTATCCCCGAGTTCTCTGATCCAAATCTAACCTCTCGGATGGCTTCCTTCCATCCTTTCCTCTTACTATTTTACTTCCAATCTCCTCAAACTGACCCACTGACATCGCTTTTATTGATGCCAAACGTACTGTTTTCTCTTAGAAGTATGTCTCTAAACCATCATCTATGGAAGATTACACGCTATTACCCTTCCTGAAGGACTTTTGGGCTTTGCTTTTCTGAACAGATCAAAATAAACAAAATACCGATTTTGAAAAGGACTTTTGTGGAAACCTCATCCCTTTGCCTTTATTAGATCAATGCATCTTTCACACACAGTTCACATGCACTTTCAATAACCGTTCCTACTGTCCAACAGATCCCTCCACCAGAAAGGAAGAGGCCGCTGCTTTCCTCCGTGTTTGCATCGTCCAGGTAAGCGAGGCAGAAATGACGCAAGTTTAAAAATCTTGATTATGATCTGTCGAAACCCAGCACGTTAAGTCTGTACTAGAAGGATAATACAGATTTAGGTTTTATTGGAACTTAAAGAAAGCAAGCTTTTAAGGAGCCTGCTCCAGCACTTGGAAGGGGAAAGTGATCTCAAATGTATGGGAGTGAAAAAAATTGTTTCTTATTTCAAAGAGGGCTTACCTCTGAGAATTAATGGGGCCCTGTCTAAACCCCATGCCTAAAAATATATTAGTTTCTCCATGGAACAGAAATATAGTGTATGAGAAAAATGGCCCATCCCTAGACCCCTGTGCAGATCCTTGAGTATATTAAAAGGATAGGAAGAAACCCAGTAGGAGAAAATAAGAAGAAAATTCCTCTCTGATCACTCAAGAGGACAGCCTCTCACATTCCAGACGGAGGGAACTCAACCGTCTGCTTGCCTGGCCAAAACTTCACAAGTCCAGAAGGTGTATCGAACCCCCGTATAGGGCGTCCTGCACCCTCTCCACCACCTGATTCCCTGACGAGTTTTCTGCGGGATTTGACTGAGGTTGTGTCAACAGTGCGTTGGCTCAAATATGCTGCGTGTGATTTCTGCTTTCTTTCAGGGCTTTTCCAATGCCCTGATGTGAGGGGGTGACAAATTACGTGCTCGCCCACCCAGGGGAGCTCTCCAAAGCAAGGGTGACAAGTGCTTTCCCTTGGAGATCTTTTGTGGACGTTTTGAGAACTGTTATGTTTACTCCCCAGAAAATCTCAGAGGGATCAAATGCCAATGGCCACGCCCAGGGAGCAACCTCCCACCGTGCTCTCCCGTGGACCCTTCACCTCTCTTGACTGGCTCTCACTGGCTGCTGCCTGTTATGTTCCCTAGACTGATCTCCTGTCACTCCCCCCCCTCCAAAAAACAAAACATCTACACACAAATCCTTAGTTTATCCTCTGCTTTGAGTAAAAAAAAAAAAAATCCAAGCTAATTTGGAGAGGACTCTAAATCCTATTCACAAATACTGGTAGCGGTCTGGTGGGAGAATTCTGTTTTCTCTCAATCTACAGAGCCAACAAGATTCATCCAGAGGTGTGTATCCAGGCACAGGAGAGTAAAGATTTTATTCAATGTCATTCGAGGCTTGAATCTCCAGAGGCCATCAGTGAAAGTTGCCCTTTTTTCTTTTAATATTCCATAGGTTTTGCTTTTTTCAGCTACTTCAGCGAATCCCAGCCTACAAACGTTCCTTTCTTTTTTTCCTTATCAAAGCGGCCTATCTTGGGTTGCTTTTTCCATGTGTCTTATCCAAACTGCTTCAGGTCCCGCCAGCCGATTTCCTTCTGGGTCTTCCTTATCATAAGATTTGGAGGTGACCTTAAAACATAGTCACTTCATGAGTCCAGTGAAAAAAACCAGGGCTTAAACTTGGCCAAATAGCTGACCCCGGCTACTCTAAATGGTGCACAGTCTAGATAAATCACTTTGCCTACTGCTTTATCTCAAATGGGCAAACAGAACTATAGTTATTTTGAGGCGATAATTTACCATGAAATCAATAAATACAGTTATTTCCTCCGTGATACATGTTCTCTGTATTTTTCCACTCTTTGTGCCAAAATATAGTAATTCGTATGTTCTGTTAGGCTAATCAGACATTGTACTTCATTTTCCAATGAGCTACATACAGTTAAAAATGCTCTTAAAATATTTTAACAAAGCACTAAGTCAAATTTTATAGTTCATACGGTATTCAATGATATCAAAATGATGCAAGCAAATAGTGTATTCTGTCTTGTACAGACATTACATGCAGGTACAGTAGCAACTGCTTCCAACATGAGGAGAATAAGATGAGATTGTCTAATTTGTCTTGTGTTTGTTTATTAATACTTCCTGGATCTCAGATACAAGGGGTTGAGTTTATCAAACTCCTCAGTTTATTGCACAGTGTCAACCTTGCATAATGAAAGTTTTCTCCCTTACTGTATCTGTGCATTCTCTGGTTCATTTGTTCATACCCTTATAGCCCCTTTCTTCCCCTTCATCCCAGGCAACAATTTTAATACATTCAGTGTGTTTCTGTTTATGTGAATACGCTCTTACAAAAGGCAAATTGTATAACACACAAATATTTTAATTTACTTAAATGGCATTGTGTTACGTATCTCATTATAGTACTCATTTTTTCAATATGGATTATTCTTAAAGACCCATTCACAGCTTTGCTTCTGTTTGGAATGTGAAAACCACAAGAGAACATTGTTCTTATTCCAACAATAAGAAAATCAGACAAAGGATATGGGACTAGGTTTTGCGGTTTTTTGTTTTGTTTTGTTTTGTTTTGTTTAGTCTATCAGCGAGCTGAAGTCTGAAAGCAATAAGGTGAATTGGCTTTCAAAGGGTGACAAACTCCTCCAAGGAAAGAGAGGATGTACCAACTGTTTTTGCACTGGCAAAGCACAAGACAGAAAAATAGCGCCCATTACAATGGAAAATAAGAAAAAAAAAATACCGTAACTGAAATGTCAACAGACACATGAAGGCAGAGTATGGGCTAGTATGACAGGGTATAGTCCCTGAGAATCCCAGTAACAAAAGGACTCTCTAGCCACCTGCCAGATTTTTCTCATAAACCTCCAGCAGGTGTCCACGAGGACAATGGGAGGCAAGAAAGGACTCCTGAGAAAGCTAGAGATGATGATCACCCGAGGAACAGGCATGAAGTGTAAGTGTGGCTAAGACTCTTCTCTCGTTCAAAGCAAAAACTGTCTTCCTCTAGGTACGGGGCAAGGAAGCTTCCTTCCCTATGATCCCAGAAATAGGTGAGCTTTCACTGAAGGAGGGGTAAAAACAAAAGCTGTCTGCCTCTCAGGGAAAACAGGAAAGCCTCCCTTTTCCTGCCAAGGCAGAGGTTAGCTGCTGCTAGCAGAAGGGAAGAAAGTCTCCGGTTTCAAGCGTCCTACACAACTGCCAAGTGGTATTGACCTTGGAAGTGAACAAGAATTCATTTGTGTCCCAGAACCACTGGGCCAGACTCCCCTTCTAGGACAGGTGGTTTGGCTGCTGTGTGAGGAAGGACAATAATGCTGAGAGTTCAGGGACACAGGAAGTAATGACTAGACTGCCTCAACCACACACAACCTGACAGAAACAGAGGAATACCGATCTCTAAAAGTGAATCTTACAGGTCTCACTTTCTACTCCTCTTTTCTGCATACTATCCAAAATCTAATGGAAAAATAATTGCAGAAGACACAAATACCAAAAAAAGGACATACCACCAAAAGATAAAGGAGTCAAGAGAACCAGACCTGGAGATGGTCCATATATTAACAATATCTGACAGGGACTTTAAAATAACTATAGTATGTTTATGAATATAGCGAGAATACGGACAACATGGATGAACAGATGGGAAATCTGGAAGAAGGATGGATATAGTCGGAACATTAAAAGAAAATGACAGAAAATTTTTAAAAATTTTTTTAACGTTTATTTGTTTTTGAGACAGAGAGAGACAGAGCATGAACAGGGAAGGGTCAGAGAGAGAGGGAGACACAGAATTTGAAACAGGCACCAGGCTCTGAGCGGTCAGCACAGAGCCCAACGCGGGGCTCGAACTCACGGACCGCGAGATCATGACCTGAGCCGAAGTCGGACGCTTAACCGACTGAGCCACCCAGGCGCCCGACAGAAATTTTTTAAAACTCCTATCAAAGTTGAAAATTTCCTTTAATAGGCTTATTTGCAGACTGGACACATTAAATGTATTCAATGAATTAGAATACATTTTGGTAAACAAGCGATTGGATTGCTCAGTCGGTTAAGCGACCAAATTTGGCTCAGGTCATGATCTCACATTTCATGGGTTCAAGCCCTGCGTTGGGCTCTGTGCTGACAGCTCAGAGTGGAGCCTGCTTGAGATTCTGTGTCTCCCTCTGTCTGCCCCTCCCCCACTCATGCTCTGTCTCTCTGTCTCTCAAACAAAAATCATTAAAAAATAATAATAAACAAATAGAATATATTTGGGAGAAATTCTCCAAAGGGAAAATACATATTAAGAGTGTGAAGGAAAGAAGGTAACAAAATCCCCAAGTCCATTAGCAAACAGTCTAATACATGTGTAATTGGAGTCCCAATACTAGAAAAGAGAAAGAGACCAGGGTCATAGAAATACTTGAAAAGATAATGGGTGAGAACTTCACACAACTAATGAAAGACAACAAACCACAGGTGTGAGAACCTCAGAGAATGCAAAACAGGATAATGGGAATAATAACATATACAGGTACATCATAGACAAACTACCGAAAATCAAAGATGAATAAACATTACTAAAGTTGCCCAAGCTAAAAACATTTTACATATAGCAAAACAAAGACAGCAATGACCTCAGACAACTCATCAGAAAGTATGCAAGCCAGAAGACCACAAGGACATACAATACTGAGAGAAACAACAGTCAACCTTGAACTCTAAGATAAGTGTTAGTAAGTTATTCCAACAGAATATGATAACAGATAAGTTTGTAACTACACCAAAAAATGAAGTGACAGGCCCAGTAAAAATGTAAGAAAATGGACATTACATTTTCCTTATTTTTGATCTCTTTATGTGACAGAGTGTAAACCAAATCATAACAATGTATTTTAGGGGTTGTAATATGTACAAAACATATGACGGCAATAATATAAATGAAGATGGTGGAAAATGGAAGTATATTCTAGTCTCTTACACGATGTGTCAAGTAGTACAAGATTCTTTGAAGGTAGATCACTGTCATCTCAAGACATGTACTGGCAACCCTAGAACAATCACTTAGGCGATAAAAGGAGGTATAACCAGCAAGCTATTAGTGGAGAAACATTAAAACACTTAACACTTCATAACAACTCATAACAAAAGGAAATTAAAACAGAAACAGATGGGATAAATTAAAAACAAAAAGTAAGAAGATACAAGATATCAATATTTGCTATCATGTCACTATGACATGACAGTCCTGACATATCAATAATTGCTTTATATGTATTTTATCTAAATGCTGCAATAAAAGCTTGAGACTATAAATGCAAGTAACAAAGCCATATCCAATTATATGCTGTTAAAAGATGACGGAAAATGAAAATAATAATGAAAAGGAAATTGTAGTGGCTTTACAAATATCAGGAAAGTATACTTTAAAACAAGGAATTTTACCAAAGTAAAACGATGAATTGATTCTTAAAAAACATCTAACACAACATCAGAAACAGTCATTTTTTCAAGGGGACATAAAACATTCAAGAAGATAGACTGTAACCTCAAAGGGCAAACTTCAAAAATTATATCATCTGACCAGAACAAAACTGAACCATCAGTATAAATAGGCAATATGCATGGGGCGCCTGGGTGGCTTAGTCGGTTAAGCATCTGACTTCAGCTCAGGTCGTGATCTCACGATTCATGAATTCAAGTCCCACATCAGGCTCTGTGCTGACAACTTGGAGACTGGAGCCTGCTTCGGATTCTATTTCCCTCTCTCTCTGCCCCTCCCCCTCTCTCTCTCTCTCTCTCTCTCTCTCTCTCTCTCTCAAGAATAAACACCATTTTGGGGCGCCTGGGTGGCGCAGTCGGTTAAGCGTCCGACTTCAGCCAGGTCACGATCTCACGGTCCGTGAGTTCGAGCCCCGCGTCGGGCTCTGGGCTGATAGCTCAGAGCCTGGAGCCTGTTTCCGATTCTGTGTCTCCCTCTCTCTCTGCCCCTCCCCCGTTCATGCTATGTCTCTCTCTGTCCCAAAAATAAATAAACGTTGAAAAAAAAAATTAAAAAAAAAATAAATAAAAAAAAAAAGAATAAACACCATTTTTTTTTTAAATAACAATGTGTATGGAAAATACTCAAGTAATCACAAAGTCAACGACAAGTTTCTATGTAGGCTCTGGTGCAAAGAAACCAGAAGGCAAATTAGGCAGTATCTTGAACTGAATGGATATGAAAACCTAACACTAAAACTTGTAGAACATAGCTAAAACAATACTTATATTCAAATTTATAGCAGTAAATGTTTACATTAAAAGATAAGAAAGTTCTCAGAATAATGATGCCAGCTTCTAATATAATAAACTGGAAAGAGAGGAGCAAAGTAATCGAAATGCAAGTAGAAGAAAGGAAATAATAAAATGCAAAAATGAATAAAATAGAAAAGATAAAACCAAAGAAAAAAGTAAATACAACAAATTTTTTTTCAATTTGTGAAAATGGTAAAATTCTAGGCAGACTGATAAAGAAAAATATAGCTTACTAGTCATCAGGGAGAAAAAGAGTTTAGCACTGTGTCTATTATGGTAAATTCTAACAAACATTTAAGGACTAAACACCAATTATACAAAAACTGTTCTCAAAAATACAAGATAACATCATGGTTTCTACCACATTTCAGGAGACCACATCATCCTGATATAATGAAGAGATTCCAAGAAGACTACAGACCAGTATCTCTTATAACATAGGCTCAAAATCTTTAACAAAACATTATCTAAGCCCAACAACATATGACCCAACACATTGGTAGCTTCATCCAGGAATGAAAGAATTTTTTAACACTTGAAAATCAACGAGTATGATTCACCAATAACTACACACTACAACAAACTACAAAATAATGCAATCATTTTGAGTCAGAAAATGCATTTGAAAAAAATTAAAATTTTATCCATGATAAAATTCTCAGCAAACTGGGAGCTTCCTCAGACTAATAAACACCATCTATGAAAAACCAACAAGAAAACATTGTACTTAGTGGTGAAAGATGCAATTCTTTACCTCTGTGACTAAAAAAAAAGCAGACGAACATGTTCAGTCTTACCCTTTTTCATTAAACTTGTACTGGAGGTTCCAGAAACTTCAAAGTTTGGTGGTGGGGGGCGGGGGGGGGGGGGAGAAAGATTGATGGGGAAACGAGTAAGATGGTCAAAAAGTACAAACTTCCAGTTATAAAACAAATGTCATGCGGATATAAATGTACAGCATAGTGACTATAGTTAATAGCACTGCATTGTATATTTGTAAGTTGCTTAGAAAGCAGATCTTAGAAGTTCTTGTCAGAAGACACAAAAACCTTTAACTACATGGTGATTGATATCAACTAGACATGCTGTGGTGCTCATTTCACAATAGATACATATTGTGAATTATGTTCTACACCTAAAACTAGTATATTCTATTTAAATTTTATCTTAATTTAAAAAAAAAAAACAACTCTCAACACCCAACAGGAAGGAACAAGTGATCCAAATAGAAACAAGGCAAAAGATATGAAGGGACATGTTACTGAACAGATACACACACAGCCAAGAAGCCCATGCAACCCTTGAGAAACACAAATCAAAAACACAATGAAATAGACAGATCACAGCAAGCACTGGTATATATGTGAAGCAATTAAATCTCTCATCTGTGTTTAGTGGGGCACACTGAATGATACATCCACTTTGGAAAACAGTTTCATAGTTTCTTAAAAAGTTAAGTACTCACCTAAGGTATGACCAAGCCATTCCACTCCTAGGAATTTACCTAAGATAAAAGGAAGTATATGTGAATTCCAAGATTTGTGTTTAAATAGTTATAGTAGTTTTATGTGTAATAGCCCCAAACTGGAAGCAACGCAAATGTTAATCAGCAGGTAAATGAATAAACAACCTGGTATGTTCATACAATGGAATGCTGAGTAGTAATAACACATGTAACAGCATGGGTGAAACTTAAAGTAATTATGAGTGAAGGAAAACAAAGAAAAATAGCGTATGCCGTGTCTTCATTTATATAAAACTGTATAGAAAATATAAACTAATCTATGGTGACACAGTCAGTAATGTTACTATTATTAATTAAACATGATATTGTGTACTTTTATTTTTATTTTTTTCATGACATCATGTATTTTATAAACTTATTTATAAAGATGGAATTAATATACAGTAAACTATACAAATTTAAAGGGATACATATTTTATTTATTTTTTCAATTATATATGTACAAATACATATATACATCATATATAATGTATAATGTATTATATAATGTTATAGAGAGAGAGCATACATATATAGCATTATGTATGCATATGTATATACATATAAACATTATATAAAATGTGCTTTATGTATGCATACACATATATACATTATATAAAATGTGCCCTATGAATGTATACATTATATAAAACATGCACTGTATTATATAATGTTCATGTACATTATATATATGCATTATACGTGTATATATACATATATATATACACACACACATACATACACACAGAATGCTAAGAATGCCTTTATTTCCAAGATAAACAATTTATACCAATATTCCCTATTATATTTTAAAAAATCATTTAGAAAAGAAAGATAAATGCAGAGCACATATATTGTAAAGGACAAGTAATTTGATAGCAACATACCCTCTACATAGAAAATTCCAAAAAATCAAGCAAAGAGTCACTTGAATAAGTGAATTTATGAAGGTCACAGAATACAAATCAAGATACAAAAATCAACTGCATTTTTATTTATTGGCAAGTAAAATAGGTAACTTTAATTTTTAAAAACAATATGCTTTCAGTGTTCCATCAATAAGCATGAAATGCTTAAGGGCCAGTTTAACAAAATATATGCAGGATCTGCACACTGAAAACTGCAAGACATTGTTGACAAAAATCATGCAAATGCAGAAAGTGACCCATATTTATCATCAGAAGTCTCATTATTATTAAGGTTTTCTCTTTGTATTTACCGACTGAGAAATTCAACAAATTTTTACCGAAATTCTAGGAATATTTTTATATTACATGAATTTAGAAGCTGACTGAAAATTGTATTGAAAACAAAGGATGTAAAATTGCAAAAAACATAATTTTGAAGAACAAAGCTGGATACTACTATCTGATGTCAAGACATACTACAAAACTATAGTAATCAGTAAATGTTACAGGTCTTATATGCTGGATGAGTGAGAGAGAGATAGACAGAAAGACTCATAGATCTGAAAATGGAACAAAATAGAAATATACTCACATATACATGCATATATGGTGCCAAATCAATTCAATAAAGAAAAAAAGGTATTTTCAACATGATACTAAAAATATTGGGTGTATATATATATATATAAAATTGCCTTGATCTTTACCTAATACCCTACACAAATTTTAACTCAAAATGATTATAGACAAAAGTTTAAGTCTTGGATATATAAAATATAGAGAAAAAAAACACTGAAAAATACTTATTACAACAAATTATGTCTTAGATGTGATGCCAAAAGCACAACCAAAAAAGAAGAAAATTAAATAATTCAGACTACACAGAAATTAAAAAAAAAAAAAAAATGTCTGTTCTCAAGGCGCCAGGATGGCTCAGTCAGTTAAATGTCCAACTCTTCATTTCAGCTCAGGTCATGATCTCAAGGTCACAAGATGGAGCCCCACGTGGGCTCCACACTGGGTGTATGATTCTCCCTCTCCTTCTGCCCCTCCCCAACTCATGTGCAGTCTCTCTCTCTCCCTCTCTTTCACTCCCCACCCCCCACAAAATGTCCGTTCTCAAAGATACTGTTAGGAAATGAAAATACAAGGAGTGGGAGAAAACATTTGCAAAAAATATATCTAATGAAAGGACTTATAGCCACAACAGAAAAAGAGCATTTACTGCTGAATATAAGAATGTAAACTTGCTAATACAAAAAGGACAAAAAATTGTTTGTGACGTTTGAACACACACAATAAATAAATGGCTCATAAAGTGCATGACAGTGACATTCAAATGCATCAGCTATCAAGAAAATGTAAATAAAATCTCTAACAATCTATTAGTAAACATTAGAATGACTAAAACTAAAAATCGTGACATGAGCAAATGATGATGTAAATGTTTAGCCAATGGGACTCATATACTGTAAGTGGGAATGTAAAATTTCCACTTGGAAATCAGTATATCAATTTCTTATCAAGTTAAATACACACTTTCCATATGACCCAGCTCTTCAACTTCCAGGTGTTCATTCAAAAGAAATGAAAACATATGTTCACACAAGTATCTGCATGCAAATGTTTAATAGCAGTTTATTTAAAAGAGTCCGGAACTAGGAACAACCCAAATATCCCTCAGGTGGTGACAGAACAAACACATTTAGGTTATAGCCCAGTAAGAGAATACTACTCAGCAATACCAAAAACTGTTCGTATGTTCATACCAGAAGAATCACAAAGAAGTAATGTTAAGGGAAAGGATCCAGGCACAACAGACTACATACAGTATGATTCTGTTTCTGTAATATGGTTTAAAAAAAATGTCAAGCTTCGGGGATAGAAAATAAATCAGTATGCATCTACTGAGATGATCTTATGATTTGCTTTCATTCTATTAATGTGACGTGTCACACTGGTTGATTTACATATATTAAAACAATTTTGCATCCCAGGGACAAATCCCACTTAATCATGGTGATTGATCCCTTTTAATGTGCTGCTGAATTTGGATTGGTAGCATTCATTGACGATTTTGGCCTCTATATTCATCAAGGATATTTGCCTATAGCTTTTTAGCATTGTCCTTTCTCAGTTTTTTACTCAGGAGAGCCCTAGCCTTATAAAATGTATTTGATAGTATTCTCTCCTCTTTCACTTTTTGGAAGAGTCTGAGAAGGACTAGTGCTAATTCTTTACATGTTCGGTAACATTTATCATTGAAGCCATCTGATCCTGGGCTTTTCTTCAGGAAAAGTTTTTGATTGCTGATTCAATCATCTCACTAGTAATCAGTCTACTCCGATTTTCTATTTTTTTCCTAATTCAATCATGGGGAGTTGTAGGTTTCTGCGAGTTTTTCCATTTCTTCTAGGTTGTCCAGTTTGCTTGCATTTAGTTGTTCATAGTAGCCTCTTCCAAGCCTTTGGATTTCTGTACTATCAGTTGTCTCTTTTTTTATTTATAATTTTATTGATGTGGATCCTTTCACTTTTTTCCTTGGTTGGTCTAGCTAATTTGTCAATTTTGTTCCTCTTTTCCAAGAACCAAATCTTAGTTTGGTTAATTTTTTTCTGTAGTTTTTCTGTTTGCTATTTCATTTAGTTATACTCTAATCTTTACTGTTTCCTTTCTTCTGAAAACTTTGGGTTCAGTTTGTTCTTCTTTTCCTAGTTTTTTAAGCCATAAACAGGTTGTTTATTTGAGTTCTTTCTTCCTTCTTAATAAAGGCATTTCTTGCTATGAATCTCCCTAGAACTACATTTGCTGCATCCCTAAGTTCTGGTGTTTCCATCTCTTTTCAAGAAACATTTTTATTCTCCTTTAATTTCTTCTTTGGCCCATTGGTTGTTCTGAGAGTATTATTTAATTTCCACGTGCTCATGAATTTTCAAATTTTCCTATAGTTATTGATTTCTAGTTTCAAGCCACTGTGATCAGAAAAGGATACTTGGTATGATTTCAATCTTCTTGAACTTGCTAAGATTTATTTTGTGGACTAACATATGGTCTACCTTAGAAAACGTTCCATGTGTATTTGAAGAGAAAGTGCATTCTGCTGTTGTTGATAGAACGTTTTACGTCTGTAAGGTCCATTTGGTCTATACTACTGTTTAGATCTGTGGTTTCCTTACTGATTTTCTGTCTGGATGATTTGTCCACTGTTAAGAGTGGGGTGTTAAAAATGCCCAACAATTAGGATTACTGTTTATTTCTCCTTTACCTCTTAGCTTTTGCTTTGTATGTTTAGGTACTCCAATGTTAGGCACATAAATATTTACAATTGTTCTATCTTCTCCATGGATTGACCCCTTTATCATTATCTAATGGCCTCTTTTGTCTCATTTTACCATTCTTAGTTTACAATCTATTTCATCTGATATAAGTATAGCTACCTCTGCTTTTTGTTGTTGTTTTCAAAGATTTGCTTGACTTTAAAAAAAGAAAAAAGGTGGGGGGTGGCGCCTGGGTGGCTCAGTCAGTTGTGCGTCCGACTTCAGCTCAGGTCATGATTTCACGGCTTATGAGTTCGAACCCCGTGTCAGGTTCTGTGCTGACAGCTTAGAGCCTGGAGCCTGCTTCAGATTCTGTGTCTCCCTCTCTCTCTGCCCCTCCCCCACTCATGCTCTGTCTGTCAAAAATAAATAAATATGTTCTCAAAAAAAAAAGATATGCTTGAAACATCTTATTCCATCCAATCACTCTCAATCTGTGCGTGTCTTTAATGCTCAAGTGACCCTCTTATAGGCAGCATACTGTTGGATCTTCTTTAATACATTCAGACGTTTTCAATCTTTTGATTGGAGAAGTTAATCTGTTTACATTTAAAATAATTGTTGACAGGTAAGGGTTTACTATTTCCACCCTGCTACTTGTTTTCTGGTTGTTTTGCAGATCCACTTTGTTTTGTTTTGGATCTGTTATTTTTTTGTGTGTGTTTTGATGACTTTTGGTATCAGTATTTTTGACTTCTCTACTGTGTTCTTTCCTGTAATTAATACAAGATTTTCCCTTGTGGTAAATGTGCACTTACCTAAAACCTCTTAAACTAAGGACACCCTGTTTTAAATGGATAACAACTTAACTTCAATAAAATTCACATAGTTTTACTCTTCTCCCCTTACATATTAGGTTATTGCTGATACAACTTACATAATTTTTATATTGTGTATCTAATAACAGGTTATTCTATTTATGGGCATTTTTGCTGTTGTCTTTTTTTTTTTTTGACTTGTCAATTAAAGTGAGTTATACACAGCTATTACCGTATCGTAAATTCTAACTATCACTATGTATTTACCATTACCAGGGAAATTTACACTACTATTATCTTTTTTTTTTTTTATGTTAAATAACATTCTCTTACTTCTGCTTTAAGAACTCATTTTAAGGTTTCTTATAAGGCAGATCTGGTGATAATATCTTCAGCTTTTGGGAAAGGCTGTATTTTTGAAAGAAATAATACTAATCTTGGTATCTAATTCTTGGTTGACAGTATTTTTCAGTATTTTTGAGTATGTCAACCCAGTCTCCTGGTCTGAAAAGTTTCTGTTGAGAGTCTTCCAGTAATCTTATGGGAGGTCTCTTTTATATAACTTCTCTCTTTTCTTTTGTGGCTCTTAACTTTCTTTACTCTTTTTTTTTTTTTCATTTTGCTCCTCAGCCTGGGTCATTTCCAATGTTCTCTCTTCTCAGTCACTGATTCTTCCTCTGGCATGGGCAAGTCTAATTTTGAAACTCTATTAAATTCTTTAGTTCAGTTGTTGTATTTTTTTTAAACTCTAGGATTTCCATTTTTGATTTTGTTCTTGAAGGTTGCTGTTTCCTTATCAAAGGTCTTGTTTTGTTTATGCATTGTTTTCTTAATTTCAGTCAGTTATCTGTGTTTTCTTGTAGCTCACTAAACTGCCTTAAGAGAACTATGCTAAATTCTTTGTGTCTGACAGTTCATAGGTCTCCCTTTCTTTAGGATCAGTTGTTGGAGCTTTATTAGTATCCTTTAGTGGTGTCGTATTTACTTATTTTCATGACCCTTGATTCTTTATGCCAGGATGTGTGCGCTTGAGTAATGGCACTCCTCTTCCAGATTTTACAGGTTTGCTTCGTCAGAGACAGTTCTTCACCAGTGAGCTCAGTTTAGGTTTTGGGTGTGTCTACTTCAGCAGGTGGGACCTGTTGTCATGGTCTATTTTGGGGTGAGGCAGCTGATCGTGCTCTGAAGATGGAGATGAGAGGCTATGCCACTGGCTGAGAAAAGCTGGATTCAATTGCTAGCTTGGTTACCTACTCAAATAAGGCTACAAGAGAGGGCCCATGGTTTCCTAGGTTCTCTCGTTGGGCTTACAAAACAGGATGGGGTACTATCTTCAATAACAGATGTTCCTACAATAACAGGGCAGCAGGCCAAGGCCCAGGGACTATATAGCTGATTGATTGGGGACCGACACCAGACCTGAGGATGCACTGAAATCCCTGGTCAGGTGAGGCCACCTGTTTTACTCTGCCAATGGAGGAAGCCACAGGCTGTGCTCTCCATTCAAGGGCCACTGTATGCAAGGCTGTTGAAGGCACTACATAGCTTCCCTTGTGCTCTGGTTAGTTTCCTGGTTGGACAGGCTCAAGGCTGTATTCAGCAATGACTAGGGCGTTGCATTAGATTCCCTGCTTGGGTGCAGCAGGTGAATCAGCCCTAAAACTTGTAAAGCTCTTTTTGTTGTTGTTGTCTTGACCCAAGTCAACCCACACCCCAAGGTATCTGATTGAAAGAGTCCCTAGATTTGCTCTACAAACTACCAGCTCTGTCTGTCCTTCTCCTGGGTCAAGTGCTGCCAAGGAGCAAAACTTACAGGAATGTTCTGGTGCCCTTCTTGCCTGGTTTGAGGGTGAGGGATTGTTCTACTCTACTCTTAATTTCCACAACAGGCTCTCCAGTTAGGAGGGGCCCGGAAGTACCCCCAGCCATGGCTATGAAGGAATCCCCCTATGCTATGCACAGGAAGCCTGCGTGCCCAGTCCTGGCTTCACTCTGGAGACAATCAGCTGAACCTGCCCACCTGTCAGCTCAAGCACCACTGGGTCCCACAAATTCCAGACATTCTGGTCAAATGGGGCTGGAAGGCCCTCTCCATAGCAGGTGGGGGCTATGATTGGGCTCCATGCCTGGGTGTGGATAAAACAGATTTGAGGGTCAGCAGAAATCCTCCTATGAGGATCTAGATCAGGCAAATATGCATCCCAGGAAGCGTCCTGGGCAGAGTGCACGCTTGACTTCCTTCTGGAGATGAGTAAAGGCCCTATTGGGTTTGCTACTCGGGCACTGCAGGTCTGACCTCAGTCTGCCAAGATCTTGCTGTTGATTTCAAGCCCCTACCTCCTCCTCCATCACTGTCAGACTCCCAGTGGCTGGGCCCCACATATTCCTCTGCAAACCTCTAGGGAATCTCAAGGGAATTTCTCCATGTAGTGCTGCAATGGCCTGGGACACAGGCAATGTGGTCCACATGCAGCCACCCCTCTTACCTTCTAGCGTAGTCTATCGCGGGCTACAGGGGGGTGCTTCAGCCTCATCTTTGTGTTCTAGGAGTTTCTCAGTAGTGTCTTATTCATCAATAGTTGTTAGTTGTTGGGAGGGGGAGCAAAGTCAGGAATGATCTATGTGACCACCTTGATGGAACTCTCCTATCTTATTTATATGGATCATTGTTACATACACCCGAGTATGGAAGTTAGTCAAAACTCATTAAACAGTACCTTTAAAAAGGTAAAATATAATGGGTGCGAACTATTCCTTAATAATTCGTGACTTTAAAAAAATAGAAAGATCTCTCCATGTTGCTATGTATATGGCTAATTCACTGTTTGGAATCACTGAAAGAGTCACCATGACATACAGTTATTTATGCACTTTTTCCGTCATGGTACCCAAATTCTCTCCAAATTCTGATCACCAGCAACACTGTGGTAATTAACACTTTCACACATGTATACGAAAATTGCCATGGATTATCTATGGAATATATTCTGGGGAAAAGAACTGCTCAGTCATGAGATACATGCCATGAGTTTGCCACAGTAAGACCAACTGTCCCTCTTAGAGAGTTCACCAAGCTGTATTTAGTGCTTCTATCTATGTGGGATGTTAAAAAGACTTGTTTAAGAGGCACCTGGATGGCTCAGCCAGTTAAGCAACCGACTCTTGATTTCGGCTCAGATCATGACCTCATGGTTCCTGAGGTTGGTTAGCCCCATGTCAGGCTCTGCACTGACAATGTGGAGCCTGCTTGGGATTCTCTCTCTCCCTCTCTCTTTGCCTCTCCCCTGCTCACTCTCTCCATCATTCTCAAAAATAAGTAAATAAACTTTTTTTTTTTTAAACTTAATGTTTATTTTCTTTTTTTTTTTTTTTTTAAATTTTTTTTTTCAATGTTTATTTATTTTTGGGACAGAGAGAGACAGAGCATGAACGGGGGAGGGGCAGAGAGAGAGGGAGACACAGAATCGGAAACAGGCTCCAGGCTCTGAGCCATCAGCCCAGAGCCCGACGCGGGGCTCGAACTCACAGACCGCGAGATCGTGACCTGGCTGAAGTCGGACGCTTAACCGACTGCGCCACCCAGGCGCCCCTGTTTATTTATTTTCAAGAGAGAGTGCACAGGGGAGGGGCAGAGAGAGAGGGAGACACAGAATGTGAAGCAGGCTCCAAGCTGAGCTGTCAGCGCAAAGCCCGATGCGGGGCTCGAACTCATGGAGCTGTGAGATCGTGACCTGAGCCGAAACGAAGAGTCAGAAGCTTAACTTACTGAGTCACCCAGGTGCCCCTAAGTAAATAAACTTTAAAAAAAAAAAAAAAATCCTATAAGATCATCAGCCTCCCTCCTAGGTGACAGGCCATGTGATGGCTTCACAAACGACTCGACGCCTTTACAGAAATAACTCTTTTCGTTTCTCATTGTTCCCTGCCCAATGGGTCCATCATCCCTGTTGCTTTCATCTTCCCATACATATTTTATGCTTTCTGCAATTGGCCTTTCCCTATCCAGTTGTCACAACAGTGTTTAAATTCTTCTCTGAATTATTTCATTTATTCTCTCTGATCTTATTCAGGCTTGCTGGCTCTCTGAGAAAGATCTCTCTTCAAATTCCAGTTCGATTTTGACATTTTTCCTGTGTGCTGTGACCCATGATTCTTATTTCCAAAGGAAAAGAAACAAAAGTGGGCACAGATACCCAGATTTTCAACAATCAGACATCTGCAAAGCCTCATACACTTAACTTTGAATCTAACCCTCTTCTTTGTCACATTTGGAAACACGGAATGATTAACATCTATCACATGCAGTTTTTTGAAGGTAGTTGGGAGACTTAGGCTCAAATTGCTGTTCTATGAGCAAAACTGAACACACTGCATTTTGAAACTTTACTATCACATAAGCCACTAGATTATCGACATGTATCATGATCGAGGCATTTATAGCAATTCTTCTGTACATTCCTCAGGAAGTTCTTTATCAAATCGATCATGGGCTTTTCTCCCAGCTGCTTGATCTATATTGTGAGTTCAGTTTCTTGTATTGTATGTCTTACCCAGAGAATTAAATTCTCCTGCTTTTCTGTAATTAGGCACAAAAGAGTAATTCTAATATTTATATTTGCCATAGAATATGAGGCATATTTAAGAATTTTTATGGGGAAGTCATTAAGAACACCCATTTTTACGATTAAGGGAAAAGGCAGTTCCAGGATTTTACATTGTACCTAGAGTGAATTCACAGCAACCTAGCTGAATTCATTTTATAAAGTTTATTGTTTTACATGGTTTCGTGTGAATTAGACACTCACTTATGATTAGTCTACTTCCAATAATTAACATTAAGAATCATCAAAATGTGAAGTACCAATTCATAAAAAATTCACTCAGTAAACAATTTTCAGGCACTATAGAAGAATTTATTTACTTTCAAGTACCTGTCTAACAATGCCTTATTATTTTAAGTATCTTCAGCAATTTATATTTCTTATAATTAACATTATTCCCAATTATGTCTAATTTGTTTTTCCTTTTTCTAAGTAAGTTCTTTATTTTGAGAGAGAGAGAGAGAGACTGAGAAGGCACGGGAGGGGAAGAGAGAGAAAACCCCAAGCAATCTCCAAGCTGTCAGTGCAGAGCCTGATGTGGGGCTTGAACTCATGAACCGTGAGATCATGACCTGAGCGGAAATCAAGAGTTGGAGGCTTAACCGACTGAGCCACTCAGGCGCCCCAGTATGTCTAAGTGTAATAAGGTTTCACTCTTTTTGTTTGTTTTTAACTTTAGCAGTGTATATCTAAGCAAATACCATAGAATACATTTAAAAGAGTTCCCTCGCTATGGCCCTGGAACAAACGCAAAAGTCCTATTTTTCCCGGAGTTGATTGTAGGCAGACTATATTAAGCAATCAATTATTTAGCTGGAAAACATAAACATTTTAGTTTCTTTGGCTTTGGTTAATGCCCCTGTGTTCTTTTTTTTTTTTTTTTTTTTTTTATTTATTTTTGGGACAGAGAGAAACAGAGCATGAACGGGGGAGGGGCAGAGAGAGAGGGAGACACAGCATCGGAAACAGGCTCCAGGCTCCGAGCCATCAGCCCAGAGCCTGACGCGGGGCTCGAACTCACGGACCGCGAGATCGTGACCTGGCTGAAGTCGGACGCCCAACCGACTGCGCCACCCAGGCGCCCCGCCCCTGTGTTCTTTAACATGCCTGTCTAAAATTGGCCCAGCGAATCTCAAATCTGCACAAAGAAGTGCATACTGAGTGCTGTTCAGCCAAAAGAGACAAATCCAGTAGACAAAATTTGGGTAGAGATTTCTGACTGACTGTTCAAAATAAGCATTCTAAGGGTGCCTGGGTGGCTCAGTCGGTTTAGCATCCGTCTTCGGCTCAGGTCATGATCTCACGGTTGGTGGGTTCAAGCCCCGTATCGGGCTCTGTGCTGACAGCTCAGAGACTGGAGCCTGCTTCAGATTCTGTGCCTCCCTTGCTGCCCCTCCCCTGCTTGTGCTCTGTCTCTCTCTGTCAAAAATAAACATTAAAAAAAATTCAAATTGGGCATTCTAGTCACAGTGTGCTTTGGACACCTAACCTCAGGATGCTCCCTGACTCCAGCATTCTGTGGCAAAGAGCTGGGCGCAGGAGTAAGCTGACATTATGATGCCTCAGCAGCATTCTGTATTTCGCCCTCAACCCTGGGGTTTCTCTGCCACCACTTCACGTCATGTCTTAAAAACATGGTCAGCCATTCTGATGCACATGCCTAACGTGACTACCCTTGCCAAGATGATAAAGCAAAACCATGACGCAGGCCGAAGAGTCCATCAAAACATGACATGCACAATATACAAGGAAAGACCCACCGACTTTAAGGTTAAGTGGATGATTTACGGTATTTCCTGGGCAAAAAACAATGAGCAGATAGGTTAAGGCTTTACACAGACCCTGTTAAATCCCTTTTAGTCTAAAAAAAAACTGGCATGTACCTCACTGAAATTTCTATTTCCCAAGTGGTTTTCCAAAGGAAGAAAGAAGAGTGAAACCAATTAGAAGGAAGGAACGCTACCAGCGTCTTTCCAAAAAGAATTTGCCTGCTCATTTCAATGTGGACACAGAAGAGTAAAAGTTTTCACTTACTTAACGGCTATTGATTCACTTTGCCATCAGTGAAACAAAAACCTCTTTTGCATGGCCTCAGAGACATCTTATTAATGGAAATTAGCATCTGACCCCTACTAACATTCCCACAACACTATATCCAGCAGATCAAAATATTCAGGCTCTGTTTTTTTTGTTGTTGCTGTTTTTTTTTTTTTTTTACTATGTAACTAGCCCCCAAAGAAGTTGATTTCAGACCTCCAAAGTAACATATGATTTTTATAAGTCGAACACAGGGACACGAATACACTTCCCAGCCTTTACACACAAAGGCCCTAATGCTTTCCTGCTGATTATGTTCTCCATGCTCCTCATGAAGGACACTGTTCTGTCTGCAGACTTGAAGGAACTATGAAGCCAACGCCGTGTGCCTGGATTTCACTTTCTTGTAGTGAAGGGGGTAGACTTGTGACTCAAAAGCCTTCCTACTGCGATACTGCTAAAGTCCGGAAGACATATGCTTAGAAAGATAATGGATTCAGAACAAGCAAGAAAAATCTGCAAGGGTAAATATTAAGCCAAAATAACAACTATGAACTTGAATCAGAGAAGGCACCTGTGGTGAGTATGTGATACGTATCTGGTATGTGATGGCCCTAGACACTAATACCTAGAGTGATGCTGAGAGGAGAGCCAACGTCTTGGGAATGCCACAAAGTGAAGGAGCTATATCTAAAATACCTGAATTGGGGCGCCTGGGTGGCTCAGTCGGTTAAGTGTCCGACTTCGACTCAGGTCATGATCTCACGGTTCGTGAGTTCGAGCCCCCCGTCAGGCTCTGTGCCATCGGCTCAGACCCTGGAGCCTGCTTTGGATTCTGCGTCTCCCTCTCTCTCTGCCCCTCCTCCGCTTGCACTCTGTCTCTTTCCTTCTCAAGAATAAACATAATAAAATACAATAAAATACAATAAAATAAAACCTGAATTACAATGGAAACCCTAAGGCGATTACGGAAGCACCCCATGTTATTAGCAAATTCTGGGCTTCAGCAACAACAAATTAAATTCTCCCCCTACATCAGAACCACAGTCTTATCACAAATTAAGTTCAACCAAATAAAGAAAAACATTTTAATCACAAGAAAACCTATAAAATAGGATAACA
Source organism: Puma concolor (assembly GCF_028749965.1). NCBI lineage: Eukaryota > Metazoa > Chordata > Mammalia > Carnivora > Felidae > Puma > Puma concolor. Next base: position 144,954,985 of record NC_141667.1, read on the forward strand.
TGAAGGAAAGTCGGCAGAAACTAAAAGACAACAACTTTAGATCTCCAAGGACTTGAGATAATAGAATTAGAAATTATGAAATAATGTAAAGTGTTCAAGGTTAAAAAAATGCAATTTTTAAGAGAATAATTAATAAGAAACTATTACAAGAGTGATTTGGAAAAGAAGTATAATTCTAGAATACAAATTCACAATCCATGGGTAGGTAACAAAACGGTCACAGGCTATCAGAGAACTGTAAGACAGGTCTGAAGGACATACCTACATCATAGTTCAGGCACAGGGAACAGAAAATTTAAACAAGAGAAGTGAGGGATAAATGGGAAGTTCACCTTCTAGTTGTAATTCTAGAAGGAAGAGATAGAGACTGGAGCAGGCTAATGGTCTCTGTGGAAAATAGAATGAAACTTTATTGAAAGATATATATATTTTTAAAGTTTTTTTTAATGTTTATTTATTTCAAGAGAGAGAGCAGAGCGTGAGCGAGGGAGAGGCACAGAGAGAGGGAGACACAGAATCCCAAGCAGGCTCCAGGCTCTGAGCGGTCAGCACGGAGCGACAGGGGGCTCGAACCCACAAACAGTGAGATCATGACCTGAGCTGAATTCGGACGCTCAATCAACTGAGCCACCCAGGCGCCCCTACTGAGAGATATTTAAAAGACTGAAGTTAGGTGGGGCAATATACCCTATTCATGCACTGGAAGTCTCTTTATTCGCAATCTCTACTGGACCACAATCTAAAATTTATTCCTTAACGTGAATCATAGTAGAGTTTGAACACCATGTAATAGAAAGTCTTGCCGATGTGCACCAGAGAAGATATTCACAAAAGGATTGTTCACATAAGGGGGGAAACAAACAAACAAAAAAACCTAGCAACAATGCATAGCCAAGGGTATGGATAACATTTTACCATTGTCATGGTGGCATTTATTAAGGAATAAGAAGAAAGAATTGTGGCAACATAAAACAATGTGGATAGATCTGAGAAACAGAATGAAGGAAAATGGAATCAAAAGTGGATAACATAACGTTTGGTATTTTTATAAACATTTTTATAAATTTCAACAAGAAAACGAGATGCCACATTGTTTAGTAGCATTAAACACATAATAATAGCATTAAAAACAACAAAGAAAGGATATGGGTAATGTTGAGAGTATTGGTTAATTCCGGTAGAGAACCTAGGAGATGCATTTAGGAACAAATATCAATATCCCTGCCATTTTATAGTTAATAGGTTTGATAGTGAGTTTATAGCTAATACTTAGGGGCACCTGGCTGGCTTACTTGGAAGAGCATGTGACTCTGAATGTCAGGGCTGTGAGTTCGAACTCCACGTTGGGGGTAGAGTTTACTGAAAAAAATATATAGTTAGCATTTAATGCTAAACCTTAAAGTTTACCTAGAGGTATACACATTACTTCCAATCTATCATATATTACCTTGGAAGTGTATCTTGCAGTTTACAGATATTTCTAAGATTGTTTACTCAAATCTATTCCCTTTATACAAAATTCCAAAAAGCTATGTATTCAGGATCCTAAACCACAACCAATCAGAAGGTAAAAGAAAAAGCTGTTAAGCATGAGCCAAAGTCAAATGCTTAACCAACTGCGCCACCCAAGTGCCCTGTGGAGCGATTTAATATTAAAAGAAATGAGTCAGCAACTTTCAGCTTTAACACCACCATGGGGTATACTAATCGAATTCCTTCGGGCAATCATGAGTCATGATGCTCAGAGGGCACGGTTACACTAGCAGAGAAAGAGGTGGAACCTATGGAACAAAATCTCAACTCAACTTGATCAAGTAAACGTCATCCCCTCAGTGTCTAGAAGGGATGCCCCCTTCAGACTACACAGAGTAATACTGCCTGCTTCACTTGGGTCACCTGCCGGGTTCCTGAAGGCATTTGTATTTTTGATCCACAGATTAGCAACTCTTACAAAGTTAGCAACAGTCTGTTTTGCTGGTATGGAGAGAGAAAAGAGCGCTGTCTGTGGGCAGTGGCATTCAACAGGTGGATGGAGGGAGACGGAGGGGTGTCCCCGAATGGGCAGTGGAATTCGACAGGTGGACGGAGAGAGACGGAGGGGTGTCCCCGAAAGAGAAAGCAGTGTGAGTAAAGTCAAACTTGTCACTTCTCATTCTCAACCCCCCACGGTCCTAATGGCTTGTTCTTTATTTGGGACGTTGTCTCTCTGTGTTTCCAATAGCACCACAAGGAGTTAGTGCCAGGTTCCCTGGCAGAGTGAACATGTGGCTCAAGTATCTGTGGTGCCTTTTACATCCCTTTTGGCAGCTTTCCTAGTTTCTGACTTTGCATTTATCTCTAGTCTTGGGGAGCATGGGGTATCATCTTTCACCATCTTCCACAGCTGACGCTCATCCGGGTGTATTCTGTACAAATTGCCTGGGGCACCAAAATCAAATCTCTTCCTAAATCCTTCCACTGCACCAACCAAAAATTAATTAATTCAACAATTAATGGTGACCACTACGTTTCTATGCCTTCCATGCAATTAAATGCAGCTAGTTATTAACAGGAAAGTAATTGAATTATTCAGCTAAAATAAACCACCCTGAATGGCGAATGACTCATTTATTATTGAGTAATTCTCTCAAGGACTTTCGATAAGGTTTCTGAAAGAATATAGAGACGAGATGTTCTCGAGGGCTCTTTTCCCAAACATGGGCAAAATTGTAAAGTTTTGTCATTTACTTATTTATATATTATTTATTTATTATTTTTTACCTTAGGAAGAGAGAGCATGCAAGGGAGAGGGACAAAGGGAGAGAAAGAATACTAAGCAGACTCCAGTCCAGCGTGGAGCCCGATGTGGGACTGGATCCCATGATTCTGGGATCATGACCTGAGCTGAAATCAAGAATTGGATGCTCAACCAACTGAGCCACCCAGGTACCCCTTTTTTTTTCCTTAAGTTTATTTATTTATTTTTGAGAGAGAGAGAGAGAGAGAGAGAGAGAGAGAGAGAGAGAGCACGCATGAGGGGGAGGGGCAGAGAGAGAGGGAAAGAGAGAGAATCTGAAGCAGGCTCCACACTGTCAGCCCAGAGCCTGACGTGGGGCTCGACCTCACCAACTGCAAAATCAGGTGCCCCAAAGTTTTATCATTTAAACCAGAAAGCACTAAATATATTTTTATTGTTTTTATAACATTAGGTTATAATTAGTTAATATTGACTCAACTAGGTAACAGTTACAAGGGTACTTGGCAAATTATACCATGGTACTGTAATACACCACATTCATACAAATAATGTGAATTTCTTTTTTTCTCACGTAGTAGAAATGTATCAATGATCCTGAGTCAGGGGATGTGGGTCTCAGTTCTTGCTTTGCCATTAGGTAGATTGAGTTCAGCTACCTTGGTTGGTCTAGACCATTTGTTATTTTTTTGTCCCATCACTAAGCAGAAATACAGTATTACAGTGTTTAAGAGGTAAATAGGACTCCTTGTCCTGCTACTGACAACCTGTGGGTTGTTAACTTCGTTGGGCTTCAGTTTTTCCACTCACGAAATGGGAGTCACATTAGGAACATCAACTTTCAAGAGTTCTCGAGATGGCTGAAATGAGATTTGCAAAGCCCTTAACACACGGTCTACCTAGAACATAGTAAACGGTTATAACTTTGTCTTTTATGAACTGAGGGGACTCCTCAAGAAATACATATGTGAAACAAGAGACTTAACTATTTTTTTAATCTTCCATGTTTCTTTAGGTTTGATGATTTTACACCTATCATCTTGATTTTCACCAATTTCTCTCTAAATCTTGTCTAAGACATAGATATGGATGCAAAATAGTAAAGTGTATAAAATGTGTCATGTGACTCTAGAAACAAGATACCATAGTTGAGGATAACGTTTCAATAGTTACACTGTAGAAGAGAGAGGTCTCTAGCATAAATCCCTTTAGATCTTAGCTTAGTTTATTTCTGGCTGAGTCACATTTCTAATGGTCTGGATAAAATGCCTGCTCTAAAATGGCTAGGGTGAGCCTTGTTCCTAAAAAAGCAGGAGTGATATGGCAATGGTACACATAAGTGGTAGCTTTTGCTTCAAAGTGTTTCTAGAGTTTTCATGCCATGAATAAATAATTGAGGTATTGCACATAACTGATCTTCTAACCAAGGTCCTTGTAGCCCATGGGGAAGGGCTTAGCTTTCTTTTCTATTTTCTGTGAGTTTCATATAAATATCATTTTATGACAAATATGGTTTGGGTTACTAAAGAGAAAGGATATAGTTCCCTATTTGCCCTGAGAAAACACGGAGTGGAGCCAGAGATGTACATCTGAGAAGAGAAAGCTTCCAGGGGCCTATTAGGGAGTTTCCATCCAGATGCCAAAATTCCTTAAGGGAAACTAATGCGATCTGATGACGCTCAGCACGCACAGTTTCTTGTTTGGGGTTAGCGAGTGTGCTAAGAGATCATCGAGAGGCATGAAAAATAGGGGTGGAGAGGAATATTGGAGGGTGAAAACAGAGCTCATTCACTGTGTAAACAGGAGGGAGGGGGGGTTGAGGTTCACGGGCCAGAAGGGGTCGGCAGCCAAAATATTCACAACTTTGCTGCAATCCGGTCCCTTCGCGCAAGTGTGTCGACTCCTCAGTTCCCTCTGTTACTTGGAACTCGTTAACATTGACAAAATTTACGTCATACGCTGGAATCAAAACAGGGTTCTGCACATTTGTCTAAAGGCTGCTCAACATAATCCCTGCTTGTTTGCGCATAGTCCATAAAGAAGACAATACAGCCCTGTAATTTATTGAGATGTCAACTCCACAAACGTGGTTGGAGCCTGGAAAGCCAGGCTCCAGCCTCTCTCTCTCTCTCTCTCTCTCTCTCTCTCTCTCTCGCTCGCGTTTTTTAAAGATGCATTGACCTCATGCAGGGAACACTTCAAGGAGTTTTGTCTGGATGATCAATACATTTCTATATTTATAAGCCTAATCAGAGCCCATCTGCTTTTCTGCTCAAGTGCTGCTCAATGAGAGAGTCACAGAATCAAAATTATAAACTTTATTGCATCGATTTTTTTGTTCTCCTTGCTAGTCAGACCACAAAAATAATTAAATATCTTCGTTTTAATAACTACAACTTGACACAAAATCATTTCTTTGGGAAATATCTCCCTCACGCCAGGACTATGGCATCTGAAACTCCCCATCCTGCCATTTCTCATTCTAATTATTAGACTTGAACAGGCCCAAGACTTGTTTTAAACGCTCTTGTCTCAAAACTTAACAGCTGTTCCCCGGGCCATATATAGAAAACCAGTCAGCTGCCTCGAAGTGACCTGGATGGTGCAGTCACTGAGAGCCAGACCTCCACCAGAGAGACTCTAGCTTCACATTATAAATCCTGCAGGGTCATCTATAAATACGTGCATTTCACCACGTTTCACCTGCTGTTGTTTTGCTGAGCCAAGGGCCTGCCGCCCTTATTCATGTAGCAGCAAGCACCTTTGGAACTTCAAACCACATTTTTTTTTTCCTCGCGAAGTGGGGAGAGCAGAGGTAGTCAAGGTTTGACTGGCTCCATCAAAGTGCGGGCGGGGAGTTCAGAAAAGAAAAATGAGGATGGCCAGCGTGGAGGAAACGTAACAAGAGATGGCGTCTAGCAATGCAGAGGACAGGCCGCCCGCCCTTTAATTTGCTGATGTGTTGAACCGAGACTTCGTTGTATAGAGCATGGCTAATGATTTCACTTCCCACGGGCCCGTGCAAGTTTATGACGTCATTTATAGAAAGGATTGGGGGGATGGGGGGTGGGGCATGTACCCAGATCAATTCTACCACTGCCTCCGCTGCTGGGCATTTTTTCTATCCAGGCAGTTTTTCCATTTAAGGAGATGAATTAGATCTGAAGACACCTAAATGCTTAGCATTTTCACTCTATGAGTATGCTCTCAGGCTAATTTAGGCCATATGGTGTCTTCACTTTGGCAATAAATATGCCCTTCCTGACTTTTGGGCTTTCTCAGCTATGGGATTTCTGAATTACAACCTGCACTTCTACCTGGCCTTCCTAAACTCTTCAAAGGCACATTCATTTTCTCATGGCCAAATTACCAGACTGGAAAATCAGAAGAGTAGGTGTTAAAACTCAGTGTCTTGATTTTCATCTTTAATAGGACAAAAAAGTCCTGTGTGCTTTATGATTTCATTGAAGCATCTTTCTCATTTTAGTGGAAATGGCAAAGCAGCTGTTTCCATCTCAAAATTTTCAAAGATTTCCCTCCATATTTTTCTAGTGGACATTCTTTGTGTCTTACGTTACACCGACACGTAAAAATTGTTTTTTAGTACCATATATCAAATTGTAAGCAAACTTACGAATGGCAACCAACCTCATAAAGCTAGAAATTAAGTGTCAACTTTCCAGATGCTGAAAAATATCTCATTCATTTTTCTTTAGAGAATGCCTGTGTTTTTTGCAAAAATCTTCCCCCACAGTCAGTCTTCGAGGCTCTAAGATGACAAAATAAAGTAAAATCCAATAATGGCATACCACAGCAGTGAATTTCCAGTAAATGTAGCTAAAACTCTAATTAGGAGGACCCGGCTATATCTAGCTAGCTTAGATTTTGAAGCTTCCTATGCAACAGCATCGTCACAAATGAAGGACATTATTTCAGACAGGTGGTTTTTTGAAGCAAACACTCAAGATGTGGCACTGTGTGAACATGGATGGCGACAAAGTTGGGACCTTGGAAGTAATGAGGAGTGTGGATGGTCATTTAGGCCAAAATATACATTTTATTTTCTCTACATACTCTTCACTACTGCAGTGCTTGATTAGCCTGTAAGAGGATAGATTCATCTGCCACCTTCTAAAGCAGTGCACTTCATATTGAGATCACTGTCAATGTTCTACGTAACACCAATCTAGGATCTACCTCATGGCACTGAGTTATTGGTCCCAGGCACCACACAAACTTCTTGGAGCTAAGTTTACTTCAGTTTCTTGTGAGCAGAAAAACATACTTGCCTCAATTTTGTACGTACGTCCCTAGGTTTCACACTCAGAAGAATCATTGGGTTTGGAGAAATACATGTGTGAAGGGGATATACACAGCAGTGGGAGTTGGGGGTCCCATAAATTAAAGAGTTCTCAAAGATAAAGCATCTCATGGGAATGCAAAATGTCATACTGTCACACTGGAGAATGCTATGTGAGGCAGAAGTAAGTATATTTGTATCACTTAATCACCCTGTACATGATACATTTTTATCTTAGAAATTTCAAATAGCTTCACTAGGCAAACTGTCTCCATACTTCGTCAGTTTCAATGCTGTTGTAATTTGATATGTCAATTGCTGGGATGAATCCACATATCCATCTACTCTGTTTGTATCTACTCTTTCATATACATACACAGATGCACGTGAATATATATAAAGAAAACCATACGTACATACACACACACACACACACATACACACACACATGTGATATGAAAAAAACAGTAATTCCAGTATTTCTTCTAAAAGTGCAGAGTCCAATGCAGGGCTTGAATTGACGACCCTAATACCAAGACCTGAGCTGAGATCAAGAGTTGGATGACCGATTGAGTCACCCAGGAGCCCTTCATTTTATTTTTTAGTTTATTTATTTTTGAGAGAGAGAGAGAGAGAGAGAGAGAGAGAGAGACAGGGAGGGAGCGAGGGAGGGAGAATATGTGCAGGGGAGGGGGAAAGAAAGAGAGAGACAGAGAATACAAAGTAGACTCCTGGCTCTGAGCTCTGAACTGTCAGCACAGAACCCGATGCAAGGCTCAAACTCAGGGACCATGAGATCATGACCTGACCTGAAGTTGGACACTCAACCGACTGAGCCACCCAGGCATCCCTAATATTTCTAAGAGTAGAGTTTTTCTAGAAAGAGTGTATATATTATACATAATACCTAACACTGGAATAGTGGAATAATACTTTTTCTTTCAGCTGAAAATGTAGCATATATCATTCTCCATGTTCAAAATCCTTATTCAACTCTCAATATGTAATTGATGGTTAAATCTTAATTGTATTATTTATCATTTTCGTCTGACCTCTTTTGTATTAGAAGATGTTCCTATAAGCTGCTGTAACAATGAGAACAAAGACGATAGCAGCTCAAATACGATCTAAGTATATTTCTCTTTTATGTTAGCAGTATGGCCAGCTCAGTCTGGAAGGATGACTCTGCTTCATGAGGTCAATCAGGGCCCAGGCTCCTTCTATCTTGTTACTCTGTCATAACCTACAGTGTATTGCCCTTATCCACATATCGACTGTCTCAACAATACCACATCTCCACTCTTAATTCCAAGGATGGAAAAGGAAAGAAGTGGAGTGCATGGTGTTTTATTTTCAGGGGCATGACCTAGGAACTGAGCACATCAATTTTATTCACATACCATGGTGTTTCAGTACACACAGCGACATGTGAACCACATTTCATCTGATGGCCACATCCAGCTGTGGCGTTCGCTAGGAAAAGAAGTTTCTCCTCTGTGGGCCATTGAGTCAGCAAAAGCTGGTGGTGTGAGTGAAGGAAGAAAGGGAGTTTTATTATTTAAATCAAAAGGAGATCACTGTAATGGGGAGAGTTCACAAGCTCTTCCTTTATTCCCGTGGAACAATTAGATTAATTCTAATTTCGTATACTGTTGATAACCGTCCTAAAGCCAGAATTTGTCTCTTTGATTAAAACACTAATTATATCCAAACCACAATAGAAAATTTAAGATCATGACAAGAACTTTTTTTTTAAACAAGAAAAAAAAGTCCATGCTGAAATGAATTATTTTGACCAAACTTTTGTGCACATCCGTCGTCTGTTAATGGTTTCCTTAGGACAAAACTTCAGAAGCGCAATTGATGTGTCAAAGAGAACGTGCTGTTTAGGCCTTTGGTATATGTTACCAAAATTTCCTCCAAAACTCCATATGAATTTATACTCCAATCAAAAATGCACTAGGATGTGTTTGTTTCGATATCTTTGTAAAGAATTTTATTGAGGTGTAATTTATATGCTATAAAAGTCACCCATTGACATTTATATTTTCAATGACTTTTCGTAGATTTATGCAGTTATGTAACCATCATCGAATGCAGTTATGTAACCATCATCGTAATAGTAGAACATTTCCATCACCCTGAAAGATTCACTGCTGGCCATTTGCAGTCAACCCTAGCTCACACCCCCAATCCTGGGCAAACATTGCTTTCTGTCTCTTAGAGATTTGCCCTTTTTAGAAATTTCATATGAATGGAATCATCCAATACCTAGTTTTGTGTGTCTGGTTTCTTTCACTATCGTATAATGTTTTTGAGACCTATCTCTGTCATAGCATGTCTGCAATCTGCTCATTACTATTGCTAAATAGCATTCCGTTGTATAAATATGATGCATTTGCTTGCCACTTCACCAGCTGATGGGTATTTGCATTGCTACCAGCTTTTTTTTTTTTTTTTTTTTTTTTTTTTTTTTGCAATCATGAATAATAAACATCTATGAACATTTTTGGTTTGGTCTTTGCGTGGACAGAGGTTTTGACTGTTCCTCTCAATCTTGGAGAACCACATCAATACCTGGTTTCAAATGTGAGAATACGCACATTCGCCTGTGATATGGAAAGAAAACCCAGTGACTCCAATATTTCTAAGAGTAATGGATTCTTTTGAGAAAGGGTGTTTATTCAAAGTGACGGTTCACCTTCCAAAGCCATTTCTCTACCATACATTTTTCCTGATTTTGTGCTTAGAAGAGGGAAATCTATTGTTTAGATGGAGAAGAGAAGGCATCATCTTTCCTAAATTCTGGGCACACACTCCATCATTCAACAATGTGTAAGGAAACATCATATGCTGATTTATATGCACAACTTGCGTTTTTTTTTTATATTTAAAGTTCATGTAACCATCCAACAAATGTTGATTAGTCATCTACAATGTACCAGACGCTATGGTCAGAACTAAAGGAACAAAACAGAACAGAATATGGCCCTTGTCTACATGAAGCTTTACAAATGAAGGAGACAATTACAGTACACAGCTATTTATAAAAGGATACTTACTATTTACAAAACACACACACACAAAACTAGTTTTAAAACCCTACATCTACAGTGAAAAAAAAAATTCAACTTTCAGAGATCTGGAAACCATTGCCAGAAGAAGGAATATCCAAGCTGAGACCCAAAGAGAGTAATCTGAGGAAGAGGATGCAAAAACCAGTGGGACAATGAACGGAAGGGAATAACTTATGCAAAAACCTTGAGTACTAAGAACATAGTTTCTTTGGAGAAATATAGGTAATTTTAATGAGCTAAGCAGAGCTTTTCAAAGGGCAGTAACAACAGAAGAGCGGAGCAAAATCATGAAAGGATTCGTAAACCACATCAAAGGATTCGTAAGCCATAACTGAAGCCCCGTAAGCTACATCTACTTTTACTCAACTCACCAGTGTCCTCTATGATCATCTCCATTCACATCATCAGGCTCAGCTAAAACCTAAGGAAACTATTCCTGGGCCTTGAAACTGTGAAGGTTCATGATCTAGGGAATCACTGTTTCACAGTACCCTGAAAACTTTCTTTAGAACTCAAGAGAGTTAGACATAAATAGCGTGTCTGCCTCCCCTGTGAGTATGTAAAATCTTGAAGGCAGTGTATTGCCTGTGCTGGGTCTACCCCCAATGTCAGCAACATCCCACGTGGTCACTTGATTATAGAAAGCCTCTTAATAATAAGTATGTGTTGAATCAGTAAAGGATGGATTTGCTGTTTATCATATAGATATTGAACAGGTCCTGATGACTTTCAGGCATATTTTTGCATTGAGGAGGTCACTGTTTTGTGGAGAATGGCCTGAAGAGAGATGGGAAGACTGGATACCTGAGGACAAGGTAATAGGAGGGACTAGTTGTTCAGAGCCAGACAATGTCCTTAAGTGCTTCATGTTTAATATACCTCTTAATTATTACAGCTCTGTAAAGTAGATCCTGTCGGTAATCTCCTTTATGTCAGAAACTAAGACACAGAGTAGTAAAGAAATTGCCTAAAATAACATAGTTATTATGTAAGCGGTCGAGCCAGGATTCAGATCCTGGAACACTGATTCTACACATTATACTCTTACTTACTATGCTCTACTGCCTCTAATAACTCAGATCAATAGTGAACTAGACCTGAGTTAAGAGATCTTTCCTTTGAAAGTTCTAGACACACAGAAAAGAGAAAAACTTCTGCACTGATAGAGAACATGGTGGATTCAAGTCTCAAAACACAGAGCTGGCTACCTTGGGAGCCCACAGTGTCACAAGAACTACAGTATGATCAGGCTGAAAAGGAGACAAGACAGAATGTGTAGGCTCCTTCCTGTGAATCAGGGTCAAGAGTCAGTCTTCATCTCCAGTGGGAACCTAACGAGGGATTTTTAGCATGACAGTTTAACAACCCAATGTGAAGTTGAACAAGACCACTGTGAATGAAAATTGGTGAAAGGATTTGGGGGGGCAGTAGGAGAAAATGGCACCAGTAAAGATACACAGATCAGTTAGAAGTTGTTCCAATTATCCGGGAAAAGAATGGTGACATCCTGGACAGTAATTGTGGTGGTATAGGTGGAAATAAGTGGATAGATCTGAAAATATTTAGAGGAAATATTTAGATACAAATAGCAATAGGTCACTGTGAAGAGTAGGAGGAGATGTATTTGACTACCCAATAATGCGTATCTCAGAAAACAAGACCATTTCTATTTTTGTTATTAAAACATGTGCTTAATGTTTATTTTTTTAGAGAGAGTGAGACAGAGCAGGGGTGGGGGAGGGGCAGCGAGAGAGAGGGAGACAGAGAATCCGAAGCAGGCTCCGGGCTTTCAGCTGTCAGCACAGAGCCCACCATGGGGCTTGAACCCACGAACCACAAGATCATGACCTGAGCCAAAGTCAGATGCTGAACCAAGTGACCCACCTAGGTGCCCCAAACCATTTCTATTTTTTATGCAAGAGAGGGAGAATGCTTTGGTACAGAGGCAAGCAAGAATGTTGCAGTAGATGAATGAAACTGTGTTGGATTTTATTTACTCTGTGAAACAGAGAACAGGTCATCTGCTGACAGTGAAGGAAAGATAAGGTTCAAGGTAAATCAGAAGGGCCAAGAACAGGAATACAATTGTCTTATGATGTGTTTAACACACACATAACCTGCTTTATGATGATGGGGTAAGAAAATAACAGATATATCCTAAAGGATAAACCATTCTACATTACATTCTTGGAGGAACGTTTATATGCATATTTTGCACTAAATTTCAAATAATAAAGTGACAATAAAAATGCCAACAGGGCTTTGATATTAGATCCAGAAAAATGAAACCTAAATTCGCATGGAAAGTTAAAGATGCAAAACAAAAAAGTACTTTATTGGATTTTAAAACATATTATAAAGCAATAGTAAATAAAGTATGAATAGATTAAAAGAGAACAAAGAGTACAGAAGAGGTTATATAGATGCATTTATATGTTAATACATATGTATGTGAATTTAATATATGTTTGAGAGCAATTTTTCCAGGAAATGGTGAAAATAATTGTTTGGTAATTTTTTTTTTTTTTTTTTTTAGTAGCTGCATGGTTAATGGTGACTTTGGAAAATGAATATATTGAACCACTCTTTTACCCGTTACGCTGAAATAAATCCAGAATGAATGACAAATATAAATGCATGCAAAAATTGTATGTGGACCCAAAATAAAGAAAATTAGAAATATTTTGGAGAATGGATGATTTTCTAAGTATGATATAAAACCCAAACGGCATAAAAGTTTAATCAATTTAATCATGTAAAACTAAAAGATACCTGAGCGGCAAAATAAAACCATAAAATGTATCAAAAGAAAACCAGTAAAACTGAGAAAAAAAATTATCATACAGGGACGCCTGGCTGCCTTAGTCAGTAGAACATGCCGCCCTCAATCTTGGGGTATAGAGCTCATACCCCATGTTGAGTATAGAGCTTACTTAAAAAACAAAACAAAAACAAAAACAAAATAACATACATATTATCATTGGATATTAGATAAAGGTTAATATATAAAAAGCTACATGAAAATAATACATCCAAAAAATAATAAGCAGTGCACAAAAATGGATAAAGGACACTGAACAGAGTTTTACTTAAAACATTAATAATTATGAAATGTAAGAAAAGGTATATGATGTCACTCATACACATCATAATGGAAATGAATTTAAAATTACATTATGTGTTTACCGGTAAGATTGTATCGGAAAATGGACACATCTATTGTTTTTTTTTTTAAATTTTTTTAACGTTTATTCATTTTTGAGAGACAGAGACAGAGAATAAGCGGGGAAGGGGCAGAGAGATGGAGACACAGAATCTGAAGCCGGCTCCCGGCTCTGAGCTGTCAGCACAGAGCTCGACGCGGGACTCGAACTCACAAACTGCAAGATCCTGACCTGAGCCAAAGTCAGATGCTCAATTGACTGAGCCACCCAGGCGCCTCTGGAAACATCTATTATTGATGAGAATTTAATTTAATATGCAATTTCAATGGAGAGGAATTTGCCAATGTCATAATTTTAAGTGTATATATTCTACCTTTTAGGTTTAATTTTAAAATATGTTTTTGTGCTTGAATACACATACACACCCATGATACATAAATATGTTCATTGTGGCACGTTATAACAGGTGTTTTTTTTGTTATGTAGTAAAACACTGGAAACAAGCTAAGTGTCCATTATCAGATAACTGGCTAAAAATTTATGGCATATTTCCACAGTAGAATACTAAAAAGCTACTTTAACACTGAGACAGATACCAAAAAAGCTGCAAGGGTTTTCAAGTGAAATCATCTTGCATATATTGTCTTCTCATATGTGTAATGATTTTGTCCACACCTATCATCTATCTCTATCTATCTATCTATCTATCTATCATCTATCTATCATCTTTGTAAATGAATGAGTCATTTCTGGAAATGAATACAAAAAAAAATTGTTAGTGTTTACTGCCAGGGGAAAAAAATGAATACTTGAGAGATAGAGGTAGAAGACAGAATTCCATTTCCTTACAAACTTTATTCTATTTTTAAAATACGTTTGGCCAATTATCAAAGCTGACTTTGCTCTCTGGAAGACATTTTAACAATAAGCAAATCCCAAATCCAAAACATGAAATTGTAAATATTCAGCTGCAAAACTTGTGCACATAGCATGATGTTTGGCTGCCAACGAGGCAGCGTCAGTTAAGGTACAGAGCACAGGGTTTTGAATCATTGTTTTGATAAGATATCTGCAGAAAAAAAGAGGGTGCAATTAAGTTAGAATAATTTAAAAATGTTTAATGAAGAGGTACTTTATAAAGCTGTTGTCAAGACGGAATATCTTAGTATCAGTGAAGTACTCGATAGTTAGAAATAGAAGGCCTAAGTTACTTCCCTCAGGTTACAAGGGGAAGGGGATAAAGTGTTGTTGGAAAATGGAGACAGGGGACTGCATGGAGAAGGCCCTTCATTAGGAGGTAAAACCATTTATCAAGTAGCACAGCAAAACCACAGCAACTGTTCAGGGAGGGAGCTGGGAGAATAACCTCCTCACTTTCTTCCTTCCTTCTGGCCTCTTATTAGGGTTTCCTGTCGACTAAGACAGGACAAAGAAGTTCACTGATACAGCTAGCCTCCTGTGGCACCAAGAAGGACAGAGAGAAATGGAGAGTGAATCCAGAAGGGTAAGTGGATGATAATCTGCACAAAAGTAAAAATGGTTAGGGTCCAAATGAGAGACAGCAACCTCATGAGTCATTTGAACAAAAAATGTGATATAAACAAGTGTTAACCAGCTAAAATGTGGTTAACTACTAAAGTGAGTAAAAGAAGATTCTACAGGGTACAGAAATAGCTAAAGCAAAGGTTAGAAGATACACTTGCAATGAACAAGCAGAATTTGTAAATAGACAATACCATTTACATTAGCACCCCCAAAATTGGAATACTTAGGTATAAATCTAACAAAATATGTATAAGATCTATATGAAGAAACCAAAAAATTCAACTAGTGAAATAGAGAACAAACAACTAAGTGGAGAAAGAGTCCATGTTCATGGATAGGAAGACACAGCTTTGTCAGGACGTCAGTCCTTGGCAACATGATCTACAGATTCTATGCCACCAATCAAAATTCCATCAAGCTATTTTGTGGATATTAACATAAGGATTTTAAAGTTATACAGAAAAACCAAAGATTCAGAATAGCCAACACAATACTGAAGGAGAGAGAAGCACAAAGTTGGAGGGCTGATAACTATACAAATTTAAGACTTACTATAAAGTTAGAGTCATCAAGACAGTGTGCTATGGGCAAGAAAAAAGACAAATAGCTCAATGGGACAGAATAGTCCGGATACAGACCCACATAAACACAGACAATAGATCTTTGACACCGAAACAAAGGAAATACAATGAAGCAAAGATTCTCTCTTTTTAAACAAATGGTCATGGAATAACTGGACATCCACATTTGAAAACATGGATGTTCAGATTCTTCACCTTTCACAAAAATGAACTCCACATGGATGATAGACCTAGAAGTAAAACATAAAAATATAGAACACTTGGAAAAAATAATACAGGAGAAGAATTACTGAGTATCCGTGGGTCTAGTGAGGAGGTCTTACATACAAGGCCGAAAACACAATCCAGAAAAGAAATCATTGAAAAGCTAAACATCATTAACGTTACCAAAAACTTCCACCGTGTGAAAGATAACATTAAGAGAACGAGTCGACAAGCCACAGACGGGGAAAAGCTATGTGCAAAAGATGTATCTGGTGAAGGATTGTTGCCCAAAATAAAGAGCTAGGAAAACTCAGCAATAAGGAAACACCCTAATTAAGATAGGAGCTAAACATCTTGTAAGACTTCTCACCAAAAAAGATCTACTAATGGCAAATAAGCATATGAAAAGAGGCTTCACCTCATTTGTCATTAGGGAGACACAAATTAACGCAATGATGAGCTACCCCTATGTACCTAGGAGAATGGCCACAGTCTGAAACAGGGACAATACCAAATGTGGAGATGACAGGGAACAACAAGAACTCTCTTTGCTGGTGGGAGGGCAAAGTGCTACAGTCACATTAGAAGGCAGTTTGGTGGTCTCTTACAGAGAAACACACAACCTTGCCACATGATCCAATAACCATGCTCCGTGGGCATTACTCAAAGGGGTTTAAAACTTACATTCTGAGGGAAAAAAAATGCATGTAGTTGGGGTGTGTGTGTGTGTGTGTGTACGCACACACACACACACACACACATATATATATGACAGCTTTTTCCATAAATATGACAGCTTTCTCCATAATTGCCACCACTTGGAAGCAACCAAGGTGTCCTTCAGCAGGTGAATGGATAAACTGTTATACATCCAGACAATGGAATATTTGTCACTACTGAAAAAAAAAAAAAAGGAAAAAAAAAGATCTAACAAGCTATGAAAACACATGGAAGAATCTTACATGCATATTGCTATGGCATACGAAGTAAAAGAAGCCAGTTTGAAATGGCTCCATATAAGAACTCTAGGACATTCTGGAAAATGTAAAACTATAGAGACAGTTCAAAGATCAGTGATCACTGGGTTGGATGGGATGAATAGGCAGAGCACAGAGGACTTTAGGGCACTGAAAATATTCCGTATGATATTATAATGATGGATACATGCCCTTATACATGTATCCAAATCCAGAGAATGCAAACCAAGGATGAACTCTAATGTCAGCTGTGGACTTTGGGTGATTATGATGTGGCAGTGTAGACTCATGAAGTGTAACAAATGTACTGCCCCAGTGACTGATGTTGATAGTGAGGGAGACTACGGGTGGTGGATGGCAGAGGCTATATGGGAAATCTCTGTACCTTCCTATCAATTTTGTTGTGAAACTAAAACCTAAAAAAAACCCGAAAAACAAAAAAAAAAAAAACAATTAAGAGTCAGGCCCAAGCAGTCTGACCTGCCCAAAGGCCTCCAGAAAGAAATGGTAAAAGTTGAAGAGACATACTTAATTCATTGTAGGGGGAGATCAGTTAGTATGTCTGATATGTACAGGACATATATACTATAGAAAACTAGACAGGTGATGAAAGTCTAAATAAAGAATCCAAGCAGTAACACGAATAAATGAATGCATGAATGAATGAATAAACAAATGAATGAACAAACAATTCTAAGCGCCCAAGGCTGACATTCAGGCCTCTTTGAGAAAGTGTGGCTGCCATGGGAATAAGATGTTTGTCTAGAGCAAATAGATTTTCACAGACCACATGGGCCCGAGCAGGTCCATGAGGGCACAGAAGGTGGGTACTACCTTCCTATAGCAGCTCCTACACCAAAAATGACACACCGACGTAGAAAGGGAATCCCACCCTTGTGGCATCCCTCCCACGGCCTAAATTGACAGAGCTGACATTTAGCCAGATGGCAAAGAAGAAATGTATACAAGGGTCCAGCAACCATGTCAGAAGCATGGGAAAGAAGGTAGATTTGAATGTGAGAGGTAATAAATTGATAACTTGCATGCGTAGAATAACCCTCATACGAAAAATGTGCCAACTATCCTTGAATTACAGAGAGCCACATAAACATTTTGTAAACATTATCTCACTTATTTCTCCTGAAAACAGTGTAATTGCGATTGTTGTACACATTTTAAAGATGAATTAAAAAAATAGTACCCTGCTAGTGTTCTGGTGAAAATTCAGAGATGTTGTACCTAAAATGCACAACAGGCTACCTAGAATATACATGATCAATGAGTGGGGAAGGGAGGAGCCAAGAGAGGGATGGAGACAAAAATGGAAATCACATTATCCAATTTCGTATTTGTATGTTTTCCTTTAATTTTTTATATTTGTTCATAAGTTATCTTTAATTGCCTATGCGTCACGGTGACAAATTCAGACCAATTCTTTACATAAGACCCACAGGTATTGGAGGCCAGAGAGAGATGATACAATGGAGGCCCAAAGGCAATGTAATAATATGTTTAAAGTGCCTATATATATATATATATATATATATACACACACACACACACAAATATATATATATATATTTGGATTCAATGAAACTGTATTCAATGAAAGTGTCTTTCAAAAATGAAACTAAAATAAAGACATACTTCAAGAAATATTTATGGAATTTGTGACAAGACTTGCTCCCTAAGAAAATTAAAGGAAAATAATGCAAGATGAAAACTCAGATTTAATACAGGAAATATAGAGCATCAGAAATGGTAAATGTGTGGATATTCTTATCTTAATTACTTTGAAAAACACTTACCATATAAAACAAAAACTGTAATGTGAGGCTTGAGGTTTATAAAACCCCCTGAGGAAAAAACATGAGGGGAAAGTACTTTATATTGTCACAACTTTCTTACATTTTCAATGAAATGCAACAATATTTACTCTAAGCAGAGTTACAAGATACTAATCTTAGTATTCTAAGTCCCAGAGCAGCATTACATGCAGAATAATAAATTAAGAGCTAAAAAATTAAAATTGAATAGCAGAAATTATTCAAGCAAAATACAAGATGGCAGGAAAGAAGTAACCAAGGAACAGAACCAGAATGAACAAATATCAAGCAATTTCAAAATAGTAGACCCAAACCAAAGTATATCAAAAATTATATTAAGAAAAAAGTCCTCGGGGCGCCTGGGTGGCGCAGTCGGTTAAGCGTCCGACTTCAGCCAGGTCATGATCTTGCCGTTTGCGAGTTCGAGCCCCGCGTCAGGCTCTGGGCTGATGGCTCAGAGCCTGGAGCCTGTTTCCGATTCTGTGTCTCCCTCTCTCTCTGCCCCTCCCCCGTTCATGCTCTGTCTCTCTCTGTCCCAAAAATAAATAAACGTTGAAAAAAAAAAATTAAAAAAAAAAAAAAAGAAAAAAGAAAAAAGTCCTCAAATTAAAAGGCAGATATTGTCAGAATGGACCTAAGAGTAAGCAACAAGTAATACATCTCTAGAAGAAATATATTTTCCACAAGTTAAATTTAAAGACCCAGATAAGCTGAAAGTAAAATCATCAGGGAACAAAACCCCACTATTCATTCACTAAATATATGAAATCTCGCGTGAAGAAATTTTTCATTAAAGAAAAGGTAGGTTTCAAGCCAATAAATATTATTGGAGATAAACACGGCAATTTGGGAATGCCACAAAAGTAAGTTTATCACGAAGATC
Source organism: Puma concolor (assembly GCF_028749965.1). NCBI lineage: Eukaryota > Metazoa > Chordata > Mammalia > Carnivora > Felidae > Puma > Puma concolor. The sequence continues at coordinate 144,974,276 of NC_141667.1, forward strand.
GCAACTATTAATGCATGTGCACTTAATGATATAGCTTCAGGATACATAAAGCAAAATTTGGTAATATTACAGAGAAAGAAAGACAAATGAACAATCACCCTGGAAATTTCAGTTACTGACAGAATGTAAGAATATATCCTGTTTGAACCACAATATCAATCACTTTGACCTAATGGATTTTTATCAAATGCCCACACTCAACAACTACAGAATAGATATTCTTTTCAAGTGCACATGAAACATTCATCACGTTAGACCACATGCAAGGCCATAAAAATAAATGCCAATACATTTCAAATGATGAAAATATTATAATGTTCTCAGACCAAAATAAAGTTAAATTGGAAATCAGTCATGATATGTTATTTAAAAATTTTCCAATACTTAAAATTTCAATAGCAGACTTCTTAAAAAACTCATAAATCAGAATAAAGTCATTCCAAAAGGAATGATAATAAAAATATAGAGGGTGCAGCTACAACCAAACTTACAAAGAAAATTATGACCTTAAATGCTTAAGTTTCTCCTGAGTAAGCAGAGGAGAGAGCAAATTAATCTCAAAGTAAATATAAAGAAAATAATGATAAAAGTAGAAATCAATAAAATGAAAATGCACACAAGAAGAATATTAACAAAGCTAAAAATCAGTTCTTTGGGAAGATTAATAAAATTAATAGGCTTCTAGCAAAATTGAACTGATAAAAGCAAGTAAAAATGCAAATTGCCAATATCGTGTATTAAAGGACACATATTAGTTAGATCATTAATTAAAAGAATAATAAGAGTATTATGAATAATTTATGCTAATGAATGATAGCTTATAGAAAATGTAAAAAATGTCCTTGAAAACACAATTAATAAAAACTGATACTAGAGGGAATACAAAACTGAAATAGCAACTAAATGAAATTGCATTTCCATGTAGAAAACTCTTGAACTAGATGGCGGCACAATCTCACACTACATTTTCAGAAACTAGAAGAGGAAGTAACAGTCGTTAGCTGATTTCCTAAGGCTAGTATAAACTTAACTTCAGAGTCTGACAAGGACATTATCCCTCATGAACAGTGACTCAAAAACTCTTAGTAAATATTAGCAAATTGAGTCAAACGATATGTAAAGGAGGTAATACATCACTAAAAAGTGAGTTGTATTCCAGGAAAGCAAGGGTGGCCCACCTTTCCACAATCAATCCCTATTATTCACTATGTTGACAGAATACAAGGAAATGACATCATCTGACCATCTCAAAAAATGCTGAACAAATAATCTGATAAAATTCAATACCTATGCTATTAGTTCTGCTTTAAGATCTTTTTCTCAGAAGTTACTACGAGAAACAACTAAAAAAATAAATAAATAAAATGAAAGAGGACAGTGATTTTTCCAAACTCATCATTGTTTTCCTATTGAGTTTACCCAGTTGTTGTTTTTTTTTTTTAATTTGGTTTATTGTATTTTTCAGAGTTAGGGTTGTCCATAGTTCTATTCTCTCTAAAATTTTAAGAGTATTGGAGCTTACTCCTCAGAGCAAGGTTTTGATGGTTCCTTCAAATGTTGTGTCTAGTAATCCCAGCAGTTGGGTAACCTTGGTTTGGGCATCTTTTGAATTTTTTTTTACCCCCTGAGAGTCTTGGCATTTTTTGTGGTCTAGTAACTTTGTATTGGATCTTGGACATCTTGAAGTGTTCTTTGACCCTGTTTCCCATGTGTTCCATCCAAGGTCCACTCTGATGTTCTCAAAGATTTTGATGTGCTGTTGAGGGTCAGACTCTTGCATGTGCAGTTTGGATGGAGCCCAAGAGTTCCTATCTCATCAACTTTTGGGGTTCAGCTTCTTGAGGTGCCTACTCTCTGCGATCTTCCCAATACTCTCTGGCTCTCCAAGTGCCCCTTTCTGACCATCTACCTAGAGAAGGAGGACTTTACTTTCCTTGCTCTGATGCAAACTTCCAGTAACTATGCCTGCTTCTGAGGCCAAGGGATAGAAGGAGGATTAATGAAGTTATCACTCCATCACCACCAACCTTCAGTAGACCATTCATCTGGTCAGGGGAGTCTCGTCCCTCTGAGTTTTAGTTGCTTGCCTGGCTACGACAGTCATTGCTGCCATAATAGAATTATTGCCTTAAAACTGAGGATGGTCTGGGGGCTGGGGCAGGGGAAATAAAATATATGTACTTTTTCCCATTTTCTCTCTTCATAAGGCTCTCTTGATGCCAAGACCAGCAAGAAAGGGCTTCTCTTAGAGCTCTTTGTGTCTGCACTCTGTGCACAATTCCAGAATTCAGGTTCCTTTTGTGTCCAGGATGGGAGATATGGTAAGAAAACAAAAACAAAAGCAAACAAAACAGAAACAGGAAACTCACCACCAGAGCAATCCCACTTGAAACTCTGGTTTCCTCTCCCCTTTTGCCTGCTATTATTTATTTTTCAAAGTCTTCAGGAAGCCATCCCACACATTCTATACAGGGGAAAGACATGACCTACAGAACATTGGATGTGCCTTTCCCATCTTAAAAGCAAACACATCTCGTAGCCATATTCCAAAACAAAATCAATACATTTCAAAGTTTCAGATGGTAAAAAAAAAAATTGTATTAAGATTTAAAATTTCTACAGGTGGTCTTGTTTACCATTATGTTTGATTTCCAAGATGTATATATTTTGTATTTATATACTTTTTTATTAAAATGATGCTTTTTGAGTATTAATCAAATGAAGCATCTAATTAGGGTTAAGTAATCTCTCTCTCTCTCTCTCTCTCTCTGGATTAGACTCTGATCAGGACTCATTTATTTTGCTGTGATAGTTTAGTCACTCAATATTTTAGGTTTAAATTTTGGAGATACCTGAAAGAGTTCTCTTTGCCTTTTATAGCAGGTATTTTTGAAGCAGGTTGAATTCCATCAAATGCCATTGGAAATATATTGGTATAAAAGTGGCAGACATGAACTCTGAGACAGAGATAAGGAATGTGAGAACCTTAAGCTTTTTGAGTTCCTCTGGTCACCATCCTGTCTTTCACCATAGAGATCAGCAGTGAAAAGCTTGACTGGAAAGTTCTGGAGTGAATTTCATCGGGGGCAGCTATGTGGGTGGGGTTGAGGTTGGGTGTCTGGATAGGTTTTGTCTATCAGTGCTGCAAAACTCAGCTCAGAACTTCCTGAAAGGCAAGTGGGCATGATGGCAAACTGTGATGAAATAGAAATCAAGCTGAACATTTGTAGCAAGAAAAGGAGAGAAACTAGAAACAGCCTGACAAGAAGGCCTGGGGCTTACCAGGTAGAAAGCTCTCTATGAGGTTCACTCACCAGTCAATGGTCTAGAAATACACGGTCCTTTCTTAAAATATGTAATTCCATGGGGCACCTGGGTGGCTCAGTCGGTTAAGCACCCGATTTTGGCTCAGGTCATGATCTCACAGTTTGTGAGTTCGAGCCCCACATCGGGCTCTGTGGTGACAGCTCAGACCCTGGAGCCTGCTTCGGATTCTGTGTCTCCCTCACTTTCTTCCCCTCCCCCACTCATGCTCTGTCTCTTTCTCTCAAAAATAAACATTAATTTTTTTTTTCGTTTAACTTCATGGTACTAAAAAATAAGACACTTTAGCATATAGAAGAACAGAAAATAGGAGAAAAAATCACTTGCTTTTCACTTCACTGGTTTAAAAGTTAACTTATTTTATTATTTTTTTTTTAATTTTTTTTTCAACGTTTATTTATTTTTGGGACAGAGAGAGACAGAGCATGAACGGGGGAGGGGCAGAGAGAGAGGGAGACACAGAATCGGAAACAGGCTCCAGGCTCTGAGCCATCAGCCCAGAGCCCGACGCGGGGCTCGAACCCACGGACCGCGAGATCGTGACCTGGCTGAAGCCGGACGCTTAACCGACTGCGCCACCCAGGCACCCCAAAAGTTAACTTATTTTAAACCAACATTATAACACTAGGTTTCTTCTACCTTCTTATTTTAGCTCAAGCATGGTTCTTCCGATGAACGCTAAAGCCATACAAAATCAAGGGTGGTTTTGACTTTTATAAAACACTAATATATTTTACTTGCAAAGTCAGTGTTTAAAATGACACCTGAAACCACTCTATCAGCTTATTGGCTAATTTTAGAGAAAGACACGAAGATCCTTGTTTCTTTCTGAAAAGCCTTTAGTCTGGAGAGTAAACTCATATTTTCATTTTTTAGAGGAGGGCTTTCTTTCTTTCTGCACAATGAACACAATTTTGTTCTTTTGCAAAGCCCTTTGATATTTGTCCAGCCTCTGAAAATGTCCCAAGTGCCCAGTGCCCATCTTAACCATCCTTCCTAAGCTGCATTACCATTTTGTGAATGTTATATAAGGTCTCCTTTCTTCCACCACGTTTTTAATCCGAGGCACCTGGTGGCTCAGCAGATTAAGCGTCTGACTTCCGCTCAGGTCATGATCTCAGTTTGTGAGTTCGAGTCCGTGCTGACAGCTCAGAGCCTGGAGCCTGCTTCAGATTCTGTGTCTTCCTCTCTCTCTGCCCCTCCCCTGCCCATGCTCTGTGTCTATCTCAAAAAGAAATAACATTAAAAAAAATAATCATTTACTGCTTGATATTAGAAAAGATGATATCTTTCTAATCTATTACTTTACTGAATTCTGTGTTAAATTCTCTAATGGGCTCAATTATGTGCCCTAAACTTCTTAAGTTAAAGTCCTAATCCCCAGTACTTAACAATGTGACTGTATTTAGGGATAGGTCCTCTAAAAAAGTAATTAGGATTTAAAAATATCATAGGGGCACCTGGGTGGTTCAGTCAATTAAGCAGCTCAGGTTGCTTTGTGGGTTAGAGCCCTGTGACCGGCTCTGTGCAGATAGCTATGAGCCTGGAGCCTGCTTGGGTTTCTTTGTGTGTCTCTCCCTCTGCCCCTTCCCTGCTAATGTTCTTTCTTTCTCTCTCTCTCTCTTTCTCTCTCTCAAAAATAAACACTAATTTTTTTAATATCATAATGGTGAGCTCTAATCCAATATGACTTGTGTTATAAGAAGAGGTGTTTAGGACGGAGACAGAGAGGGAAAACCATGGGGAGACATTGGAAGAAGGTGGCCATCTACAAACCAAAGATAGAAGTTTCCCAAGATAGCCCTCTGACATCTTGAGGTCAGACTCTTAGTCTCCAAAAATGTGCAGAAATTAAGTCCTGTTTTCAAGCTTCCCGGTATGTGGTACTTTGTCTGGACAGACCCTTGTAGAGTAAAACTGTGACAGTTTTTAATGGAGTTTCTTTGATGTCTAGGCTTTGCATCATACCATCTACAAATTCTTTCCAATTTTTATTCTCTTAATTATTCTACTGATCTAATTATATTGGCAGTAATTTCAGAACAATGCTAAATAAATGTGATATTAGTGTTTACCCTAGTATTTACTCTGCCTTTATGGGACTCATCTAAACAGTTGCAAAAATAATTGAACAGTAATTGAAAGAAATAAAATACAACCATAAAACAACATCAGAGCAGATAGGATTCCGGGGAGGTACATCCACAGCCTAATGCTTTTATAAAGGGTATTCTTGAACAAATTTCTAAATGTCATTGTTAATGATTATCCTACTTTCATTTCTTATCTCTTCTAGGGTTAAGCTGAGTAATGTTATGATTGTCAGTATTCCTTGCATAGAGACGATAAATCTTTTCATTTATAATCCATTTCCTTTTACCCTTTGTCTATGATTATTCTTTGTAAACATTTTTGCTTAAATTTGACTTTTGAATATTTTCCTTATTGAATCATCCATTAATCAATCTCCCTCCCTCCCTTCCTCCCTCTCTCTCTCTCTCACACACACACACCTCAAATAGCCAGCTTTTAAAGTGTCATAAATGATAAGAGTTTTTCTATTTTCCAGTTTATTTTGCATTATTTTGCATTATTGCTAATATTAAGAAATTTAGGCTTCTCTGTGTCTTAACTGTAACATTTTGCAAATACTTTTTTGAATTTTCAAATTTTGCAAATAAGTTTCACGTATACTTACAGACGTTGTATCTTCTATTTTCAAAGTAGCACCTTTGATATGTGGTTTTTAGATGCATTTGAAAAAATCTACATCTCTTATCTTCCACGTCCTTATTAATTCCACACATCTATTTAATGGTATCTAGCATTTCTTCAAATAATAGCTTTGTTTCTAAGTGTGATGGCCTGTAGTCACAGAAATTTTATTTCAAATTCAAGCTCTATCACTTAAGAGTGCTACTAACCCAAGCAAGTTACTTACTTTCTCGAGCCTCAATTTTCTCACTTATAAAACGGCACAAAACTTTGCTAAGCATCAAGAATCACATACATAAAACGTGGCTCCAAGTTAATGGCAACTGTAATTACTATTTTGTCCATGTGATCCACCAGTGAACCATAGTGGCATACTAGAATTTTCATTATCTTTTTTTTTTTTAATTGTTCATAGGTCACTTTATTTCTAACTGTTTTTGCTTTGTGACTTATTACTGCCTTGGTTTGAATAAAGTCAGTGATGTATTTGTGGATCAATTATGCTTTTCCCACGTAATTTGATCCTGTATCATTTACACCATTTTTCCTTACTTACAACATGTGTGATACTACCACTACCTGCTTTTCTTGCCCTCACATTTATCTGACATGTAATTATCCCAAATTGAGGATTTTTTAAAAATTTTTAAATGTTTATTTATTTCTGAGACAGAGAGAGACAGGGGATGAGTGGGGGAAGGGCAGAGAGAGAGGGAGACACAGAATACGAAGCAGGCTCCAGGCTCGGAGCTGTCAGCACAGAGCCCGACGTGGGGCTCGAACTCATGAACCCTGAGATCGTGACCTGAGCGGAAGTTGGCCCTCTAATAAATTCTAACTTCATAAACGAACAATGTCTTGCAACACGGGTAGTACGTGATGCCGAACATCACATGATCACAACTGAGCCAATGGTTCTTGAAACTCACTTTGATGTGCAAGTGCTTGCCTACAATACACATAGGCACAATTACTGCAGCCCGTCATTGCTACACAGCTGCCATCGCCGCAACATATTTGTCTCAAGGGGCTTTTTTTTTTTTTTTTTTGATCCTGTGGCTCAGTTACCTGTTATCATAGACATGAGTTGTGTGAAGTCATATTTTAACTCATTATTTGGAGTTTGGTGATCAATGAAGCTACTGAAACCAAAGATGAATCAAGGTGAATTTTACGGAAAAAAAAAAAGTTCCCTTGGCAACTTTAAGAATGTGTTGTGTCGTTTTGAAATTATTTGCCATATCGAAATTGAATCAAGGTTACCCAAAGGCATGTTGTTTTCTTGTTCTTTAGTTTTGGTGGGTTTGGAGTAGAATGGGGAGATGCTTGTGTAATAGAAACAGAGTATATTCAGCTGGGAAGAGACACTTGAATGCATATGGTCCAAAACTTTGCAGCGTCATATTCCTTCAGAGAATGCTATGTGCTTGCCCAGAGGCTGAAAGATAATGGGCATGTTTTTAAACAATCTTTTCTTGTGCACTGTCCTCGTTAATTCTGTAACAAGAATTCTTCATTTATTCTTGAAAGGCTCTGCTCACTGGATTTTTGAATTTTCAAAGTCCCCCCCAAAACTTGAAGGTTTGAATACCTGATCCTTCACTTATGTGATTTTAATTAGTCACTGACTCCAGGGTTTTTCAGTTTTGTAAACCTTTTGTTGGATTGCCACCATTAAACAGCCTCTGACTGTTGTATTTTTTTTAATTGTTTATTTATTTATTTTGAGAAAGAGAGAGCACGCACACGCAAGAGGGTGTGGGGCAAGAGAGAGGGGGAGAGAGAATCCCAAATAGGCTCCACACTCAGCACAGAGCCCTGTGCAGGGCTCAGTCTCAAGACCACCAGATCACGACCTGAGCTGAAATCAAAAGCCAGACACTTAACCTACGCTTAACCGAATGAGCCATCCAGGCAGCCCACCCCCACCCCGCTCCCCGCACGACTGTTGTATTGATGTAAAGATAATATGGGCTGATTGAATTGTTTTCCAGGACATTTATTTTAAGATGTGAAGGTTAATGTCCAGTTGCTGTTCAGATAAAATTCTCTCTATAATTAAAATCAGCATATGCCCCCACATAAATCAGAAGAGATTTTATTTTAGTAAAATTAGATTTGGTTTCGAGGGACAGGATTTTTTTTTTTCCTCAGTGATGATTACGAGCGGTAGGCAAATTAATATCTGAATGTTACTTGTACAAATTAAAGTAATACTTAACCAATGGGGCTATGAATTTGATCGCTTTACTATTGCAAACATTTGGTGAATTTGGTGGAACTTAAATCAGACTAAATCAGACACTATATCAATTACCAGATTAGCTATTCTTTTCCTTTCCTCTTCCTTGGTCACTTATCAATGCTGTATCATAGACACGGATTAAAATTATTTTATGAAATGACTTCAGACATCTGTGTCAGTTCAAATGAGAGAAAGTGGCTTTGAAGCATGTTTCTCATTTAATCTTATATTTTCAAACCTATTTTTATAGAGGCTTGAAGAAATAGAACATGTGCCGAGTTTAACTGTAGATGCCTTATTTGGAGAGTCTGAAATGCACAACTGCCCTTCATGAGTTTCTAGAGACATTCCTGTCGAACAGGTGAAGGTCAGCTACACATCCTGTCTGTTCTCTTCATGAATGGAGCTAAATGTGGGATAGCTGCCATTGAAAGGGCTTGTCTTAGTTCTCCTTCAAACGTTCAGTTTTACTATCTATACACTGTTTAGATAGTATTTTAATACTTAAGTAGTTTTTCATTAGCAAAAAGTATGTGTATGTTCACCTTTCCTTAATAAACGTTCTGAATAAAAAATTACTATGTAATTAAGTAATTTAAACTGTTATTTTTCTGAGTTGTTATAATTTGTCCGGCAAAATATTACAACCACGTTACTCCGTAAATGATTACCTTAAGGCAATGGAATAGGCGTCCGTGTATAGATTTTAGAACAGTGTTCACGAAGGTAGGATCCTAAGGTTCTTATGAGTTAATGTACACAGAAGTGTTTCATCTACTATATGCTCTACTAATATGGCAATGCTTTTAAGATTTTAGTTACCAATGTCCACCTTTTATCAAATCTATTTTCTGCAACATGTTTTTCTTAAAAAAAAGTACCTAAAAATAAGAAATAAATCTACTTAAAATACCCTCTTTTTAAAAAAATTTTTTTAAAGCAAATAGCGTCTCAATTCCCGGCCCCACTGAAACAGCTCTTACCCCAGTCAACAGTGGTCTCCATCTCGCTAAACCTCACGAGTCCACATTGTACTTGACTTTTAAGTACCATCAACATAATAGACCAATTCGTAAAAGAATACCTTTGGCGTTTATTATTTCCCCATCCTTGTGTACAACTCCTTCAATATCTACTTTGTAAGCATTTGGTTTGTGTAATAAACATTAACATTCTTCAAATTTCTGTCCTAAAGCCTCTCCTCATGCTATTCTTTTTCCCTCCACTGTCTTGTTTATGTACATGACTTAGGTGAACCATATACAGGTAATTCACAAATGTATATCTAAGTCCACCACCTATCTTCTTTGAGGTACATACTTTTCTACCTATTTGCATTTTGACATCTACTCTTTGATGTCTCAGAGGAGATCCAAAGTCAACAGGTCCCAAAGTGAACTTACAGTCTTCAAACACTGATTCTTTGCTAATGTTCAATATCTCAGAAAAAGTCACTGCCTTCAACTCAGTCCTTCAATCAGAAACCTGAGAGTTTGAATTTGCTTCTACTGCTTACATTCAGTCTATTAGCGAACTCTGTAATTTTCATGATAGATGGATAGATAGATACAGATATATAGATATATATATATATAGATATAGAAAGATAGATATAAATACAGATCTAGATCTAGATACATGTAAACACACACACACACATGTGTGGACATACACTCCTTAAATCTGAAACTTTGGCAGAGTTGATTTCAGAATACACATTAAACAACACTGTTGACTTAACTCTCTCAAAAGCAATTGAATGATTACACAAGATTCAAGAGAAGTAAGTTAAGTTGCCAGGCTACCATATGGGGTATTTAATACTGAGGTTCCCATCAACTTTGACATTCTTAAATAGTTTACTGATTTTAGACCACAGATTTCTGTGTTCATTTTAAAAGATAGTTTGTCATTGCCACGTAGTATTCCACTGCGTATATAAACCAGAGTTTCTTTATTCATTCATCAGCTGAGGGACATTTAGCCTCTTTCCATAATTTGGCTATTGTTGAAAGTGCTACTATAAACATTGGGGTACAAGTGCCCCTATGCATCAGCACTCCTGTATCCCTTGGGTAAATTCCTAGCAGTTGGGATGAGCACTGGGTGTTGTATGGAAACCAATTTAACAATAAATTCCGTATTAAAAAATTAAATTAAATTAAATTAAAATAAAATGTATGGTAAAAAAAAGACAGTTTGTTTCTTTTTAAATATTTAAACACTAATCTTTTAGCCATTTCAGGATAGGCTAGGTGGTGACTGGTTAACCAACTCTAAAATCTCAGTGGTTCAAAATAATAGAGGTTATTTTCAATTTCTACTACATGTCTATTTTAGGTGGGTGAGGATGCTGTTGTGCACCATTCCTATCTTAGAGCCAAGCAGAAGCCAGACATGACTGGATACGATGTCAGAAAGAAAGAAAATCCTGGATTAACAATAAGAGGAAAACCATTTATCAGCCATATAACATTCTGTCTAAGAAGCAACACATATCATTCCTGTTCACAACTCATTGGACAAAACTAGGAACATGCCCATCCCCGTCACAGGAAGGCCAGGAAGGTGCCTAGTAAGCAATGAGCTGGGAATATTTGTTAACAGTACTAATGACTTTCACATTACTCAAAAAGAACTATTATTTTAAAATATGACTTAAGAGCAAAAGCTGAAACTTCAAATTCTTTGGATGTACCCATTATGGGTAATCCTGCTGATACCCAAACAATTTGTGTACCTGGAATACGGTATTGTGGAAGATAATTTCTACTTTTTCAATTTAATTATAACTTTTAATGATACTTCTATTTTCTTAGCTTTTCAAATAGTAATTTGATTCAATCCATTACTAACTCATCAACCATTTAGACTTATAGTTATGATTATATGAGTACTCAATTACCAGGGCCCACTCATGGGGGATACTTCATGAAAAGCAGAGCTCATCCAAAAAAACAGACATGTCTTCTTTGGGCTCTGGTCAACCCTTTAGAAGACAGAAAGTCCTACTTCTTTGGGACTAAGCTTTCTTGGAATTCTCCAGTTCTAACTAGTCTGCTTTTATCCATTCTCTTTATTTTTTTTAATTTTTTTGAAGCTTCATTTGCCCTTCTCAGCGAGTACCTAACACAAGAACTCTATTTCCTCACTGAAGTATTCTTTTCTTAAAAATTGAACAAATCTACGAGAAGAAATGATGCTCATCATTTCAAAAGTAGTTTAGCTGTATTCAAATTTCCCATCCCCTGAGGATAACAAGGAGCAACTAAGTCGAGTATATACTGTTTCTGGCAAACTCCTAGTGAGACTATGGCTGCATTCATCAGTAACTTGGTTTCCAAACTGTGTCAGAAAAAATTTCCTTTCCATTCAACATCAAGGACCCTTCTCTCCAGCCATGGGAAAGTTTCCTGACAAGAAGATTTTTAATGCTGTCTTTACGTGGAACATTGAGTTACTACAATTCCATTAACAGAATACGGTATGCCTGATTGGCCAAGGCTACAGGAACTTTAGTTAAATTCTTCACCAGGGAAAAAGAAGAACTCAAATCCTTTTCCCATAGCTGTAGCTGAATCATATAATACAACTTGGCAAGTGTAGATGACATCCCATTATAGTATGTCTGGGTTGGAAGCCCTGTAATAAACTGTCATTAGCCCCTTATGTCAATCTGGAAAAGTCTCTGCACATATAATTCTTTTTAATGAAAGGAAATAACTAAATATAGGTGCAAAATTATAAATGTCCAACTTCGGGAGCAATATTATCATATTTAACTTGACATAAGTGCCTTTACACAAGGCGCATACCCATTTCCTAAGGCCTGGTAACTATCAATGAGGTCATCAGAAGCTTTTATAAAATGAACCTGGATGTATTTCTTTCTGCGTTGTATATCCTCAAGACATGTTATTTGGAGAGCTACTAAGTTTGACTGATAATCCTAACGGAAAAGGTAAGATTTTTCTCCTGGGAATATTCTGAAATAAATTATTTTGGTAAATAAAATGGTAGCCAGAAGCAATGGGTTAACAGCTGAGACATAAGAATGTAGTCCATTACCAATGATCAATCACTAACTGGCATGCACAGACTTTATATATAATGTTTGGGTTCTTGCTTTCTTCCTGTTTTTCATGGGTTAAAAAAAAAAAACAAAAAAAAAACAGCTTACAAGTCAGTTGTCAAAGGGATTTGGTTCTAAAATAGCAGAGGAAACAATAAGAGTGTCTTCTCTGTTGTATGCTAATAACTACTAATAAAGTGATTATTTGCTATGGGTCTTTCATAGAAAGATATAATCATTATTTTGTTCTTATAGATCATCAAGACAGTTATGTGAAAGATTTCATCTCATAGTATGATACAATAGTAAAAAGCAGAGTGGGGAAAATCATACATTTGAAATCCTATGTCTCTAGTTATGTTTGAAAAGTATTACAACTCTGTGAAAACCTGATTACTGACTCAGATTCTAGGGAGGTCTTGTTATTATTTACTGTCAACATCTGTCTAATCAGAGGATAAAGGCAGAGTGATTTATGCCTTTAGGTAAAATTCTCCTTAAACCCACTATTTCTGTTTCCATTTCCAATGGCTTAGGGCACTGCCCTGGTTTCTTATTTCTTAAAGAAAATACAACAACAACGACAAAAAAATGTTTACTTATTTTTGAGAGACAGACAGAGTGCAAGGTGGGGAGGGGTAGAGGGAGAAGGAGACACAGAATCTGAAACAGGCTCTGGGCTCTGAGCTGTCCATACAGCCCAACGCAGGGCTCAAACCCACGGACCGTGAGATCATGACCTGAGCCCAAGTCGGACACTTAACCGACAGCCACCCAAGCGCCCCTGCACCCCCCCACCCCCAGTTTCTGATTTCTTAAAGACTGACAATCTCAAGCTGAAACTCATCTTTTCTGGACCTCTGTCAGCACCATGCAAACCTACTATGCCTTATAAACAGTACTCAAGAGGCTTCTATGAGAAACTCTGCTATGGAGCCCATTCTACCCACATGCCCAAATTCTGAGAGCTCTTGCAGCTGCTGACACCATAGACAGCCACTGCATAAGCTTCACAGGTGCTGTGTGTGATATACAAACTCATTATTATTTTTCTTATGAAAATATTATTAGCGATACAATTGCAAAATATTTACAATAGATAGATACGATAGATAGATCTGGATGTCACCTGGAAAGGTCATCAAATCCTCAAAGAGCATTGTATTATTGAAAGAGTTCTTAATGTATTTTTTTATATTTGGGGGATGACTTAGAATGGGACCATTATTGGGGTACCTGAGTGGCTCTGTCGGTTAAGCATCCAACTTCAGCTCAGGTCATGATCTCACAGTTTGTGAGTTCAAGCCCCACATCAGGCTCCGTGCTAACAGCTCAGAGCCTGGAGCCTGCTTCTGATTCTATGTCTCCCTCTCTCTCTCTGCCCTTCCCCCACTCATGCTCTGTCTCTCTCTGGCTCGAAAATAAATAAACATTAAAAAAAAAGAAATTTAAAGAATGGGACCATTATTGTTAACGTTTTCTCCAAACGTAACTGTAACTCTACCATTTATTAACAGTTATACATACGGTAGAATCCAGAACACTGATTCTAATGTGCGACTCCACATATGGATATTGCAGGAAAATTAGAGACTAAAATGACAACAGACTGAAAGGAGAACATCTATCAATCAGCCATGGAATATAATTTGGGGCTTACATTTTGCCCCCTTCCCCTATAGTTAAATGGTGAGTTCAGTCATGCCAACAAGTGTTATTTAATAGTGAACAACTTTTTTCTTGTGCACTGTAACAGATCTTTTAGCAAAAGCAGGTCTATTACCTGAGTTATCTCAGTAATTGTCTGAACAATGTGATTTGTCCATGGAACCCAAGCCAAAACATGGAAATAAGCCTGTTAGGCGTGAGGGACCTTACCCTGCCCATAAGCACAGAGGTTTGGTGCCTACTGCCAAAAAAGGAACAGACAACTGAAGATCTTTATGACGAGTGTCCACCCCACTGTGTAGAGGACTAAGTATCACTGTCTCCAAAGTTGGGAATACGAGCAAAGAGCTTTGGGCTCGCTTCTAGCATCATTCTTTCATTTATTCATTTGACAGTTTCTTATGTCACACGTGCTGTAGGAGGCATGCATGCTCTATACAAGGCATGAATGGTATGTAAAGAAAAGATAGAGACCTGGTCTTGAAAGCATTTCCAGGGATTTCAGTAAAGAACTGAGAGGTCAGAAGATAGAGGAATTCACTCAGAAAAGTTTGAGCAAAGGCAAGGTTGGAGTTCAGATGGCCACAGAGAGTCATACTCAAAGGGCTAGTAAGACAGGGTCAACTGCGGGCAAGTGAAAACCAGGTTTTTTTTGTTGTTGTTCATTCCTCCACGCACCCCTAACTCCACCCTTTTTGATGGCAAAGTAACCATGCAGTAAAAATTTGGGAGTTCAAAGGGTGAATAAAGAATTTTCTGAAAAAATTCTCCCCTTTTTATTCATGGAAAGATATGTGAACCACAATCATCTGAGGAAATTTGGATTTCTCCATTGTTTTTTGTTTTTGTTTTTGTTTTCAGAAGCCACGGTTCACAAACATTATAGTTCCATTATTTTTTCTGTGGAGAAATCTCTACAAAGCTTCTCTATGTAAGTTACTATTTCCTACTCTTTTTCTAGAAATCAAATTAAATTTCAATAAATTATTTTTAAGACTACATGATAAATTCTGATTTTTATGTCATTAAGTTGGGCAGGAAAGAAGGGGAAGGTCAGAGTTTCAGTGAAATTTTTCAGTTGTACATCACTATCTCTATTATAGTTCTATAACTGATTATATATCTGAATACATGTTTTTTAATTCAGCAAACACTTAGTGAACACCTACTATGTGCCAGTACTAGTCTAAATGCTAAGGATAAAAAAGTAAGAAAAAACAAAAAACAATTCCTTCCTCATGAAGTTCACATTCTTGAATTGGGGAAAGGATAAGGACATAGAAAATGCAAATGAATAAGTAATGCATAATGTACCACATATTTGATCTTGATGATGAGAAAGATTGAGTAACTATTGCAGAATTAAGAAAGTTGCATGGATTCCTTAGTGTGAAGCAAGAAAATCTTACTGCTGAAAACATTCAGCTGGTCGTATGAGTTTAGTAAGCTGGTTATGTTTAGGAGCACCTGGGTGGTTCAGTAGGTTAAGCATCTGACTTCAGCTCAGGTCATGATCTAAAGTTCGGGAGTTTGATCCCTGCATCAGGCTCTGCACTGAGAGCATGGAGCCTGCTTGGGATCCTCTCTCTTCTCTCCTTCTCTGCCCCTCCCCAACATGTGCATGTTCTCTCCCTCTCTCTCTCAAAATAAATAAATAAACTAAAAAAAATCACCTATATATAACATTATCATTCAAAATTTACCATGATGGCAAATAAAGAGAGTTTTTTTCATTAATTTTAATATACTGAAATGTTGCATATTAAATTGAAAGAAGACAACAGTAAATACAGGTCAAAATGAATTAAAATAGTTGTATAAATGAGTTTTACAGTTACAAGAAATCTTAAGAATCATATAGCCCAAACTACTCTTTCTGTATATCCAAAATCAAATACATAAGCAAATAACACAAAAACAAAACCTAAGATCCATACATCATCAGAACAAGGGGACATTAAGAAAGCATTAAAATTAGAGATCATAAAAAGAATTACACACCCTGACCAAGTGAGATTTAACTCAGGTATGCAGGACTCGTTCAAGAAAGTTGATTAATAGAGTCCATCACATTAACAGGCTGAAAAAACACCAAATGACCATGTAAATAAAGGCATAAAGCATTAGACAAAATCCAATGTCCATTCATGATAAACATTCTCAATAACCTTAAGGGAAAATACCTCAACTTGATAATAAATATCTATAAAAAACTTATAGCTAACATTACACTTAATAGTCAGAAACTCAAAGCTTTCTAAGATCAGGTAAATGGCAAGGATATCTCAGCTCACAACTCCTTCCCAATATCTTACTAGAGGTACCATCTGATGCAGTAAATAAGAAAAGGAGATACAAGGTATACAGATTGGGAAGAGAAAATAGAAAACTGTCTTTGTTGACAGATGACACGATCATCTATGTAGAAAATTTTTAAAAATCAACAAAACTTCAGGAAGTAATATGTGATCGTAGGAAAGTTGTAGGATATAAGGTTAATGTACAAGTCAATCATTTCCGCATATGCTAGCAATGACCAAGTTGGATTTGTAATTAAAACACAATATAAATTACCATAGCATTTTAACAAATGAAATACTTGGGCACAATCTAACAAAATGTAATCTATACCAGGAAAATATGATCTGTAGGAGGAAAACTACAAAAATCTGATGAGTGAAAATAAGTAACTAAATAAATGGAGAGATATTCTATGTTTATAAATAGGAAGGCTCTTGGCCAGTTCTTGCCAACACGATCTATAGATTCAAGACAATGTTAATCAAAATTCCACTACTGGCACCCGGGTGGCTCAGTTGGTTGGGGATCTGACTCTTGGTTTCGCCTCAGGACATGATCTCACAGTTTGGTGAGTTTGAGTCCCCTGCGTCAGGCTCCATGCTAACAGTGGAGAGTCTCCTTGGGATTTTCTGTCTCCCTCTCTCTCTCTCTGCCCCTCCCCGACTCATGCTGTCTCTGTCTCTCTCAAAAAAATAAATAAAACTTAAAAACAATTTCATGAAGTTATTTTGTGGATATTGGTAAAATGATACTAAAGTTTATACAGGGAGACAAAAGCTTCATAATTGCCAACACAATATTAAAGAAGAAAAGAGTTGGGGTGCCTGGGTGGCTCAGTCGGTTAAGCATCCGACTTCAGCTCAGGTCATGATCTCCCATTTCATGGGTTCAAACCCCGTGTCAGGCTCTGTGCTGACAACTCAGAGCCTGGAGCGTGCTTCAGATTCTGTGTCTCCCTCTCTCTCCATGCCTCTCCTGCTTTCACTGTCTCTGTCTCTGAAAAATGAATAAATGCTAAAAAAAAAAAAAATTAAAGAAGAAAACAGCTGAAGGACTTAGACTACCCAATGTCAAGACTTACTTATAGTACTGAAGATAGTGTGGTATTTGGAAAAGAATAGATACATAAAGGAATAAAACAGTCCAGAAATAGATGCACATAAATATAGACAACTAATCTTTGACAAAGGAGCAAATGCGATACAATAGAGCAAAGACAGTCTCTTTAACAGATGGTGTGGAAACAACTGGACATTCAAATGCAAAAAAAAAAAAAAAAAAAAGAAAACAAAAAGGAAAGAAAAATATATATGTATATATACAGACCTTGCCCCCTCAGATAAATTAACTCAACATGGATCACAGGCATAAATGTCAAATGCCAAAGTATAAACTTCATAGAAGATGACACAGGAGAAAGTCTAAATGACCAGAGGCATAGTGATAGCCTTTTAAACACAGCACCAAAGGCATGATACATAAAATAAATATCTGAAAAGCTGAATTTCCGTAAAATTAAAATGTTTTGCTCTGCACAAGATGACATCAACAGAATAAGACAAGGGCAAGTGCCTTAACGGACAAGGGCCAAATACCTTAATGGACATTTTACCAAAGAAGATATAAAGATGGCAAATATGAATAGAAAAGGATATTCCACACCATATGCTACCAGAGAAATGCAAAATAACACAGTTATGAGATACTACCATACGTCTATTAGCATGGCCACAATCTGAAACAATGACAACACCAAATGTATGAAAGATGTGGAGCGAAAGGAACTTACTAGTAGGAACACAAAATGGTACAGACCCTTAGGAAGACAGTTCGTACACAACTAAGCACGCTCTTTATACAAAGGAAATCAGGATGCCTGGGTGGTTCAGTCGATTAAGCATCAGAGTTAGGTTTAGGGTGTTATCTCAAAGTTCATGAGTTCGAGCCCTGCATCAAGCTCTCTGCTGTCAACACAGAGCCCACTTTAGATTCTCTGTCCCCCTCTCTCTCTGCCCACCCCCTCTCACATGTGCACTCACTCTCTCTCAAAAATAAACATTAAAAAAAAAGAATATAAAGGAAATCTAAGACCTAAATCTAGCACTTAACTCATTTATATCTCAGTGCTGAATGTATAAAGTAGAACTATAAAAAAAATTACCAAAAAAATAATAATGGCTATAATTTACTGGGCTCCTGCTGTGTGCCAGTCACTATATAAGACTTTGCTACAATTCTGTGATCCACATATTTTGTCCCCATTTTTACAGATGATAAAACTAAGGCTCTGACAGGGTTATGTTGTCTTAGGTGAACATCTAGTGAGTGGACTGTCCAGATCCAGATCCATGACTGCCTGAAGCCAACACTTGTGTCCTCTTGAGTTCTAGATCAAAATTCATTTGAGTGAAGGCCACTCCATCTCCTCTCCCATGTTGATTTCTGCCTCAAATTCATAAATTACGCATAAAAAATTTTAAACAACGACACCTAAGCACATGAATAAAAAGTTACATGATTCAAAGTAGGAAGCTGTGTGCCAAAAGAAAAAAATGTAGAGAAAGTAGACAGAAAAGCACATGAGAAAAAGTACACATATAAATGTGAGTGGAGAAGCATTATGCAATTAAGCAGAAAGGGGAACAGAAAAGGATCGTGACGTGAAGAGGGTAATCAAGCCTTAAATATGTGTTTCTGGAAGGCAGAAGTAAAAAAGGAAAAGCTTGAGTTTACTATATGAAAGGGGAAAGGTAAGTTGGGGAAAACAGAACAGCAAGCTAAAAGATGCTATATTTTAAGAGATACCTGTAAAATGAAAAATACAAAGGGAAGAGGAAAATACAAGGTGGAGAAGAAAGGAGCTAACAAAAAAATGTGTTGGGAAATACCACCGAAAGACTCAGAATAGACAAAAAATGAAATGTTGTGAGTATAGTTGATTGGATGTAATTTTTAAGATGTCCATAGTGATTGAACACGTGTATGGAATTTTTTAATAAAATAAGTTAAATATGAGAAGCGGACCTAATAATAATAATAATAATAATAATAATAATAATAATAATGGGGTTGCTATTTTATACTGGGGCTAGGATGTTTTTGATGAGCAAAACATCCACGGAAGGAATTACACCCTGACAATACTAAATTGTTAAGACAATTCAACACCCGATGTTTATTGAATACTTTTCTAAAATTGGCTTATTTTAAGTTTTCCATATTTATTTTGTCGACATATTATTGTATGCAGTATTGTGAAAACAGTATGAATCTTTAAATTTATCTGTTTTGGATGTCTTTATATCCCATACAACTGTTTTTTTCTTCTCTCACTGACATAATCGATTAGGAAATTGAAACAAGAAAAATAGTTTAAAAATGAACTATTTATTATTGCAGCAAGAAGAGTTAATAAAGACAGGCAGACGATAGGTGCATGAAGTCTATACACTCTGGAAGCCTGTGTAGATATACTTTAAGAATCTCTACACTCACGGTAGAAAGCACAGAAGACCACTCTTGAGGAGAGGCTGAAATATTGCTGGGAGAACAGAGGCACTAAGGTAGCAAAGATAATTCTAGTAACTACCAGTGGCACCTCACTTCTGGAGCATGTGCTAGGGTTTAACTTCAGATCTATGATGTTCCTCCTTCTTTTTTTAATCTATTATTGAATATTTATAGAAGGAGAGGGAGATAGAATTACCTTCAAATAAGTATGGTTGTAACTATTTTGGTGTCTCGGCAAAAATTCTGGAAATGAAACCAAACAATGGGAACACAAAAGAAACATGCCCTCAAGGGGTCTTTGAGTTCCAAACCCACAAACCGCCACCATGTGTTAGTCAACTTCCACAACCCGAAAATTTTCAAGGAATATCATTACTATTTGCCACTGAGACATTCTCTGTCTAAGTTAAACGCTGTGCTGAGTAGCTCTACCAAACTATTACGTGGTTTTTATTACCATTATTTCATTAAAAGAAAACATCAACCAAGTGAGTAACTTGCCTGAATCTACCCAACCAGCAAATTTCACAGCTAGGAATAAATCTAGATACTAATAACTACGGCTGTGTCTTTCAGTTTCCTGAAGCAGACTGTGGGGAAGGGGAGTCCATAATTTTAAGGTCATCCTGATGCACAACCAAGACAAGTGATTGCTACCTTATACCTGCAGTGCACACAAATGTACCTACGGTAACCTAGAGATTTGAGTCATCACCAAAACGATTATGTCTGTTATGTCTAGAAGACAAAAATGAAATGAAACAAAAATCCTCCTTATTAGTTGGGTCCTGAACTCCAGTCAGCCTCTCTGTAAACACCGCTGAAGAACTCAGTTTGTAATTCGTTTGGCCCACCCACACCGTGTCCCTTGAAGCTCAGTCTGAGGTAGATGAGACTCCAGGGAACAGTTAGATAAGAGCCCATTCTCCTCTTGGGGAAATACGCATTTCTCTCCTCCCATCTATTCATTTAAATGCCTCTGTCTTCAGGGCACTTGGGTGGTTCAGCCGGTCAAGCCTCCGACCTTGGCTCAGGTCATGATCTCGCAGATTGTGGGTTCGAGCCCAGCGTTGGGTTCTGTGCTGGTAGATCAGAGCCTGGAGCCTGCTTCAGATTGTGTGTCTTTCTCTGTCTCTGTCTCTGTCCCAAAACTAAATACACATTAAAAAAAGCTAAATGCCTCTGTCTTCAAATCAGAGGCATTAAAGCAATAAACTAGCAGAAAAGAATATCCATTTGAAACCCTAATGGGTTGTAATATAAAGAATAAATACAAGGGAGGAATGCGTGCTGTAAGAGTGGAGAGAAGACCCACATTAAATGCAGTTATTTTACAAGGAATTGCAAGCGCACGTCTTGCATCATCGACCTGCACTGCCCTCCTCTTCCTTCGCGTGGCGTCTACGCTTCCGGAAAGCATCTCTAAACCTATCTCCCATTTTGTGCCATAACTGAGAAGTGAGTAGCTGCTCAGTGTGTGAGGAATTTTGCCTTATTGAAAAAAAGAAAAAATCATCCGAAAAGAGATCGAAAGAAAATGATAGCAAACCGCCAAAGAGCGAAGATACATTTGGGTTAGAGGGGGAGGAACACATGTGAGTACATAATGAAAGAGAATCCAAGTCAATGATCAGGGCAAATTCGCAATTCCAGAGCGAGAAGAAAATGTCGTTTCCTCGAGGTGGTTGAGTACTTTTACTCAAGAGATGCAGTCACCTGTACCGAGGTTAGTGAAACAATAATAAAAGTTAACAACTCCTGTAGGGAGGCACTGTGTTGGATATTTGCATACATTTAATGTTTGCAATAATTCCCTAAAGTAAGTACAACTCCCATTTTCCGGAGGAGGAAACGAAGACTCTGAGAAGTTATTTGTTTTCAATAGCCCATTAACAGGAGCAGAACTAAGACTAGAACCAATTAGACATGCAGGGGCAGAGACGTATCAAACGAACAAAGACGTCAGACTCATGGAGGAGTTACCAGAAGAAAGGTAGTGGGTGGAGAGAAGAGAAGCATATTTCATTCGGTGTTCAATAGCACCTGCTGAACATCTACTGTGTCTCAGGCTCTTGGTAGAAATGATCCCTTTCGGGTCACTAATCTTGATCTAGAATACACTGAGTTAGACACACGGATATGTCAGGGATGCCCTGTAATCCAATCTTTCACCGTGATCTAAACACTGTTTTAAATGATGAATGATTTAAAAGACAGGGCAATCTCAGAAGTAGAAACAAAAATTCAAAAGTGGTGGAATTGAATTCAAGATGGAAAAAGAAAAATTGTTTTAGAATTAAAGACTCTGCTAGGAAACATACAGAACTGCTAAGCACCATGGATAATGACTTAAAAAAAACCAGAAGGCAAATAGAAATTGTTAAAATCAAAGAGAAATGCAAAGAGATACATCAAAAATATGAGAAAAGACAGCAGATGTAGGAAAAGGACAAAAATGACCCAAAATACATAGATTTGGCATTTCCTAAAAAAGAAGTCTAAATCAGAGAACAAAAAAATACTAAAAGTTTTAATGGTAAGAAAATGCTCCTGGGATTTTTTTTTTAATTTTTTTTAAGGTTTATTCATTTTTCAGAGACAGACAGAGCATAAGCAGGGGAGGGGTAGAGAGAGAGGGAGACACAGAATCCGAAACAGGCTCCAGGCTCTGAGCTGTCAGCACAGAGCCCGATGGGAGCCCGAACTCATGGAGGGTGAGATCACGACCTGAGCTGAAGTCGGACGCTTAACCGACTGAGCCACCCAGGCACCCCAATGCTCCTGAGATTTAAAAAAAAAAAACACTTGTAACTAGAAATTAAGGAACACAACACAAATGCAGAAAAACAAATCCAAAACTGCCAAGAGTGAGTCATATTCAAGTCAAACTACTGGAATTTAAAGAAAAGGTTCTCTGGACACCCAACAAAAACATGAAAACTCCAGGAAAAGAAATGGGTTCGTCTTCAGACTTTTCAGTAATGGTAGTTTATATCAATAATATACTTAAAATATAAAATATACTTTATACTTTATACTTTATACTTATACTTTATATACTTAAAATATAAAATATAAAATATAAATGCATATTTATGTATAAGTATTTATACATATAAATATGTATATATACATACATATATATGTACATAAATATGTATATGCATATAAATATGTATAAGTATTTATACATAAATATGCACCTATATTTATATATAAATGCATATATAAAAATATTTATATATGCATATTTATATATTTACATAATTTATTAGTATTTATATAATTTATTAATTCATACATTATATAAATTATATTTATATATATAAACAATGTGTGTGTATATACACATAGGTATATATGTATATAGAGATCACGAGAGACTGACTCATGTGATCATGAGACTGAGAAGTCCCACCATCTGCCATCTACAGGCTGGAAACCCAGGAAAGCTGGTGGTATAATGCAATCTGAGTGCAAAGGCCCAAGAACTTTGGTAGCCAATGGTGTAAATCCCAGTCCAGGGGCAGAAGAGAAGATGAGGTACCCCAGCTCAACCAGTGGGGCAGGAGAAAAGGGGTGAATTCTTCCTCCCTCTGCCTTTTGTTCTGAAGGCCCTCAGTGGATTCAGTGACAACACACACTGAGCAGGATAACCTAACAGTCCATTGATTCAAATGCTGATCTCGTCTGGACACCCACACGTACGCCCAGAAATAATGTTTACTCTGGGCCACTCAGAGCCAGTCAAGTTGACACGTAAAATTAACCATCATAGAAAAATAAATTAACCACAACAGAAGCTCTCAGCAACATCTATGTATGTTTCCATAAATGTTAAAACTATCCTAAAATTAGGGGCGCCTGGGTGTCTCTATTGGTTAAGCACATGACTTCGGCTCAGGACACAACCTCATGGTTCCTGAATTCAAGTTCTGCATCAGGCTGTGAGCTCAGAGTCCACTTCGGATCCTCTGTCCTCCTTTCTCTGCCCCTCCCCTGCTCATTCTTTCTCTCAAGAATAAATACATGTTAAAAAAAATTAAATTAAAAAAACTGCTAAAATTAAGGTTTTTTAAAAAAGAACTCAGAAACATGTCAATTAAAATGCATGGATTTTAATTTGATTCTGTTATTTTAAAGACCATTATATTTATAAGGTAATTATAATTGTGAACCCTTATTGGCTGTTTGATGTTATTTAGTACTATTCATTGATCTTTGAGGGGATAAGATAGTATTTTGTTTACGTTTTAAAAAGAGAATACGTTTGTTATGGCAGTACCAACTGAAATATTTGTTGGTGAAATAATTTAATGTCAGATCTTGCTGTGCACGAGGAGCGAGGGAGACGGAGGGAGGTGAGGCTAGGGGTGAAGCAGTCTGCAGAACATTCCAGTTGCTTGCTTGTACTGGGCCACAGTTGCACGGGGCCTGGGGGACTGTTCTGCTGACTTCTGTGTATGGTAGACATTTATCAAAATGAAAGGTTAAAAAGATCTCCAAAGGAAACACGCATCACTCCGTAACTAGTTGTAAGGAATTAAGAGTAAACAGAATAAAAAACAGATGGACTAAATTGCCAAGCTAAAAATGAACACTTGAGCAAAAACACTCAAATGTTCATAAATCTGGATTCCACGGTATATAATAATTTCACTCTCCTGAGCAACCAAATAAGGTTTCGTTAACAGACCATCTGGGTGCCGACCTTAACACCGGACCTTGCATTCCCATCTAATTAAGGCACTAAGATAAAAAAACAAACAAACAACAAAAAACAACAACAAAAAACAAACAACAACAACAAAAAAACAGAAATATGTAAGGATAAAAAAGAAACAGGCTGCCCAAACTTATACTGAATTATAACAGTAGACAGCAAGCAGCAGCTAGATGCACATGCTTGATGCAAAGTGAGGCAGTCCCAGGGTCAGCATTTGGAGGGCAGTCAACCATAGCCTGTCAGGTCCAGAACTTTCTGCCTCTTCAGAAGCATTGTAAATAGTTACGAAAGGGCAGATTAAAAAAAAAAAATTAATGTTTATTTCTTTTTGAGCAAGACGGAGTGTGAATGTGGGAGGGGCAGAGAGAGAGGGAGACACAGAATCCCAAGCAGGCTCCAGGCTCTGAGCTGTCAGCACAGAGCCCCACATGGGGCTTGAACTCACAAACCATGAGATCATGACCTGAGCTGACGTCAGACGCTCAACTGACTGAGCCACCCAGGTGCCCCAGGAAAGGGCAGATTTTTTTTAAAGAAGACCTGAAAAATAAATTTTAAGAAGTCAAGAATAAAACTTTAACACAGGTAAGATCAAAGTTTGAATGAGTCAAACACAAAATTCTATCTTCTCTTTTTGCCCCATCAGCAGCGCCACGCTTTAATTTTTTTTTTTTAATGTTTATTCATTTTTTAGAGAGAGAAAGAGAACAGGGGAGGCACAGAGAGAGAGGGAGACAGAATCAGAAGCAGGCTCTAGGCTCTGAGCTGTCAGCACAGAGCCCTATGTGGGGCTCAAACTCACAAACCGCGAGATCGTGACCTGAGCTGAAGTTGGACGCTTAACTGACTGAGCCACCCAGGTGCCCCAGCAGCACCACCCTTTAAAGACAGGTGACACTTAGGAACTTGACTATGAAACTAGAGATGGATGGACACGTTGCATGCAGGCTCACACACAAAATAAAACTCAGGAAGATCTCATATCCAAGGGATGTATGTTGAGAGAGAAATGATTTAAAAATTTGAGGGGAGGAGTGCCTAGGTGGCTTAGACAGTTAAGTGACAGAGTTGGGCTCAGGTTGTGATCTCCTGAGTTCAAGTCCTCCCATCGGGCTCTTTGCAGTCAGCACAGAGCCTGCTTGGGATCCTCTGTCCCCCACTCTCTCTCAAAAATAAATAGATAGATAGATAGATAGATAGATAGATAGATAGATAGATAGATAGATAAAAGAAATTTGGGGGGGAAATGTCTAGAAAACACTAAAGAACACTTTGAGGTAAAAATGAAACTCAAGTTGTTGAGTTAAACTAGTTTAAAACCATTCTGACTTTAGGCTTTCTACAGGTCATTAACATCTACCAGTTCAAGTCACTTCAGATTAGGCATTCCAACAGTGAGGTTCACATTTTCTCACTTCAAAAAAAAAAAAAAAAAAAAAGAAGAAGAAGAAGAAGAAAAATGTGAGACCAAAAAAAAAAAAAAAAAAAGGAGCAGGAGGATTCAAATATGGCATTTCAATGCTAAAATATGGTAACACAGGACAAGATACATAAGGTGCTAGGGGAAGACAATGGATGGAAATCCTGTGGCTCTAGAGATGTCACCCCCCCTTCTAGAATTTTCAGCTTTGTAGAGATTAGTAAAAGTGGAAGCTGTGTAAAATTGTCAACCATGTGGCACACAGGGGACAAGCCTCTGTCTGCTCGTCACGCGGAGTCCAGACAGAGCGACCATTTGCCAATTCTGAGTTGGGGTTTTTGAAGGGAGACATCTCCATGTCCGAGGGGAAACTGGCAGCTCTTAAAGTGATTTATTCTACTGAGATGTTTGGGCAAAGTCTGTAATTTAAATTCATCTGTCACCTATGTTCTATTTTGTTCTGCATTAGAGTATATCCACATAGATTTCTCTGCTATGTGCTATTATTTATGACTAGGGAAGAATGTGACCACAAGTTCTGATAACCAAAACTGCTTCCAGCCTGAGTTTTCGATCTCAAAAAAAAAAAAAAAAAAAAAAAGTATAAATTTGTGGCCAAACGTACAGCAATGGGCAGAGGTCAGTGTGAGCTGGGGAGGTTAAGGGAACAGTTTTCTGAAACATCTGGGAATCCAAGATACACTCATAAACATTATTGTGATATAAATCACAGGAATTTATATTATTAGAAAGACACAGGGATATCTATTTGTGAGTGTCTGGAAAATAATGAAGCAAACAGGAAACAGAATATGGAGAAAGGGGTGAAATTATTTCTTCCATGTTGATTTTGTTGCCATGAGTCTCCATTATCACATGAAA
Organism: Puma concolor; assembly: GCF_028749965.1. Classification (NCBI taxonomy): domain Eukaryota; kingdom Metazoa; phylum Chordata; class Mammalia; order Carnivora; family Felidae; genus Puma; species Puma concolor. Next base: position 145,001,139 of record NC_141667.1, read on the forward strand.
AAAAAATGCACTTAATGTAATGGATTTGGCGATTGCTAAAGTTTGTAACACACTGCACCTCAAGGCATCTTACTGAACACTTAACTCTAATTGGCTTGAAAATGAACAAGAACATCTCATAGAAAGTGTAAGCTTGGTCTCGATGAGATAAACTCAGAATGCTGATCAAATCAAGGTACCACTGTGGAGACACAAAATCACTATTTGGTTGATTTTTTCCTTTCACAGAGTCTCTCCTGAGTCTATAAGCTGTCCACATGAGTGGTATTTCCTACCAACTTTAATAAAAAGGTTTGGAATAAGAGGGAGTATGCAGCTTAATTGTATATAGTAGAGGTCGTCAGAAGGTCCCTCTACTGTGGCGATGCTGAATTTCATAAGGAAGCAAACAGCATGTGCATTTGCAGACAAGGGTAGGAAAGAAAACTCATGCCCAAAATGGCTTATAGACATCATCAGGATAAGTATTCCTCCTTATGTGAGATGTGTCAAAAAGACCTAGGAGTGGAAATAACAGCTCTCCTGTCTTCTCTTCATACATGACAAAATCCAATTTATTTCTAAATTCAAAGATATCTATAATCAAGTATCTGAAATGGCTGAGGATGCCAAAAATCATAGCTGCTTAGAGCATCAGGATTTAGTCCATCTACTAGCGAAGAAATAGAGGAAATAAGAAATGTATCTGAAAGGAGGGAGAAAGCGACATGAGTCCAGTTGACTGAGAAGACTTTTCTAGTTGAAGAAGGGAGCTATACCCTATGAATATTCATGGTCCATAGCACCAAACCCTTTTCTCTTCTTGTGAGCAAGACGCCTAGAGTAAGGGAAGGTTTGCCTTCATCCAGTGCAGGCTTACTGAGAACAGTTCAAAAGAGAATGTGGCAAAGGAAGCAAAGTAAGACTCAATTTTTTGGATTGCAATGTGAGAAGGTTTAACAGACATATAACTTCTCTAATAAGGGCAAAAGGGAAATATGGTCAACAGTTAGGCTACCCTGAAAGAGTTTCTGATACTACTTTGTATTTTTTAGCATCATAAAAACAAATGAGGGAATAGTAAAAGCTCTATATGGAGTAACTTGCTCTATCCTACTCTGAAAGTTAAGCCATAAATAACAATTTTATAATCTAACTCCAGTGTTCCCTGTCTGACTTTATGAAAAAGGTCATAAACTGGCAACTCATGGGTAAGTCAGATCCATGAGGTATGCCACCAAAATTTTGTTTTAGATGATAAATTTCATGGGAATATTTGCAAATTGAGGGGGAAAACATGAAGTTTTGTCTTTTCTTTGGCAGGAAGACTAGCAATCTTAGGTACGGCAAAATCGGTTGGACCTGAGTCACCACAGCCAGCTTTTCATGAAGCAGCCCTGTTTATTTTTCAACATTTCCTGAGTCACTTTTTCCTTCTATTTCTACTGCCTGCCACATAGGTATTGCCGTCTTGAGCAACACAACATCATATCCTTATAGATGTATTATATTCATTAAGTAGTAAATAATTTTTCACTGATATTTGACATGTAATTTTTCACTTTTTAAAGGTTTATTTATTTTTGAGAAAGAGAAAGACAGAGTGAGCAGGGGAGTGGTAGAGAGACGGAGACAGAATCTCAAGGAGGCTCCACGCCTTAAGTACAGAGCCCTATGCAGGACCTGAGCCAAAACCAAGAGTCAGATGCTTAACCAGTTGAGCCACTCAGGTGCTGTTGATATGTAATATTTTAAGTAGGTTCTACTTGCATGGAAAGAGGAAATTAGCCACTTAGTTTTCCCAGCGGTCCACATACTACTGGCTGAAGACATTATCTGAATGCATCCACTCGACCTGGAGGTTTAGTGCCACCTAGCAAAAGGCATCTGGGTTCCACTGTCTTTCTAAAATTTAAAAAAGAACAGAAATACCTCATTTAACCAATCAACAAGCAGAATAGTATACTCTTCTCATGGTAGCAATGGGCATAAATCCCCCCTATGACACCTGCTACTTAAGCTACTCTGCCTGACCAAATTTCCAGTCATTTCTTTTCCTTATGAAACATGAACTTCTTTAAATCCTGAAAGACAACAACAACGAAGCGTTTCCAGTCCAAGGGTAAGACTTTGACAAGAGGGAGAACATGCCCAGAGAATTTAAAGCCGGTGGGTGTAAAAGGACAACAGCCGGGACAGTTAAGTAAGATTCTGAGGATCCATTTTAACAGGAATGTTCTCTAGTTTCTGCTCTGAGATGCAATTGAGCCCTACTCCTCATAGGCCATGAGTCTACACATGGTCTACCTGGCTATGTTTCCTTCCTAGGACGACCTCATGCCCCACTGCTCTGCCTCGCAAAACCCCTCCTGTCCACTCCAAGACTAACCATAACAGAGGAGAAGACCGAGGGAAAGAGACTGATTTGGGTTTCTGTTTCAAGCTGCTGGTGTTTGAATCTCCTGCATTCACTTCTGAGATCACTCAAAAGAGCTTAACTATAAAACAAATCAGTCACTGAGGCTGCCAGAGGGCAATCATAAAAAACTTCAACTGGCTTGATTTCAGGAGCTCCCCGGGGCAATTTTCCATAAGGCTGGGGGCGGGGGGGGGGGGGGGGGGGCGGGTAACAGGACAGGTGTGACAGAATCACTAGCTAGAAGTTGCCTGTGAAGCTCTGGCCAGGGATTTCGATCAAGCACCCGTGGCTCCCTCCCCATTTCTGGTCCAAATGCCCTAATTAGGCACTAACAAAGAGCAAGTTGAGCAAATACATCAGTAAAAGGGCTCCCCTGGGAAAGAGGTAAGTTCTGACTGATGCAAGCCCCGGAGCTGTTGAAGTCAAACACTCGGGTACACTCAGCAAGGATTCCTGGAGGAAATGAGGTCTCGCTGGGTATGTGGGAGGGCTGCCAAAGGAATCAAGGCATCAGGTTATTCCAAAGACTCCAGAGGACTGTTGTCTCTGCTCTGCCAGAGGGCCAGGAATTGCTGAGAGCATCACCAGTGACCGGGGGCACTCAGAGGAGGTTTGATAGGGGAAAGAATGAAATCACCCATCATGCAACACCTCTGCTCATTTAAGACCAAGTACAAAATACAGTAACTGGGAAAGTAATGTAACAATGTTCATGAATGCAACTTCAAGTATTATACATATTTTTTTGTTGTTACAATGAAGTTTTTTTGGTTTTTTGTTTGTTGTTGTTGTTTGTTTGTTTTTTTCATTTGTTCTCACAACATGGCTTCCTATCTTTGGGAAAATCCTGTTTTTTGTTAGCCATATATATATATATATATATATATATATATATTTTAGGTTTATTTTTATTTATTTATTTATTTATTTGGAGAAAGGGAGAGAGAGAGAGCGCAAGCAGGGGAAGGGAAGAGGGGGGAGAAACAGAATCTCTAGCAGGCTCCACACCGCCAGCGCAGAGGCCAATATGGGGCTTAAACTCATGAACCAGGAGATCACGACCCAAGCCAAAGTCTAGAGTTGGATGCTTAACAGACTGAGCCATCCGGGAGCCCCCATAAATATTTTAATATGTAATGAACAGTAACTTTAAGGCAAAATCCATTTTTCCTTGTCCAGGGATTTTTCAAGAAATTATTCAATTATCTAATGCTGACTGGAAACATAAAATGTGCTGTATACTTAAAGGGTAGATAAAAGGAGGTATTAAGAAAACTCAAAAGATTTTCTTACAGCAAAACCAATTTGAGCAAACTTTCCCTTAGGCACTAACCTGTTTGGCTAATTTTTTCTTACTTTGAATTCCTACAATTAATTTGGTCATTACTTGATATTTATAGAGTACTTCGAAATTTCCTAGTGTTTAATACCATTACTTAGTTTTTCTTTACAACATTCCCAAAAGGTGTAAGCAGTAAAATCTTCTCAGGAACAGAACAGGAAATTCTAAACTTCCAGCAGAAAATATATTTTTATAAGGCATTTTGGGTGGTGAACCGAGTAAGGAAGTCAGATGCTTACTCATTTAACCAATTTAATTTCAAATTAATTCTGCCAACATTTATTTGAATTCAGCTGTGACAATAATCTTCCAGGGTTTAATTATGATTAATTACAGCCAATCCTGGCAAGGAACTAGAGTTTAATATAGGGGTCTTAAGATCAAGTCTCAAGTTGGAAGTACCTGGAAAGGTCAGCAATTCCAGAACAGCTCCAAAAGGCAGGCCATCTCCAACAGATGGAAATTGATTTTAAAGTTCTCCCAATACCTCCTTTATTTCAAACCTGTTCCGCTTAAAGTCTTTTGGTATAGAAATGTTACTTTTCTAAGTCCAATCAAAATCCAGGCTTAAAGAATAAACCCACTTCGTCTGGCTCATACCTTACTGGAAAGAGCGAAATTTGGTTACAAACTACATCAACTTAAAAAAACAATACTGCTGGGGTGCCTGGGTGGCTCAGATGATTAAGTGTCTGACTTTGGCTCAGGTCATGATCTCATGGTTTGTGAGTTTGGGCCCACCGTCAGGATCTGTGCTGATAGCTCAGAGCCTGGAGCCTGCTTCAGATTCTGTGTCTCCTTCTCTCTCTGCACCTTCCCCATTCATGTGCTGTCTCTATCTCAAGAAATAAATACAAATCAGAAAAAAAAAATTTTAAGCAATATTGCCATGTTCCACAATGACTTACTTTTTCAAGTAAGAGAGATGCCTGTTCCTTAAACCCTATGACCTTATTTGAGCATTTTCCTTTCCACTTCCAGGCTCAATTGGGAAGGATTAGAATAGTCTAGATCTCATGCCACAGCATAGTCTCTAAAAATTATGGTAACAGTGATAGACAGAAGTTCGATAAATTCTGAGCCCAATAAAAATCACAAAGGCAACATGACAATGGAATTGATTTCAAGAGGCATTTCATGAGAGTCTGTCTACTCTGTGCTTAAAAATGGGCAGTGTGTTATTTACATCCAAAAAAACAAGTAGCTTTTTTTTACAAGAAGATTGAAATAGAGATAAAAGCACATTTAAAGATTCCAAAAAGCACACAATCACAAGAAAAATGCAAACTGTGTAGTTCAGACAAAATCAAGAGACATGTCAATGTGAAATAAGAAATATCCTAACACAAGAGGTAGGACTTGAAATGAAACTTGGAACAGTTATCTCTATAAGAAAAGAAAGAGAAGAAATCACATTCTCAATAAAGGAAGCAACAATTCAAGTAATTACTTGATTAGAATGGCCTATTCTTAGGTTAATGATGGAAATGTCTACATGGACAAGTTGTTCACACAGTGAGATGAAGATTAAAACTGAACAACTTAGGGCAAATTATCCTCCAATCTCATGAAAAGGTCTTTGTTCCATGTGTAAATTCCGATCTGATTTTGAGACTGATTTAAAAACACAAGACAATGAAGAATGATGTGGAAGGTCAGTAATCTAGCGCATAATAAAGACACCAACAGATCTACTGAGAAACAGAGAAGAGATAAGGTGAAAAGGTGGTTTGATGGAAGAATATTTGAAGACACAAGAGAGGAAATTCAGATTAAAGGAAATCCATTAAAGGTAAGTTTTCTAATAAAGAGAAAGGGAGGTAAAGGTTACCACGGCAAAGGAATTCTTATTATAGAACAAATATTCCATTTCTCCAACTATTGTAGAACGGACACCTTACGATCCTCCCTAAGATTTCTTGACTTCTTCCCTCTCAGCTACTCTACAAATTCTTCCTGGTTTGGCTTCTATGTCAATTACTTCAACTGTTTCAAGCACGTGTACTTACTAAAACAAGTATGGGCCTCACATCAACTTTTCTGTTGTTGGACTCTGCTGACTATTGTCAGTAGCTATTTCATAGACCATTCCTCATATCCACTGCATCAAAACCCCAATCCACCGTTTTGCTCAAATCCAGACCCTCTACAGCCCAGCACTACATCCTCCAGTGTGAGACTATCAAATGATACATCATTATTTTCTCTCACCAGCTTCCTTACAGCAGCCTCTCACTTCATTTCTCTGCTTCCAACTTCTATCACTAATGTATATTTAAACCATCTGCTTGACAAAGACACTCATTGCTACAAATATGCAATGTGTTTTTTTTTGACCGTAGGAAACATCCAAATTATATTGCATAATATCCAAGACATCATTATTTTTTTTTCCAGTCTTTCTTTTCAGACACTGTCCAACCCTGGTGTCTTTCCACTTCCGGAATATGTGTTCGTTCCAATATGGAGCTGTGGCTATAGCTATCAGACCATATCTGAAAATCCTCCTCACTTCTGTTCCCTTGGAAAATTTTGTATTGCTTTTAAAATAAGCTAGGAAAACGTATTTTCCTATGACCACACACCCATAATTAATCAGTATCCCCTCCAAATGACCATTATACTTACATATAGTTCTATTGGTAATTTATGAGTAACTGCTCTATTTATCATTCTACTGGAAGCTTATCTGACTATAAGATAAGCTGGCTCACAGGTTTCAGACACATGCGTGCTCAAAAAATGTTATGAGATTTTACTTGTGGCCTTTCCTGTAACCTAAAGAAAGATGTTAATTGCCTGAGACAGTACTTTCTAAAGTACAAATTTTAAGTACTTGTACATTTTTTTAAATGAATCTATATACATTTTTTTTGCTTGTGAGACCCTTTCTGTTCTTCCATTCATACTCTATATGATGCCAGTCCATTAGGCACAAACACACACACACACACACACACACACACACACACACATAATTGAGCACCATTGTGGTGGTATAAACACAGCAGCTGCTCTATACATGCTGTTTATATAAATTTCTACTATAGCTAGTTAATACAATGACACCAGAAAGAACATGTGCATAAAGCAGAGACTCCAACATAGGCCAGGGATTTTAAGAAAAGTGGACGTTATGGTTCAGGCACTCGAGTCAGACAGAACAACGGAGATCTAACTTTTAAAGACTCGCATACCTCATATGGCTGTTATAAAGATTAAATAAAACATTGCATCCAGAAAAAGCTGGCATGTAACTATATGCCTAACCTGATTGTTACTCTGATTGTAATTGTGTTATCTATAAACTGTGGAAGACACCAGAGAGAGCCTGGGCTGGAGAACCAGACAGAATCTAAGTTGAAATATCTGCCAGCTGTGTGACCTGGACGATTATTGAACTTCACGAAACCTCCCTGCATTTTTCTTAACTGTATCTATAATCAACATTAGATACAACCTCATCATTTTAAAATGAGATCTATATTGCAACCATCATGAAAACCGGCATACCGAGAATACCAAATAAAGATGGTTCTTTTCTCTTTCTCTCAGGTAGAATGCCTACCTTTCACTATTTTTAATAGTGTACGTTTTGAAAGATGTAATAGATTCTCTGCTAATTACATCAGAATTTAAGAGCTTGTTTACATTTAATAATAAATGTAAGTATCTCAGTATTAGCTCTGGCGAGAAGCCCTTTGCTAAAAGGATGTTTAAGTTCTGATTGTTCTCTAATCAACAATAAACAGGAATGTCCATTTAGGGGACACAGAATTCTGCTATTACAATCAGAGATTTTAAAGTAAAGCCTCTGTGGTTATACGTAAGTGGCTCAAAAGTCCGTAAGATTCCAACAATCCCAACAAAATTAAAAACAAAACAAAACAAGACAAAACAAAACCATGGATCCCTATTATCACCAAACTGCTAATGTATGTCCAATACTATCTAGACATAATTTCAAGAGAGTCTCATCTTGCAAACAAAAAATCTTCATTGTTTTAATCCTATTCTTGAAAATTTAGATATATAGCCCTGGTATTTTTCACCAATTTGGAAAGAATAGACAAATGTGGAACATTAGGAGCAGCGAAAAAAAGGGAAAGGGAACTATCCTTTTATTAAACTTTACTTGCTTTTACCCAGGTACTGTTAATTGGCATGACCTACATATTTCTAGTTATCACATTATAGACCGTTGAGCTAAAGCAATACTAACTATACACTTTTTTTTTATGACTTCAAGAATACAGAATGTCTTAAATAATGGACCATATTGCACCTTCTCTCAATGGAATCAGTGTTCCAGGAAGACTCAACAGTGACTTTTTTTTAAATTATTTTAAATGTTTTTATTCATTTTTGAAAGACAGAGAGATACAGAGCACTAATGGGGGAGGGGTGGAGAGAGAGAGAGAGAGAGAGAGAGAGAATCTGAAGCAGGCTCCAGGCTCCGAGCTGTCCGCACAGAGCCCGACACGGGGCTCGAACCCATGAGCTATGAGATTCTGCCCGGAGCCCAAGTTGGATGCTTAACTGACTGAGCCACACAGGCACCCTGTGACTTTTTTTTATTAACCAAGTCTGAGGGCATGTAAATATGGAATTGTTAGACAATCTTTCCAGACAGGCTTGACAGAGACCTTTCTCACTCTCGCTGATTCTTCCTTCCCTTAACTCAGGTCAACTGACGATTGTACGTGAAAGAGGGCATCACGTTTTCCATTTTCCCCATCAGAACCCACTTCCTTCTGTGTCTCTTCTCCTTCAAACCTCGTTTATTACAGTTGGAAAAATGAATTTGATTCGTGACCTAATTTGGAGAAAAACGAGTTTGAGTAATCAACATCTTCCTGTGAAGTGTCAGTGTGGGAGCAAAGTCTCCTTGTGGTAGTTTGTGGGTTCTGATCTCTAAGTACCTGCTAAGCTTCCTAAACGCACCAACTGTATGCCTCAATGCATTGATTTTAAAGTGTTTTGCCAAGTTTTACAGAGGAACCATTTAATGTGTCAATAATATTGCCTTTCTCACAAGCTCTAATTTTTGTGAAGTTCAATCAGACTCTGTTTCTCCTAGGAGTATTGAGTATTATTGCATGGATATGACTGCCATGCTATCGATCTAAGGGATACCATTTATGGTCTAACTGCAAATTCTCGTCCTCTTAGGGTTTAAGCTATTCTCTTCGTCTTTGGATTTCAACAGTGTGACTAAGATAGGTCCACTTGTGATCAGATAATGAGTGATCAGAAACTACCTTAAATACTTTGAACTGGTAAGTCTCCCGGGCTTTGTTAAGAGCTTCTCTATGTAGACATATCTTCAATGACCCATCAGGCAGCGGGCAATTCTGCCTTAGCCTTCACTTCCTGCTTGCTCAGAGCTTCAAGGTCAGCCTGAGGGGAAAGATTAGTGTCCTTTTCAAGTCTTTTCCTGGGCATGAGCACAACTGTGCCTTTTTAAGTGTCTCTTAGAATTCCCCAGTATGTGTCAGAAGAACTTTCCCAAGTCCCCTATAAACACTTCATTTGCCAATTTTTCCGTGAAGTTTTTGGTCAGCTTCTTGTTAGTACCAATGAGTATCACTGCCTTAGGTATCCGCAATATTAACTGATTTCTGCTGATTGGTCTTCACAAACACCCTAAGGACATGGTTGAAGAAAGAATATGGCCACTTGCACACATCAAGTACTGCGTCAGGTGAAACAGAGATAACAGGGAACTGCCACACAAGTCAAATGGAGACAGTTCTCCAGAGTTGAGGCTTTCCAAGTTTGAGCTTCAAACTTGTTCTTTCCCTTCAGTGGCTGCCAGACTACTGGTTTTCACGTGTGGTTGCAAAGCCTTTGCTTTCAAAGGTAAGGTGCATATTGGAAGGGGGTACTGGGCAAAACGCATGTTAAAACAGCACAAAGTTTTCTAGTCTTACTGAGTGAGATTCCACTCTTTTTCTTGAATAAATCCTCCTTGGATTGTTGTGAGCCTTTATTTAATTTCCAGAGTGGCAAAAGCATTAATTTTGACAATATTTGCTACTCCTCATTTTTTAAAAATTTTATTTAAATCCAAGCTAGTTAATATATAGTGTAGTAATGGCTTCAGGAGAATTTAGTGATTCATCACTTACATATAACACCCAGTGCTCATCCCAACAAGTGCCCTCCTTAGTACCCATCACCCATTTTCCCATCCCCCCACCAACACCCCTCCAGCAACCCTCAGTTTGTTCTCTATATTTAAGAGTATCTTATGCTTTGCATCACTGTCTGTTTTTATCTTATTTTCCCTTCTCTTCCCCTATGTTCATCTGTTTTTTTTTCTTAAATTCCACATACAAGTGAAATCATATGATATTTATCTTTCTCTGACCGACTTATTTTGCTTAGCATTAAACACACTCTAGTTCCATCCACATCATTGCAAATGGCAAGATTTCATTCTTTTTGATCAAAAAAAAAAAAAAAACATTCCCCATTGTATATATATAACATGTCTTCTTTATCTATTCATAAGCAATGGACATTGGGCCCTTTCCATACTTTGGCTATGGTCGATTGCACTGCTACAAACACTATGTTGTGTGTGCCCCTTCGACTCAGCATTTTTGTATCTTTTAGATAAATACCCATAGTGCAATTGCTGGATCATAGGGTAGCTCAATTTTAATTTTTTGAGGAACCTCCACACTGTTCTCCAGAGTGGCTGCACCAGTTTGCATTCCTACCACCAGTCTAAGAGGGTTCCCCTTTCTCCACATCCTTGCCAACAGCTATTGTTTCCTGACTGGTCAATTTTAGCCATTCTGACTGGTGGGACATGATATCTCACTGCTGTTTTGATTTGTATTTCCCTGATGATGAGTGAGGTTGAACATCTTTTCATGTGTCTTTTTAGCCATCTGGATGTCTTCTCTGGAAAAGCATCTGTACATGTCTTTTGCCCATTACTTCACTGGATGATTTGAGTTTTTGGTGTTGAGTTTGATAAGCTCTTTATAGATTTTGGATAATAACCCTTTATCTGATATGTCATTTGCAAATATCTTCTCCCATTATGTTGGTTGCCTTTTAGTTTTGTTGTTTCCTGCACTGTACTGAAGCTTTTTATCTTGATTATGTCCCAATACATCAAGTTTGCTTTAGTTTCCTGGTCTCCAGACACATGTCTAGTAAGAAGTCACTCTGTTTGAGGTCGAAAGGTTACTGCTTGTTTTCTCCTCAAGGATTTTGATGGCTTCCTGTCTTACATTAAGGTCTGTCATCCATTTTGAGTTTATTTTTGTGTCTGGTGTAAGAAAGTGGTCCAGGTTCATTCTTCTGCATGTCGCTGTCCAGTTTTCCCAGCAGCACTTGCTGAAGAGACTGTCTTTATTCCACTGGATATTCTTTCCTGCTTTGTTGAAAATTAGTTGGCCATTCATTTGTGGGTCTTTCTGGGTTCTCTATTCTGTCTCATTGATTTATGTGTCCGTTTTTGTGCCAGTACCATAGTGTTTTGATGACTGCAGGTTTGTAGTACAGCTTCAAGTCCTGAATTGCGACACCTCTAGCTTTGGTTTTCTTTTTCAACATTACTTTGCCCATTTGGGGTCTTTTCTGGTTCCATACAAATTTAGAAATGTTTGTTTTAGCTCTGTGAAGACTGCTAGTGTTATTTTGATAGGGATTGCACTGAATATGTAGATTGCTTTGGGTAGTACTGACCTTTTAATAATATTTGTTCTCCCAATCCAGGAGCATGGAATGTTTTTTTCATTTTTTGGTGTGTGTCTTCTTCAATTTCTTTCATAAGTTTTCTATAGTTTTCAGGGTATAGATTTTTCACTTCTTTGATTAGGTTTATTCCTAGGTATTTTATGGGTTTTGGCCATTGTGAATGGGATTGATTCCTTGATTTCTCTTTCTGCTGCTTCACTATTGGTGTATAAAAATGCAACCAATTTCTGTACATTGATTTTATATCCTGCAAGCTACCCCTTATTTTTATATTCAAGGTGTGTTTGGGGGACTCCTTTCTCTAGAGTCAGAAGTACATCACCATAAATATTAAATTTTTGGCTTTGGGTTTAATGTGTTTCTTCTTTCCTACCTCAAATATTCATGAGAACCTTCTCAACTGTCCTTAGCTTTATGGTCTGGATAAAAAATAAAAAATAAAAGCAAAAAGAAGACATCCCTCAAGTTGCTTATAATCTCATCACGAGTCTCCATGAGGGATGCTGTTGGCTGCAAAAATATGCCTTAGAAGTTGTGAAAACATAGAAGCAGTAGTGATGTTAATCATCTGTCCCAGGGGTGCCAGGGTGACTCAGTCTGCTAAACCCTCGACTCCTGATTTTGGTCAGGTCATGATCTCATGGTTTGTGAGATCAAGCCCCACTTCAGGCTCTGTACTATCATCATAGAGCCTGCTTGGGATTCTCTCTCTCTCTCTCTCTCTCTCTCTCTCTCTCTCTCCTGCCCCTCACCTGCTCATGAGCATGCACTCTCTCTCTCTCTCTCTCTCAAAATATAAATTTCAAAAAATGAAGCAAACAAAAAAAAAGTCATCTTTCCCATTTCACATTTTAAGGACATGAACAGAATGGATTCCATTTTTTCTGTCCTAATCACCACAAACTGCCAAAGCTGTTAGTAGAAAATGGTATTTCTTTCTCAACCAAATGATTATTCCTCTCCATCTTTCAATCCCAATTTTAAAAGAGGTCAGCACTGTAACACATTTTCCTAAATGCTATAGACAAATCAACTGTGTTAGAATACATGGAATGTATATATTACTGGAAAACAATGTAATTTTGCTTATGAATTTATAACCTGCGAAATATTTAGGATTTATATGCACAAAAAGTAGAAAGATATGATAAAAATAAAAAATCCAAATTATATAGGAACTCAACTATTTATACTTGTGGAGTTTACCTCAAGTGATTATAGTCATAACAACGGACTCAGTAAAGAATATGAATTTGGAATGTGAAGGCTAACTCATGAGTTTGGAATGTGAAGGACGCCTTCATTCTAATTCATGACAGCCATATTGCCCAAAGCAAGCCTTCCCCAAATTCTTCAGCCAGAGTCATGATACCACGGCCCTTTACTCATGTTTCTTGTCCACTTACATAGTACTTAATGTATTTTGTCTCCTTATCTACCTGTCTTTCCCACTAGATTATGCTCACTTCTGAAAAGACACACTTCCATTCTCTATCTTCCACATCAAAAATAGACACACAGTATTTCTCTAACAATTGTTTCTCGACTGGATGGATGAAATAATGATTGAATTTACCTTTCACTCTGCTTGGGCAAATGCAGACTGAGAATGGATATGATCTCACGAACTTCATTCTGCAGGTGGGGTGGATCTACACAAAAGATGGGGTTTATTAAAGTTCAGGGGAGAAAGCTGAACTCAGCAACGTGAGATAAAGTGACAGCTAAAATTAAAAAATACCGGGAATTTGTTGCTTTAGATAAATGCACGTACCGGGGCGCCTGGGTGGCGCAGTCGGTTAAGCGTCCGACTTCAGTCAGGTCACGATCTCGCGGTCCGTGAGTTCGAGCCCCACATCAGGCTCTGCACTGATGGCTCAGAGCCTGGAGCCTGTTTCTGATTCTGTGTCTCCCTCTCTCTCTGCCCCTCCCCCATTCATGCTCTGTCTCTCTCTGTCCTAAAAATAAAATAAAAAAACGTTAGATAAATGCACGTACCAAAATTATGCCTGGTAGAGTCTGGGAATGAATACATTGTTCACATCAGGTAACTTAACTCTCACCTATGCAAAAATAGGGAGTCCGGAAAAGAGGTATGGATTATGAATGATCTTATTCTCTGTCCTGATGTCATGCCACTGGTGTTTTGTTTTGTTTTTTTAATTTTTTTTTAATGGTTATTTATTTTTGAGAGAGACAGAGACAGAGAGAGGCACATAATGTGAAGCAGGCTCCCGGCTCCGAGCTGTCAGCACAAAGCCTGACGCGGGGCTCGAACTCACGAGCTGTGAGATCATGACCTGAGCCGAAGTCAGACGCTCAACCGACTGAGCCACCCAGGCCCCCTTGTTTTGTTTCTTAAAGTTTATTTATTTTGAGAGAAAGTGAGAGCACATGTGCATGTGAGTGGGGAAGGGGCAGAGAGAGGGAGAGAGAGAATCCCAAGCAAGCTCCACACTGTCATCAGGGAGCCCCATGTGGGGCTCAATCTCAGAAACCCTGATATCATGACCTGAGCTCAAATCCAAGGTTGGAGGCTTAATCAACTGAGCCACCCAGGTGCCTATTTTGTTTTATTTTTAAAGTAGGTTCTATATCCTACAAAGGGCTTGAACTCACGACCCTGAGATCAAGAGTCTCATTCTCTACACACTGAGCCAGCCAGGTGCCCCAGGCCATTTGCTTTTGTACAAAAGAGGAACAAGGGTTATTTTCCAGGGATGCTACATAACTGCTTATGACTGGTTTTAAATTTGGTGTTATGAAATTTAACACCAAAAAAATTTTAAAAAATAATAAAAGAACACAAAGTTTGCTAGTCTTACTGGATGAACACAATCCATGAGCAAAAACAAGGCCAAAGGATTTCCTTTGTTGTGAATTAGCTACTGAGAAACTTCTCTGTTCATTTCCACAATTTAGCATAATAAAAGAGATCTATCCCAAAGTAAGGAAAGCACACATAAAACATATGAAGTTAGATGTAACAGATATTGTAGAGATACAATGAAATGAAGAGCTTTTTAAAAAGGCTTTTCTAATTAAGAACAGAATTATTCTTTAATGAGCACACCTTAATTAATTTAACTAATGAATTAAACTCACTTTCACACCTGAGGACGAATTGAAACTACAGTATTTTCACTTCTGTGATAAGAATAGTCCTTTAAGAAATTAGAGTTTCTGGTGAAAAATCCATGAGGACTGTACATTCATAAAGCTAAATCACATTATATTATCTATATGTTTCACCTATTATTTCAAAAAAAATGCCACATCATCTATTTTGAGCCCTAGGCTGCCTCATTAAAACTAGATAGTTATAAATTATTTGATATTGCTTGGGGAGCACTCTCCAACCCTTGCTGGCTATTAAATACTATCAAATTGTTTTATTATTATTTTTAGGTCACAAACATTCTGTCTTCAGTCACTCAGTTGTTTTTACTTTAATGTCATCCAATAACTACAGGGGCTCAAGGGGAAAGGTAAGTCCCAAAAGTGTTCTCTGTTGCTCTTTATGCACATTTTGATGAAGAGAGAGAGAGAGAGAGAGAGAGTTTGTTGTTTTACCCTCAGTTAAAACAGCCCTAATTTCTCCTTCAGAGAGGGCTTACAGTCTGTGTGCTTAGCACATACATGTTTGCACAATTCCTGGAAATGGTAAAGACAGTTGTGCATATAGTGATGACTAACACTTTGGTACTAACACAGCAAAGTACGAAATCAAAACACGTTCATTTGTTTTTTTGTTTTTTTTTAATTTTTTTTTAACGTTTATTTATTTTTTGAGACAGAGAGAGACAGAGCATGAACGAGGGAGGGACAGAGAGAGAGGGAGACACAGAACCGAAGCAGGCTCCAGGCTCCGAGCCATCAGCCCAGAGCCCGACGCGGGCTGGAAATCACGGTCCGTGAGATCATGACCTGAGCTGAAGTCGGACGCTTAACCGACTGAGCCACCCAGGCGCCCCAGAACACGTTCATTTGTAATCCATGTTGTCTTATGACCACAGAGGTCCAGCCACAAAATGCTTATCCTTAATTTCCTTCAGCGCCTTGTTTCATTTCAGAGCTATGCTAGAATGCTTTTATCCTTTGATTTCGTTCCTAAATTTTCTCCCCAACGTCTCTCTGAACATAAACGGATGCAAAGTGTCATGTGATCAACCAGTATCTAAAGAAAGCTAAGGCAAAACACAATGTGGTTAGCAGCGTTAAACTACAAATTAGGGAATATCAAAATTAAAGTTTTGCTAAAATGCCATTTGCTGCTTTGAAGTTTTCATTCTTTCCTGACTAAAAATATCTAAATACTTCTTCCCTAATTATCTAAATGATGTTATCTACAGTTGAGATCACCCACACTATACCAGAACACTCTAGAGAAACACTTTCCTTTAGATAAGAAAAAGGGAGGCACACAGAAGCATGAGAGAAACAGAGTAGGGAAGTGGGAAAAAAAATAACTTCAGGGAACCAGAATAATGAATTCTGGAGTAGTAAATTTTTGTTCTTTATGCTCGTATTGTCCGAAAGTATAATGAGTAACAAAAAATTACTTTTCCAGAAATGCAAGTTTTGAAACACTAATAAGTTAGGCAGACATATTAGCTCTAGTGCATTATATTCTTTCACTTATCTTTTCTTACATACAGAAAACAAACTGATGGTTGCTGGAGGGGAGGTGGTGGGGGGAGGGGCATCAAGGAAGGCACTTGTTGGGATGAGCCCTGGGTGTTGTATATAAGTGATGAATCACTAAATGCTAAACCTGAAACGAATATTATGCTGTAAATTAATTTAAATTTAAATAAATAAATATTTTTAAGAGGAAGAAAAACTATAATAAAAAAAAAAGTTATATGCCAGGAACAGAACCCTTCCCTGTACGAACACAACCACCTTTGAGACAATCATGCACCTTTAGGGGACACCTGGACACAAAGATACAGTCAAGGATTCATGCTACTTAATTATTGCTGTATGTACCTGTGAGCCTGAGGTCAAAATGAAACTTTGAAACATGGAAGAACGGAAATTAATGCAGCCTGTCTTTTTATTACCTGTGTGTGTGTGTGTGTGTGTGTGTGTGTGCGCGCGCGCGCGTGCATGAAGTGTATACACATGTATACAAGAGAGAAAGAGACAGGGAAAGAGAGAAAATGGAATTTCTGAATACTGGGCATCTTAGGTGCAAGTAGCTTTATGTATCTGCCTGCTTATATAGAAAGTAAGAAGTAAATGTATACACTTGGAAAAACAAAATGGAGTGGCTTTCCTAAAATAAGGGACAAGTGCGGAAATTTAGAGTGTTAGAAGAAGCTTTTGCAAAATACGAAGATGTGTCATCTTTCAATTTTTATAAGAGAATTTGCCTTCTCCCCCAGCCCCGAATTTTACTGAGAACCAAGCAAGAAAGTGTATGTAACTTAGCCAGAATAATTTATCTTTCCATTTCTGTTACAGCTTATACTCTTTACCAAAGTCTATTTATCCCTCTTCTGTCACCTCTGCACTGATTTCTCTCATTGGAACAAGAACACACCTGATTAGGGAGCAGATATCTTGTCCCTGGGTGGTTGTTTTATTTTTACTTAACTATTATATTTCAGAAAAGAGGCTAAATTTGATAATGAGACAAGTGCACCTCAGTTAAATAGCACTTTAGTTAGATATATGCACTGGTCTCTTTCACTTCTTACAAAGCTAAGTGTCACATTCCATATACAAAACCAAAATGACGCCATTACCCAAATCAACTGAGAGATTAACAGGAAACAGCTCTGGCCTCCAACACAAAATCCTCATCAGCTAACAAACCTTGGAAAGCTCCCTTAACTGCTCCCATGTTCATGTTTTTCACCTGTGACACAAGTTTGATAATGCTGACCTCTCAGGATTGCTATGGATGGTGGGCTACACTGGGTTATGGTCACCATGGAAATATTCAACAGTATTTTAATATTGTGATTCACAGTGGCATAGCTTGAGGTAATGATTTCAACTTGGACCCAAGAAGGGAAGGACTCTTCTTGTCCAAAAGGATTGTAAAAACTCCCAACCTTAGGGCCCTCAAGACACACTGGGAGATCACTTTAAAGACTCCAGTGTTGGGATCCATTATTGAATTTAGGAAACAATGGAGTTTTGGTATTGCAGGGCTATTCTTACCTCTAAGTTTATTGATCTAATCAGATGGTCTTAAGGACAGAATGATGTAAGAATAAATGTCTTCTAAATTAGGAGAAAGATAAAACACTCAAGATCTAATGAATGTAAGTTAAATAACTATTGAAGCAAAGGCAAAGAATTATTTATGATTTGGAATTTCTTTCCAGAAAGCAAAAAAAAAAAAAAACAAAAAACCATCTCATAGTAAAAAATGAAGGAACAAGACAGATACCCTGAGGCTGTATAAACTATACAAAATATAGATCTGACCTTCGTCAAATTTAAAAAGTGGTTGTGGAATACAAGGTGGTCAAAGTCAAGTGCCTACTGCATGATGAAAACACATACAGTGGTCTGGAAGGTGAAACATAAGCTTATAAGTAAAAAAGGAAGTTCCATTACCAGAGAGCTAGAAGATATTTTTAATTCCCTAAATGGAGTACCTACTACAAGTAAGAGTTGAGAAGTCTAATGCCATCATAGGAAGGAGGCAGCTATCAGGGCAAGAGAAGAGAGCTGAATAGTTATTCCCCCTATTGGCTTGAGGACCATTGAAATGAGGTAGGTACCTGTTCTTCATTCAACCCTCTACTACCCCCATCACCTCTTCAAAAGTAAAGTGAGCTGTCAACCATAAAATATCTGTCCTGGAATGTGCACTAGGTATCTAGGTATCACACAGGTAAAGGCACGGTCTGACATACACAATTTTTTTAAGCAAGATAAGAATTGATATTTCACATTTTGGTTGTAAAATGCACCGGCAGTGTCTTTTAAGTAAATTTTTGAGAATTTTATTTAATGTTTATTTATTTTTGAGAGAGAGAGAGAGAGACAGAGAGACAGAGTGTAAGCAGGGGAGGGGCAGAGAGAGAGAGAGAGGGAGACACAGAATCCAAAGGGGGCTTGAGGCTCTGAGCTGTCAGCACAGATCCCAATACGGGGCTCGAACTCACAGACTGCAAGATCATGATCTGAGCCAAAGTCAAACACTTAACTCACTGAGCCACTCAGGAGCCCTGGGAATTTTTTTTTTAAAAAAAACCACATGTAAGACAAATTATGTCATTTATATAATCAAATATTTAAGGGTATCTAATAACTTAAACACATGCATCATATTGATTTGAACTTTAAGTAAGAAGAGTAGCTATTGATTATATTTCCCTTCAACACTGAAAAGTTTTAAAAGTAAAAAAGAAAATGCATCAAAATATAATTTGGATTTTGCTGAACACAAAGCTTTTAAGAAATGTGTGTGAAGTTTCATGAATCCTGAAATTTTCTCCACTCCTAAGAAGAAAGAATTGAGTCAATGCTAAGAAAGCAATCCCTTCCAAGAGCACCATGCAGATAAATGTTAGAGTCTTAGAAATAATGATGTTAATTTACAAAACGATACCATGGCCTTATAATCTGCCATCATAGCTTTCCCCCTTAAGACAAAAGAAGGCATTTGTGTGTGCCAAACAGAGAGATAAGAGACAAGGTAACCTGCCGCTATGCATCTGTGAGATTTATGCCGGCAGAAAGAAATGGAGCTTTGGAGAACCAGTCCAGAGGCAGACATGCATCACTGACTGAAAATGATTTTGGGGTGGGATGGAAAATGATCCACGGACAGGATAGCAAGAGCTTTCTGACAGAGCTATTACTAAACGTAGAGAACCCTTCTGCACTCTTTAAATTTGAATTTCTTCATTATGCATAGCAAAATCCAAAATGCCTCATCACATTAAAGATTCATTCTAGAGGGCTTAAATGGTGCCAGGGAAAGGGTGCTTTATGGGTTTATGTACAATGTTTTGACGACTGTACCATTATTTTGGCTTATGAGAATGCACTTTTAAACTAATCCAGAAAGTTGACCTTTTGTGGCTCATTGCGTGTGTGTGTCTGCTTTGAAATAACTTATATGTATCCTGTTTCCTTAGTTAATTGTAATGTTGGTCCACTGCAGTAATAAAACTGTTATATATTGAGTATCTGGGATGGACCACTCTGCAGTGGTATATTATAACTGTTTATAACTTTGTAATGCCTTCATAAATGTGATTCATTACACTAATAAACATGCAAGACAATGGCAGCGTCTTGCTGTTTCTTTGCCCAAGTTGCTTGGGCCTTGATACTCAGACATGACTTTCACCTCCACCTTGAACAGAATCTTTGAACATCTGTGATTTGGTTTCACAGACTAATTTTAGTTTGTATTTTCCCCAACATTATAGAATCTCATAAAAAAAGATTATAATAGGATGCATTAGAATTGCTTGTAATTAAGGAAAAATATCCCTTATGGGAGAATATAGACAGATCAAAAGGTGAGAAAGCAGGACCTCCATTTTTAAAAGCTTTTTACAAAACAGAAATTTATACTGCAGGAAAGAAGACTGATAGTGAATTACTTGCTTTTCAATAAACACGGGGTGTTGGGAGAGGCTGGGTCGAGGAGAGAGCATTTTTACTCTATTTCCAGTAGAGACAGAAATTAAAGAAACGAAATCAAATTGTAGAGTTGTTTTTGTGTGTGTAAGAAAAGAAGGGCATAGTTTCTGCTTCTGTGTTTATGATTACTTGGACTGTTAAAAGCACTACATAAAAAGACACTCTGCAAACATTCTGTGGAAATGTCTAAAAATAGAGTTCCATTAATAAAAAATTACCTAGCAATTTTTTCCCCTAAAGGAGAGAATAACTGAATGGTCTGTGTCTGGTTTCAATAGTCTGTTTTGTGGGGATTTGCAGCTTCCCAAAATCCTGTGTTAAGGTTTTAATGTCCCCAGTAAGTGCCAACCAATTACAAGAACACATCTGAAAAAAGAAAGGAAGATATTGGGACTCATCCACATTCACAAATGAAATTAACCCACAATGTAGTCTTAGCCCTGGGCATTTAAGACTGCTGAGCTGTACCCTTGTCGCACCCAACATGTGTCACATCTATATAGTGGTATGGGGTGAAGTTACACAGGACATCCTAATTTGTCTGCAGTCTAGTCTACTTGACCAGCCTTGATATTCTACTCTGTTTCTATCAATTTCAAATTTAGGGTTTGGACCATACTTCTTATAGTTGCCAGGTGGGGTCCTGCCTAATCATATCGACTATCATAAATCCAATAGTCAGATGTCCTGACATTTTTTTATTTGTGAAACAATGATAAAACTTGCCTTGCACAGTTTTTCTGAAAGCTAAATGAAGTTTTATGAAATAAAGCATATAGAGCTGAAATATAGAAGATGCTCTAATCATTGGCTGTTTCCTCCCTGTGCTTCCAAACACCACCACAGACCCCACTTAGTCATTGACAATTGCTAAAGAACACTACAGCCCTCTGAACTTAGATATTAGGTCATTTGGTCACTACTGAGGTTCATTTAGTCCTTCCAATTTCAGCTGTTCTTAGTTTTCTCAAACACTTCCGCATAAGCCTGCCACTGAGGTTCCAGGGTGCAATACAACTGAATCAGACTAAGCTAACATTATTCTATAATAATAAAAACATGCACAAAGTTCTGAGTCCAATTAACGTGTGAAAGAATGTGCAAGACCGGCATTACATGAAATGATAAAAGTTGTCCAGTCATTAGCTTACTCCAGTCATTATAGCTTACTACTTTATAGTAAGCTATAAAGTAGTAACAGCATGGTGTTGTGGTGTTTTGCCATTTGTAGTTATGACTATATCACAAAAATTGCATAGAGGATGGGATGCTAAATCAAACTGTACTGGGTAAGGTTTTTACACTGGTGAGAAATGACATTAAATTATTTCCGAACAGACTATACGTCTTTAAGTATGCATATTCTAGTTGGTAGAGCAACCATTGGCAAACAGATAAATGAAATGAAGATGTAAAACCGGGACCTAAAAAAAAAGATATAAAATAGAATACTTAAAAATATGTGATCAATCCAAAAAAAAACAGCAGGTGGAAATCTCTGGAACAAAGAAGAAATTGGACAGATAAAGACAAATAGCCAGATGGTAGACTTAAACTAAACAATACCGATATTTAACATTAAATGTAAATGGGTTAAATATTCCAAACAGGAAACAGACATTTTGAGAATCAATTATTAAGAGCAATCAAGAAAGACCTAACTAGTGGCACCTGGGTGACTCAGTTGGTTGAGTTTCTGACTCTTGATTTCAGCATATAAGCATGTAAAAAAAGTGGAATCATATTATCAACCAACTTAACTTAATAAAAATTATAGAACACTATACTTAGCTGCAGAACATACATTACTTTCAAGTGTACTTGCAACATACATCAAGGGAGACACTATGGCAGGTCACAGATGTCTCCACATACTTCAAAGAATTTAAATCATAAAGCATACCTAAGCATACAACTAGAAATCAAGAACAACAACAAAAAAATCCTTACTTATTTCTAAATTAGGAAACTTAAATCTACATAAACCTATAGTCAAAGAAGAAAGAATGAAAGCATTTAGAAAATATGTTCAGGTGAATAAAAATGAAAGCACAGCATAAAATTTGTAGGATGTAAATATAGTAATGGTTATCTTTACAGGTTTGTGCTAGAAAATCAGTATCTAAAATTAGTAATGTAAGCTAAGGATTGACAAACTTTTTCTTTAAAGACAAGTATTTTAGGCTTACGGAAAATGGTCTATATAACAACTATTTAACTCTGGCATTGATAAACAATAGAAAAACATACATCTGGCCTGTGGGTTGTAATCTGTGGACGATGATCTAATCTCCCATGTGAAGAAGTTAGGAAAGAAAAAAAAAAAAAAAGCAATATCCACAGGAAGTAGAAGAGGATAAATAATGAGTAGAAAATAAAATAAATCAATAAAAATAAAATAACTGAGTAAATCAACAAAACCCCAAATTTGGTTCTTTATATTGTTTAATGTAATTGGTCAACCTAGCAAAAATGATCCCGATATAGAGAAAATATTAACTACCAACAACAGAAATGAAAAATTGGTCATTACTACAGATCTTACAGTCACTGAAATGAAAAAGGTATTGACGCTTATTTAAAAAAACACAAAAGAAGTAGAAACTAATTAAATTTGTAATAGAAAATTTTCCTCACAAAGATAACTATGGGCACATAGATGAGCATAGTATCTCCTGGGAATACTATTAAACATCTAGTGAACAAATAATGCCAGTATTACACAAACTTTTTCAGAAAGTGGAGGTGGGGAACAGAACACTACAAAACTCATTTTATGAAGTCAGAATAACACAGAAACGAAAGCTGGACCAGGACATTTGAAGAGAAAAAAATTGACAGACCGATATCCCTCATCAATATAGAAAATTCCTTACAAAGTCTAAGAAAATCAAATTTAGCAATACATAAAATGAGATAATAAATCATGGCTAGTAGAGTGTATCCAGAAATGCAAACTTGATCTGCTATTTAAATATCAATAAGTATAATTCATCACGTTAATAAAGGAGATAAACTATGCTATCATGTCAGTGGGTATAGAAAAAGTCATTTGACAAAATCTAACACCCATTTGTAATAAAATCACTCAGCCATCTACCAATAGAAGGAAATTTCCTGAATGTGGTGAGTACCTGTGAAAAACCTACAACTAACATGTTTAATGGTGAACATGAATACCTTTGCCATAAGACTATAATCAGGATGACATTAAACGTGTCTATTTTCACCTTCTATTGAGTTTTGTGCTAGAGATTTTATTGAGTGAAGTAATTTAAAAAATAAATAAAATGTATAAAGTTTGAAAAAGGAGACATAAAACTCTACTTGCTGAAAACATGCTTGTGATAAATATCTGAAGGAATCTACAAAAACACTAAACCCAATAAGTGAATTCAGAAAGGCCTCAGGATATGAATTCAGCATACAAAATTCACTTGGAATGCAATGGCAACAAAAATGGGAGAAAATGAAATTAAAAATAAATATCACAGAAGAGGCACCTGGGTGGCTCAGTTGGTTAAACGTGTGACTTTGGCTCAGGTCATGATCTAGTGGTACATGAGTTCTAGCCCTGAGACAGGCTCTGTGCTGACAGCTCAGAGCCTGGCTGAAGCCTGTTTCCGATTCTGTGTCTCCCTCGCTCTCCTCCCCTCACTCACTTTCTGTCTCCCCCTCTCTCTCTCTGTCTCTCACAAATAAAATAGACACTGAAAAAAATGTTTAACAAATAAAAATAAATATCACAGAAACATATAAACCACTTAGAAACAAGTTTAGTAACATGTTAAGAACTCTACACTAGGGGTGCCTGGGTGGCTCAGTCAGTTAAACCTGTGACTTTGGCTCAGGTCATGATCTCACGGTCTGTGAGTTTAAGCCCCACATCAGGCTCTGTGCTGACAGCTCAGAGCCTGGAGCCTGCTTCAGATTCTGTGTCTCCCTCTCTCTCTGCCCCTCCCCAACTTGTGCTCTGTCTTTCTAGGTCTCTCAAAAAATAAATAAATGTAATAAAAAATTTAAAAAAAAGAACTCTACACTAAAAACCACTGAACATTGCTGTGAGAATTCAAAGAAAAAAGCAAAAAGAGAGAGATACGACATTTATGTGTAGGGATAAGCAGTATTTTAAATATGGAAATTCTATTTCAATTATTTTTATAAAATAAATGCTTTATCAACCAAACTGCTGTCTGGTTTGGTGTTTGTTTTTGTTTTGTTTTGTTTTCAGGGTGGGAGGGGGAGTAGAAATCAACAAGCTAATAACATTTATATGGAAATACAAAGTATCCAAATTGTCAAAACTTTCCTGAAAAACAAGTACAATTTTGGAGGAATTAAATGACCTGATTTTAAGTCTTACCGTAACACTTAAGCTTTAATGAGTCTGCTGTTAATGTAAATATAAGCAAAAGGAACAAGAGAACACAAGAGAGAGTCCAGAAATGGATTCACATAAACATGGTCAAGTACTACTTCACTTAAGAGTCAAAGGAATCTAAAAGCTTTATGACCATCACTTCAATAGCAACCCATGCCTCACACCATAAACCAAATTTAGCTAAGCATGGACTGCAGACTTAAGCATAAACCTAAAAATATAAAGCTCCTGGAAACAAGCGGGAGAGTATCTTGGCAACACTGTTGTAAATAGACAAAGACTTCCTGAATAAATGCAAAAAACACTAACCTTGAAAGACAACACAGTTAATAATTTAGACTTCATCACAATTAAAACAAGAAAAAAAAAACCTTAGCTCCTCAAGGAGGTAAACCATTGAATGTACGAGGATCTGCTTCCAGCGATTATCTACACTAACAACTAGCTAAGTTTGGGGTTTCCTGGACACAAAGACGTGAGAAAAGCAATCTATTTGGTAGATAGTATCAGGAAACACGAGAGAGAAAGTAGGGAAATACGATGAGCAAATAAGAGAGTCAATAACGGTTGGGTTGTATCATAAAGAATGCAAGAGCTCGATCCCACTGCAATACACCGGGGCAGCGTTTAAAATGCCCCTTAGAGATGTCCCAGCTAAGTGACAAAGAAATGATGCTATTCATCCCTTGACAATGGAACTCACTGGCTGGAAAGTGTTCCCCGGGATATGAACTCCTGACACTTCCCTGCTTGAGCTGTACTTGTTCCCTCCACCAAAAAAAAGCTCTGAAGAAAAGAGAAGAGTAGAGCAGAAGTATAGATTCCGAAAAATAATTCCCCTACAGCCCTTTTAGGACTAAAACCTCCTATAAGGCATCAGGGAACAACGTGAGATAGAGGCAGAGTTCAGAAGCCAAGGGTGGGAGGCCCCACAGGGTGAGGTTTGAAGACTCATGTAGGGATGCTGGCTGTTTGCTTTGTTCCTTCCGCCTTAACGGCTTCCCTGTGTGCCCTTCCTCCTCCTACAGAACTCCTGTTACTCAAAACTCACTTTACAAATCTTCCCTCATCGTTTCCCAGCACATCACATCCCCAGAAAAAGCACACTTGACGTCTTACACGTGGCCTTCAAAGTATCCCTCCCAACTGAAATTAATGACACAAGAATATAATTTATTATTCACTTTTGTCTCATACTGAAACATTATTCCTATAAATGTGGGGAATTTTATGCATTTTTGTTATATATTTTATATTTATATATGCTTATATATATATATATGTTTATACATTAGAAGTTTATACTTTTTTTACTTTCCATGGCTTTATCTTTAACCCTTAACACTATGCCTAAAACAGACTAGGCATACAACACATATTTGTTCAACTCATGCATTAATAAAGTGACTAAGAACTACGGAATATTTCAGATTACCTAAGGATGGGTTTCCTTTGTAAATTATGTAAAAGAGACAGCTATCCAAGGACAGCTACTTGCCCAAGGAAACGAACGGACCATGGAATGAATAGACCATTAAGATGTCCATCTTAACAAGTGACAAGGAGAATTCTGATAGGAAACACGTGGACAGAGGTAAAACGTGCACAAACACATGGAAAATCTACTGATGTTAAAATATACATGTAAGGAATTTGAACAGATAAACTGAAACAAAAACAACAAAACATTCGAAGAGGACTGCATAAGATCCTCAGCACATATAAAATGGACCATTGTTAACTTGAAACGAGAGCAAATGCCGTGATACTATATAGAGAAAACCCTGAAGACTCCACCGAGTCAAGTACCAGAATAAGTGAATTCAGTCAAGTTGTAGGATACAAAAATCAAAACGCAGAAATGTGTTGCGTTTCATACACTAAAATGAACTAGAGAACTTAAGGAAACAATTCTGGGGTGCCTGGGTGGCTCAGGTGATTAAAATCCGACTTCTGATTTCAATTCAGGTTATGATCTCATGGTTCATGAGTTCTAGACCCATGTCGAGCTCTGTGCTGATAATGCAGAGCCTGCTTGGGATTCTCTCTCTCCCTCTCTGCCTTTCTCTCTCTCTCTCTCTCTCTCTCTCTCTCTCTCTCTCACACACACACACACACACACACACACACACACACACCAAACTTTAAGAGAAAAAGAAGGGGCACCTGGGTGGCTCAGTCAGTTAAGCATCCAACTTCGGCTCAGGTCATGATCTCACGGTCCGTGAGTTCGAGCCCCGCGTCAGGCTCTCTGCTGACAGCTCAGAGCCTGGAGCCTGTTTCCGATTCTGTGTCTCCCTCTCTCTCTGACCCTCCCCTGTTCATGCTCTGTCTCTCTCTGTCTCAAAAATAAATAAACATTAAAAAAAAAGAGAGAGAAAAAGAAAACAATTCCATTTACAATTGCATCAAAAAGAATAAAATATTTAGGAATGAATTATTATTATTCTGGTCTTTTTATTTATCTCTTGATTTGTAAGGTCCATCTCACAACAAAGGGAAGCAGAAATATGGATTATGCTTGATTTTTATTTTCTCCTTTATATATATATATATATATATATATATATATATGTATGTATACACACACACACACACACACACTATCTATAGGGACCCACATAGTATTTGCACAATAAAAATAATTAAAAAGCAGACACAGCTTATTTACAACAGGAATAAACCACTGTTCTCTGTGTGCTCATTTCAGTGAACGTGAGTCCTAGGCCACAGCGTTTGCCTTTTATTTGATAGTAGGCAGGTCGCTACTGTGCGTCTAGATCAAAGTCTGTAGAGAAGTTTTGAGAACTGAATCTTTAGATGAATTATCTACAGAGCACTTCATACACGGAAGTTTGTCAGCCACTTAAAATCCAAGGTACTTTTATTTATTGCGGCACAAAACTAGAGTCTAAGAAGCAAAGTCCAAGAGGCGGGGATGAGTGGTCATGAAGAAGTTAAACATACAACAAAGATAAAAAGAAATGTGGTGGCTCCTGGGTGGTTCAGTCGGCTGAGCATCCGACCTCGGCTCAGGTCATGATCTCATGGTTTGTGGGTTCAAGCCCCGCATCGGGCTCGGTATTGACAGCTCCCTCTCTTTTTCCTGCCCCTCCCCCAGGTGTGCTCTTTCTCCCACAAAAATAAATAAACATTTGTTTTAAAAGTGGAGGAGGAAAAAAGAATAAAAGTAAAATGTCACCAAAACAACCACAAAAGCCTTGTCCTTTTCGACTAAATTTGTCAGACAGGGTTACTGAACGCCTTTTCCGTAGTCCTTGTCACTATCTTTATGAAACATGTTTTGACGTTTTCCATCTGAGTCACCTTTTTATGCATGTGCTGGACACGGTCAATGTTGCCCTTTGTCAACAGAGAATTATCCAGATATGGTAGCGACCAACGCAAAGTACCCTAAAGTGCATGTTTGGTCTGGACATACATTTTTACAACTGCTGCCCAGATTGTATTAACTCTGAGAAGTTGCATGTGTATTTCTGCCTCACAGTGAGTTTGCAATCAATTTAACTCTAGAGCTATAGCCCAACGAATAAAAATCAGATAAGTTCAGGTATTTCTTACATATACTTCTATAACTGATTTTTCAAATTAATTTTACGCATATCAACTTCACAATGTATCTCTGAGATTTCATTATAACCTATCAAGTTAGTGCAATTCTGGGTAATAATACTGCATTGCCAACAGTCTGCCAAATGAGTAAAGCATTTTACTTTTTACATGTCATTTACTACCTTTACCGTAATTAACTCCGTATTTATTTACTCATTAGAAACTCTACAAGGCTAGGTAATTTAACAGTGACCACACAGGGAATAAATAGCAATGCTAGCAAATGAACTTGGGTCTATCAGAGTCAAAAAAACGCTTTTTCTTTCAAAGCATTGTACGGGTTTACAATGCAGTAGAATATTACTTCCTTCTCTCAACATTCTTCTTTTTTTCAGATCATTACCCGAGTTATTTATAAACTAGTTAAGCATGGCAGGTGCCAAGGACAGAGCTCTGTGGCATGTCACCAGAGAACTCTTCTTTTGTGTGCCGGCAATGACCCATTAGTCAATACGCTGAGAACAGTAATTCCACTGGCCACAAGCTGACCTAATTTTGCCAAAGCCCAATCCATACATCATCATCATGTTTACAAGAAGACCTTGAGAGACTTTGTCAAAAAGCTTGCTGAAACGTGAAACATTATGTCTACCCGCAGCATTTCCCAAATTGTGTTACTCTTGGAAAATGTGGGTCACCACTATTTAAGAGATTGTACTCAGTTTTTGTCCTTCAAGACTCGTCAAAGTCCTTACCGTGTTAGGGTCCATCGTGCCTCTAAAAGACTGTATGTCCGCTATAATGTCCTTTGCCAGAGCATTTCCCCCTTTTGGCAAGCGTGTACTGGATCTATTATAAGGAAAATGTCTTACGGAATATACTCTGCTCATATATATGATCACTGGCTCCGTGATCAGTTTCAGTTTGAAGTCTCTGAGACAATGTGAACTGCAGTCAGTTTGGCCTCACTTTATACATCGTTGATGACCTGATTTACATATAAACATACGCAAACACACATATATGAGTGTCTAACACACACACGCACGCACACACACACACACACACACACTCATACCGTTAATGCATTCCAGAATTCTGGTAGACACTGCATCAAATTAATCGTGTTTGTTTCCTTCAGGGTGCTCCACAGGTGGGCTGCTTTTGTGTGCCCATTCTCATTTCTGTGCGTTGAAGCGACACGCGAAAAGTGGCAAGCACCTGCCAAGGCTTCAGTGTCAAGCACTCTCCTAAGGACAGCACGTAATAATAACTCCACGCATCTCCACTCTCTCGAAGTAGCCAGACCACTCAGTAACGTATCTTGCTTACTTGGTTTCAGATCCTTCTCACTACTTCAGCAAAATAACTCTGAGAAATAGTCTTCTGTGCCTCTTACTTCCTATAGATTTTCTCCAGTATTTTATGTGCGTGTATGATTTATTATTGCTGCCTTCAGATTCATTTTGGATTTCCCTTCAGTATTTCTCCTAGTCTTCGTTTGAGCTATTTGCTTTCCAGAATCGGGGTTGCCCGTGAAATATTAGTCGCGAAGTAACAAAACAGAAGTGTCTCTGAGCTACTTATCTCTTACCTGGGCACGGGGGGAGGGAGAGAACATCAGTTCATGGCAGTGGAAAGAAAGCGCACTGGACACGTCTTATTCCTTTTCACAGGTCCTCTCAAACCATCCTTTACCCTAATTGTTGCTACACTAGTTGCACGCACAAAGTTGTACCCTTACCACTAAGCACCTGTGCGTCTTGCTTCCTTCTCAGGGCTATCAGTTCACCACAGGACACCCCTGTGGGAACTCTCATGGCGGTCACGTATGCAAAGCCAGGAAGAGAGAGGGAGTTACACACAGGTGACTCCTGACCTACGGGGCACGAGAGCTAATGGATGAATGTTCTTCCTTGATGCTCCTTACTGTTCTCAGGCTCATTCTACAAGTCAGAAGGTCCCAACAAGAACGAGCCCCAGTTGCCCACAGTGGGAGTGATTATACACCCTTCTCTTTTTTTAATGTTTTAATGTTTACTTATTTTTGAGAGAGAGAGGGAGACAGAGTGTGAGCAGAGGAGGGACAGAGAGAGAGGGAGGCACAGAATCGGAAGCAGGCTCCGGGCTCTGAGCTGTCAGCACAGAGCCCGACGCGAGGCTCCAACTCACCTGAGCCGAAGTCGGACTCTGAACCGACTGACACGCTCTGGCGCCCCAATTGTACATCTTTCTAAAATCACATTCCCCTTCTCTGAAATTACTTTTTACTCCCTTTAGCCTCTTACTTCTGCTCCCTGGGGCCGCCTCACAAATTAACTACCTGGAGGCAAGCCCTGGTCTTTAGCTCTGTCATGGGGAAACCCCAGGCTAGGACAGGAAGCACCATGGCCCTCATGTTTTGTACTATGTGACATTCAATTTTGGCTCTTTTTTTCCAGTAGGAAGTTTTCTTGCCAAAATGGGATTCCAATTCAACCTCAAATGTCCCAATATTCAGTGACCCTTCTGCGCTCATACAGAAGATGCAGCTGTCAAATAGTGTACAAATATAGACAAAGAGGACACTGTGTACTCAAAAGAACAAGATAAAAGCCCAGGATCACAGCTATTATCCAGCGGAGGGCGGGGGACACAGTTTAGAAGAGCAAATTCCCAGAGAGAAATCAACTGATAAACTGTGGGCTGCAATATCACCTTCATCATTTTTATCAGTGCATTAAATCTGGAAGCACCTGTCCCGGTGCATTTTGGGTGGGACAAGTCATTGTGGCACATTGCCCGGGGATGTAGGTTGAGACACAATCCTTCCCTTAGTCACATGGGCCAGGGAACTGGTTGCAAATATTTCTTCTAAACCCGTTCTAGACAAATGCGTTCAATTGTCCTTCAGAGCTATTCACAGAAACCCCTTTCCATCCTTTGTCCTCCTCTAAAATCTAAAATTCGAGCACCCGCCTACCAATCACAACACAGAGTTCGTAACATGGGTCCATGCTACTGATCTATCTTTACCAGGGCGTTTTGGGGTGTAGGTAACAGAAGAATCAACTTACGTGGAATTCATGAGTAAGAAAGTGTTTTATCTCCTGCAAACATAAAAAACGCACACAAAACACAACAAAACAAAACTCAAGGACTTGGGTACCGTGGGTTCTAAGCAGCTCAGTGATGGTGACAAGGGCCCAGGGTCTTTCTGTCTCCAGGCTGTCAGCTACTTCTTTACCCAATTTGCCAGGAAGCTGCCATTGTCCCCGCTCTCATTTTCATACTGCCGACGTTCATTTGCGGCAAGGATACCCTGGGACTTTTCTTAGGAGTATGGGTTCTTTATGTCAAAACTCTGGTTTCTCGGTAGCAAGAATTTGGTCATGTGACCCCAACAACACATATTGCTGGCAACAGAAATTAAGTCCTCATGGCTAACTTAGACGAAGAGTCCAAGCTGGCCTCAGTGTTGAGGAGTCAACCACAGTGTCGAGAACACAGATTTTACTTGCTATATTAGAATCAAAAGCTCTTAGATCCAGAGTAAACAAAACTGGATAAAGAGCCCCCTTAACGAAATGAAGCTTGTTTGCTGCACACACAGGAACACAAAATTATTTTCACGCCACAGGAAAACCTGGTTCGGAAACATTTCTAGCACAATTCCCCCAGATCAAAGCCTTCGCTGCAAGACCCAGATCATTATCTGAATGCTGAGCATAATGAGGTCACTATAAACAACACTTCTTTTTGTTTTTATTGGCTTCCATGTCACAAAGTTACCCACTAGAGAAGTTCTTTGAAGTTCAAAAGAGGACAAATCAATAGCTGATGTAAGGAACCTGTCTCATACCTTTTTAAAATATATCCCCATATAATTTGTGTACCCATGCATCTGATTGGCAATTGTGAAGGTTCTGTCCAGAAGTCCGGTCATGGGGTTGAGGTCAGGCCCAACATGAGTGAACACTTATTAATAGGCCAGTTGCAACTCATACGGTGAGGAAGCTCTCACATTTTTCTGGGGGCTTCTCTCCAGCTTGAATCTTCTGTCATTTTGACAATGGAATCTCATTTGCAAGGCAAGGATAAAAAAGACAAATCCACATCTTGACATCTTCTGACGTCTCTCTGGAGGTGATGAATCCCTGTTTTGGGTAAGGCTCAAAATAATTGAGCAAATGAAAGTAAATGAGAGAACGGTTTTCACGGGAGCTTTAGTCTTCACAGTCTGTCAAAGCATCTTGTCAGGTTACAAAACAATGATTTAAATCCCAAATGCAACTCGTCTTGCACCCAGGTGCAAGGTAGTTACACATGCGTGCTCAAGACACATGCAAGTAACAGAAGTATTCTCTCAGGTCACGGAATACGCCGTGTTGTATCCTCATAGTGGTAAACGACATGAAAGAAACAGACATGTTCAGAAGTCCAAATCGCTATAGCACAGAAAATACAAAATTACTACATTTATATTATTATTTGAAACGGATTTGATTGACATTCTAGAAAAAAAAAAATTGACCTAGAGACTAGTCTGAGTTCCAACCATGCTGCAGATCAGCCAAGAAGACAGGGCATTTGTCTTCAGAGGTTTTAAATCTTTTTCATTTATAATCCATGTTAACGATTGATTACGTGTCTGTGCTTATGGAATGACCTTTTTCCACGTCAACTCAAAACTAGCTATACCGAGAAGTGAAGTTCCGTCGATCTCCGCTGACTGGTATGATAATTAGTAAACAAAATTTTTTTTTTTTAATTTTTTTTTTCAACGTTTATTTATTTTTTGGGACAGAGAGAGACAGAGCATGAACAGGGGAGGGGCAGAGAGAGAGGGAGACACAGAATCGGAAACAGGCTCCAGGCTCTGAGCCATCAGCCCAGAGGCCGACACGGGGCTCGAACTCACGGACCGCGAGATCGTGACCTGGCTGAAGTCGGACGCTTAACCGACTGCGCCACCCAGGCGCCCCAGTAAACAAAAATTTTATTTTTGACCGAACTCCCTAGAATATGTATGCTCTACTTGTATTTCCCCCTTGAAAACAAAAGTAAGTGTACCATTGACCCGCACTGGTTGAAAAGAAACAGCTACCGTAAAGGCCGCCTGCCATTGGCTTCAATCTTTCACTTAAATTTTATTGACCACTTATTTCCAAACACTGGAGAAAGAGTAATAAACAAGATGGAAAAAATTCACTGGGCCCAGGAGAACCTACACTCTGGTGGTTGAATTCACTCATAGGAGTTTTGTGAATGGAGACCCTGATCCAAGTGTCCGGGCTCACTGGGGGCGGTGGAGAACTCAGTTGGTTGACAACGAAAATTGTTCTCCTGCCTCCAGAATTAACACTGATCAACTCCCAAACTGATGTTTATAGTGAGAAGGTGCACTGGATTGTTACTTTGCAGTTCTTAGAAACTCTCTTTCCCATTGTCTCCCTCTTGGAAACGTAGTCAGCTATGCATCCTCAAAACTTCGTTCACTAATTTGTGGTATTCTACAAAGTACTAGTTAAGAACACGAAGTCTCAGTACTCAAAATGACACATTTACATAAATGTTGTCACCAATTAATTGCCCTATCGTCATTTAGTCAATGAAGAGAAGGTAAACATCTCTCAGAAGCCTAAAGGCAGCAAAGGCAGGTGGATGATAAGGAGCTGGGTCTCATAGAATCTCATCTCTGCTAATTGTCACTGAAAAATGTTTGTTTAACCAGGAATCTCAAATCATCCTCCTCATTTAAAGAGAACTACAAGGGGCACCTGGGTGACTCAGTCAGTGGAGTGTCTGACTCTTGGTTTTGGCTCAGGTCATGATCCCACGCTCCTGGATCTAGCCCCGTGTTGGGGTCTGCTTAAGATTCTCTCTCTCTCTCCCCTCAGCCCCTCTCCCCTGCTTCACTTGCTCTCGCTAAAAAAAATAATAATAGTAATTAAAAATAACTTAGAAAATAAAATTTAAAGAAAACTAGAAATGTGTGCTCTTATTCTTTGCATTGGCTAATAGTGACAAATCCAGGGGCAGCGCAATAAACTTTTGATACTTATTCAATGAGTATTTATTGAGCAGCTACTATGGATAGACATTTTTCCAGGTGCCTGGGATACGGTGATAGGCAAAATAAGACTCTGGAGAAGCTTACGTTCATTTAACACCCTCACAACCTCTTGAAATGGGTGCCATTATTAATCTCATTTCTTAGAAGATAGTATAATTGGATTTAAAGGTTAATTAATTTGTCTGATGTCATACAGCCATTAAGTTCAAAGACAGGCTGTGAACCCAGGTCCCTATGAGTCTAAAGCTTGAATCTCTAATTACTTTATAAAACCCAATGCATAATACATTCTAGTTGACCACAGACTCTCACAATGTCCTTAATCTTAAAGATTATCAAATATAAAGACTAAAAAATACGGAGTTGAATATGTTAAAAAGAATTAGCTTCAGCAAACCAGCTACTTCTTTCTTGAATCCCCATTTCAAAAGCTTACAGCCACAGTAACAAACGTTACAGGCACTATGAAATAAACAGTAAGTGGAGAGGGCTAGGGAGTCAGGAAAACTTCACGTCTGCTTTTTTCTTGCTGCTTACTACACGGGTGATGTTGAGCAATTACCTAATGCCTCCAAGTTGTGGTTTACTATAAAACGGTGTGGACAATACTACCTACCAAAGCAAGCGGTTATGCCCCTCAGGAAATGAGGCTGTATGTCCACAGCTTAGCACAAGGCCTGACCCAGAGTTCACACTCCAAAGAACTTTGACCTGACTCTTTGTACTCCTAGGTTTGCAAGTGACACATAAGGCAGAAGAACTGCCCGTGTTACAGATAAAGGTACCCGGTGCATTTAGCGAGGCTAAACCGTGGTTTTTCATAGCTCTTGTTTTTTTCACAGCCTTAGAAGTTTCACAGGCACATACCCTTGAGAGAAGAGATTTGAGGTCTTCATCTTAAAGACACCTAATTACTTGCCTCATGCTTAATTTATAGGCACAGAAGAGCATGCATTTGCATTACAGGATAGGTACCAAAATTTGTAGAAAATGACCTGAAACTAAAAACACTTTTAACATGAAACTAGTTACACTTCTGATAAATAATGCATTGTAGAAAATTTCAAGTGATAATTTCTTGCTTTTAAACTTAAAAAATAAACCTGATGGTCAGCTTTTTAGCTTTAAAAGGGTGATTCTTTGTATGTATGGTTTATGTATATATGCATATGTGAGTATGTGTGTGTGTGTGTGTGTGTGTGTGTGTGTGTGTGTGTATACATAAAATCTCCAGATGTGTCTAGTAATCTCAGAGTGTGGAGAGTTTAAGTATATACCAATTGGAAAGCCATAACAAACAAAATTGATGTGTTTGAATTCATAGAAAATCGAAGTCACATGTGAAAAAAAAATGGCAACAAACTTTAAAACATACTACAAACCAAAAGAAGAATACTACCACATGTGATATACAAAATTGTTTCTCTTCTATATAGGTAGGTTTCAAATCAGCAAAGAAAACGTTATTTCTATCCTATATAGGTAGGTCCCAAATCAGTAAGGAAAAATGACAAATTCTTAGGGAAAAGAATGGGCATTGGATGTAAAAGACGTTTCCTATGAGAAAAAACCAAACCACAAATGGCACTGATGTATTTGAAAAATGTTCACATTTACTCACAACTGAAAAACTGCAAACCAAAACCAAAGGTTATTTTTTTTTACTACTGTGATCAGCATCCATCAAAAAGCAAATTAATACCCAGCATTGGCAAAGTGTGGGGAAAGAGGCATTCACTGTTCTTAGGAATATAAATTTCTGTATCCGCTCTGGAGAGAAACTCAACAAAATATTAAGCAAATATATACCACAATACTAAAAGCAAGTATCTTTTTAATTAGTATTTCTACTTCTGGATTTTATTTTATAGACATGTAAACTATAGACACAAAATATTTCCATGAAAACTTTTATCATTGTTTATGGAAGCCAAAGACTAGAATCTGCATAGACAGCCATCAAGATTAGACAGGCAAAGCAGATTATAAGAGAGCCAGACAATAGTTTAAAAGGTAGATCTATTTATATAGGCTATGATGGAATTATCTCCAAAATATATTAAGAGGAAAAAAAGCCAGCAAGACAGAGAAACTCCTTTACCATAGTAAGCTCCCATGGGGGTAAAAAAGAAGATATATTTGACAGCCAAAGAGAAAAGAGATTTATTTTTCAAGTTTGTGTATTCATTGCATTTTTATTTTTAAGTTGTGAAAATGTATATAATTGGGTACTGCTCAAAGAAGAATGTTAAATCTAAATAGAACAAAGATGATTGAAGAGAGAGTAAGGTTCACAGATACCTCTTTACTATGCGTTCTAGAGAAAGTTCTAAAAAAGATGAACATGAATAATAATGACATAATAAAAAATTCCCAAACCAAAGATCCCAATCTTCACAATGAAAAGACCAAGATCGATGACAAAAATTGCACCACTTAGAATTTGGCATTTCAGAAAACATATGTTAAAAGAATAGGTTCAAAATATTTCAGAGAAAGAGCAGTAAAAATGGTTATTCACCAAGAACTAAAACTGACTTTAGTATGGATACTCTTACCTGCCTTTCTAGTTTCTAAGTATTAAGAATTGAACCCCTCAAAGCTCTGGGCAGAAAGCTAATTATTGACTTGCGATTCTATACCCAGCCAAAATATCATTAAGTCTGAGGGCCAAGTAGGGAAAGTAAGGAATTTGTCAGACATGAACAGACTCAGCAATGTTATTTCCTATATATTCTTCCTTTAAGATTCACTCGATGATGGGGGCACCCGGGTGGCTCAGTTAGTTAAGGGTCCGACTTTGGCTCAGATCATGATCTCATGGTACCTGGGTTCAAGCCCTACCTTCGGCTCTGTGCTGACCCAGGGAAGCCTTCTTGGGAGTCTCTCTCTCTCTCCTTCTCTCTCTGCCCCTCCTCCACTTGCACTTTCTCTCTCTTTCAAAAATATATAAATATGTCTTTAAAAAAATTCATTCAATGATGTACTTTTGGAGAAAACAATGAAAATAACACACGTAATTCAAAGAAGAATAGTAGCAACACTGGAAACCAAAGAAAATAGTCATGAATAATGGCTATCCAACCACCAAAAAAGAAATCTCCCTAAATTTTGACACAAGTCACAGATTTCCAATCAACTGGAAATTGTTGATTATCAATCAATACAAATGATTACATTGAGCAGATGCTATAAGACGTTGAAATATTTTGGTGATAGTAGAGTAATAGTTTATTCTGTTCCTCTGAACTAATATTTGACTCCTAAGATTATTCTTGTATTATGTTCTGTCTTTGAAACTACTACCTGGCACAAAAACAGACACATAGACCAATGGAATAGAATAGAAACCCCAGAACTAGACCCACAAACGTATGGCCAATTCATCTTTGACAAAGCAGGAAAGAACATCCAATGGAAAAAAGACAGTCTCTTTAACAAATGGTGCTGGGAGAACTGGACAGCAACATGCAGAAGGTTGAAACTAGACCACTTTCTCACACCATTCACAAAAATAAACTCAAAATGGATAAAGGACCTGAATGTGAGACAGGAAACCATCAAAACCTTAGAGGAGAAAGCAGGAAAAGACCTCTCTGACCTCAGCCGTAGCAATCTCTTACTCGACACATCCCCAAAGGCAAGGGAATTAAAAGCAAAAATGAACTACTGGGACCTTATGAAGATAAAAAGCTTCTGCACAGCAAAGGAAACAACCAACAAAACTAAAAGGCAACCAACGGAATGGGAAAAGATATTTGCAAATGACATATCGGACAAAGGGCTAGTATCCAAAATCTATAAAGAGCTCACCAAACTCCACACCCGAAAAGCAAATAACCCAGTGAAGAAATGGGCAGAAAACATGAATAGACACTTCTCTCAAGAAGACATCCGGATGGCCAACAGGCACATGAAAAGATGTTCAGCGTCGCTCCTTATCAGGGAAATACAAATCAAAACCACACTCAGGTATCACCTCACGCCAGTCAGAGTGGCCAAAATGAACAAATCAGGAGACTATAGATGCTGGAGAGGATGTGGAGAAACGGGAACCCTCTTGCACTGTTGGTGGGAATGCAAATTGGTGCAGCCGCTCTGGAAAGCAGTGTGGAGGTTCCTCAGAAAATTAAAAATAGACCTACCCTATGACCCAGCGATAGCACTGCTAGGAATTTATCCAAGGGACACAGGAGTACTGATGCATAGGGGCACTTGTACCCCAATGTTCATAGCAGCACTCTCAACAATAGCCAAATTATGGAAAGAGCCTAAATGTCCATCAACTGATGAATGGATAAAGAAATTGTGGTTTATATACACAATGGAATACTACGTGGCAATGAGAAAAAATGAAATATGGCCTTTTGTAGCAACGTGGATGGAACTGGAGAGTGTGATGCTAAGTGAAATAAGCCATACAGAGAAAGACAGATTCCATATGGTTTCACTCTTATGTGGATCCTGAGAAACTTAACAGGAACCCATGGGGGAGGGGAAGGAAAAAAAAAAAAAAAAAAAAAAAAGAGGTTAGAGTGGGAGAGAGCCAAAGCATAAGAGACTGTTGAGAACTGAGAGCAAACTAAGGGTTGATTGGGGGTGGGAGGGAGGAGAGGGTGGGTGATGGGTATTGAGGAGGGCACCTTTTGGGATGAGCACTGGGTGTTGTATGGAAACCAATTTGACAATAAATTTCATAAAAAAAAAAAAAAAAGAAACACACTAGCAAACTAAAAAAAAAAAAAAAAAAAAAAGAAACTACTACCTCCTATTCTTAATATTGTATTTCATCATTTTAAAACACATTGTAATGTATCATATTCAATACTGCCCATGGAGTGTTTATTCAATTTAGTAAGCACTTAGCTTGTTACACATATAAGATTACAAGAATGAAAGGGAAATTTCATTTTTTATAAGTGACTTCATGCAGAGCTGTCAAAAACAAACAAACAAACAAACAAACAAACAAACGAAGAAACAAACACCTAATAGTAAAATCTCCAAGAGGCAGTAAAAATAGCAACAGAAAAAAGGAGTTGTGCTTTCAATAGTGTGTGTCTTGAAAAACCTCATTAATTCTGGAAAACATTCCCTAAGTCTTTATTAATTGGAAAGTGCTTGAAAGCAAGGTGTTTGAAGAAACATGCCACAGTATACTGTGTGAATTCAATTTGAATTAAGAGAAAAAAAAAACTTGTCTTTGCAGAGACTTAAAAAGGTGTAATCACTGGCATGCTGCTGCAGTCAACCCAACTGACACAGAAGCAGATAAAACATCACGTTGTCATCTGCTTCAGGCTTCAACTCCACTGATGTTTAGAGAAAGAAAATGTTCAATGTGTAGAACTATCTGATGATATCACACCGCTGCACAGAAGTTCTGATAGAAAGAAAACAGTTTGAGTCTCCAGACTTACCGTTTGATTCTCACATCCCTCTTTCTTCCCATCTCCAAAGACCTACCCATTTTATTACATTTAAGTTAAAGGCGAATTTAGACTAAAATGGATTCCCATTACCCATGTAAGATCTCCGGTTACATACATGAGTTGAGAATAATAATTGAACCTTCTATGAACTTGTGAGCAGCGACATAAATTAATACAGACATAAGCATTTCTTGCCCAGAAAAAAAAATCCAGATTATTCTTTAGCTACTGATGAGCAGGAGCATTTGCTCCACCAGGGGAAAGGTCATGAAATTGTGTTAAGACACTAAGCTATGAGCTGAGGAATCTGCTTAGATGCTCTATAGCGCTACCTCTGTCCTGTGGGTAAAAAACTCAACCTATAGATGTTGGACTTAGTGTAGCCAGCTCACAACTTGCCTCCTTTCTTACTCCAGCCCTCAGGAGGGAGACTGTTGCTTACTGATTAACCAAGGCAGCAAATATTTCTTGGGATGAGTTAGAGAATGGGATTTACCAGGAGCAAAAGGAAGTATATTAGGGCAGATACCTCTTCTCTCTCTCTCTCTCTCTCTCTCTCTCTCTCTCTCTCTTTAAAGTTTATTTATTTATTCTGGGGCACCTGGGTGGCTCGGTCGATTGAACGTCTGACTTCAGCTCAGGTCATGATCTCACGACTCATGGGTTCAAGCCCCATGTCAGGCTCTGTGCTGACAATGCTTAGCCTGGAGCCTGGTTTGGATTCTGTGTCTCCCTCTCTCTCTCTCAAAAAAAAATAAATAAATGTTAAACAAAATTGAAGTTTGTTTATTTTGAGAGAGACAGAAAACACAAGCAGGGGAGGGGCAGGGGTGGGGATAGGGACAGAGGATCTGAATCAGGCTTTGTGCTGAAAGCAGAGCGCCTGATGTGGGGCTTGAACTAACTAACCGTGAGATCATGACCTGAGCCAAAGTCAGACACTTAAAGAACGGAGTCACCAAGGTGGCCCTGTCTCTCTTTGTATGCATTTTCTTTCATGAGTCTGGAGAGGCAAGATAGGGCAGCCCTTGGAATCGAAGATCAGTGTGTTAGGGGCCTGGGGTCGTCCCTATTACATTTCTCTGGCCTCTATCAATTTTTCCCCTGATTGACAAGACAAGCTACATCTCAGGCCTTTTTGTCAAACTGAGGGAATCAGGCTATTTATAGGTGATCTGATCTAACGCTTTCCTCGACAGACTCAAACTCACTTATTTTCGCCTCACGTAGTCTAGACTGGACATCCTTCGCCACCAAAGCCTTGAGGCCTAAGACAGGAAAGTAAAAAGGGTCCTCCAACTAATATGACTGTAAATCTAAGCAAATTTGTTTTGTAGATATTCCCACCCGCTACCAAAGAGAGTGCAGTGAGGTTTGAGGCCAAAATGCTTGCTAGTAGTTACGTGTTCCTCTGTCCAACCTTGTCCCCTATGAATACACATTCTTTAAGAAATCGAGAGGGCAGGAAAGAAAAGGGCTCCTTACAGATGGAGTGGTCCTCATTCACAGCTTGTTAGCTCTGCTTCTGTAATTAAATACGCATTGCAACAGCTTTGGAACTCACAGCAGAGTGAGTTTTTTTCTTTTGTTTTTTCTTCGGGATCATATATCCCATATTAGAATTTTAGGTAATATACCCATCTAAAAACTGGGTCTCTCTCCTTATCACATGTTCCTAGAACCAAGATCACTTTGAAAACAAAGTTATTTTCATATAGGTACAGTACAACAAGGTCCGTAAGGTGACACTCAAAAGCCAGAGAAATTAACATGTGGGTGGACATAAAAAGAGAACTTTGTGGAATTGATGTGAAACATACAAACAAAATGACTTTTGTAGGATACCCCATGGGAGAGAATGGAGTCTGCTGCAAAAGCAAACATTGGAGAGCTTTTCGCTAGCATCTATTGAGGTGGACACATATACACCATTTGGTACATTAGAGAGCTTCATTCTGAACCCCTGGCCACATAAAAGCAAAGAAATGCAATGCCAATTAATATGGACAGATAACACTGATTCATTCGTGGGAAAAATCACCTACAAAAATGAATTTTGAGGAGTTTGAAGTCTTACTCAAAAGCTTATTTTGGGGGCACCTGGCTGACTCAAGTGGGTAGAGTGTGTGACTCTTGATCTCAAGGTTGTGAGTTCAAGCCCCACACTGGGTGTGGAGCCTACTTAAAAATAAAATCTTTAGTAAAAAGCATATTTTCTCTCAGAGAATGAGGTTTAAATCATGTCACTATCGTTCAAAAATCCACAATCTTTCTCGTCATATTATATTTAGATGGAAATAGCCCTTTTTTCAGCCAGTCATATTCTGACAAAGATCTCTAAATAGTTTATAAATAGCATCCCAATTCCCTTGGGTATTAATTTATTCCTAATATTAAATATACACCCATGGCTTTGGGAATTACACTGCAATTTCATAAAATGTCTTTCTATAAGAGTTACCCCTGGGAGTTAAGGCCTCAAAATCCCTTTCATGATTGGTCCCCTGATAAGCTCCACCTTGTCACAAAATTCTGCTGTCACAAGGAGATGTGAGGATTCCCTACTGATACAGCACTTGTTCTCCCACAGACCTAGCACCAGAATGCAAGAAATAGCACTGGTCCGTTTCAGGTAATCTTCAGTGATTGATTCCCTTCATGTTTCTTTGTTTTTTAATATTTGTTTATATTTGAGAGAGAGAGACAAACAAACAGACAGTGTGTGAGCAGGAGAGGGGCAGACAAAGAACAAATTTGAAGCAGGCTCCATGCTCTGAACTATCAGCACAGGGCCTGATGTGGGGCTTGAACTCATGAACCGTGAGTTCATGACCTGAGCCCAAGCTGGATGCTTAACCGACTGAGCTACCCAGGCACCCTGATTCCCTTCAAGTTTAACCAGGGAGAAAGGACAGGGCCACTACGCTTCAGAACCTGGATGGGCTGAGTGATAAAAATCATCTTCATTTTTTGCTTATTCTCGGCTTTCATGCATCCCATCGGATGAGATTCACATTGGCGTCAGGAGCCAAATTACCTCTATTACCTCTCATTACTAAAAGCCTCAGAATAAAACTGAATGAATGTGAATTATGTCTGATATACACTAATATTTGAAATGCACTAGATTATATCTTTTATTTTCCTATTGGTTGTTTCTTTTTTTTTTAATTCTTTTTTTCCTGATTGTGTGATTTGCAGACCTCTTTGTGGGTGAGGTATTAGTGCACCATGAAAAACATATATTATGGATAAGAACTGTCATTCTGCCCCCCCTCGTTCCCATTTATAACTGCTCACGAGATACCCAACTTCACCTTATAAACTGTGCTATGTCTCTGTGCTTAAAGACACAGGCAGATACAACGCAAAGTTTTAAATCCTGTCCAGCTTCATTTAAGGCAAAGCTTCCCACTAACATTAAGGAAATCAAAAATGATTACTGTTTATCACCATTATTTAGTTGTAAAAAGAAAGAGCAGTGCGATTCTGTAGAAACGAAAAAACAATTTCCAAGGGATTTAAGTCACTGATGTTCGATAGTGACTTTCCTGGCTTGAAAATCATGTAAAGAGGGGTGCATGGGTGACGTTGAGCGTCCAACTCTGGATTTCAGCTCAGGTTCATGATCTCAAGGCACATGGGATCAAACCCCCCGCGTTCGGCTCTGTGCTGACAGTGTGGAGGCTGCTCACGATTCTCTCCTTCTACCCCTTTCCCCCGCCCCCTCGTGCTCTTTTTCTCTCTAAGAAAAAAAAAAAAGTACAGAAAAATTTCTACTTAATAGAGAGGTCAACCCTATGATTTCACATGTACGTGGAATCTCAAAAAATAAATAACCAAATAAAAAAGCGGGGGGAAAAAAAAACATAAATACAGAGTACACATTGGTGGTTGCCAAAGGGAAACAGTGGGAGCGTGGGCGAGATAGGCAAAGGCAATGAAAAGGGGGTAAACTTCCAGTTATAAAGTAAGCAAGTCACGGGAATATGAAGTTCAGCATGGGAAATGCAGTCGATGATATTGTAAGAGCATTGTACGGCGACGGCTGGTAGCTACACTTGTGGGGAGCACAGCACGATGTACAGAACTTTTGAACGGCTACACTGGACACCGGACAGTGATGTAACGTTGTGTGTCAACTAAGCTTCAATAAGAAATAAACAAATAAGTACACCTTCAGGGAGAAACCAGTAAACGCATGTTCATAGAGGGAGGTTTCAACTGTTGACAGACCAAATTAAAAGAAAAAAAAAAAAAATCATCCAACTACAGAAGAAGGAGGAAGAACAGGAGGAGAAGAGATCACATAAGGTTGAAAAAATTAACTGCCAGTGGTCTAGCTTAAATGCTCTTGTTAAAAATCTACTTCGTGTCCATTTCTAAATACATTCACATCACTGATTAAAATGCAGTACCTGCCTGTTTACACAAAAGTCTGAAACCAAGTGTTCATGGAGCTTTATTCACATTAGCTCAAAGCTGGAATCAAGGCGCACCCGGGTGGCTCAGTCGGCAAAGCGCCCGACTTCGGCTCAGGTCATGATCTCAGGGTTTGTGGGATCAAGCCCCGCGTCGGGCTCTGTGCTGACATTGCAGAGCCTGCTCGGGATTCTC
Source organism: Puma concolor (assembly GCF_028749965.1). Classification (NCBI taxonomy): domain Eukaryota; kingdom Metazoa; phylum Chordata; class Mammalia; order Carnivora; family Felidae; genus Puma; species Puma concolor. The sequence continues at coordinate 145,045,278 of NC_141667.1, forward strand.
TCTCTCTCCCTCTCTGCCCCTCCCTAACTCACGCTTTCTCTGCCGTCCAAAAATGAATAAATAAACTGAAAAAAAAAAACAGGATGGCAGAGGCCAGGATTAGGAAAGAGCGTAAAGCTTAAGGGGGCAGAAAGCAACTGTTTGTGGTGATGGCATTGCTTCAGGACTTAGCTGTAATGATCACACAATTCTGAACATGCATGAAAACTCATCAAGCTGTATATTGACACTGGTCCAGTGTGTTGTGTTAAACTATATTTCAATAGGGCTGCTTTCGAACGTTCAGTCCATATCTATCGAGGTGAAAAAAGACTAAATCAACTAGATAGCGCTGAAAATGAGGTTAAAAAAAATGGGTAATAAATATGGGCACAATAGCTCCTAAAGGAGCTTGGGCCAAAAGTCACGAGAACAAGGTAAAATGTCAGTTCCGCCACAGCCAGGGTGTGCAAAGAGGGATGAAGGACAGCATCTAATCTTTAGAATTTCTGTAAAACTTCAAGCAGTTAAATCTGTAATGAAGAACGCTGGTACGTAGCAAGCACGCAAAAAAACAGTAACTATTTTATAATCACCAAGGGCAAGTATTTAAGTCAGTGTTGACAGTGTTAACATGCCTTCTTAATTAGGTTTCCTAATATTTGAGGTTAGTCCCAACCTCTGCTTCTTAGCCAAGGATCCTAGTTTATCCAAATGACTCCTTTCAAAGTTTCTGCCATATTTATTGCTTGCTTTCCGCGTGCCAAGCACTGTGCAGAGTGCCAGAGATAAAGTATTAAACGCACCCCATGTGGTCTCCTACCCCCATGGGAAGGCAGACATGAAACAAACACGTAATGAAATACTTAAGTTCCAGTCATGAAAGGTGCCACCAATTAGAAGAATATGGCATTGTACTACATAATAATGACGGACCAAATTTAGACCAGGGCTATGTGGAAGTTTTCCTGTAGAATACCTGAGGTCACACCTAAATCATCAAGAGTTCAGAAAAAGCATTCCTGGGGTGCCTGGGTGGCGCAGTCGGTTAAGCGGCCGACTTCAGCCAGGTCACGATCTCGCGGTCCGTGGGTTCGAGCCCCGCGTCGGGCTCTGGGCTGACGGCTCAGAGCCTGGAGCCTGTTTCCGATTCTGTGTCTCCCTCTCTCTCTGCCCCTCCCCCGTTCATGCTCTGTCTCTCTCTGTCCCAAAAATAAATAAATGTTGAAAAAAAAATTTAAAAAAAAAAAAAGTAATTTTGGGGGCGCCTGGGTGGCTCAGTCGGTTGGGTGTCCGACTTCAGCCAGGTCACGATCTCGCGGTCCGTGAGTTCGAGCCCCGCGTCGGGCTCTGGGCTGATGGCTCAGAGCCTGGAGCCTGTTTCCGATTCTGTGTCTCCCTCTCTCTCTGCCCCTCTCCCGTTCATGCTCTGTCTCTCTCTGTCCCAAAAATAAATAAACGTTGAAAAAAAAAATTAAAAAAAAAAAAAAAAAGAAAAAAAAAATTAAAAAAAAGAAAAAGAAAAAGCATTCTATGCATTTTATGTAGAGACAACAGCAAACACCCTGCAGTATTTAAAAAAAGAAAAAAAGGCTGAAGTGGGGCGTCTGGGCAGCTCATTGGTTAAGCAACTGATTCTTTTTTTTTTTTTTAATTTGTTTTTAACGTTTATTTATTTTTGAGTCAGAGAGAGACAGAGCATGAACGGGGGAGGGGCAGAGAGAGAGGGAGACACAGAATCGGAAGCAGGCTCCAGCCTCTGAGCCATCAGCCCAGAGGCCGACGCGAGGCTCAAACTCACGGACCGCGAGATCGTGACCTGGGCTGAAGTCGGACGCTCAACCGACTGAGCCACCCAGGCGCCCCAACTAAGCAACTGATTCTTGATGTTGGTTCGGGTCATGATTGTGGGTCATGAGATCGGGCCCCACATCAGGCTCTGCGCTGACCGCACAGAGCCTGCTTGGGATTCTGTCTGCTTGCGCTCCCCCCGCCCCCCCCCCCCCCCCCCCCGTCTCTCTCGCTCCTTCCCCCGAAAAAAATAAACTTAACAACAACAACAACAACAACAAAAGATTGAAGAAGCTGAGGAACTAGAAAATAAAAGGACACAATGAGGGTGTCTCACGGGTCATGAGAAAAGAGAAGAGAACAGCAGAAGGAGATAAGCTTAAAGGGGGGGGGGGAGATTCGCAGATGGCAGACAGGCTGGTGGGCCATTAATATCATCCTGAAAGTAGAGTTCTGCTTCAGAAAATAGTAGCTAGTATCTATCAAGGCGGTTTCTGTGTAGCCAACAATATTCCAAATGCTTCACTAGAGTTATTTCACTTAATCCTTACAATAGCCCTATGTGGGTAGGTATTTATTATCCTGCCCATGTTTTAACACAGTCAACTGAGTTTCAGTAATTTGCTGAAGGACCGCAGGTGAGACCAAAACGGCAAAGAGAGGAATGTCTAGCTTCAGGACCCACCCACTTCACCACTGTGCTATGTGACTTTTCGTTATGTTACACTGTTTCTCAGTTTAGGCTGAAGCATGTTGTCACAGGATCTATGTTATGAATTGAGACGTTCACCCCATCTGCTGTGGGAAGAGCGCATTCTAGATGAGTAAGGTTGAATGAAGGGAGAACAGTTAGAATAGTTGCAGAGCCAAGATCAGTTTCATTGGCATGTGAATTGAGCCGGTGCCCCAGACCCCACACTTACAACTATGCCACTTTTGGTTTGACTCTGTCCTAGGGGTCTCGAAAATCTAAATCTATGAAACAAGGAGCCCTGCATTTTCATTTTGCACCTAACCTCGTAAATGACATAGCTGGCCCCAGCAGTATTCTATTCTAAGAGATTTGAACGGCTTGGGTTTTTAGATTCATTTACTCACATTTGATGACGAGGACGCTGTGTTGCCCTGAGCAATATCCTTCCTTGGGGGCTGAAGAGAATTGCCATTTATTAAGCACTGAGCCAGGCAGGATCCTAGGGCTTTACATACATGATTCAATTAATCTGCACCACCACTTTATGCAGCAGATTCTATTATCAGCATTTTGTGAAATGACAAAACTATGACTCAGAGAGGTTAGAAAGTAATGCTTGTAGATGAAACAGCTAAAGCTATCATTTCAAATCCATTCTACTTAAACCAGATCTTTTCTCTAAGCTCCTAGTTTGTATTGCCCACCCTACAATTCTATTGCCCTGCTCTGCCTAGCAGTTGGAGAGCTTTCCTACTGCCGGCAGCTCCAGCACCAAATGTTTATTCCCAACAGTTAGTGGAGACTGCCCTCCCAGAAAAAAAGCCAGTGCCGTGCCTGTTCCCTACGAGTAGGACCAGGACTGACCATTTCCCAAGCCCCAATCACCCGGAAATCAACACATGTCTTTTCTTCACGTTTCTTGTTTAGATATTGACAAAGTTCCATGAAAAGTCCCCACGCATTTGCCAATTTTTTTTTTTTTTTTGCAAACCTTCAAATATGTGAGCTCACTGCACCCAGTGGGTGATGCTATGGTGAGGCTGTTGACAACCACACAGCCTTTTTGTTTGTTCATCTTATCTGCTCCCTTAAAAACTCTGTGGATGTTGGAACCTGCTTCATGGAATCACACACCGTCTCATCTCCCAGGATCAGAGAGTTTACCCAGGGCCAGGATAATGCTTAATTTCTACTCCAATTCTCCTGAATATCAGATAAAAGTTCACGTGGTTTAGTTGTACTATCCCCATGGCAAGCACAGCAGGGCAGCAGGGACAGGGGCACACACACACACACAAAAAAATTAGCCTTGATGGGAATGCTGAAGGTTTTCCTTCCTAATGCAAATATCTCTGCCAAACCTAAAAGTAAAATGGGACCTATTCACTGGGCAACTTTTGGAATGCAGTCGCCTACTAAAATGAAGCCAAAATAAAATTGTTACAATCATATTTCTAAAAGCCAATTTTAATTACAAGAAAGCAACTAATTAATCAATGTGGTTTGCTGACCATTTCTGGTTAACCATACAGAATCAAAATCAGTGTCGTAGCTCTAATTACATGGAAGAATATTCGATATGTGTTCCAATTACTAATGAGAATTTGTTTTTCACAATCTCCATTTCCATTCTGTTACATGCCTCAAAGGAGAAAACACATTTCTATTACACAATTTTGAATACTGGGGAAGTAGAAGACAAAAACCAAAAACCAAAAAAACAAAACAAAGTTCTATCTTTTGCCGAGAGTAAATAAAAGATGCATCATTTCCCCGTTTACTGGATATTTATTCCTGAGGCCAGATACCCACTTACACGTACAACTTTCTGCCCTTTTCAAGGGCGGAAGTCTCATTGTAACATAGTCACTTCGTTCATTCAGGGCAGAAAGCTGGTGGCTGTTAAGGGCACCGTACCTAACAGCATTCAAAGTGAGCACTCACCTTTCTGCACGGCTCAGAATGGAATTCAACTTGACACTTTTCATTTCCATGAAGTTGACAGCTTAAGCCTGTTGTAAAGTTTTCTGGAACTTCATGTTCCATCAGAGACACCAATGCCAGCTGGATAACATTAAGTGGGATGCTTTACCAAAAATAGGGTTTTCTTCGTAGTTTATGGTATATTCAGCAATTAACACTGAGGAGAAACTTTTCCTTTGACTAATATCCTTTATTAGTCCCCAGTTGTATTTTTTTTTCCAGACTACTGTAATCATTCCCTGGGTGAAAGGAATGAGTCATAGGGGCGCCTGGGTGGCTCAGTCGGTTAAGCGTCCGACTTCAGCTCAGGTCACGATCTCGCGGTATGTGAGTTCGAGCCCCGCTTCGGGCTCTGTGCTGACTGCTCAGAGCCTGGAGCCTGTTTCAGATTCTGTGTCTCCCTCTCTCTCTGACCCTCCCCCGTTCATGCTCTGTCTCTCTCTGTCTCAAAAATAAATAAACGTTAAAAAAAAATTTTTTTTAAAGTATAAAAAAAAAAAAAAGAAAGGAATGAGTCATAAAGATACCCACATTCATCGTCGCAAGCCTGAAGTGATGTTAGGATAGCTTACTATTCAACAGAAGAGAAAAAAAAAAGATTAAACTGATTTTCTGGAAAAGTAAATAAATTCTGATGGGGTTTGGAACCTGTACTTGGTAAAACAGGCAATTTATCAGAAAATACCAGAGCTGCTAATCCATATTAGCTGCTCCATAAATGACGGATCATCTAAAGGTGTGAACCTTCAGTCTTTGATCCAAAGTCAATAGTCTTTTGATGGATCAGTTACAAAGTCCTGGATAAACATCTATGTACAGCTTCTTGACTTGTGTCTCTCTTTTTCCCTTTGCTTGTTTGTTTTGTTTCTTAAATTCCACATAAGTGAGATCATATGGTGTTTATCCTTCTCTGACTTATTTCACTTAGCATTACACTCTCCAGCTGCATCCACGTTGTTGCAAATGGCAAGACTTCACTTGCTATGGCTGAGTAATATTCCATTGTGTATGTATCTACTTACATATACACTGCCTCTTCTTTATCCAATCATCAAATAATGGACACTTGGGCTGCTTCCAGATCTTGGTTATTATAAATAATGTTGCCATAAACACAGGGGTGTTTCCTTTGAGTAAGTATTCATGTATCTCTTTGAATAAGTGTTCTTGTGTTCTTTGGGTGAATACCCAGCAGTGCGATTGCTAGATGGTGGGTAGTTCTGTTGTTTTTTTTTTGTTTTGTTTTGTTTTAACTCTTTAAGGAACCTCCATACTGTTTTCTACAGACTCTTCATTGTAGAGAACAAACTGAGGGTTACCAGAGGGGAGGAGGGTGGGGGGATGGGTAAAATAGATGATGGGGAGGGAGGGAACTTTTTGTGATGAGCACCGGGTGATGCATGGAATTGTGGAATCACTATATTGTACACCTAAAACTAATATTACACTGTATGTGAACTAACTGGAATGACAATAAAAACTTTAAAACAATTGTTAAATAAAAATCTATGTACAGCTTGCAACCATATAATTTATCATCTAAACAGAGGTACTTTTAAAAATAAAAGGAGGGACACCTGGGTGGCTTAGTCAGTTAAGCATCTGACTCTTGATCTCAGCTCAGGTCATGATCTCAAGGTTCATGAGTTCAAGCTCCATGTTGGGATCTGTACTGACAGCATAGAGTCTGCTTGAGATTTTCTCTCTCCCTCTCTCTTTGCCCTTCCCTGCTCATGCTCTCTCTCTTTTTCTCTCAAAATAAATAAACTTTAAAAAAAACGCTTTTGGGGCACCTGGGTGGCTCAGTTGGTTAAGCGTCCAACTTTGGCTCAGGTCATGATCTCACGGTTCATGGGTTCAAGCCTTGCGTTGGGCTCTGTGATGACAGCTCAGAGCCTGGAGCCTGCTTTGGATTCTGTGTCTCCCTCTCTCTGCTCCTCCTCCACTCATGGTCTGTCTCTCTCTGTCTCAAAAATAAAATAAACCATAAAAAATTAAAAAAAAAAACACAAGTTAAAGGAGGGGTTAATAAGTATGCCAAGACATCAGGAATAAAACATGATCATCATGGATAAACCAGGAATATACACTTGAACTACAGATAACATTTGCCCTCAGCACACATCCAATTTAAGGCAGACCACTCAAGAACAAACACAGTAGGCATGTGAACAGGATAGTGGAAAATTTAAATCCAATTAATATAAAACTGCATATAAACAACACAGAGATTTTGCTATTAGAAGCAGAACTATGAGCTAGGGCAGAAAAAGGTGCTATTAGGCATGTCATCTTTGCTAAAATGAAGAAGATCTAGAAAACAACAGGGGCGGGGGGGGGGGGGGCGGGGAGAAAACGATCTAGGAACCATAACCTAGGAGAAACAGCTGAAAAGCCTGAGGAGGTTGAGCCAGGAAAGAGAGTAGATAGCAGTGGGTCATGAAATCTATTTGGAAATTCTTTGTGGATGGTCATGAACAAGAGAGTTATACCTATTTCTTGTGCTTCCAGAGGTCAAAGCTAGGATTAAGGCTTGAAAAAAAAAAAGGGAAATGGATCTTTAACTTAATAATATGTGTGTGTGTGTGTGTGTGTGTGTGTGTGTGTGTGTGTGTGTACATCCATCCCTTTGGACAAGGGAGAGTGCTCAATGACAGAAAAGGCTGTCACATTAAGTTAGTGAGTTCCCTGGCACTAGCAGTACATAAGTAGAATGTGGACAGTCACTTATCATGTTTCCAGAACAGGTAATATACACAAGGCACTATGATAAACAGCTAAGGAGCAACATCCCACCTAAAATTCACAATAATCTTACATGGTGGCCACTCTTGTAATCATCTCTGTCTTATAAATGAGGAAACCAAAACATGTCCAAAGACATAAATCTGGTATATACGACACGGAGTTGAACTACATTGATTTCCAAATTTTCCTCTGTAGTCAAGGTAATTTTCAAAGCCTGCCTTAAGTTGTCTTCCACAATAGCCAAGTATTCCAGATAAGGACAAGTCCAGAGACGGCATGACAACCGACATGCTGCTTGAGTTTTCTCTAATTATCTCGACTCTAACCCTCTCTGTGAGCTGACTTCCTTCCAAGATACTGTAGTAATTCCAGTCATCATACCCAGTAAAAGAGCATACGAAAGCAGAGAAGAGATCTTGAGTGTTTCTTCCTGAAGGGTGGAAAATCTTTCCAGAAGCCTGTAGATTTCCCTTCGTACCTCTTTGGCCACAACTCTCATGTGATGTCTCCAGCCAATCACTGGCAAGGGGAATGAAACCATCATTTTCAAATTCTATCAATTAGGACTTATCCTTGATTCAAATAGGGAAAACATGAGCACAACAAAACAAAAACAAAAACAAACCCAAAAAACACCTTTCTGTTAATAAGGAGAAAAGAGTCCAATGGATATTAGTCGGATATTTAAGAGACTATGATCTTTTTACTCAAATTGGGTTTCAGAGAACATCATTATCTATAGCACCTAGGAACATGGTTAGAAATGCAGAAATCCAGGCTCCACCCCATCCCGCCAAATAAATATCTGTGCTTATGTGCTTAGTAATGTGATGTTTAGAGTTTGAAAAGGTCTTCCCTTCAGTGCCTGCCATAGGCGGCCCTGGATGGTGCAATTTTATCACAACACCATACCAAGTAGTAAAATTACAGCGATTAAACATAGACTGAACTTGGGTCCTGGAGGTGAATTCTGAAGGAAAAAGCATCCTGCCCTGAACTCAGACCAATCACGTGGATCCTGAATTTCTGGTCTCTTCATGTGGCTACAGGAAGGCTACCATCATACGAGTTACCAAGGGGATTCATGAAGACTGTGTATATGGGTGTATGTCTGTACATATGGTTTCATACTTCGGTTGGTATGCAACACCAGAGTGCTCTTTTTGAAGAGTCACACGATCACAAATAGATATGGCAAAGCCACAGCCTTTAATGACTAGAGATGGAGCAAAAACTTTAGAAATAATTGGGCTTTGAGGGGAAGGAGGGAGAAAGTGGTGATTTCTGTATTTGTATGTGTGGGTGACTCCTTGGAATATTACCACAATTTTGAGACAGCTGATATGCCAAAGATAACATGGCTCCGCGGAGCCTTTTATGAGATGACAGTAATAAAATGGTTGCATCATGGCCAAAGGTTATTATCTAAGCAGCTGCTTCTTTACGAAGGCTGCACGATCTGTGGCCAAAGGGTTATCATGAAAGGAAAAGAAATATTTTTTTTTACTTGTGATAGTATTGGTTCGTTTCATCTAGAAATTAGTTTTTCGCCTTGTGTACCTTTACTGTGCAGGTCTTTTGGAACCTTTGCCTAGAAATGGGTGAAGGAGCTCGACCAGGTGGCTGAAGTCTGAATACAGAGAGCTAAGCTCTACTTAGGGTTTACTTTTCCTCCTGAATATTAGATGTAGATATCCTTCCTTTGGGTGACATAGCACTAGAGGCACCTGTGATTTAATAAATATACTGCATCCTCAAAGATACCACCCCATCATTTCAAAAATCTTTCCTCTGAGCCCTTCAGCTGTATCTTCAGGGGGCTTCTCCAGCATTCTATGTGGCTGGTTGCCTCTTAAAAGCTAATGGCCCACTTTCAACCTCCATCAGTCTTAAGTAGGTCCTCTAGACAGAGGCTAGAGTCTATGAATCCATGCCTGTATGGATGACGCATCACAAACTATCAGACAGTGATGGTGGCCGAGGTTTTGCAGGCAGAAAAGACAATTCCAGAGTTGAAACAGTTATCTTTTTCTGTAAGGATGAGCAGCTGGCCCTTCTAGAATCCCCCAATGGGGTCAATTCTACTAAGTGTCCAGTTGGTCTACCCAAAAACCAGTGCCATCTTGGAGGCTCAGTGTTTGTTTTGTTTTGCGTTATTGACAAACTGACATTCCAAGAAAGTAGGAACAGGAACAGCCTTTCTAAGGAAGAGAAAATGCTGTGTGGCCTTTCCATAGCTTCTATCTGTGCCACTACAGCCAAGATATTCGTGTTCCCATCATGCCAATTATGGGGTAGGCAATGGCAAATTCCAGATGATGTCAACTGGTTGAGTTATTCAATGTGCCTGCCAATAAAGTGAGATACGAAATTCTTCACATTTTGTGTCCCATCTATATGTCCATCCACATTCCACGCCTGCTTATCACTAATCTTCCGGTTCTTTATCTTCTAGGTTAGAAAGCCAGGAATACTAAATATTCTCACCTTCAGCCACCTCTCCTTTTACACAAAGTGTACAACCTGGTGCACTGCTCATAGCATTACTGCTGGGAGTATTTCTTGTCCCTCCATCGTCTTTCAAGATCACTCCTACATGTGGCTGCAATGTAGATAATGTCCATCTTTGGCTTGCACAGAGGAACTCAGCTCAACAACCTATAAACGAATGCTAGACATTTCTAACATTGATCATACAGCATTTCCCACATGGCTGTAGTTGAAAGCAAGGTGAGGAGCACTCTTAGTAGGTGGCATGCAGGTCTGGCCCTGACCTCTGATCTTGCGGGGGCTTAGCCTTCGATGTAAAATCTCCATCTTACAATGGACTGATTGATATTGGACCCATCCAAAGTTTTAGCTTAGTGGGTCCAATGTAATGGAGATCATAATAAAAAGTCATAGATGCAGGCTCACTTTGTGCCCATGGTTAAGCATTCCATCTCCACCAGAGCCCAGTAAAGACAAGAGCTATTCCTGAAAGTGCATGTAATTATTCGCTTTGAATGGCATCTTCTTATCCCAGGACTCCAGGACCTGTATTGTGAGTGTCCTACTAATGCTTGCCACCAGAGACCCCACCATTTACACTATTTTTAATGTTTACTTATTTTTGAGAGATAGAGAAAGAATAAGAGTAGGTATGAGTGGGGCGAGGGGCAGAGAGAGAGAGAGGGGGAGAGAGAGAGAATCCCAAGCAGGCTCCGCACTGACAGTGCAGAGCTTGACACAGGGCTTGATCTCACCAACCATAAGATCATGACCTGAGCCAAAACCACGAATCGGACGCTTAACCGACAGAGCTACCTGGGAACCACTGACCAATTACACCTTTAAGACCATAGTGCCTGGTGGATCACATACCTGAGTGGCCAGGAATGCTTCACCACAGGCTGGAATTACTGCAGTTCCCTTTCCTGATCCAGGCTCCACACAAGGCTGGCAGCCTTCCCGATCACCTGTTATTAAGGGCTCTAGAGTCCAAAGAGGCATGCCAAGCATTACAAGGCTTTTGTGTGGGGTAGAGGGTTTAAGATGTAGCAATGTATCTTTTACTTTGGAGGTGATGTCTAATTACACTCTTGAACAATGGACTGCTATCAATTTCACTGCTTTGGATGTTCCTTGACTCTTCATAAAATTCATGTTTCATCCTTTGGGAGGGCATGTGTCTTAACAACGCTTCCAGCTCTCCAGTCATGTCTTGCTCGTTTTGTCCCATGAGAATGACATCACCAATGTGATAATGCATCTGTATAACTTTTGGTGGGATATACATGCAGTCCAGATATACTGAGATGATGTTGTAACAAAGAGCAGGAGACCCAAGATATCTCTGAGGTAAACTCATCAGTGAATACTGGTGTTTGTTTTATATCAATACAAACGGTTACTGATCCCCTTGTAGCCGGAAAGGAAAAGAATGCATGTACTACATCTATGTTGACAAAGAATGTATCCAAGATACAATTAATATGCTCAACAGATAAGATCTATACTCTGAAAACTATAAGACACTGATGAAAGAAATTGCAGATGACACATATAAATGCAAAGATATATTACACTCAAGGTTTCAAAAAACACTGTTGACATGTCCATACTACCCAAAGCAATCTACAGATTCAGTGTACTCCCTATCAAAATATCAATAGTATTTTTTAAAGAACTAGAATACATAATCCTATAATTAGTATGGAACCACAAAGACCCTGAATAGCCAAAGAAATCTTCAAAAAGAACAAAGCAGAAGGTATTATAGTCCCAGATTTCAAACAACACTACAAAGCTATAGTAATTAAAACAGTATGGGCATGGTACTGGCACAAACAGACATATAGATCAACTGGAACTTAATGGAAAGCCTATGTGTTCATTTAATCTATGACAAAGGAAGCAAGAATATACAATGGAGAAAACAGACTCTTCAATAAATGGTGTTGGGAAAACTGGACACACACGTAAGAAAGAAACAAAGAAAAAAGAGAAAGAAAGAAAGAGAAACAAACAAACAAACAAACAAACTGGACCACTTTTTAAAAACATACCCAAAAATAAATTAAGTGGATTAAGCCCCTCATTTAAGACCTGAAACCATAAAACTCCTAAAAGAAAACATCAGTAGTAATATCTTGGACATCGGTCTTAGCAATATTCTTCTAGATCTGTCTTCAGAGACAATGTAAGTGTCCATCCACAGATGAATGGATTGAGAACATGTGGTGTATACATTCACTATTACCCAGCCATAAAAAAAGAATGAGGTCTTGCCTTTTGCGACAACATCCATGTTGTAACACCTATGTGAGGTATCGTGCTAATGATTATACGTGGCATCTCAAAAACAAAACAAACAAATACAAACAGATTCATAAACACAGAGAACAAACTGATGCTTGCCAGAGAAGAGTGATATGGGGGATGAGAGAAATAAGTAAAGAGGATTAAGACACACAAACTTCCAATTATAAAAATAAATGAGCCACGGGGATGAAAAGTACAGCAGAGAGAACACAGTCCGTGATAGTGTCATAAATTCATATGATGACAGATGGTAACTACATTTACGACGGTGAGCATTTCATAATGTACACAGTTGTGGAATCATTACATTGTACACCTGAAACAAATACATTATTATATATCAACCGTACTTCAACTTAAAAAAAAAAAAAAGAAACACAAGATTTGATCCAGAAGTTCTTTTAACGTCTGCTACTCAAGTAGCATCTGATTGTAGCGGTCATCTACAATCACTCTCCAGAGTACATCAGATTCCAAAGCTGTCAGACTGCCTAATTAAACAGACATGTGATACGGACCACTGCTCTACAGTGTTTAGGTCTTTAGCTGTGGCATTAATCTCTGCCATCCCCTCTCGGATTTCATAGTTTTCTGCTTACTCTATCATCCAGGGAAGATAGTTGGAGAGGTTTCCAGTTGGCCATCCTCATAATAATAGCTGCGCTTCCACAGACTAGAGGCAGAATTGTTGATCTCACTGCCAGAGCCATCACTTTTAATTATGCACTTAGGGATTACAGAAATGACCACTGGATGATGCATCTGTAGACCCAGGGTAGTCACAGCGAGCCAGATCTCCATGTATCATCTGGCTCCTTGATGCCTCTGCTCTAACGGGAGGGCTGTGGTGATGGTTGGTTCTGTAGGTACCACTGACTACTCAGAATCAATGTTCAAAAGTCCTAGAAATGTCTGGATTTAGGTGCCCTGTCCTCCATGGTGTATTCACATGAGTAAATGATTATAGATCTCTTTGAAAAAAATTGAGGAGGTCATTACAGAATATACTTGCCATGATGTTGGCAAAGTTCTCCCTCCTTAACGACTTCTCAAGGTAGAGGCTCCTGGGTGGCACAGTCAGTTGAGTATTCAACTGGTGATTTAGGCTCAGGTTAGGACGTCACAGCTCGTGAGTTCAGGCCCCGCGTCGGGCTCTACCCTGACTGCACGTAGCCTGCTTGGGATTCTCTCTCTTCCTCTCTCTCTCTGCCCCTCCCCCACTTGTGCTCGCTCTCTCTCTCTCTCCCTCTCTCTCAAATTAATTAAATAAACATGAAAAAATATGTAAGAGTTCTCAGGGTACATACTGTTTCACATCTAATAACTTAAGCAATGGATTCTGACTTTTGATTGAGGTGACCAGTCCAACTTTTGCTCCTAAATTCACGCCTCCTTTTAACATTGTATCGCTTAAGCAGAACTTCAGACACCATGCTCTTTAAGATATTATTATCTATTAACCATTTGACAACACCTGACTGGTCACGTTCCCTTGACCTGCCCTCCTATTCTTACAGTCCTATGTTAATTGTGGACTCATCACTTCAAGAAGTTAAACACTGCTGCCTGGCCATTCTTACTTCAAGGCCACATCAATCCATGAATAATAATAAGCCTACTTCTGTGACTACATCTTTTACTATCAGCCTTAACCAACAGGGCATTCCCACAGACCCATCCAACTTCTTAGGGATGGCCGTACCCTTCACACAACACATTTCTAGCAGCCTTGGTGAATCTTGTGTTCTCTGGGTCCCGTTATAGAAGGGACATCATGATACTCTGGCCTTACATACTATAACCATTCCAGTGTACCCACTTTTCTTCTTATTCCTTCCTTTTCTAGGGCAACTCAGTTATTTCCACTTCATCGGCAGTGAGACACTGCTGATTCCAGGCTGCTAAGAGCCAATCCACTGTTCCGTTTCCCCCTCCCCCGGGATTCTTGCTGGGACATTAAATCCAGAGTCTCAGGACAGTGGTCCCAAACTAAAAGTTCTTGTTCGTGCAGAATTACATCTCTTCCCCTTGATCAACCATATTCAAGACCTAACCCCGGTTGTATTCTCCGGGTGCCAGCAGGCATGTGCCCACTACTCCTTGCGATTTTTTAGGTGTACAAAGACTCCTTCCTCCCTTATAAAGCTCAGCCGATCCCCAGCAAGGTTTTGTTTCAATGTAACCTTAAATATCATCATCAGAACCAGGAGAGAAGGTGGAGGCAGTTCCTGAGGTGCAGGGGGTGGGGTGGGGGTGTTTATTGCTTTATGGGGAAACAGATTTCTGTAAACTTGATTACTCAAATGTGTTATTATACCTGCCGCAGCATTCCCCTCCACTGTGACATTTTCCTGGGTCATTATTGGAAAATCCTTATTAACTGAACTATGCCATCTACCCATGCCCCATCACACATGCAGGTTGACACCCTCTTCACCTGCCAGGTGGTAAGTGAGCCCATCCTACATTCCCACCTGATTATCTGTTTTCTCAGGCCACTTGGTAATACTTATGTTAATCTACATGAAGCAAAATGGCCAGGAAGGTGGAGAGAGCCACAGAGCATGATGTGTGACTAAGTCAAGAAGAGGAGAGAAAAGTTTGGGTAAAAGAGACTTAGAGTGGTGAGTAGTCTAAGTACTATCTGGTAAGACCATTCAGGACCAAAGTCAGCTGCCAATAGGCTCCCATGTAACTCATGAATGGGCCTGTCTTTGCAGCCCTGCCACGCTCAATCCCTCTCTGGCCACACCCCATGGGAAACATGCCCTTGACCAGAATGTGAAGGTGGATTTCACAGTATAGCACCTGGGTTCAGCCAGCTTTAGGAGTGTGCAGACCTATGGCGGTGTCCCACAGGGAACTGCTCTTGTGTAAGTGCTCTGCTACTGTAGTGAAGTTCTTTTTTTAATTCTTTTTATTATTTCTGTGTTTTATTTATTTTTTTTAATTTTTTTTTCAACGTTTTTTATTTACTTTTGGGACAGAGAGAGACAGAGCATGAATGGGGGAGGGGCAGAGAGAGAGGGAGACACAGAATCGGAAACAGGCTCCAGGCTCTGAGCCATCAGCCCAGAGCCCGATGCGGGGCTCGAACTCACAGACCGCGAGATCGTGACCTGGCTGAAGTCGGACGCCCAACCGACTGCGCCACCCAGGCGCCCCTATTTCTGTGTTTTAAAGAGAGATAAAGAAAGTGAGGGAGAGGGGCAGAGAGAGAGACAGGGAGACAGAGAGAGAGAGAGAGAGAGAGAGAGAGAGAGAGAGAGGATCCAAGCTGAGCATGGAGTCCAATGCGGGGTTCAATCCCACAACCCCAGAATCACGACCTGAGCTGAAATCAAGAGTTGGATGCTCAACCCACTGAGCCATCCAGGGGACCCACTGTGCCCCCACTCTACTGAAATTCTTAAATTTATCTTTAAACTTGTGTTCTGTAAGGATAATAGGGCATGCTAAGAGAGGAAGCACACCTAATATTCGCGTCAGCCACTCCTTGCAGCTTGTTCGCGTACAGAGCTCGAGATGTCCCAGCAGCACAGGATTCCGGGAGACCCACAAGGCACAGGCATTCAAGCAAAACTCAAAACCAGTCCAAGGTGAATGTGTTATGTCTATGACTCGGTAAGCAGGGTTGCTGACAGAGGCCAAGAGGTCGTAAACCAGAACTGGCTTCAAATCAGAGAGAAGGCAGTGTGCTCCAAGAAACGTGAACGATCACAAAACCACATCATAGTTACTTTACTATTCTGTATTACATAATCCCTGATGCTGAAAATGACCTAGAAAGAAAGGAAAAGACAGAGCCATCCATAGTTTCTTTTCCTCTCACTCTTTCCTTGCTCATTAGTAAGCTGAAGGTAGAGAATGTTGGTAAAACGTATCAAGAAGTGACAGAAAAACATCTGAGTTACTTTGTGAAGTTTTCATTTCACTGGGAAGACAAAATCCATATGCATGTACAATCTACGAAACAGAATTGTGTAATTCAGGGATCCTCCACATAAGTTAGACGCTCATATGTTTGCACCAAAAACTGGCATTCCACAACATAAAGAACAGTAAGATTCAAGCCAGTAATTTAAAACGTTACATATTCCTTTACTTAGGACAACATTAAGTATCAAATTCAAAAAAAGAATCATGAACAGTCGAGAAAGATTCAAGAACACAAATGTCTATTTCAGCACCCTTCTTGATACCTTTTTTTCTCTCCTTTGGAACCAGGGGCTGCAGATTTTTTTTTGTTTTGAAACAGGCCATGCAAGTCATAGAGCCAGCCCTGCCTGGGATCTGTGCTCCCTGGAGTTGGAGACCCACAGATTGCAATGTACTTGCTTCCACATGGGTTTTGGTGTAAGGATAATCCAGGTTGCAAAACTAAGACATCCGAATCACAAGTGTTTGTTTAGCTCACCAACCCCTATGTCCTCTCAGTAAAGATGCCCCCTTCACTCGCTCGCTCTCTTTTTTTTTTTTTTTCTGTCAAAGCATATTCAAAACTCCTAGGGGGACACTCTTTGCTAACGTTCCACATCCTGAACCAGTGTAACTGACAGATGGTGATGATCACATGTGTCAATCATACTTGGCAAGGGGGTCCGCTCTATCACCGCATCGAAGAGTGGCTCACCTGCTCAAGGACGTGGTGTATATTTTCCCTCAGAGTAGATGTTACAACGTTGGGCTCCATAGTCAGAGGGGGGAGGGTGCAGTTTGCCTCCACCCTACGGCCTGATGCACTGCTTACCCTCTAAAAGGTTCATTTTCTTGATCTATAAAATGGGACTAATAAGAAGCAATTTGCTAGGGGAAAGAGATGCTTATCAAGATGGAATTCGCATATTTGTCAGTGTTATCTATTATTATCATTCCCTCTCCAGGACTGCTGGTAACACAAATTCTTCAGAAAGCAAAATTCATTTCCCCAGCCCTAAATCTATGAAAACTCACCTTTATGTTGAAAGACCCTTATTTCTTGGACAATGAAGCTAATGACACATTTAATCTCTCGCACCACTGCCTGCCCAACTCAGCCTTCGCCCAATACATTTTTTTGAAAATGGTCTATTCCCTCCAAGTAAATTCATCAGAACTATTTTCTCTTCCTAGTTCAACCAAGGTTAAATTAGAAGACAATTCAGTTGCTGATCTTTGGGAGATGGAATCTAAACAGAAGAGAACAAAACACAGGCCACTCTCCTGGCCTTTGCCATGATCCTGATGATAAATTATCCAGTGGTCTCTTGGAAATGCACCAATCATTCTCACTGGGCATTTCTTCTCTTTAGAAGTGCTGAGGTTTCACTACAGTCTAAGATCTTTAGAGCGAGGAATAAGTTTCATAGGCTGGTACCTTCAATGACTCTTCCTCAATTCAGTGCTATTCCCAACTATAACTTAAGCTGCATTTTGTCAAAAACCAAGAACAAAACTGTGGTCTTGGGCAACTTGGGCAATACCCAAGGACATTGCTGAGAGTTCTAGTCTGGCATAATACAGTAAACACTATAAATTTTAATTAATGAATGATAAATGATTTTTTTTCATTTTTTTCAACATTTATTCATTTTTCAGAGACAGAGACAGAGAGTGAGTGGGGAAAGGGCAAAGAGAGGAGGGAGATACAGAATCCAAAGCAGGCTCCATGCTCCTAGCTGTCAGCACAGAGCCTGACACGGGGCTCAAACTCATGGACTATGTGATCATGACCTGAGCAGAAGCCCTACATCCAACTAAGTGAGTCACACAGGTGCCCCTAAATGATTTTAAAAAGTAAAGAAAGAAAATACTCCTAGAAAAAAACATAAGTAATAATCTCTTTGATGTTGGCCAAAGAAACATTTTTCTACATCTGTCTCCTGAGACAGGGGGGAAAAAAAGCAAAATTAAACTACTGGGACCATATCAAAATAAAAAAGCTTTTGCACAGAGAAAGAAACCGTCAACAAACAAAAAGGCAACCTACTAAGTGGGATGAAATATTTACAAATGATATAGCTGAGGAAAGGCTAATATCTAAAATATATAAAGAACTTATACAACTCAACACCAAAAACAATCCAATTTAAAAAAAAAAATGGGCAGAGGACCTGAATAGCCAATTTACAAAGAAGACATCCAGATGGCCAACAGACCCATGAAAAGATGCTCAGCGTCACTAAATACCAGGGAAATGAAAATCAAAATCACAATAAGATTTCACCTTAAACCTGTCAGAATGACTAAAATCGAAATGACAAGAGATGGCAAGTGTAGTGAAGATATAGGAAAAAGAAACCCTCATGTACTGTTGGTGGGAATGCAAGTTGGTATGGCCACTGTGGAAAACAGGATGAAGGTTCTTCAAAAAATCAGAAATACGCTATGATCCAGGAATTCCACTACTGGGTTATGACCCAAAGATGAGAATACTAATTTAAAAAAATACACACACATCTTTAAAAAGATAAACACACATGTTTATTGCAGGGTTACTTACAATAACTAAGATATGGAAACAACCCAAGTATCGATCCACAAAAAATAGATAAGATGCGATGCACACACACACACACACACACACACACACACACACACACACAAAATCCTGCTCAGCCTTGAAAAAGAATGAGATCATGCCACTTGCAACAATATGGATGGAGCTAAAGAGTATTGTGCTAAGGTGAAATAAGTCAGTCAGATAAAGACAGATACCCTATGACTTGACTCATCCATGGAACTTAAGAAACAAAACAAAGGGGCAGCTGAGTGGCTCAGTCAGTTAAGTGTCCCACTCTCGACTTCAGCTCAGGTCATGATCTCACAGTTTGTGGGATCGAGCCCCCTGTTGGAGTCTGCACTGACAATGCAGAGCCTGCTTGGACTTCTTTCTCTCTTCCCCTCTCTCTGCTCTTCCCCTGCTCATACACTTACTTACTCTCTCTCTCTCTCAAAATAAATAAATTAATTTTAAAAAAGAGAGAGAAAACAAAGAGAGAGAAACTAACAAAGACTGTTAAATACAGAGAACAAACTGGTGGTTCCCAGAGGAGACGTAGGCAGATGGGTGAGATAAAGGGGATTAAGAGTACACTTAACATGATGAACAGTGAGCGATATAAAGAATTGTGGAACTGTTATACTGTATGCCTAAAACTTTAGGCATACACTTTATGTAACGTAATGTAACACTTTATGTTAATTGTACGTCAGTAAGAAAGAAAGAAAAAAGCAAATTTAAAAAAGGAAAGAAGGATTTTTAAAAAATGAGGTCTCAACTACTCCGTCCTCTGAAAATTCAAACCTCTTTAATAACTGATTTATGCTTTTTTGACTTTTCCATGTGTCACCCCAAATCACAGGCATGTATACACAAGGGAAGACCACTGGAACACATGATTCTGCCTAGGCTGCATCATTCTTACTGAACCTCTTCAAAAACACAAAGACAAGAAAAGACAGCTTTATAGTCTAATTAGTTGTGCTCTTAATGTAATAATTTTGAATTATGGTTCTGTAATGAAGTCAGGTGAGTGTCTGAGAAATTACTGAATTTCTTCAAATGGAAAACACTACAATACATTCCCTATTAGCACATTCCCTCACTCCAACCAATTATACTCAGGGGAAAAACATGGGCACATATATCATAGCAAAGGGCACAGAACATGTACAGCGACTTTAGGTAAGAACAAAGGAAGATAAGGGGCACTTAGCAAAAATCTGCAATGCCACCTCAGTAGTTCACAGTACTGGTAATGAACTGGCTATGAAAAATAGTCAGGAAGCAATTTACAACAAAATATCAAATATCTTTTTTTTTATATAAGAACAAGTAATCCTTCTCTATCATATCACTTTTCTTGAGTGCTAAAAAGCTGTAAAAATTGGAGGAAGCAATCTATCAACCAATTAAATGATTTTTTCCCACTTTGTTATAACTTTTAAAGATCTATAAAATGCCTTAAAAGTGATAGAAGACAAACCTTAAAAGAGCAAATATAGTAACTGAGCTGATCAGACAAATGTAGTAGCAGAGAGAATACAGTCAACTATAGGAGCTTAGTTTTTTGTTTTTTTCCTTTCTTCACAACACATAAGAGAGCAACACATAAAGCTTAACATCCCACATTGTTCCCGGGTCTTAATTCATTAATTAATAGAAGGTTTTTTTTCATTGAGAGGGCTCAATGCTTCCACTTTCCCACAATCATGTTACTTATCTAGGCTACTTTGGTGTGTGTGTGTGTGTGTGTGTGTGTGTGTGTGTGTGTGTGTGTGTTTTCCTTTATACTGGGTCACATAGCTAGTCTTATGCAGGTTTTAGAGAAATTACAATTCCTTATAAAAATATCTGGTCTTTACTGATTCCTTATTATTTTAATTTGGGTCAGTGGGCCACGGGCAATTAACTATTTTTGCAAGTGATTGAATATTTTTAAGATTCCATTTGACATTTTGTGTCCCTTGAAAGAAAATTAAAATCGGATACAAAGCAGAAAAATAAGGAATGGCATGCTTAATTATAAGCTTAAAAAAAAGAAGCAATTCAGGGGGAAAAAATCCACATAGGGTTTTTGCCTCTATCAGCTATGCAAATGTACACTGTGGCAGTTTTTAACTGGGTCATAACTAATGTGCATCAAAAAGGAAAAGAAAGAAAAGAAAAGAAAAGAAAAGAAAAGAAAAGAAAAGAAAAGAAAAGAAAAAACAAAAGTCAAACTTGGATTGGAACTCCAAACATTATCTAAAATACTCATTCCAGAACACAAATACTTTCATCTTAAGGAAAAAAAAAATCACCATTTTTTTTTTCTAAATTAAGCAAACTTAAACCAAATACAAATTTCTATTCCATACCAAGCAAACAATTCATTCCCTTTTGTTCACTATGGAGATTTACACACTGCCTCAGTTTGGCATAATGTGACAGAAAGTGACTGTACTTGGAGAGAGTGTTTTGGTTTTTTTTTTTTTAATTTTTTAATGTTTATTTACCTTTGAGAGAAAAAGAGAAAGAGAAAGAGGGAGGGAGGAGGAGGGGCAGAGAGGGAGACACAGAATCTGAAGCAAGTTCCAGGCTCTGAGCTGTCAGCACAGAGCCCCATGTGGGGCTTGAACCTACGAATGGTGAGATCATGACCTGAGCCAAATTCGGATGCTTAACTGGCTGAGCCACCCAGGTGCCCCTTGGAGAGAGTGTTTTTTAAAGGGATAATTAAACTGAAATGAGTTTCTTAGAGTGGGCCTTCATCTGATATGGCCGCTGCCCTTATAAGAAGAGATATGGACACACACACAGGGCAAAGCCCATGTGAAGACTCAGGAAGGAAAAATGACCATTTACAAGCCAAGGAGAGAATCTTCCGGAGAAATCAACCTTGCCGATGCCTTGATCTCAGCCTCTACCCTTGGAGATTGTGAGAAATACATTTTTGTTGCTTACCTCACTCAGTTTCCAGTACTTTGTCATGGGAGCCCTAGCAGACTAACACAGGCTCCTATCCTGTGTTACACAATCTCCAGGGATGAGATGAGATAGAAATGAGTAATAAGCATTTGTTCTGTACAGAAGGACACAGACATAATGCTGAGAAAAGTTGCCCTTTGGCTTTTCTACACAGAGAAACATAGCACAAACCCTTTATGATTTACTGTGAGAGGAAGAAAATACAGCCATTCCTTTACTCCCAGCTGTTGAGACACAACCTAGTAGAACATCCCATCCCAAGGCTTTAGCCCTTTGCCTATCTTGTAAATCAAGTGCTGAGGCACTATCACCAATATGGAGCAAGTCTGTAAGAGTAGACTGGAGAACGTTTCTTGTCAAATGCCAATGAGGTGTCCCAAAGGGTTTTCAGGATGAAGATCAAAATTTCCCAGGGAACAGAAGAATGCACGCCATTTGACATGGATTAATTTCTTCATATTTGATTATAAAGGCTCTGAGATAACAGGTATTTTTTTTAAAGTTCATTGATTGTATTTTTGACAGAGACAGGGAGTAAGAGCAAGGGGCGGGTGGGAACAGAGAGAGAGGGAGAGAGAGAATCCTAGGCAGGCTCAGCACTGTCAGGACAGAGCATGATGTGGGTGGGGCTCGAACTCCGGCCTGAGCCGAAATCAAGAGTTGGACGTTTAGCTGACTGAGCTACCGAGGTGCCCCATAACCTGGTGTTTTTGAAGTACCATTTCCCTGAGTAGAGAGTTCTAACTCAAAAGCCTAATCTTCGCAGTAACCTTGAATATCAATACATTAAGAACTTAGGACAATATTCAGCTTAGAAGAGGTTACATGTAATCTTTGTTTCCTGCTTGGTAGTTAAAAGAAGTTCATAGTTTTATATAACTGTATCATGACATATTCTCAATGATGGCAAAAAGTGTTCGGTAGCTAATCAAAAATGTTTCAGTGGAGGTGCGTCTAAGCACTTGAGCAGTGGGGGATGTTGAGTGGCCGGCATGCAGGAGGATGTTGGAAAAAAGAAAACAAAGCATCGATAGGTACCAAAATGTTTTTTTTTTCATGTACCACTGAAGACCTGTAGCTGGTCAGTTTATTGATTTTGTCAATACAGTTCTGTGATACTCAATATGGGCAGAAAAGAAATGAACTTTAAAAATGCCTTTGCTTGGCTAACAGAAAACCTGGAACCATTTATCTTGTGTCCACAAGACAGTGCGGTCAGTAGGACACAGGCAATACCTGCCACTTGAGAACTAAGAGCAACAAATGGGAAGGCTGAAATTGACAAGGCTGTAACTCACAAGTGTCCAAACCCTGCCCTCAGATACTGTTGGGCAGTTCCCACTGGGGCTCTAGCTGGGAAGTCAATTGAATTGCAGTTGCCTGAAAGGAGCTCTTGGTCTACTGGGAGCAACTATTCTCTGCTGAAATGTGGACAAGGAGTTTTAGCTGATAATCAGACACTCACAGTAACCATCTGGATAAAAACACAAGTGTTCTCTCTCCATTACAACCAGCCTCAGACCTAGGAACATATATAGAGAGGTAACTAAACTAATATGGCATCTTGAGCCTCCATTTCCTATGGGTGAGACAGCACAGAGCCTGCATGAGAGCCTCACTTACTATTCCAGTCAGCGATGGGAGACTTGCAAAGACAGCATGCTCAGTGTGTGAGAATGTGAGCCCTCTGACCCTTGTCACCCAAGAGAAAGGGAAGGACCTGCGTAAGAGATCATGATTACAAAATGAAACATTAAGGAGAAAAGTCAATCCCAAATAACCATCTTGTTCAAAACAGCTTCTATGGCTCTGTGGCCAGAAGTGGTCCCACAAAATGTCATAGGTATGGAAAGTCTTTAAAAAACAGAGGGGTGGGAGTGAACTCATCCTTCACTTAGGCCGTCAGACAATATTAATGATAATCCACCATTTCCACATTTCTACGTTACAGGTGCCCTGGTAAATTATAATAAAGGTGAAAGAGATGATCTTGGAGTTGAAACCTGAATGAAAAACACAAATGAAATCACAAACCCAGATTTCTGTCCCTTTGTGCTACAGGAACCCTGGAAGAGAGGGTGATGGGTATGGACAGGTTTGGGGCAAGATAAATGTTACTCAGATATCTCATAAAAAGCGGGGCATAATCAGAGGAAAGAAAGCAAAGTGATATCCTGGGAGACAAATTTGTATGGAGAAGAAATAGCCGAATGTCACTGGCAATTTAACCAGTGAATTTTCTCACAGCAAAACTTCCTCCAGTGCATGAAAAGAAAGAAAAACAAGGAGATCACATCACTATTTGGGATTGACAAGGAAGGCAATGGAAGGCTATCCAAGATTTCTTACTATCAAGTGACCTGGTGAAAATAAAGCTTATGGAAGCTAATTTTTTTTCAGAATGAAACTATGCATATTAGCATAATATTCCTTAGTTCAAATCTTTTGATTTCTTTTTGTGATAATCTGTACACTCTACCATGTAAATCATCATTTTCTTTTTTTTTAAATCATCATTTTCAAATCTTGTTGTTGGCACAGTTGAGCCCACATCCTCAGAATCTTAAATCAGGATACGGCCACATACCCTTATAGTAGAAGACATGCTTTCTGCATGTACTTTATTTTGCCTGGTCTCAATGTTTACCCCATAATGAGCCAAATATACAGAACATCCTGAATAATTAGTTGTCATGATAAAACTGTCAATAGTGATACTCAGGTGGTGAATATCTGCTTTGGTGAATTACCTGTGGACAAAAAAAAAAAAAAATTATCCACTTACTACAAACACTATAGTTGATTAAACCCTCCCCCAAAATGGATTAGGGAGTCACACTTGGAAGTACTTTGCATGGAGCTAGAGATTGCATTTGGCAGTGTCTCTGAATTCAAAATGAAGAAGCATTTGACATCCTTAATGAAATTTTATGTTGTGGCTTCCAGTATTTAAAGTGCAGAAATTTTGTACCGGATTTCATTTTAAGAGAAAAGAAAGAGAAGGCAAATGGGGGGAGGAGGGAAGCAGTAAGCAAAAGATGTATTTTAAACTTACAGGAATTCACAGAACATCTCCAGAACAGATAATATGAGTTTGTTACTCTCCCAACCCACCCAAAAGCTATCATTTGTCAATAATACTTATGGTTATGGCGAATTCTCTCAATCACGACCACTTAGATACACTGGTGAAGCAAAACAAAGTATCCTAAGCCAAGTTATCTGAATGAAAGAATGTTTTTTCATTGAAAGATGATGCAAAAAAGAAAAAAATAACCAGTATTTGCATCTTATTAAAGGCTGTATCGAGTTGGAAACTGACCCATAAAACTCTACTTTGATGACTTCATAATGAGTAATCATGGAAAGAAAAGTGGAAAGAAAAGAAAATTTAGGAAAACTATTTTTGAAATAGTTTCACAGAAAGTACAATTATTATTTCCTAATTGTACCCTTTTATCCTGGCATCTGAGTTTCCAATTTGAATGATCTCTACTTTCTTTGAATAACCACAGTGACTTTTTCAGTGACATGAACCTTATTATTATTTTTTGTCTCTGTCATACATGGCTAAAAGCATTTGGGGAAGAGGAATACATACTGAATCAAGTCAGTTTATTTCATCCAGTGTCTTATATATAGTCGCCTCTCATTGTTGATAATAAAATATGATTACATGATGTTCAAATGAATTAGTTTTATCATCTAAAAATATTTGTGTTTCACATAAAGTATTTCACTATAAAGTGTTTCAATAAAATATAAGCCTACATTTAGAAGTAATACCTTCAGAAATGCTACACAATTTTAAATTTCTTTCATATTTAGAATTTTGTTCCATCCTAAATTCAAGTTCATGTTTGCAAGTACTGTCATAGAGATAGGTAAGTAATTTCCAGGTTTTCTAATGAAGTTTCCAAGACTAAAGACATTGACTATTAGCAGTTTCAAGTTTATTTATATTTGAGAGAGAGAGAGAGAGAGAGAGAAAGAGAGAGAGACAACAGAGAGTGACCAGGTAAGGGTAAGAGAGAGAGGGAGAGACAATTTCAAGCAGACTCCACAGCGCCAGCATGGAGCCCAATGTGGGGCTTGAACTCACGAACTGTGAGATCATGACCTGAGCAGAACCAAGAGTCAGACGCTAAACCCATTGAGCCACCCAGGCATCCCTACTACTAGCAGTTTTAAAAAGCCAACTAACACATGAAGAAACAATTTTTCTGAAATAGACCTTTACTTCTCTTTAGTCATATATGCTTCAACTATATATATATATATATATATATATATATGCATCAAATATATGTGTGTGTGTGTATATATATATATATATATATATATATATATATGTATATATATAGTTATAAAAGAAACATCTGCCTTGGAATAGTAGAAATAAAAAATAAAATAAAAATAAAGCACTTTCAGAAATAAAGTTGACTTCTGTAAGTGCCATTCATTATGCAGAGGTATTTCAGCTATGGCTTGATGAGAGTTAATTGTTCAATACTATTTAGTACAAAGGCAGTGGAAGAAAAGGCATCTAATTGATGCATTAGGAGTCATTCCCAACTCCAGAAGTTGCAGGAGGCACTTTTAACAGCCATCATTTTCTTTATAGGGGATCTGCTCAGAACAAAATGAAATAGTCACTGTTTGTTCTATCACACATTTATTTAGCAAAAGCCATTATCACCCGTCCCAAGCTCACACCTTTACAGAGTAAGAGATATATAAAGCAACAAGGTTTTGAATAAGCAGCTCTTATTTCATTAAGTGCTCTTGGTTTTTGCCTTGAGACCTTCTCAATTTAGGATTTTCTTTCTCTGCGGTATACAAATGGCCCTTCTATATTCATTATTATGCATTGTTCACCTACAATGATGGAGAAATCAATGGATTCTTTCTTTTTTCCCTTTCCTGAATAATCTTCCTTTGGGGTTTCACCCTAATAATTAGTTTTGGGGGAAATGAATGAATAGAATTAGAGCACTGTGATTCTGTGGAGTAAAAATACGCAGAATTTCTACCATAAACATCTACCTCTATAATTTTATCCAACCGTTGAAAAAACAATCCCGGGTCTGGAATCTAGTATTTCATCTTACATTTCTTTCCTTTTTTTTTTTTTTTCCGTGCCCCTCCTTTTAAGCCTTGAGGGGGGAAATGGGAATGTATTCTGAAGAAAAATTTCTTTTTCATTGCTAAGAATGGCAAATAGAAAATGACAGTCTGTTAAATGAGAACGAAACTCTTATCAAGGTTAATTGTATTTTTAAGTAATGCGCAAAAAGCAGCTTGCCCTAAAGGAGGTATTTTTTCTCTAACAGTAATAACAAACAAAATAACTGTGTGTTAAAATCTGCCCTTGGAAAAGAGGACTGGACCCTAGTCAAAGTGCTCTGATGCCCCAGATTCTAGAATGTTCTGAGGTAAAATTTAAGAGTAGAATACGAAATAAGAGCTCCTTTTTCTGTATCATTTGCTCCCCCTAACATACCCATCTAAAGCTTGTGAAAATAAGCACAGAGTTTATGAAAAAAATCAAAGTCTCTGCCATACAGTTCAAACTCTGGTCCAGCCAGAAATTGAGGAAGTTGAATAATCTCTCCTAATCTCAGGTTCCTCTTCTAGAAAAGCAGTTATATGGAAGGACTTTATAAGAATTTATTATAGTACAAAGACTTTAAATATTGACCTAATTAAAAAAAACAGAAAAATAAATTATAATGCATATATATATCCAGACATGTTCAATCCTAAATATTCCTACAAATTACAAAAATCTTATTGGCCAACCCCATTCAATGATCCTTTCTTTATTAATTTATTCATTCATTTGAGAAATATTGACTATCCAATTTGTACCAGATTACATGATACAGTCACAAAAATAAACTAATTCCTGTCCTTCCTTGAACTTCCAGCTTAACAGAGAAGGCAGATAGTAATTAATTACCGAAAAACTGGGGGCACCTGGGTGGCTCAGTCCATTAAGCATCTAACTCTTGGTTTTGGCTCAGGTCATGATCTCATGGTCTGTGAGTTCCAGGCCCACATAGGGCTCTAGGCTAACAGCGCAGAGCCTGCTTGGGAGTCTCCCTCTCTCCCTCTCTCTGTGCCCCTCCCCTGTGAGCTCTCTGTCTCTCTCAAAATAAGTAAATACATTTAAACAAATTAGATGAATATTATGATAGGGCAAAATGTTTCCCTGGGGATACATACTGACAATGATAGCATTCATTGAGTATGGTATCTTCCACTAATAGTCAATAATGAAATACTCATCTATTCTGATAAACCTTTATGGAAAATTAGGGAAATTCATATAACAAAGAATAGCCGCATAGCTTTTCCTCCCCACATATACCTAATGTCTCTGACAATTACCATGGAAAATATTCAAAACCAACCTGAAATCTCACTTTATTCGTGTTTTAGCCACCTCTGCAATATAATTTACTCAACTATACATTAAAGAGAGAAGTTCAACAGTGTGTCCTTCTAAGGGAAACAAGATGATGTTTGGTTAAAAAAAAAAATACAGAATCTGTAATGTTAACCCTTTACCTTAACCTTTAACCTTAATACTTAAGCTTAATTTCCAGAATGCTTTCCTCATTTAGAGGATTTGTTTTGCTTTTTTTTTTTTTCAGTTATTTTATTTTACCAAGAGTACTGTTATAAATGGCAAAGAAAATGCATTAAGTTGTTCAATTACTTTTTCGCCCAACTTTGTCATAGTTTACCCAAATATAAGTTGTTTTTACATCCGCTATAAATACCTTTTTATGCCTCACTCATCTCTGTTGTTTACATTGTCTCTTAAGATCTATGGCCTCAAAATAATTTAAATCGATGACCCCTCAAAACATGTAAAGAAAGGACATAGCTATCACATTCTCAAGGGAGCAAGAACTGTGTAACAACCAACTAAGCTTTGACATTCAAAAATATCCCTTACTTTTATCTTACACCTAAAAAATGGAAGTCTGGATGCATCCAGGCTCATATGTTGTTCCTGTCCTCATTGTTTTCTCTTTTCTCCTTTATCTGCTGAATGTTACACACGACAGGATGGTAATGTGAAGTCGGTAGGAAGAATTGGTCATAGAAATCCCAGCTGAAGAAGTGCTCATGTGTCTAAACTTAGTTCCAAAATAAATGCAGAGGAAGGGATGAAAAGATACATGCACGAGGCATTGTGCTGTGATTCAATTGGTGCCTTGCTAGTCACACCTATTTTGGTTGTAGAAAGGTGCACCTTGAAAAAGCAGTTGCAGAGGGGCGCCTGGGAGGCTCAGGTGGTTAAGCGTCCCACTTTGGCTCAGGTCATGATCTTGTAGTCTGGGGGTTCAAGCCCTGCATCGGGCTGTGTGCTGACAGCTCAGAGCCTGGAGCCTGTTTCTGATTCTGTGTCTCCCTCTCTTTCTGCCCCTCCCCCGCTCACACTCCATCTCTCCGTCTCTCTCTCAAAAATAAGTAACCATTAAAAAAAACAGTTGCAGAAATGCTTCCATAAGGTTTTGCATTCTTTCTTGATCTTACCAGCTTTCTTACACATAAAAGTACAAGGGAGGAGCAGGAGGGTAGACAATTTATTATTTTTCTAAAAGATGCAGCAACAGAAAGAAAAAAAAAATCCTTCCAGGTAAAACCTGAGGGTTAACCTGGTTTCCTTTTAGTCGTGTTCCATCCTTGCCTTTATGCGGACAACAGGTTTGCAAATGATTCCAATTTTTAGCCAGAATTTAAATCACAAGTAGTCCATTCACTGAGAAAAGAAACATAAAGGTACAGGAGAATGAACTATCCAACTTTTGCTGGGAGAAACTATTCCTTGGGAAACTAAATTGAATTACTGGTGCATTCTCAACTAGGATTACATAAAATTGTGAATGGGAAGGGTCCAATTCTTGCCAAGACAAAGATGACCTTTGAAATGCATCGTTTCTTTTGTCTACAAAGTAGAATTTGCTTAACGTTATTAAGAGAAAAAGAATTTTTATATGTGAATTATTTATCTTCATAGAAGAGTACTGAACAATTATCAGTAACTTCCACTCAACCATTGTTGCCGATCTCCAAAGGGCAGAGCACTGACCTCATCATTAAAATGCAAAGATACTATGGACAACCTCAAGGAGTTTTTGGGTTAGTAGCAGAGCTTATAGGACTACCAAACTATCAAATTCATGAAGAATGTGCACATGAAAATGCATACTTCACAATGGGCAGTTTTAAGTAAGACTTGTCGTTCATTTGGAAGACAGATAGTCAACAATAGTGATGGCAATGATTTTGTAACACTGAATATTCCGTGTGTCTTGGGTAGTGTTGGCTAGGAACTGGCCTCCCAGAACAAAACAGGATAGCTGACTTGGGGGTTTGATTAGGCTGATGGAAGCACGTAGACAGGGAGTCAGCCCAGTGGGTAGGCTAGGGGGACAAGGTATCAGAAGTCCCCTGGGAAAGACTTCTGAGGATTCTTCAGGAGTAAGTGACAATAATACAGTTTGAAGTGACTTAGCCAGTTCTGTTGTAATTTACTGAAGACGTATCTATCGGCTTGCATAACTGAAAACTGCAGGCAAGACCAGACTCTCATGAATTGATTTCTCACTTTCCTCCAGGCTCTATACTCCTTTGGGTTAGCTTCTTTCACGGGCAAGCTCAGGGCAGTGGCAGCAACGGGCTGTCACATCTCTGAATTTATCATCTATCAGTTTAATAATCCAAAAGAGAAACTTCTTTCTCTAAGTCATCTGGCAATTAAAAATTGGTAAGTCAGAGCACTAGCTGTGACATTCCCCTCTCAGAACCAATCTGTGTGTATCCATTAGGAATTACATTGAGCTGCTATAATGACAATGATTAAAATAATTCTGAAGTTTATTTCTCCCTCACATAAAAGATCAAAGACATGTAGTCTAGGATCAGTATGCCAACTCTCCAAGGATTGGAGAGGGTGACACCAAACTGTCACTATTTGTATCTGACAAAAATTATCTGACTAGAAAACTCAACCTACTCTACAGAGAAATCTTTGTTAGTAATATAATTGGCAAGATTGCTAAATATAAAAGCACTATATAGCCATCAATTGGCTCCTATACAGAGCTGCATGGAGTGATAAAATCTTATTAAATGAAACATAAAATCTTATTACATTTATCATTTTTCTCTAGCAAGAGAAATATAAGGCACTAAACAAAATATAAGTGATTTGACTAGTATGAATAGAAAAATTACAAAATTTTTACCTAAGTATGTTTAAACATTAAGAATATATAGGTGTTCAGGGTGCCTGGGTGGTCCAGTCTGTTGGGCGTGTGACTTCAGCATCACAGTCTCATGGTCCCTGAGTTCGAGCCCCACGGTGGGCTCTGTATTGACACTTCAGAACCTGGAGAGTGCTTTGGATTCTGTGTCTCCCTCCCTCTTCCCTCTTTCCGTCACTCACACTCTGTCTCTCAAAAGTGAAAAAATGTTAAAAAAATTTTTTTTTAATTATTTTTAACGTTTATTTATTTTTGAGACAGAGAGAGACAGAGCATGAATGGGGGGGAGGGTCAGAGAGAGAGGGAGACACAAAATCGGAAGCAGGCTCCAGGCTCCGAGCTGTTAGCACAGAGCCCGACGCTGGTCTCGAACCCGTGAACCACAAGACCATGACCTGAGCCGAAGTCGGACACTGAGCCGACTGAGCCACCCAGGCGCCCCTAAAAAAAATTTTTTTTAAAGAAGATTCAGACGTTCACGGATAAAAAGATTCAATACCATAAAGGTATCACTATGGTCCAAATTAACCTAACTTAAATGGAGTTCCAATCAAAATCCCCAACAGGGATTTTTTTTTTTCAAGAAATTAAAAATAAATGTGTATATAGGAAAGCAAAGAGACTGGAATTTTTTTTCAAGGAATCAGTCGAGAAAATGTATATGGAAAAGCTAACAGGCAAGAATAGGTAAATCACCAACTATGTGTCTTTTAGATATGAGGCTGTCATGAAACTAGAGTGAGTAAGAAATACGGTTGTTGGCATAGAGATAGGGAAGTTGACCAATGAAACAGAAAATAGACACAGGTAAATCTATTTTAAAAATTTACAATGGGGGCGCCTGGGTGGCGCAGTCGGTTGAGCGTCCGACTTCAGCCAGGTCACGATCTCGCGGTCCGGGAGTTCGAGCCCCGCGTCGGGCTCTGGGCTGATGGCTCGGAGCCCGGAGCCTGCTTCCGATTCTGTGTCTCCCTCTCTCCCTGCCCCTCCCCCGTTCATGCTCTGTCTCTCTCTGTCCCAAAAATAAATAAACGTTGAAAAAAAAAAAATTAAAAATTTACAATGAAAATCATGGGCAAAAGAGACAGACTACTCAATAAATTATACTAGGTAAAATGGTCATTCATAGAGAAAATATTAAATTGTTTTTTAGTGCGTAAGATAAGGATACAAGAATTCATCCTAAATAAATAATAGGTCTGAGTATATGGTTAAAAAAACTTGAAAAGTTTTAGAAGGGAATGTCTTTATGGCATTAATATTGGGAAGTGTTTCTAAAAAAAGACTTAAAGATGAGAGGACAGGGATATACGTTGATAAATTAGATGCTACATCAAATTTTAATTCTTCTGTGCATGGAAAAGCACTGAGACAATGTTGAACCTCAGTCAGTCACTAGAAGGGTGTTTGCGAGTTGAGTAAATGCCAATGGATTATGACCTAAAACATATAAAGAACTGTATAAAATCTGAAAGAAAACGACAAATTATTCAACAGAAAAACCGACAACAGATATAAATGGTCATTCCGCAGAATAAGAATAGACATACAAAAAAAATTAGCACCAGTTTTCCAAGAAATACCGATTCACAGCATAATAAAATGCAATTTTGTGCCCAACACATTGTGAAATCCATTAGAAACCTAACAGTAAGAAATGCACATAAATGAGGAACCTCTTACACACACTAGTAGAGTGCAAATTGCTAGGGTCAAGGCGGAGGATTATCTGAAAACATAATGAAAAGTGGAAGATGATTTAGCAATTTAATCCTATGTACACATTCTAGATAAATCCCTATATATGACATAGGCCAAAGTGTTATACGAACACATGCATACCCAAAGTGTTTGTAACAGCAAAGAAAGAGAAGAAGAAATAACATCAACTTTTATGGACAGGAGGATTTATATATATTATAGTATACTCATATATTTTACCACAGTGCAAATTAATAGACTCAATCTGTAGCTTCCACATAGATCTTTCTTAAATAACTTGGTATGTAGCGATAAAGCAAAAGACAGGATATATGATATTACACCACACACGCACACAATTTTATTATAGTCTAATATACTCTATTTATTAAGAACACACATAAATTTGGCAGAATTACAAGGCTAAGGGAATGATGGACCGTAAGTGAGGACAGCATTTATGTCTCAGTAGAAGGAGGAGAAAGGAGTCGGGAAACAATACTCAGGACACTTCAGCCCATATTTGTAATATCTTCTATACCCTTTTATCTGCATGGTTGCTACTAGGTATTCGATTCATCATTGGGAATACACTTTTATATCTGATATATTTTCATAGATTTAGAAAGGTATCATGAACCAGTTGCTGATTTTCTGCAGAAAATTAAGAAAGAGGTATGTAGGGGTACCTGGGTGGCTCAGTCGGTTGAGCGTCCGACTTCGGCTCAGGTCATGATCTCACAAGTCTGTGAGTTCGAGCCCCGCATCGGGCTCTGTGCTGACAGCTCAGAGACTGGAGCCTGCTTCCGATTCTGTGTCTCCCTCTCTTTCTGTCCCTCCCCCACTTGCACTCTGTCTTTGTCTCTCAAAAATGAATAAACGTTAAAAAAAATTTGGGAGGTGCGGGGGCGCCTGGATGGCTCAGTCAATTGAGTGACCGACTTCAGCTCAGGTCATGATCTAACGGTTTGTGAGTTCGAGCCCCACATCAGGTTCTGTGCTGAGAGCTCAGAGCCTGGAGCCTGCTTCTGATTCTGTGTCTCCCTCTCTCTCTGTCCTGCCCCCACTCCTGCTCTGTCTCTCTGTGTCTCAGAAATATACATTAAAATTTATTTTTTTATTTTTTTTAAAAGAATGAGGTATGTAAGTAGACAAAGCAAAATGTAGAGACAGAGGTCTAAATCAGAGGTCTTCAAACTCTAAATCAGAGGTCTTCAAACTCTCAGGCCAAATCCAGCCCACGACCTGTTTTGTTTTGTTTTTTAATAAAGTTTTACTGGAACACAACCATACTTATTGGTTTATTTGTTGTCTAAGGCTGCTTCTGTGCTACAACAGAAAAGCTGAGTATTTGTGAAAGAGATTATATGACCACCAAAGCCTAACGTGGCCCTTTAGAGGGAAAGAAGTGTGGCCCTTCACAGGGAAAGTTTGCTACTGCTCCAAATGGTTGGTGAATACATTTTACAGGGCTCCTGGGTGGCTTAGTTGGTTCAATTTCTGATTCTTTATTTTAGCTCAGGTCATGATCTCAAGGTCATGAGATGGAAGCCTGCGTCTGGCTCAGCACTGAATGTGGGATCTGCTTGGGATTCTCTCTCTCCCTCCCTCCTCTCTCTCTCTCTCTCTCTCTCTCTCTCTCTCTCTCTCTCTGCTCTTCCCCCACTCACTCACTCTCTCTCAAATATAAACATTTTGTATTCCTTTTTTATTTTTTTGTTTATTTTTTGAGAGAGAGACAGAGTGCCAGCAGGGGAGGGGCAGAGAGAGAGGAGACACAGAATCCAAAGCAGGTTCCAGGCTCCCTGACAGAGCCTGAAGCAGGGCTCAAACTTGTTAAGCACGAGATCGTGACCTGAGACAAAGTCTGACGCTCAACCGACTGAGCCAGCCAGGTGCCCCAATAAACACTTAAAAAAATAGTAATAATAATAAGACATTTTGGTTTACTGTATACCTATTTAACTTAGGCAGTTCAAATATGTCATCTCAATCATCACTATTTGAGAGAATATTATCTCCTTATCACAGGTGAAGTAATGAGATTCAGAGAATTTAAGTAAATAGCTCAATCTTTCCAAATATTAAGAGACAAAAATAGGTTTCTCTGCCTCAAAGTCACATACTGATTTCAACCCTGCAGAAAATGCAGAAATTGATTACAGAGCGCTTGTTTTTCAGACTACACTTTTCAAATCTGTTCAAGTAGAGGGTGTTGGATCGATGAGTGGAAAAGAATAAGAAGATGCAATTTATACAGCATCTAAAGTTAAAAAGAACCACAAATTTTGCCCCCAGTGGTTAGGGGTAAAAAGTTTCCCCAGAAAAGAAATTACACAAACATATCCACGTTCCATCTTTTTGCCATTTCTTATACTAGAACACTGTGTTAACTCAAAAAACCAATTGCGGGACTAGGTAACTCTGTTGAAGATCTGTTTCACAGAAACCACTGACAAAATGTCTGAAAATCACTGACATACATCGAGATTTTTTAACGTTTAGTTATTTGAGTGAGAGAGAGAACACGCGCGAGCAAGCTGGGGAGGGCAGAGAGACAAGGAGAGAAGAGAATCCCA
Source organism: Puma concolor (assembly GCF_028749965.1). NCBI lineage: Eukaryota > Metazoa > Chordata > Mammalia > Carnivora > Felidae > Puma > Puma concolor. Next base: position 145,080,291 of record NC_141667.1, read on the forward strand.
AGCAGGTTCCCCGTTGTCATAGCAGAGGCCGATGCGGGGCTCAAACTCACGAACTGTGAGATCATGACCTCAGCCGAATCAAGAGTCAGATGCTTAACAAACTGAGCCACCCAGTTACCCATAAATTGAGATTTTTATAATGAAGTTAAGAGATTATACATATATATATATATATACATATTATACATATATATATACATATATATACATATATATACATATTATATATATATACATATATATACATATTATATATATATATGTATAATCTCTTAACTTCATTATAAATATAATCTCTTAAATTTCATTATAAATATATAAATTCATTATAAATATATAAATATATAAATTCATTATAAATATATAAACTTCATATATATGTGTGTGTGTGTATATATATATATATATATATATATATATATATATATATACACCCTAATAGACTAGAAATGGCTTGAGGATTGCTAGTATGTATATTCAATACAAATACAATTCCAAGGAATTAATTAATCATACTTAATCAGAGCTGTTCAACTAGTACTTTGAAAAGCACTATGCTTACTACTAAGAGTCTTATCCTAGCTCAGAGGAAGTAGAAAGACAGACTTAGCAAAATCATGAGGGCCTCAAGAAAACCTACCAACCGCTCAGAGACTATCTAAAGGGCCAGCCAAGAGGAAGGTATAAAGGAAAGCACAAGAATGATGCAGGCTAGTGATGAGCTCAGTGTAACTATGGGCCTTCACACCTGAAAGCATTGGGATAGGTATACGAAGTTGGGGGGGCGGGGGGGCAGGGGGGCCACAAAGGGAAGGAATACATGAAATCTTGGAGATAGAGGAATTCGAAGTGATAATACTGCTCAGGTTGAAGTAAATTTGTCTATGCTCTCATATTTGTGTTATATTTCCATTTGGCCTGCGTATTTCTAAACAGAGACCGATCTTCATCACAGGCAAGAAGATAGAAGACACATAAAGTCTCAAAATGAGTCAGATGCTTGAGGCCACCCAAGCTCTTGCTGCTGTATCATAAGAGGGATGGGATTTGAGAGAATCCCAGATTGCACTGTAGGAGAAAATCCCTCAGCATCTTTGTAAGGTGCCCTACAATGAAGACCTTTCTCATGCAAACCCTCTCCTTCCTGCTGTTGTTGAAGAGCACAGAATCAGGGTCAATTATTCCTGACATTACTATCTTTGACACACGGGTTCTGGAAAAACACAAAATTAGCAGACATTATAATTCCTGCAACATGGTTGGTACTCCGTTCTTTCTTGGGTATGTACGAGAAAACACGTACTTAAGTTTAGCCCCCAAAACAATTCCTTTAGATGGGCCTTTAGTGAAGAATGTGTGGGAAAACAAAATCTAATTCGGCCAAAGTGATTCCTAAAGATGTTGGCTTTGGACACCCTAGGGAGTTCTATGGTGACGTCCAGACTTTTAGTCATTAAGTACAGTGTGACTTATGCTTCTGGGACATTAAGATATTGAGCTATTACAATTTATTACACAATTTCTTTGATTTCAAAAAAACTCTACATAAAGAAAAGGTCACAGAGCAATCAGTAGCTATATGACTTTCAAATAGTCAATTTACTTGATTGGGCATTGGTTTCTTAATCTGGAAAATGAAGGGATTATAGATGATCTACATTTGCAATATTTTGTTTCTATGAATGGAATAAACTCGTTAATAATGCAAATAGAGCTCAGTACAATTACAAAAAAGTGTAAAACTTCCGTAATGTAAAATCACCTCAGCCTAGTCCCTCAGGGGGAACTATTGGTTTGTCATTTAATTGCAGTGGCACACAGGGTACACATATTTCAAAGTCTGATTCCGAAGGGCTTTGGGGCAATGTTATGCTAATGTGTGCTCCAGGCATCAAAACCCTTCAAGGGATTATCTTAGAGAAATAGGAGATTTAAATAAAATGTAGAAATAACATTACTTGAAGTGGAAAAGGACTAGGATGTGGGGAAAAAAATACCTTAGGTAGAATTAATTTAACTGTGGGCAAAATCTGCACAAGAGGATAAGAGAAGAGGGCATAGTGTGGCCCATGACAAAGAATTAATTCTCGTGAATGGTGAAAGAGTTGGCCAAGTACATTTGAATGTACTCTTTCCAAGAGAAAAGGGATGAAGTAAAATTCCAATAAGCATAAGCATTAAAGACTTACTTTTAAAGTATTTTTTAAATATTTATTTTTGAGAGAGTGCCTCCCCTGCTGGAGGAGAGGAGAGGGGCAGAGGATCTGAAGCAGACTCCAAGCTCACAGCAGGAAACCTGATGCAGGGCTCAAACTCACAAACCACGAGATCATGATCTGAGCGGAAGTCAGAAGCTCAACCAACTGAGCCCCCCAGGCGCCCCGAGCATTAAAGATTTATTACATAAAACTGCGTTTATTCATAAAACCAACATGCTTTGTATTATGAATTTTGACATATACTTTATCCGGACTATGATTACTAATTTAATAGCTAAATTCACTTTTAAATGTTTTCATTTTATTCCAACCATTTCTAAGAGTCACCTCATTTAAGTTTCCGAAACAAAATTTTGTGAATGTAGAAATCATCCCGTTATTATGAACGTCCACCCTGGTGAACCAACAGCCTAATTCTGAAGATGCCTCACTCTAGGCATCTGAGTGCCCTGAGATCGTAGCCCAAGACCTGCCGAGCGAGCCAGGGAACTGGCTGCTGCTATACATCCTTTAAAAGTGAAAGAGCACATCCAGCCAAAAATAGGCATTTCTTCCCAGCTATCAAAGAGACTTTTTCCAAAATGACTTGCTTGCACAAGGCAGTCTTTGAAACTAAAAAAAAAAAAAAAAAAAAAAAAAAAAAAAACAAAAAAAAACACACAACAAAATCTGCATTAGCCGTGGACCTTACGCAAATTCTACATTCTTCCTGAATTTCCACTGTTTCATTCTGTCAGATAAATGCTGTTTTGTGCCCTGATTCACTTTCTACCCTTGCAGCCTGTCCTCCCAGGATCCTGACCTCCTCTGGGCTATATCCACAGGACCCATTGCCTTCAGACTCTGGCTGGGCACCGCAAAAGGGAAGCTGGTGTACAAGAGGAGAGACTCACGAAGCCAGTGATGTCAGCATCTCTAATTCCCTAATGTCCACTCATCGAGGGCAGCTACGTTACCCAAAATGCTCTTTCTGACACGGCTTTCTCCCAGTTCTGGCAACTGCTTGTTTCCTTCATGCCCTCAGATCAAAGGGTGGTAAGCATTTCCTCTGCTATCTTCAGATCCCAATCGCTGCACCAAATGCGGTTTCCCCATCCCCATAACTGTACAAATACTTCCTCTGTAAAGAAACCCTCTTGAATTTGCCCAATGTGTGAGGGCCACTGTTTCCTGGTCCTGCACCTCATCTGAAATGGAGACAGTATCAATAACCATCTCCTAAGGTTGTTAGGAGGATGGCACAACAAAGTACCGGTGATAGAGTCTTCAGTTAGTGGCCTTTGATCTCTAGAGAATCAACCATAAGATGAAATTAGACTGAAGTGTTAATGCTTTCTTTGGAGAGGGGTCGTCTCAAGCCACAAAAAGGGGTGGTGGGGGGGGCGGGGAATGGTCCGGAAAAGATGGGAAGTGACTGAGAGATGACGCGTTACCTCACTGGCCGTTTCGTGACAAGGTACAAAGACACAGAGTCAATATTTGGCAGGTCACCCAGTCACACACACAAAAAGTCTCCTCAAAGGATATATGGAAGAACTGTACCTTGAGCCATCTGATAGAAGATGGAAAGAATGCATTTTCTCTCTCATCTTCCATTAGTCAACTTGGTCTCAGATAGTATTAAGTCCCCAGGACTTCAGTTCATACCATCAGCCGCACTAGTGGCTGTTTGGGAAGCAAAATTTCAGGCCCTCTGGTGTGGCTTTCATCCACAACCAGAAAGAGCAAATCAGAAGTTATCAAGTCATTGGAGAGAACAGTTGAGTCAAAACAAAAAAAAAAAAGATGAGTCACTGAAAATCTGCTAAGGTACAGAAGATCTACCTGGTTCTTGGATAAGGCCATCATTATCATCATCATCATCACTATCTATATCTTAGATACTAATCCTTGCCTTTCTGTCATGCTGCCTTCCTTAGATGGCCTCATGTCACAGCCCTTACTGTACAGGTGAACCTAGAAAAGACAGCATACCATGTGATCCCACACAAGTAATGGCTAAGCGGAGAGAGAAGGTGGGAAGAGGCATGACTTGGGGCATCTGAGCAGAATTCTGTCTCCTACGGATTTTGAACTAGAACAGGGGAAGAGTGACTTAAAAAGATGATGGTAGATACCTGGGAAGTTACAAAGGAAATGAACAGGGACTACCTGAACTGAAAGTCAGATGAAAAGCTGAGACATTGAGACAGCGCTCTGAGAAATGGTAGGGATGCTGGTCCACACTCTATGTCACACACAAGGTACAATCTACCCTTATGCAGAAGCAGAGAGGTCACAAGTATCCCTACAGAGCTGCTTTGCAAAACGTAACAAGTGAAGCAAATTTTTAGTGAGAAGCAGAGACAAAAGGCCACCAGCTCCGCAAGGAAAGGAGAAGGTAGCCTTGGATCCATCTGTTCTGTGTTACCCAACTGTGTTCTGTCTTCTATGCTTGGATTTTTGGAAGACCTCATGGTATCCCATGTAAGAGTCAAGACGTTTTTAGATTTTTAAGTGACAGACTCTACACAAATACACTTAAACAAAAACGAACAAAAGTAACCTATTGACTCATAAGCTTTGAATGTCTATAGAGTATTTGTCCTCAGGTATGGAATGATCCAGGAATTCAATGATATAATTAGGAAATATATACATATATATATATATATATATATATCCCCCCCCCCCCCACCTTGGCTCTCCTCTCTCCTGCTAGATTTCATTCCCCGCTGTATTTCTCTGCAGTGTGGCAGCAATGATAATCCTTTATGATCTTCATTGATACTGATCCCTTGAAGAATAACCTTAAATTTCAACAATGTCCACAACAATCCCTCAAAGAATTCTGACTGGCCTGTTTTTGAATCACTTTGCCACGCTGGATTCCATTCATGATTCTAGAGGCCTGGAATACTCTGAGCTGCCTAGTGTAATTGTCAAACACATTAATACCAAAAAAATGAAGCTATGTGATGGTCAGCCCCATCGTATAAGGAATGGAAAGCTCTAAAACAATTGAAAGATGCTCAACAAACCAAGAAGGTTACAGATACCCACCACATTCCTCTCTTCTGTTTGGGGGAATCAAATTATCCCAGATCAAGGGATCTTACCCTTTTTTGTAGCCCCTAACATCCTTCGTCCTGAGAAGCAAACAAACAAACACAAAAGTGAGAAACAAGACATTTCTGAGCATCGAGTAATTTCCAAGTCCACTGCAGGATTTGACGGATACGTTAATAAGCAGATACAAGATTGAAATACGATGCGGGAAGTATGAGGGTAAGGCACATAGGAGATACAGAAACATTACCCAGGATATTGAGGTTTTCACTAATTCCTTTAGTGAACTTGCTTTCAGATGTATGCCATCAATGCCAACTAACACTACAAGTTTTTTAGGATTATATTTTGAGAAGAACCACAACAAACGTGGATGAGCCCATGATGAGACACACGATATGCATTAATTCCCCAGGAAGATGGTGGATGTTGACAAGAGATAAATATTTGGGACAAGAGAAAGGTAAGGGAAAGCTTTGGAGACACCTCCTAGATCTTTGCCAGCAGGCCAGATACCCCTGAGATCCGTCCTTATTTCTGTTAAGCAGCATCCTCTTAACAACCAAGGCAGAGATTGAGCAAATGTGAGAGAGATCATGGTATATTTCCATTACCTTGACTGCAGTCTCTCATGGCAGTAGCTGTTTTTATGGACTGTGCTCCCTCAGGCTCTCTGGATTTTTCTGGAAAACAGAAAGACAAATAGGTTCTTTTCTGCATAGTCTTAAGTGTTCCTTCTTCTCCGCTGCTGTTAGCTCTTTGTTGTTTGTTGTTGTTTGTTTGTGTAATGTTTATTTGTTTTTGAGAGAGTGGGAGCAGGGGAGGGGCAGAGATGGAGGGAGACACAGAATCTGAAGCAGGCTCCAAGCTCTGAGCTGTCAGCACAGAGCCTGACACAAGGCTCAAACCCATGAACCGTGAGATCATGACCTGAGCCAAAGTCAGACGCCCAACCGACTGAGCCACCCAGGTACTCCTAGCTTTTGGCCCTTTGTATCTTCAGCTTCCAAAGTCAACGTTGCCAAAGGATATTTAAATTCTTTTAAAAATTCTGTGACACAAATCAGAAATTTAACTCTCCTGTCTATTACAAATGTATACTGAAATTGCTTAATAAGCCTGATGTTGGAGGCAGTAACAACTCTTGCTACGTTTATAAGTTTAGCATAATATGGCTAATTTCATAATAGATAGTTTTATGGGCATTTTGCAGGCACATGGTAGACATCAATAAAACCTAGTTTCCTCCTGTTCTTGAGAATTATTTAACTTACAGTGTACGTGTGAATCTGGGAGTGTGCCTGGGTATGCATTTATTACACAACTTTAATTCTAAAATGGCCGTGCTTTATTTTTTGGAAAGCCAAGCATTTTCCTGTTTCTTTTGATAAGTCTGTTTGGTTTTGAGGGGAAAAGAAATGCACAGAGAAGAAAGCAATCTCATCGCCTGATAATATTTTAGAAAACACAGACGTCTCTTTGTGCATACATATCACACTATATCACAATTTAATAATGGGTCATTTTAACAAGAGGATTGTTTTTGTGTCTTAGCAGGCAAGAATTAAATTCTACACTCGGATTTAATTTAAGCCGGTACTTGCATTTCATGTCCAAATAATCCTTGAAAGGACCACGAGCTGTACATTCTATTTCATTCTTATCTCTATTTGAAAAATGATGTTTAATTTCTCCACAGAAGCACTACAGTGCATTGAAAGGCCTATGGCTAATACAGAAAGCCATTTGGTGGGAATACAAAAGTTGTCAGATAAACGTCAATTTATGACTCTATCAACATTCGATCTGTCCAGAAAGTGTGCACTGATTGAGTCAGTTTTGACAGATAAAGAGGACTCACTGAATATCCATTCCTGAGAAATATCCTTCATCAATATTTACATTTCTCTTGACAGCCAAATCATTGCAAGCCTAGGCTGGGTAAATACAGGCTGCATCTGGCCAAAGTACAGTCATAGGCTTCCATTTCTCTAAAACTCCAAATATTTTGGGTGAGGATATGGGCCTATTTCTACAGACTTCCTGGACTTCAGACCTCAGTTACACTAATATAAACAGGGGAGGGGGGGGGAATGAATGACACTGATTTTAAGGCCTGGGTGCATTCATAGGCAGCTAACTTGTTATAGAAAAGGAACAAAGGGTGGTTTGAATTCCCATCCCCTCCCCCATTTTTCCCCCTTCTTCATTTTCTATTCTGCTGTAAGCAGTCACTAAAAATATACCTGGTCAATAAGGGGCAGGTAAAATTGGAGGGGTTGCTATAGGAACACACAAAGTGATGCAGAGAAATAACCACTCTCACTTATCCTGTGTTTTCATGTTGTGTTTCCATTGTAGTTAAACTCCACTTCAAAAGACATTCCTTAAGAAAGAGGCTACTTGAAATGCAGAAGACTTTCTGGGAGGATTTTATGTACTCCCTTTAAAAATAATAAATCCTGTACCCAAGTAGAGCTACAAGCAGAAAACTGGTATTTCTTCTATTCATTCCATTCGATTTTCAGGGCATTTTGACGAGCCTCATTTTTACGCAATCGAAGACCAGGGAATGCATTTTAATAGCGATGAAAGCATGAATGATGAGTGCTCCCAGCTGAAGCTCTTGGCCCCTCCCCCTCCCCCTACTGCTGTCTCCCCTTTTGGCAGGCTGCACCTATGTTCCAACCCTGAGACCCTCTGCATTCCCAATTCGGTTGAATTATCCCCCTTGGACACTGTGCTCTCCTCAAATCCTGTGTTTTTGTTTTTGTTTTTCCAGAGGTGACATCCTCCTACTGCCTTTGTGCTGACCCTCATTGGAGAAGTCCAGCATACTCACTGGAGACATTTCGGACTGAGAACGCAAATAATTTCACATTGCCCAGCCCCATGGCTGAAAGGACAGGGTCACGGCTACCACAGCTGCATAAAAACCTTCTGGAAGGAGGGCTGTGGAGGAAGCTTTCTGCACAACTCCAAGTCTTCTATCAGAGGGAGAGCTGAGCTCCACCAAAGCCTTGCCCGTAGCTGTACCTTTTCGTATCCCCAACTCCTAAGCTCGGTTAATCTTCTTCCCTCCCCTCCAAAGCTGTGGGTGTAGCCCACGGGCAATTTGTTCTCAAAACCAGGGACCGAGAACAGTTTCTAGGCCACTGATCAAAAAGTCCCATAGATCAGGACTGCTCAGGAAACAAGATCTTTCGCAAAATCACATCAACGGCATGGTGAGACGCTAGCTTCCCTTCCTTCTCTAGCAAGTTGGAGACAAATATCAATTGTTGATTCTTTCCTTATTAAAACAAACAAACAAAAAGGTTCTATGGTTGACAGGGTAGAAACTGTGGTTCATCGGACAGTCGCCTTACTCCATTTGGTATAGATGAGAAAGTGGTTTTCACCTGGAGCATTTGGTGAAGCATTGGGTTTGAGGAAGAAAAGGAAAAGAAAGGAAAATGAACACCTCCAAATATAAAAGCCACACCAAGAAATTTTTGAAATACATCAAATGACTTAGATCAGTAATATTTATGCAAATTACCAAACAAGCACAAACTACTCACGGTGGGGGGGGGGGGGTGGAGGTGTCAAACACTCAAAAAACTTTTAGTACCAGTTAACCCTGCCAGATTATTGACATGCATGATGGCTCTTCAAGAGTCTGTAATCACGAGCATATTTCCGTGTGGCTGAGAGGGGGCAGAAAGTGAGCAAAGTAATTTCTCCACCACCGGTTTCTGACCAAACAGCAAAACAGTAAAACTCAAGACTCCCTTTATCAAATCTCCAGGGCGTGCTCCACCAAAGCACCTAGCATGCATTATATCGTTGCCACCTTTTTGGTGAGAGTGTACATGATAGCTCTAGAATGTATTTTTAAAGCTTTTTCCCAGACTGAAGGAAAGGGTTTATCAAATCCTTGGACTGAGAAAGAACGTTTTCTGAAACTACAAATGTCTAAATTACCAACACTTCCTCCTCAAGCCCCACAAGAAAACGCATCACCATGTAAGACAAAAACGTACCGTTCCAGAAATGATTTCTAATGTTTGTAAGATGCTGTTTTAAGCGGAGTCATCGTTTTGTTTCAAATTGATGTCGGGGAGAGCTGGACTGGATGAGGACATTTGAGCCTTCCAAGAAAATGAGACCATTTATAAATGATACCGTTCATCTCCAGATCTGTTAGCTGGAGGGCAATGCTGTATGTTTAGCTTAGAACATGAATTTTAATCACCCTATAAAATAAAGTTTGCAGACTTATCTAATTGCAGTGGCTACCTTTCCAATACAACCTATCTTGTCCTTTTAACTATGCTGAATCTGTCTCATCACAAAAGACACACATGTTTGTTTGTCTTCATAGGAGCATTATTACTTAAAAAAATTTTAGTGTTTATTTACTTTGAGAGAGACAAAGAGACAGAGCATGAGAGGGGGAGGGGCAGAGAGAGAAGGAGACAACAGAATCCGAAGCAGGCTCCAGGCACCAAGCTGTCAGCACAGAGCCCGATGTGGGGCTTGAACTCACGAACCCCAAGATCATGACCTGAGCCAAAGTCAGACACTTAACTGACTGAGCCACCCAGAGTGCCCTGGATGCTGGAGCATTAGCATTTTTAACCTGCATCAGCACCCACACAGAAAAGGAACTGATTTTAGAATTACCAAATTGGCTTATGTACACGTACAATTATTTACTAATTACAATTTTTTCTTGAGGGCATTCCACTCCGGACTCATCTGTAGGATTTGCAGTCTGTCCCATTTAGGCCAAAAGATATGTTCAGTTCCTCGAGCACTGATATACCTTTCCTGTTACCCCTGAGAAACGAAAGACAACTCTGTGCGGGTTTCACGCACAGTCTGTCAATAACTACACGTTCTCTCACCTGCCTGTGTTCAGAACCAATTCAGAGTCATGAGAGTCAGACAGATGTAAATGTCCCAATCACCTCGCTACATTATTAAACTGACACTGGCCTCTGTGGCTTAGCTAAACAAGTAGGATTCACCCTTGAAGTACACAGACTCATCCATTCCGGTCCCTGGCTAGTTAGACTGACTCTGGGCCCCACAGCAGGAGCAGGGCATTCACATTTAGAACCTCCAACACGGAGGCTCAGAGAATAAGGTGGGCATTCCGATGTCAGTGGGCTCCCCCAAAGAAGAAGAGACTCTGAAGAGATTATGATCAACCTCCCCCTCTCCATCCAAGTTCCAATCAGACCATGTCTTCAGAGAGCGGAGTCAATGGCTCAAAAGGCCAGCTGCAGTACTCTTCCTGTGCCCCTTCCAGAAGGAAGCATGGAGCCAAGGGAAAAGGGACCCCCTCCACCCCAGTGCCCGCCTCTCCTCACCTAGTATGCTGCAGAAGCAAGTGTTATAAATGAAAATTCAACCAGCAGAAATAAGTAATTTGCCTTGGTAAGTTCTTAATTTAATATGGAGAAGTGACTGAAATAATAGGGAAACTTCACTCATTATTTTTTTAATGTTTATTTTTTTTTGAGGGAGAGAGAGAGAGAGAGCGCATGAGGGGGAGAGGTAGAGAGAGAGGAGACGCAGAATCTGAAGCAGGCTCCAGGCTCTGAGCTGTCAGCACAAGAGCCGGAGTCAGGGCTTGAACTCACAAACCACTAGATCATGACCGGAGCCGAAGTCAGGTGCTTAACCAACTGAGCCAACCAGGTGCCCTGTCATTAATTTCTAATATTAAGCCATATTTCCACTAGCATGAATCCTTTGATATTGGCTTTACCAATAACAACAAGCAAACTGGTGTAGGATTTTCAAATTTTCATAGTCTTGATAATCATTTTTGTCTCAGCTAAAAAGCCGCATATATACACACATACTATTGAGTTCCTCAGCCCTTTGTGTATTTATCACTGTTTTCAAAAAAAAAAAAATCCTTCCCAATTATCTCACCCCAATACAGTATAGCAAAATTTGCTTTGTTTATATTGAGTATATCGTGTCTGTATAATATCTACCATGCATTACTTCCTTATGCACAAAGGTCCTGGGGTCTTTTTTAGGCTGTACCAGTATCTTTGAGCCTAATATTTTGATAAAAACTAAAGCTTAGATGAATTATATTTAATACACTGTGCAGAATAAAAATACTTAGAACCCTGCAATATCCTTTTGGTCTTTGACTTCCAAATGCTTGGGGTGAGCTAAAAATTGTGGATATAAAGAAAAGATAACACACTGGAGGGTGTTCTTCATGAGTTTCAACCATTCTCACATCGGGGTGCTCTGGGTAGCTCAGTCGGTTGAGCGCCTGACTTCAGCTCAGGCCATGATCTAACAGTTTGTGAGTTGGAGCCCGTGTCAGGTTCTGTGCTGGCAGCTTGGAGCCTGGAGCCTGCTTATGATTCTATGTCTCCCTCTCTGTCCGCCCTTCCCCTGCTTGTGCTCTCTCTCTCTCACTAGCTCTCAAAAATAAATAAATAAAGAATTAAAAAAAAAAAAAAACATTTTCACATCAACACAGAATAACCATACGACAGGAGAAGTGCACCGTCATAATCTCTCAGAGGTGCTGCATCCAAAGTTATCTTGTGTCAGTCCGATGAGTGATTAACTTGCACAGAATAAGCAATTAACTCTTCCCTTGCATCATGTGCCATTGGAAAATACTCATCGGACACTTCATGCCAGGTGCTGGGGGACACAAGACAAATAACCCAGGGACTTTAAGGTGTGTATGCGTTAGCAAGGAAGGTCAGCTTACACAGTCATCCCCAAGTCTTTCTCATAAGAGAGAAGCCTACTGTGTTCTTCGTTAAATGGAGACATGGAGGTTTCTGAGAGAACAAAGATCATACAGGGCATTCCAGCAAAACGATCCTAGAACAAGTAACAGGTTAACCCTATCTTGAAGAAAGAGTTGTATTTAGATCAACAGGGAGAAGCGCAGGAGTCATCCAAGCAGGAATGTAGAGGAGAATTCTGGAAGCCTAAGGATGAGATGGAAATGAACCTGGCTTCCCCAGAAGTTAGAGCATCAGACTATGAGCCTAAGTGATATTCTTTTAAGAGGGCATATTCCCTAGGAGACAGGAGTTAAGGATTAAGAGGACTGAAGCTGGCAAGGGCTTCTGCCTTGTTCCTCCTTCCAAGAGGAATATACATTTTCTCACAGGTGCTACCAAATAAAACCTAGTGCTCCATCTTTGGGAAGACTTCCCCAAAGGCCCAACTTCATTTCAAGATCAATGGTCAATGGATGGAGAAAGGCAGGCAAAGTGGGAACATTTTCATACTGGCTTCCAAATCCCACTGGCCCAAAGTCCTCTACACGTGACACTAACTCCCCCCACACTTCCAGGCTGGACTGGTGCGAGTGTGGACACCCAACGGGCTCCCACTGAAGCATCGACAGTAAAGCCCCTGGCCAATTATCTTTAATGTTAACTTCTTAGGAAGCTTCCTCTAATGAAATGAGCAAGTGACTGGGAGATGAAGTTGAGAAAAGTGGACTCGAAACAGCAATGTATGTGGTCATGCTTTTGTAATCAATTCAGCAAAGTGGTCACATGGGCACGGACCATGGCTGTCACAATGGGGTTGGTAAAGTGCTGGGCCAGGGGTCAGCGGACTGGGGTTCTTGTCCATATGCCGCTCATGAGTCACGCTCGGAGCTCAGACATGTGAAATCACTTCTCTGGGCCTCAATATTCTTGCCTATAAAATGACATCAATGAACCTGTCCCGCTTACCTCATCAAGTTAAGAGACAAAAGACGTGTTGGAAATCCTTTAGAAAAACCTGAGAGATCACTGTAATCAGCAGAATGTAGGAACAAGGACAGTCGCATTATCCTTTACTGGTGCTTCATCTAGGCTTAGAGACACTGCAAGTCAAAAACCAGGAAGAAAACTTAGGTTTATCTTCCCAGCTTCATGTAAATAGGGTCCGCTTATTGAAAAAAATTCGGTAGAGTTGAGGCAATTACCTAGATGATTAGACATTCCAACAAATAAAACGAGTCACAACGGAACCAACAGATTTCTGTGGAGAAGGAACAATATTGTTCTCAACTGAGCTCACCAGATTGCTTACAAGAAATAACTTCCCTCAATTCTAAGCTCTCAGTCATAGCTTGCTTTGTAAGCACAAAACATCTTAATTTGTCACTGCAGAAATTTAATAACTATTGCTTTGTCTCCACTAGCAAAACTAATTTTTTTAAATAAGATAATTATCTAGAAAATAAAATCTTTAAAACCCCATTAGATGAATTCATCTTAATATTAAGCAAAAAAATAAAAGATAAAATAAAGATCCTGTACCTAGACTATCAAGATAATTACTTCAGTGTGTATTTTACAAACAAGCATACATCTCCCTGTAGCTCCATTAGCTACCTCAAATCACTAAGGCCATAATGTCATAGCTCTGTCATTAAACTGCCCCTACTACCCTCTGTTCCAATCTTACCTGCAGCCCACCTCACCTTCAGGCAATGGAAGCAACACAGATTATGAGTGGAATTTTAAGGTACCAATAATCCCAGTAGCTTTTTCTCTGGTTTTAGCATCTAGAGGATATAGGACTCAGTCTGTAAAGAAAATGGCAGAAAAGCCTTCGATGTGTGTGGGGGAGGGGGACTTTAAAAAGTCGAACATTCTACGTTCCTGCTGGTAAGTCAGAATCAAGTGATGTCTGCCCTTCTGGTTCCACTAACTGGTTGTGACCTTAAGCAAATAACAAAGCTTACCTGAGCCCTAGTTGCAGCAAGTATTAATAAATACATTAGGCTGAATGTTCTAGAAGATATTCTCTAGCTCTGATACTCAGTGGTTATTGACCCAGCAATATGAAATGGTTTCCTTATGAACATGACCTGTGATAGTTAAGGTTTAACTGGTCAAACCTGGTATTATCAAACATCATAGAAACAGCAGGAACCACAACTAAAGGAGTCCATGCTGCAGTGGACAAACCTTACCTGAGTTGATTGCTTAATTTATCTAACTTTGAGTCTGGTACTCTGAGTTGCAGATATAACATTTGTAATGAAAACAGTACAGCTGATGTTATCAAAGTCAGATGCAGCAGAGCAACCGGGAGGCTCAGCCAGTTAAGCACCTGACTTCAGCTCAGGTCACGATCTCCTGGTTCATGAGTTCGAGCCTGGCATCGGGCTCTGTGCTGACAGCTCAGAGCTTGGAGCCTGCTTTGGATTCTGTGTCTCCCTCTTTCCTCTGCCCCTCCCCACTTACTCTCTGTCTCTCTCTGTCTGTTTCAAAAATAAATATTAAAAAAAAAAAATCAGACGTGGTAACTATATGTCCTGTCCCCATTTCCCAGTGCAAAATAATTCCATACATGCAGGGCTATGCAGCTTTAGCATGTTTTCTAGAACTACTTCCATTTCCTCCAAGTCTTTTTCTACCTTCCGGTATGGGGTAGTCCAAGCCAATCACAGGATTCTCTTACTCAGCTCAGCCTCCATGTCAAGGGCATAGCTAAGTTTATTCTTGTGCCAAAGTTCTGCCAGTTCTCTTTACACTATTTTCTATCTCACCCCACTTTATCATCTCACTTACCTTCTCTGGATTCTTTGGCGGTCTGGGCTGAAGCCTCTCAATTTAGTCTTTAGCGAATACTCATGTTTATTTTTTTTTATTTTTTTTTTATTTTTTTTTTTCAACGTTTATTTATTTTTGGGACAGAGAGAGACAGAGCATGAACGGGGGAGGGGCAGAGAGAGAGGGAGACACAGAATCGGAAACAGGCTCCAGGCTCTGAGCCATCAGCCCAGAGCCCGACGCGGGGCTCGAACTCACGGACAGCGAGATCGTGACCTGGCTGAAGTCGGACGCTTAACCGACTGCGCCACCCAGGCGCCCCGCGAATACTCATGTTTAAACACACAAGCACGCACAATACCCAACTATGTGTCTTGCCTCGCTTCAGAAACGCAGGGCGTCTCGTGAAGAAACACGTAGGATAGAAAAATGAAATATGTTCTCAGTCTGCAAGAAAGTTGAGGCAATGAAAAAGTAAGGGTAATAAATGTGAAGGTGCCAGGAGATAAGTTAACAACATTTATGCCATAAAATCCTATGCACATAGTAAAGGGAGAGCTCAAATTTGTTACTCCCTTTCTATCTGTCAGCAGGAAGAGGAAATATGACTAGTTATGTAATTTAGTGTGTTCATAAGATAAAGATATACCAATCGCTCTGAAGAAGCACAGAGAAATACCTCTTCCAGACTCCTACAAGAAAGCTACTCTGTCATGTGCTGAACCAGCAACTTCGTCCTTCTAGGAAATAAGCCACAGAGCTCCATAGTTTGGTTTCTGATGACATCCTTCAATATAAGCTGATGACAAGCCTAAGGGGCAATACCACAAAATCAAGAGTACAGGATGTTGATAAAGATGTGGTCATCTGGTTGAATCCAATGACAGATCTTACATCACTGAGAATATTGTGTCTCTCAACCAAATTTTTTCATGGCTATCGTGGGGCCGTGCGGTCAAGGTCATCTCCTCCAAAGTGTATCTGAATTGCAGGGCGACAGTTAAGTGACCAGCCACATGCTTTAGCAGCTCACCAAGGCAGGGCCAGAATGGCCATTCTTCCATGAAAAGTGAGTTGGTTGACAAAAGCAATTGCCTACACAAGAGGGCCAAGCCACACATGTTCTGAGGTGATTCAGGGGAGACCCCAGTGGGTCTCTTCCCAGACAGCTGTTACCACAACACACAAATGACAGGGCAGGAGAGGGCCTCAAATGCTATGCCACAAAATGCAACAGTGTTCAAGTCTTTCAAAATCCTAAAGCAACTTCGGGGCACCTGGGTGGTGCAGTTAAGCGTCCGACTCTTGAGCTCGGCCCAGGTCATGACCTCACGGTTCTTGAGGTCAAGCCCTGCCTCTGCACCATCAGCGCAGAGCCTGTTTGAAATTCTGTCTCTCCCTCTCTCTGCCCCTCCTCTGCTTGTGCTCTCTCTGTCTCAAAATAAATAAGTAAACTTAATAAAAATTTTTTTTAAATCCTAAAGCAACTTCAGCAGTCTACCTTGCCCATTAAATAATAAATCAAATATCTACAAAGCATCCATTTGAGGTCTAGAGCCTCTTGAGGGGTAATTTCCTGCTATGCCCTAGAAAGATAAAATTGCCACAAGCTGGTCCGTAGTCATCAACTGGATGAAATAACCTGTCACCGAGCAGCATTATTATTTATAGACCAGTTAGAAACTGGATGCCTGTTGAAACAAATGTGAGACCTCAGTTTTGGAAGAGGTGATATGTGATCCCTTTGACTATGAAGATCATTTCCAGTCTGGTATTACAACCTTTCCATCTCTACAGACGAAAAGGCTTGGCTTCCAATATTTTAGAGTATGTGTCTGGGGTGGGGGGTGGGGGGGTGGTGAGGGCATCAACTTTTTTGTAAATATTAAGTTGTTTATTCTGACAGCCCTAAACTGGGAAAACACCTAAACTTTTTTTCTTTATTTATTTATTTTATTTTTAATTTTGAGAGAGAGAGAGAACTTGAGCAGGGGACAGACAGAGAGAAAGAGGGAGACACAGAATGTGAAGCAGGCTCCAGGCTCTGAGCTGTCAGCACAGAGCCCGACGCGGGGCTCGAACTCACGGACCACGAGATCATGACTGAGCCAAAGTCGGACACTCAACCGACTGAGCCACCCAGGCGCCCCAACCCTAAACTTCTTAATTCAGTTTCACCTTTATATTCTTCCACAACAGTTTGGCATACATTGTGCACTGTCAACAAATACTTACTGAATGATAAATTTGTGCCCAAATAAGACATTAACTCACTCCACTGAAAATAATTATTAGATAAGAGTCTTTCTAGATTAATGATACTTTTTTTTTTAATTTTTAGTTATTGAGAGGGAGAGGGAGGGAGGGGCAGAGAGAGAAGAGAGAGGATCTCAAGCAGGCTCTGTCTTGTCAGTGTGAACCCAGATGCGGGGCTCCAACTCACAAGCCCACGAGATCATGCCCTGGGCCAAAATCAAGAGTCAGAGGCTCAACTGACTGAGCCCCCCAGGCAGCCCTTGGATACATGTGATTCAGGACTCCAGGTGTGAAAAACACTGCAGTCCAAGCTAATTCAAGTTTTCAACGAACATCATCAACCCAAGGTCTTTGCCCCGATCTAGTTTTTATTCCTGACTGAAAGACTATGGAAGTCAACAAGAGTTGTGAACAATCACATAAATACGAACAACTAGTCAAGTTGGTAAGGTATAAAACAGTCAATAATGGAACGCCGTGTTCAACAATGCTTCTTTTGTAGAAACTTGCCTGAAAAACTCAAGCCTGTGGCGTATCAAGTAAAGTGTTTCAGAAGGAATAGATGTGAAGCTAGGAAGTCTGTAATTTTGGATACATAAAGGTATACCCAACTAAGAAGGAAGCTTAGCTGCATTCAGGATTGATAAGCAAGTATTACAAAAATCCAGCAAAAAGGCTGCGTGGGAACCACACATTTCAGGGCATGAACAGACCTTTCAGCCAAATTCGAATGTCTTGCGTAGATTTATTGTTCCCAAGATTTTATTTTGTTTTGTTTTGCTTCTTAATTTCATTCTCAAATAGCCTCTGGGGTTATCTAATGGTTCTAATATAAACACTGTTAGGGCAGAAACCGGAATGCCTTTCAATTTTAGGCGCCAGATACAAAGATCTGGCAATGCTATTAGTTATAGGTGGTTCTTTATAAGAAGGGAACGGGTGTCTTTGGAAAGGTGACTCTCAGGCAATGAATTTTCCAGTACAGCAATTATAAGAAAGTAAACTTTTCTGCCTGGTGACATCAATGCTTTCAAATGATTATTGAGCTTCTATTAAATTTTGCCAACTCTGATGGGTGCGGAGAATACAAAGGTAAATTCACCCAAGTCTCTGTTATCAAAAGCTCACATTCTGTGGGTGCCTGGGTGGCTCAGTAGGTTAAGCTTCTCACTTCAGTTCAGGTGATGATCTCACAGATCGTGGATTCGAGCAACACATCAGGCCCTGCGCTGACAGTGCAGAGCTTTTCTGGGATTCTATCTTTTCTCGAGCTCTTTCTCACTCTAAATAAATAAATGAACAAATGAACAACAACAAAAAAAGCTCACCTTTTGTGACTCAGTTGTCATAACAATGATAGAAGCACAGGGAGAAAGGGACAAAATATCATAGAATATCTCTGGAAGAGGTGACGCCTCAATTAAGTCTTAAAGGGTAATTAAGAGTTAGGTGGGGGAACAGGAAGACAATGCAAGGATTTCAGGCAGGAAACAGATGAACCCAGTGAGGAACCGCAGGGAAAAGCCATAGAACTCCATCAGTGTTACGTGATGGGAACATAACTTGAGAGTAAATGAGTTGTATGACTGGAGGCTGGAAAGTCACAAAGGGGTCAGATCAGAGAGTAGTTTTTCTTCTAAACCTTTGAAGTGTTAGAGCCAGCCAATGGAATTCTCCATGGAACGGGGAATCACTGCAAGGACAATATACTGGGAATGAAGCCTATTTTAATCAGGAAAGAATGACTTATGAGTATTCTTTTCATTTAAGGAATGTTGGCCCCAAGAGAGGGAGATAATTAAGCCAAAAGGATTTTATGGCTAAAATGTACGATTACATCAGAAAAACATTGACCCTTAGCGGAATATGACAGAATCATAAAGTGGGATGATCACTCTTGGTTCTCATTCCTAGTCCCCTAAGATAAATGAATACGTAGCTACAATAAATGGTTATCAGTCACCTTTTTTCTAGGACTTCTTAGATCCGATGGAAAAAAAAATCAGTAGCCTACGATGAGAGTAATTTTATTTCAAGGATGATGGAGTCAAACCTAGAAAAAAAGAAATTGCTTCTCATAGCCCTTGCATGACCTTTAGGCGTCTGAAATGTGCCAGAGACAATACATTAGGATTATATGACTTTCTAGCCTCTTCCATTCCTGTGGCTTTGAAACTGTGTACTTCAGCTGCATCCTGGGCTACTACCCCACTAGTTTTCCTGCCTTTTTCAACATTTCTAGTCCCATTAGAACTAAAAACATCTTACATTGAAGAATATCTTTCCACAGAACCATTCATTTTTAGAGGAAATTAGGTGGAGACAACCCACAATTAGAGAAGCAATAGGTATGCATTAAAGGGCATTTGTCCTCCAGATTTATGCTTCACTCATGAATGACCTCATCACAGAAAGAAATTAGCATAATTTATATCAATAATTTGCTTCTGTGATGTGTGAAGAAAAGAATACCCCACAATAAATTAAAGATGCCTTTATGACTGCGTTTTATCAGCTTATTTACCCTTATTTACATTTAGAAATGCAATGTCCTATTAATAGAGTTATGAAAATGGTCCCACGGGCTGCAGGCCTCCTCATTTATGGTCTAATAGGAATAGTCACGTGTAATCAGGTTGAGTGGGAACGTTTTGCTGAGTTTGACTTGTTCATCACGATGCTGCACTGATGGCTGAAAGCCACTTCTAATTTTCTGGTTTTCCAGATGTGAGCTCAGCTTAAGCAGAGATGCTGTCTTTTGTGCAAACTGGTCAATCACTTGGCCCAACTCATTTGATTTGCCTTTTACAGTGACCTTTTGACTTGTAATCATCCACATTCTCTTCATGCTTTATTTCATTTTACTTTATGGGGAGAGCATTTTAGAATGTGTGTCATGAAAAGAGCTACATAAATATTAATGTATTGATGGTGTTAGGGCTTTTCAAACCTATATTTCACTTCCTGGGTTTTAAGAGCTCCAAAATTTACTGACCGCACAGAAAATACAGGTATAATGGACTTAGTGAAATGCCCCAAATGTGATAAAATGTATGAATTATTAATCCCACGAAAGTCAGTATGGTCCGGTGTAAATGCCAAATTTTCTGAACCAATCTTGGATGGATGGATTGATGGATGGATGGATGGATGGATGGATGGATGGATAGATTTATTTATTTACTTATTTTACTAACAGAGATAAAAATTTGGGATGGCACATCAATCTAATGAGTACTGTAATTTGGGGAGTTTCAAGTTAATTTATAAATAAATACAATAAAGTAAACAAAAGCATAAACTAGGACCTAACATAGAGTGATTAAGAAAACACTGTAACTTAAGGTTACATAGTCCTAACTCAATTCCTCTGGCTGTGCTGTCTTACTCCAAATCCTACATGGGGCTATGAGGGTAAAAGTCAACAGATTAACAATTGCTTTACAAGCTGTAAAGCTTCTCCCAAACAAACATTTCAAATAAAAAAAAAAATCACCTTCATGGAACTCTTTACTTGTTATAACATAGAGGCAAATTTAAGGAATGGAAAGGTCTGTACAAGGGTTCTATTTAAATACAGAATTATGGGGGACACCTGGGTGGCTCAGTTGGTTAAGTGTTGGACTCTTGATTTCGGCTCAGGTTATGATCTCACAGTTCGTGGGTTCAAGCCCCTTGTCAGGCTCTGTGCTGAATGCGCAGAGCCTGCTTGGGATTCTCTGTCTCCCTCTCTCTCTGTCCTTCCCTGCACATGCTCTCTTCCTCTCTCTCTCTCTCTCTCCAAAAAATAAAGAAATAAACAGTTAAATAAATAAATACACAATTTTTATATTTAACTATATCAATCTGCATAAAACAGACAATTCACTCAGGGCCTTCACTGTATAGCTAGTGAGAGGGCCAAGTCCATGGGGAAGACAGGAGATAAACCAACTATTCCTTCTTCTTGAAACATTTGCCAAGTACGGACAAGAGAGGTCGCTTTATATGAGGCAACGGAAGGGACGCAACACAAGAATACAGAGATTCTACTCTAAGCATGGCGGAGACAAAGCAAATATGAAAATGCACACCTAGAAAACAGGAAAAGGTTAGTATTCTCCCAGGCAGTAATATACACTGCATGAGCTTCAAGGTAAGTCATGGAAGTTTCCTGATGTAGGGTCTTCTAGACTATGGGTTGATGGAAATGATATTCATGCATTACTGAAGAAGAACCTGAACGGTACACTAGACAGGACAATACAGGAAGAGGAAACAGAAGTCTGAGAAGTAGTGAGACACATTTGAGAGGCCAAAGTGACCTGTCCCAAGTATATAAAGGACTGAATAAGGCTTTCATTTTTGCCTCACAAGGGTGGGCTACTCATATGTTGGATGTGGCACCTGCTTGGGATTCTCTCCCTCTCTGTCTCTCTCCCTCCCTCCCTCTCTCTACCCCTTTCCCCTCGTGCTCTCTCTGTCTTTCTCTAAAAATAAATAAATAAGCTTAAAAATTATAAAATAAATAAGGATACCGCAAAGAAAAAAAAAACTAAATCCTTAGCACCCTAAAAATAATTATTTCAACCAACGGTTAGCATGATGTTTCATGGTGAAAGAGGACTATTCTATTCAAGTCAAGAAAAAAAACACATTTATAGGTGCACCTGGTGCCTCAGTTGGTTAAGTGACCGACTCTTGATTTCAGCTCAGGCCATGATCTCACAGTTCATTGCTTCAAGTCCCCTCACTGGGCTCTGTGCTGACAGTGGGGAGCCCGCTTGGGATTCTCTCTCTCTCCCTCTCTCTCTCTGCTCCTGCTTGTGAACTTTCTCTCTCTCCCTCTCCCTCTCTCTCTCAAAATAAACAGACTTCAAAAAAAGAAGGAAAAAAGAAAAAACACATAAATAACAACAAAGGGTAAAGCAGTTCTAACCCTCCCACCACCACGCCCCCCCCCCCCCCCCCACGCCTTGTTACCACAATTAGTAAGCACCAATCCAGCAGTACGAACTTCCCGGGCACCTGACACTTGTTTTAGCTCCCCAGAATCTGATGACACACAGCTCACAGGACCGCCAGAGCCGGTTCCTGGCTTCGCTAGTCCTCCTGACCAATAGGAAACAGGCAAATGACCTTGGCAGGAGCACGCCGTGCACAGAACCAAGGAGAGTGAAAAAGAATGCAAGGAGTGGAAAATGAAGCAGCGAGCGACAGCAGGCTGGCCACTCTCAGCCGTGAGGTGCTGTGCCAAGCTCTTGGTGATACTGATGTTTCAAGCCATGGCGTCCCCGTCCAGCGGCAGCAAGAGGCTCCCACCAAGAGGATTGCATGACATGATTTTGCTTTGGCTCTATTCTGGCAGTCCTCTGCTCATCTTCCATTTAATTGGCTGTCTAAACCCCTCCTCCGATTTATGGAACCATGATCGGTAGCTTCTGCCTGACCCAAGAACCCTGACTGATACAGGTAGCCGGCGCTAATTGACAAGAGAAAATGTTGCAGTTGACGAATAGCGAATTGGAGGACACAGACTTCTAAGATGATACAATTGCCTACCTAACCAACTTAGACGTCAACTGAAAAAAACATGAGAAAAAAATAGGAGTGATTAAAATGTCACCATATTCATATCCAAAAATCGACCACATGAGCACTAATAGAAAGTAATACTCATTTATAAGGTCACCCCCCCACACACACACACACAAAATACAACACACTGAAATGAAGATAGCAACGTGTAAAGAGACGTGGAGAAAAGTAGAAAATACACTAAATGACAAATTCTATTTAAATAAATGGAGACATCATGTGTTCTTGGCTAGGGAGACTATAAAAGCTGTAATTCACTCCAAACTAATATGTAAATGAAATGTGATTAAAATTAAATAACATAGGGCAAAACGTTACCAAGTTCCCAGGTGAATAACAGGAAATTTTGAAAACAGCTCTGAGGAAAAAAAGGCTGGTGACAAGGGACTAATCCTGCTAGATATTCAAATATCGACAAATATTAAAACATTCGATGTATTAACATATTAATCCCATATGATATCAGCATATTAAAACACTTTGGAGCTCTAGAAGTAAAAAGTGGTTCAGTATACCCTAAGAGAGACCAAGATGTATTCTAATAAATACGGGACTTGGGTCAACTATAATGATGGTATTGCAAACCACTGGGTAAATGTAGGACTGAGAGAATAACTATTCATTGCTATCTGGATAATAGGCTGCCATAATGAGCTGTGTAAACAGCATCTTTTCCTCAATTTCTTTAATGTTTATTTATTTTTGAGAGAGAGAGAGAGAGAGGGAGAGAGAGAGCAAGTGGGGGAGGGGCAGAGAGAGAGGGAGACACAGAATCCTAAGCAGGCTCCAGGCTCCGAGCTGTCAGCACAGAGCCTGACGCAGGGCTCGAACCCATGAACGCTGAGATCATGACCTGAGCCTAAATCAAGAGTTGGACAATTAACTGACCGAACCACCCAGGCGCCCCCCTCCACAACATTTTTTAACTCATCTTGGCAACAAAGATAAACAAGTGGGACTGTAGCAAACTTGTAAAAAGCTTCTGCACAGCAAAGGAAACTGTCAATCAACTGAAAAGGCAATCAGTAGAATGGCGTTTGCAAACCATATATTTGATAATGAGTTAATATCTAAAATAAAGAAAGAACTCACACATTTTAATGGCAAATAAAACCCCGCAAATACTCCAATTAAAAACGGGCAAAGGACCTTAACAGCTATTTTTTCCAACAAGACATACAAATGGCCAAAAGTATGTAAAAAGGTGCTCAACATCACTAATCACCAGGGAAATGCAAATCAAAACCACAATGAGTTATCACCCCACACTTGTTAGGATGTCTATTATGAAAAAAGATAGAGATAAGTAATCTCCTGTTATTAGAGCTCACCTTAATGACTTCATTTTACCTTAATTACTTTCTTTTAAGAGAGAGCAAGAGAGGGAAAGAAAGAGAGTGCACAGGTGTGTGAGAGGGGAGGGCAGACGGAAGGGAAAATCTTAAGCGGCCTCTACACTAATGTGGGGCTCAGTCTCACAACTGTGAAATCATGACCTGAGCCAAAATCAGGAGTCAGACATTTAAGTAACTGAGCCACCCAGATGTCCTTTTAATTACTTCTTTTAAAGGTCCTATCACCAAATATTCTGAAGCCTGGGCGGGGTGGGGGTGGGGGCGGGGATACAATTTCAACACATGAATTTTGGAAGGACCCAGTTCAGCCCATAACAAGTTACCCAAGTGGGAACAGACCAGCAGCGACCTCAAACCTCTATTCAGAATCACAAATTCTGCAGTTGAGATTTGACTATCTATATTTTCAAAAATACTCAAGGTGATTCTGAAGTATGATAGTTTTTTTTATAAATATTTATTTATTTTGAGAGAGACAGACAGTGTATATGTTCACACAGACACAAGCAGAGAAGAGGGCCAGATAGAGAGGGAGAGAGAGAAAGTCTCCAGCAGGCTCCACACTCTCAGCATGGAGCCCGACACAGGTCTTGGTCCCACGACTCTGGGATCATGACCTGAGCTGAAATCAAGAGTTGGACACTTAACCAACTGGGCCACCCAGGTGCCCCAGAAGTATGATAAAGTTTGAAGAACACGGTCTTAGACTGAAACAATGTGTTCAAGAACTAAAATGAGAAAAGTAAAGTGAGAGTTTGTATTGGGATGAAGAGCATCCCCTCAAAATTCCATGTGCACCCAGAATGTCAGACTTCAACCTTGTATGAAAATAAGGTCTTTGAAGATACAGTTAAATTAAGACGAGGTCATACTCGATTAGGGTGGGTCCTATCCAGTGACTGGTGTTTTAGATGAGAAAAAATAAAGGCACAGGCAGACACACGGCAAGAGTGGCATGGGAAGGAAGGACGCAGAGATTAGAGTGGTATCTCTACAAGCAAAGAACATCAAGGATTGTCTGGAAATCATCAGAAGCTGGAACCAACAACTATAAGGATGCTGTAGGGAAGGCAAAGCCCGGCCAACAACTTCATTTCAGATGTCTAGACCCCTGATTTCTGTTGGCTTAGGCCTCCAAGTTTATGGCTTATTATGGTGGCCCTGGGGAACGAATAGGGAGTTCTATTAAAAACTGAGTTGATTTGGGGCGCTTGGGTGGCGCAGTCGGTTAAGCGTCCGACTTCAGCCAGGTCACGATCTCGCGGTCCGTGAGTTCGAGCCCCGCGTCAGGCTCTGGGCTGATGGCTCAGAGCCTGGAGCCTGTTTCCGATTCTGTGTCTCCCTCTCTCTCTGCCCCTCCCCCGTTCATGCTCTGTCTCTCTCTGTTCCAAAAACTAAATAAACGTTGAAAAAAAAAAAAAAATCAAAAAAAAAAAAAAAAAAACTGAGTTGATTTAATATTTTCGAATAAAGGTGTTTTTTTCCTAAATGGATTACGGGTCTGTTTATCACCTTGATTGTGGAGATGGTTTCATGGGTACATGCCTATGTCTAAACCCATCAAATCATATACACTGAATGTGTCCAGTTTTTTGGTATACCCATTATATTGCAGTATACCTCAGCTTTTTTAATCTGTAAAATAAGTATCTTCCATATACAATAAAAACAATACAATAAGTTGTATTGTAAAACCAAATACAATAAAAAGATTAATCGAGAAGCTGGAAAAAAATATCAACAATGCTTTATGACATTGCTCAATTTCTTCAGTTGACAAAAAGCCCATAAAAACGAGTAAGGGAAATATGGATAACACCAAAAGGGGGAAAGATAGTGAAAATTAGAGAAGACATTTTACAGGACAAAGATACACGTAAGCCAAAAAATGTTTTAAAATGTGGTCCATGGCATTACTACACGAAACTAAAATAAGATGATTCTTTTCAACCATCAGAATGACACATTAAGTTACAATGTTTAAGGCTAACAAGTTGTACAAAAACAGGCAATTTTCTGCATTCTGGGTGGAAATTAAATTGTACACTTTTGGTAAAGCAATTTGACGATATCTATTAGACGTTAACAGGCATGCAACATCACACCCAATTACATACACAATTATTTCAAGATAGAAGTGAAAGGATATTCCTCACAGCATATTTTGCCGAGGAAAAAGACAAAAAGCTACAGACAACCTAAAAATATATGATATATGTAAATCATATAAACCACATATATGATACTAATCTATTATGAAGTATCTGAACTAAAGAAAAATATGCAGACATTTAAAAGATTGAGGTACGTTTCTATTTATTAATATGGGAGGTGTTTTTTTAATTATTTTTTTCTAAGAATTTATTTTGAAGTAATCTCTACAACCAACATGGGACCTGAACTCACAACCCCGAGATCAAGAGTTGCATGCTTCACCGACTGAGCCAATCAAGTGAGTGCTCCAACATGGAAAATTTCTGGTATTTTCTTTTTTTTTAAATAAGTTTATTTATTTATTTTGTGTGAGAAAGAGACAGAGAGAGAGAGCAGGGGAGAGGCAGTGAGAGAGGGAGAGAGAATCCCACGCAGGGTCCATACTGTCAGGACAGAGCCCAACATGGGGCTCCAACCCATGAACTCCAAGATCATGATCTGAGCCAAAACCAAGAGTCGGACCAACCAATTGAGCCATCCAGGTGCCATGTGGTATTTTAATAAACATAAACATTCAGGAGCAGAAAAATAAAGCTTGTTTACTTATTTTTCAAATTCACAAACATTTTTTTTTCCTAGAAGGGATTATAAGGAATGATTACCAGTGGGTATCTTTGAAAAGGGGGCTTCAGGGTATAAGAGGCCTCTCTCTTCACATATCACCCTCTGTATGGTTTACCTATTCTTAGCATAGGTATTTAGAGATATACATAAAAACAGGCATAAATATCATGCCAATTTATATCACTTGGATGGGGACAGTGGGGTTTTTTTTTTAATGTTTTTTTATTGTAGTTTTCTGTGCTGAAACCACTCACGCTTTAAAGTTTCAAAAAAGGCAGGCGACAACTTTCCACTTAAATGATTTACACACTGGGAAAAACAAAAACAATATGCACGTCTTTCCTACTATGCTTCTTTGCACTCATGAGCACACGCTGAGTGTTATAACACAGAAGCCTGGGATTTTAACTCCTCCTTAGTTGGGCCCGCCTTCCTAAGTTTTGGCCATCACCAAGTAATCAACCGGTCTCTGGTGGGTCCTTCCACATCACCAGTCATTGAGATGACAGCACTTAAGCTGAAGAAATAGGACTTCCACCTAAAACTCTGTTTTAAAAACTGACTTTATAAATCAAGGGACAAGAACACTGCATGACATAAATAGTCAGCAGCCCCGACACCTGTCTGAGAATTTAGAAAGATCCACTCTGTAACGCTGCGGTTGGTGACCTATGACAGCCAACAACTCTGGGTAATTTGGTATCCTGACCCTTCAGATTTGGTCCTTCTCATCATTCACTCGAATGCCTCCGCCAGGCAAGGCGGGAAGACAAGTGAGGAAGGATGGATGTTTAGAGAATTCAAGGTTAACAGTTTACTCCGTATCAGTCGTGACAGAGGGTGGGTAAGAGCTCAAGTTGTGGGGTGGAAGGCAGGGGGGCTTGGCTTTTTTTAATATATTGGCCATTAAAAAATATTACACTGGAGGGGCACCTGGATGACTCAGTCGGTTAAGTGTCCTACATTGGATTTTGGCTTAGGTGACGATCTCACGGTTCATGAGATTGAGCCCCACATCAGCCTCTATGCTGACAGCAGGGAATCTCCTTGAGATTCTCTCCCTCTCTCTCTGCCCCTCCCCCACTTGGGCTCTTGGCCTCTCAAAGTAAATAAATAAACTTTTAAAAATGTACTGTAAACATACATGGAATCCAGGTTTTTACTGTATCAGCTATGATAAATGGAAGAGACACCATGAACAAGTCACAAGGATCAGGCATACAAATTTCATTGTAGGTGATTGCAGCTTTGGGACAAAAGTAATTACCTTAAAAGGAACGGACATGCACATTTCAGCGAAGTGAGATATAAATTATGTGCCATGTTTTTTTTTCCATCCTGGACCCACTTCCACTCTGTAAAGCACATTTTAACTTTTGATTCAGATTATTTGAGACCAAAACCAGTAAGAGTCAGCGAGATAGAAAATAAACCTGGTCCCGTAGTTTAACAAGCGGGTTGGCTTTTTCACTGATAAGTGAGTCATGGTTACATGTAAGGTGCTCTAGGAATGATGTGGACAAGGTAAAGGTGGGTACTTTTCCGAGTACCAGTTTCCCTGCTTGCTTACATATATATGACTTCCACCTAAAACTCCTTGTTTTAGGGACCTTGTAACCCCTGGTGATATTGCACTCCTAAAGGAGGTGATGTCCTGATAATCCACTTTCTTTAGAAAAGTCATTGTGTTTTTGCAGAACTAGCAACGTGAAATACTGGAAACAAAAAGTCTTTATAAAATGAGTTTTAATTTATACAGCTAAATGCTTAAAAAGCAGAAAAGACTTACTTGTTTTTACCTGTTTCTCAAATACATTTTTTAAATGTTTGTTTATTTTTGAGAGAGAGACAGAAAGACAGAGCACAAGCAGGGGAGGGGCAGAGAGAGAGGGAGACACAGAATCCAAAGCAGGCTTTAGGCTCTGAGCTATCAGCACATAGCCTGATGTGGGGCTCAAACTTACAAACTGTGAGATCGTGACCTGAGCCAAAGTCTGACGCTTAACCAACTGAGCCACCCAGGTGCACCTCATATACATTCTTTCAGACATTAAAGGGACCTATTAGGGGCGACTAGGTGGCTCCAGTAGGTTGAGTGCCTGACTCCTGATTTCAATGCAGGTCATGATCTTGCAATTCCTGGGATTAAGTCTTGCATTGGAGTCCATGCTGACAGTGTGGAGCTTGCTTGGGATTCTCTCTCTCCTTCTCTCTTTGCCCCTCACCCACTGAATGAACGAACGAACGAATGAATGAACGAATGAACAAATGAATATTTTGGGTCAGGGCTATCACATTATCTAAGTAGAACTGCAGAGTGAGGTGCTGTGTGCCCACTGAGTTACCCAAACACACGCCATGTGTTCCCTGGAGCAGGTCTATGAACCCCTCTCAACTGGTATGTGAACTTTTATGGGTCTGTACATCACTTTTATAAGTTATCCAGAGGTGTTCTTGATACCTAAACTGATTGAAAAATGCAGTCCTATGGAACACACAAACCCCTATATTGTTTTTAGAGCCTTTAAACACATGAAGCCTGGCCATGCTTATCAGTCAGTCACAGGACAGACCGAGCGATGGTAACCCACCAAGTAAGCTCTTCAAGGATACAGTTTGTGTTTAGAATGAACAGTGTGATCATCCATGTGGGGGGGTAAATGAAACCCCCATTTTACGTCCAGTTCGCTGTGAGGCTATTTGCGGATGAGGTCCTAGTCTTGCCCTACTCACAGGGCTTACTCAAGAACATGGTCACTAAACATACCATCATCAACCTGACCATTTATGTTTCCTTCTTCTTTTACCTTTTGCTTTCCTTCTTAGATTTCTTTAAGTCTCCCAAACAGCAACTACTCTGAACATCTAAGCCATGAAGCCTGTCTTAATTCTACTTAGGAGAATCTCAATTGCGCTTTTGATAAAGGGAGGGAAATTGAAGTGTAACTGTACTTAAGTTTATAATACCTTCATATCTGTAGCCAGATTCATGTCTCTCTTATACAAGGGGTAAAGTGGGTTCAAAATTGTTTAAAGGAAAAACAAAAAAAAAAAAACATTGTTGAAAGAAAACAGTTATCAAATGCTAATTAAAGAGGCAGGGGATATATAAAAGTCAGTCATGTGGGTATTTCCCCCCGATTATACTTACATGGATGCAATTGGAAAAGACACTGAAAAATAAACCGTTTGTCTTATTGTTACGACAGTGCATCATGAAGAAAATATTTGTGGGTTGGCTCCAAAATGTTTGGGGGTTATTAATAAATTTTTTCTTCTCTATAATAAAAACTTGGAATCATCATTCAAGATGTTATGGAATTTGAGAGTATATTCAAAAGTTTTCTCTGCGGGTCTGTTACAGAAAACAATTGGAGAACTCTGTCTATTCAGGTTTAAATTATGCATGTTTTGACTCTTTGGGGCATAGGAGGCAAATTACGGATCCTGGTCAAGACACTCCTTCTGGGATGGGGCTGCCTGTTTCTATGATTGTCTATATAGTCCTAAAAAAAGGAGGACATCTTTCCCAATAAAAGATTTTAAGTATACAATTTACAGCTTTGAGTATAAAATGCCCCCAAAATAATGTGGATAGACAAAGGATCTAAAAGTCCCTTCTGATTAGAGGCCATAAAATACAAACAAGCTATTTAAATACCATCTAAGAAGAAAAACCAGAAACAGACTAAATTTTCTTCTGGTGCAAATGTTCAGTCTTCCACACACGTTTGGAGAGAAAAAAAAAATAAGGCATCTGAACCAAAAACATGGTAGAAGTAGATTCCAATAAATTGTACCCTCTTCTCGGACACATAGGCCTCATCTTCCACTTCTTGGATGCATCTGGTTTAGGAAGAACACATATCTGATTTGTCTTCTGAAGATACCTTCATCTGTCTTGGCTTCATCTCAGCTCCTTTTCCACTTGACGATCATTGCGGGGGAAAATTGTGTATTCACCCAATCATCACTCATACCTGTCTATTCATATTCTTTCCAATTAAAACAGCTTAAAAAATGATTTAAAACAACCATCAGTATATTGACCACCTAGCTAGCAGTCTGTGAGATAAAATTCCAGTTCCCTCTTATCAAAGTCCACCATTTCTGAGGATGTGTCTTTTTATCTTAAATCTAGCACTGTTTTGTGGAGAGGTAATACATTCCAGTTAAGTAGACACCCATGCAGAATATAAGGTTTAATAATCTCCCTCAACAGGTAATCAACCTAAATGGGCAGAATAAGACAATGTGAGTCCGATCTCCAGAATTTATAAACAATGAAAACATAACCAAAATCAGTCACCTTATTATTTTTGCTGTGCATCAGACTTTTTAAATATCAGTGACAAGATGCTCTTCCTTTTTTTTAATTTATTTTTTACATTTATTAATTTTTAAGAGACAGAGAGAGACAGAGTGTGAGCAGGGGAGGGGTGGGGAAAGAGGGAGACACAGAATCTGAAGCAGGCTCCAGGCTCTGAGCTGTCAGCACAGAGCCCAACGCGGGGCTTGAACGCGCGAACCGTGAGATCATGACCTGAGCTGAAGTCGGACGCTTAACCGACTGAGCCACCCAGGCGCCCCAAGATGCTCTTTCTCAAAAAGACATTTTGTTAGTCCAAGTTCTAAGTGATTGTTTTGATTACCACTGAGCTTTTGTAATATTTATATAGCTTTCAAACTGGTACATTTTCATCACTCACCCTTTGGAGGGAAGTGTGTGACACATAGAAGTCTATTTGGACAACCCCTCTTATCCTGTAAGCTCTGACAGATGACAGATGTGGACTCAGGTACACACATATTTGTACATGGCAGGTAAATGTGTCATGATTCAAAACGGTTCAACCTTGTGTTGACAAGTTGGTACACAAGGTGACAATTACCATCTACACCTCTGTGACATTACATAGTCTTGTATTTACACAGCTGATTCTAAATAAAAATTATTGGAATACGGATGAAGATGAAGAAGCTGAACTTGACTATGCCAGTTCTGACCTCGTAACACTTAGGGTTTTAATTATGTTTACAATTTGAAATTGCGAAAAATCGGGGGGAAGAGGGAAAGGGGAAGACTAGGCAAATCCTGATCTCCC
Organism: Puma concolor; assembly: GCF_028749965.1. Classification (NCBI taxonomy): domain Eukaryota; kingdom Metazoa; phylum Chordata; class Mammalia; order Carnivora; family Felidae; genus Puma; species Puma concolor. Next base: position 145,112,174 of record NC_141667.1, read on the forward strand.
TCCCTGCCACAGACACACCAAGGCTGCAACTACACATGGGGCAACACTTTCCAAAAACAGCCTGAAGGTCAGTAGAATAGCTGCTCCAATAAAACACACGAAGAAGGTCAGGAAGTGAGAGGGGTAATACGGGCTCTGAGAGAACACTTGATGAGTAAGGAATTCAAACCCCACATCAGACATCAGACATCAGGAACATGAGCCCCACCCCCAACATATGTAACATCTGGTTTTGAAAATCAGGAGCACTTAACTCCAGGAGAGCTAGAGGGTGAGAGGAGACCCAGCCTCTCCTCTTAAAGGACCCTCTCATAAACACACTTGCTCCAAGACTCGGCAAGGAGCCAAGAGTTTGAAAAGCGCCCAAGGGGTGGGGGGTGGTATGTGAAGGAGGTTTATGAACTAATTTTAAGACATATTCAAAAGGCCAGGGATCTGTAGGAACTTGCTCTGGGAAGAGAAGCATGGGAAGGCACCTTTTTCTTGATCTTCAGCAAACTATCTCTCCTGGGGGCCAGTTTGGACACTCTCCATCTACCCAACTAGCATCTCTTGCCTGGCTATGGCAACCCATCTCCTGGAGACCCAGCCCAGCTGATCCACCTATCCTGGCAGGTGCCCTTGCAAAGGACCTAGTACACCATTACATCCAGCAGGTTGTATTGGCACCTCCAGCCCTGGTAAGAAGAGACCAACACCACCCACCAGTGTGCCTATGATAGTCACGGCCCATTTATCACAGGAAGGTACATTCAGCCCACACGGGGTTCATCCTCGGGGCACGCGGTTCTGGGGACCAGAATTCTGGGAACTGGGGAGATTGTGCTTGTGGGCTCCATAGGTCTCACAGAGGCAGGCAAAATGAGGAGACAGAGGACGATGTTCCAAACAAAAGAACAAGACAAAACCTCAGAAAGAGAACAAAAGGTAGCTAAGCAATCTATCTCGGAAAAAAATCCAAAGGGAGAGTCCTAAAGACAGTCCTCCAACTTGGGAGAAGAAGAGAGGTACACAGTGGGAAGTTCAACAAAGAGATGGAAAATACTGAAAAGGACCAGTCAGAGCTGAAGAAAGCAGTAACTGAAATCAACAGCACTACAGGGCATCAACAGCAGATGAGAGGCTGCAGAAGAAGGGATCAGGGATCTGGAAGACAGCAGGAGAAATCATAAAAGCTAAGCAGCAAAAAGAAAAAAAAAGAATCAACAACATTCACACTGTAGGAGTCACAGAAGGAGAAGTGAGACAGAAAGGGGCAGAAAACTTTCTAGTCTCAGGAAAAAATCAGGTCTTCAGGTCCAGAAAGCACAGAGAGCTTCAAATAACATAAACCCAAAATGGTCCACGTCAAGACACATAATGAAAATGGAAAAAAATTAAACACAGAGAATCTTAAAAGCAGCAAGCAACAAGCAAATAGTTACAGAGAAGAGAAACCCTAGAAAACTATCGGCTGTCTTTTCTGCAGAAACTCCGAAGGGAGTCGCATGATACATTCAGAATGCTGAAGGAAACAAACCCACAACCAAGAATACTTTACCCAGGGGCACCTGGGTGACTCTGTTGGTTAGGCATCAGACTTCCACTCAGGCCATGATTTCATGGTTCATGAGTTCAAACCCCACACTGGGTTCACTGCAGTCAGCACAGAACCCACTTCAGATCTTCTGTCCCCGTTTCTGTCCCTCCCCGGTTCACACTCTCTCTCTCAAAAATAAATAAACATTAAAAAAAAAAGAATACTCTACCCGACTAGATGATCATTCAAAACTGATGAAGAATTTCCCACAGAAACAAAATGATTTCATCACCACTAAACTGGCCTTAATAGAAATGTGAAAAGAGGGGCGCCTGGGTGGCTCAGTCGGTTAAGCATCCAACTCTTGATTTGATTTAAAAAAAAAAAAAGAAGGGGCGCCTGGGTGGCTCAGTTGGTTAACCGTCCGACTTCGGCTCAGGTCATGATCTCACGGTCTGCGAGTTCGAGCCCCGTGTCAGGCTCTGTGCTGACAGCTCAGAGCCTGGAGCCCGTTTCAGATTCTGTGTCTCCCTCTCTCTCTGCCCCTCCCGTGTTCATGCTCTGTCTCTCTCTGTCTCAAAAATAAATGTGTTAAAAAAAAAAAAAGAAATGTGAAAAGAACATATTTAGGTAGAAAAGATAAGACCATAAGTAGAAGAGAATTAGGAAAGAAAAAATTTCTCTTTCAAACACATAGTAAAGGTAATAGATAAATCACTTATAAAGCCAGTAAAGTTAAAAGACAAAAGTAGTAAAATCAACTGTATCTGGGAGTTAGTTAAGGGATGTACAAAATAAAAATGATGTCAAATACGACATCATCTGCATAAAATGAGGAGAAAGAATTAAAGACAATACTTTTACAGTGTGAAATTGAGCAACCACCAACTTAAAAGAGACTATTATAGGGGTGCCTGGGTGACTCAGTCAGTTATGTATCCAAATCTTGATTTTGGTTCAGGTTATGCTCCCAGGGTCATGGGATCGAGCCCCATGTCGGGCTCTGCACTGAGCAAGGAGCCGGCTTAAGATTCTCTCTCTCAACCTCTCCCTCTGCCCCTCTTCCCCACTCACTTTCTCTCTCTCTAAAATTAAAAAAAAAAAAAAATTATAAAAAAAGAATGCTGCATACATAGGCTTTTGTATGGCAACCATAAACCAAAAAGTGTTAATAGATACAAAAGTACAAAAAATAAAGAGAAAGGAACCCGAATATAACACTCAGGAGAAGGTATTCAAGTAATAAGGACAGAGAATAACAGATGAGACAAGAACTACAATAAAACAATCAGCAAACAGTTAACAAACTGGCAGTAAGTACAAGCCTATCAATAATTACTTCAAATGTAAATGGACCAAATGCTAAAGACATAGGGCGATGGAACAGATTAAAAAACAAGACTGATGTATATCATAACTAGAAAAGACTTACTTCAGACTTAGTAAGGAAATTCAAAGAACGGAAAAAGATACTCCATGCAGATGGAAACGAAAAAAAATAAATAAAGCTGGGGTGGTGATACTGACATAAGAAAAAAAGAGTTTAAAATAAAGAGTGTAGGGGCGCCTGGGTGGCGCAGTCGGTTAAGCGTCCGACTTCAGCCAGGTCACCATCTCGCGGTCCGTGGGTTTGAGCCCCGCGTCGGGCTCTGGGCTGATGGCTCAGAGCCTGGAGCCTGTTTCCGATTCTGTGTCTCCCTCTCTCTCTGCCCCTCCCCCGTTCATGCTGTGTCTCTCTCTGTCCCAAAAATAAATAAATGTTGGAAAAAAAAAAATTTAAAAAAAAAAAAAATAAATAAATAAAATAAAGAGTGTAACAAAAGATTAAAAAGGGCATTACATAATGAAGAAGGGTGAATTCAGTGAGAAAATAAAACATAGGAAAATACAACACATACAGCAAGTGTTAACAAAGGGAGATAACGAAACCAATAGAATAATAGTAGAGGACTTTGGCATCCCACTTATATCAATGGACATATCATCCCGACAGAAAACCAGTACGGAAAGTGTAGCTTTGAATGAAACATTAGACCAGATGGACTTAACAGACATATAGAGAACATTCCACCAAAACCAGCAGAATACACATTCTTTCCCAGCGCACACGGGACATTCCCCAGGACAGATCACATGTTAGGCCACAAGACAAGTCTTCATAAATTTAAGAAGACTGAAATCATATCAAGCATCTTTTATGACCACAAATGAATGAAACTAGAAATCAATTGTAAGGAAAAAAGCACTGGAAAAAACACAAACAGGTGGAGGCTAACCCCTACGCTAGTAAGAAGAAAGAGGCCAATGAAGAAATCAAAAAACACCTTCAGACAATGGAAAATGGACATAAACTGGTCAAAATTTGGGGGAAGCAGCAGAAGCATTTGTAAGAGGAAAGTACATGGCGATACAGGTCTACGTCAACAAACAAGCAAAGTCTCAAATAAACAACCTACCCTTACACCTTAAAGAATTAGAACAAGAAAAACAAACATACCCCAAAGTTAGTCAAAGGAAGGAAATAATAAAGAGCAGAATGCAAATAAATGAAGCAGAGAATCAAAAAAAAAACAACAGAAAAGATGAATGAAACTAAGCTGGTTCTCCGAAAACACGAACAAAATTGATAAGCCCTTAGCCAACTATTCAAGAGGAAAAGACAGAGAAGCCAAAATCAGAAATCAAAGAGGAGTTCACAACTGACACCAAAGAACAACAAAGGATTATAAAAGACTACAACTGACCCTTGAACAATTGGGGTGCTAAGAATGCCAACTCCCTGCATTGTAGAAAATTCACGTATAACTTGTGACTCCCCCAGAACTTAAGTACTAACAACAAGAACTGCAAGGGGTCACTTTTTACTGCAATATGCAATTTACTGAAGATACAAACTGCTCGGGTGGAAATGATTAGCGTCACGTGACGCTTTAAGTGCATATTTACAATTTGAGCTCACCGTTATAGCAACACGAGACAGGAGTTAGCTGCAAAATTATTAGAGCGGTATAGTATGCTCTCCAATTAATTTAATGCAATGATAATTTAATACTGCATCTCTACTTTGTTTACATTTTTCTCAACAGTGAATGGAGTCATGTACAATGTGTAAGAATTTATGTGCATCATTTTGATAAATTAAAAATTTTATACTATACTTGGGTATACTGTACAGGAGAAAATAGTAAACTACATATACATTAATGCATTCATGACATACTCAACCTTTTCTTAATTTTTACAAGTATTTATAAGCTAGTTTATCGGCCATTTTTTTCAAATTGTCATAAAAGTCCAAAAAGCTTCCAGCTTATTTATTGAAAAACATCCATGTATAGGTGAATCCCCATAGTTCAAACTCCTGTTTTTCAAGGGTCAAATGTACTATGAAAAATTATATGCCACAAAATTGGACAACCTAGAAGAAATGGATAAATTCCTACCAAGATATAATCTTCTAAGAGTGAATCACAAAGAAATAGAAAATCTGACCAAATTACTAATAATACAATGGAGTCAGTATCAAAGCACTCCCAACAAACAAAAAGATAGAACGAGATGGCTTTACCGATGAATTCTACCAAACATTGTTTAAAAAGTCAATATCTATCCTTCTCAAACTATTTCACAAAATAGAAGAGGAAGAAGTACTTCCACGTTTTTTAATGTTTATTTATTTTTAAAAGTAAGAGTGAGCGAGGGAGGTGCAGAAGGAGGGGGACAGAGGGTCTGAAGCTGGCTCTGCACTGACAGCAGAAAGCCGGAAGCGGGGCCCAAACTCACGAACCTTGAGATCATGACCTGAGCTGAAGTTGGATGCTCACTCGACTGAGCGTCTCAGGCACCCCAGGAGTACTTCCCAAATTGTCCTACAAGGTTACATTACTCTGGTGCCAAAACCAGAGAAAGACACTACGAAAACTGAAAATTATAAGCCAATATTCCTGATGAACTCAGATCCAAAAATCCTCAACAAAATATTAGCAAACCAAACTCAAAAATACATTAGAAAGATCATTCACCCCAATAACATTGGATTAATTCTAGAAATGCAAGGATGGGTCACCATCTGCAAGTCAATCGATATGATACACATCAACAAAATGCAGGATAAAAACCGTATTATCATCACAGTAGATGCAGAGCAAGCATTTGACAAAATTCAACACCAGATGATAAAGGCTCTCAACTGAGTGAATATAGAGGGAATATACCTTAACATAATAAAGGTCAAAAAATAGGCACGTGGGTGACTCCATCAGTTAAATGTCCAACTTCACCTCAGGTCATGATCTCACGGTTCACGAGGTCAAGCCCCACATCCGGTTCTGTGCGGACAGAGCCTGGAGCTCAGAGCCTGGAGCCTGCTTTGGATTCTGTGTCTCCCTCTCTCTCTGCCCCTCCCCCACTCGCGCACACACGCACGTGCTTGCTCTCTCTCTCTTTCAAAAATAAACACTGAAAAATTAAAAACAAAATAAATGAAGGTTAAAAAGGAAATTAACATCATATTAGAACTGATAAATGAATTCAGTCAAGTTGCAGGACGTAAAATCAATATACAGACATGGGCTGCATTTCTATATACTAATAATGAAGTAAGAGTAGAAGAAATGAAGAAAATGATCTCATTTATAACCGCATCAACAGGAGTATGACAGCTAGGAATAAATTTAACCAAGGAAGCCAAACACCTATACTTTGAAAACTATACAAATCTGATAAAAGAAAGTGAATACAATGCAAATGGAAAGATATTCCACACTAATGGATTAGAAGAATTCATAATGTCCATACTACCCACAACAATTCACAGATTTGATACAATCCCTAGCAAAATACTAATAGCATTTGTCACAGAACTAGAACAAATAATCTTACTGTGTATGGATCCACAAAAGACCCCTAAGAGCCAAAACAATCTTGAGAAAGCACAAAGCAGAGAGCGTCACACTCTCTGATTTCAAACTGTACTACAAAGCTACAGTGGGCAAAACAATATGATACTGACACAAAAAAAGACACAGAGACCAACAGAACAGAAAGCCCAAGAATAAACCCATGCTTATATGATCAACTAACGTACGGCAAAGGAGGAGAGAATATACAATGGGGAAAACATAGAATCTTCAATAAATGGTGTTGGGAAAACTGGACAGTGACATGCCAAAGAATGAAAATAGACCACTTTCTAACACCATACACAAAAATAAACTCAAAATGGATTAAGGACCTATGTCTAAAACCTGAAATCATAAAACTCCTAAAAGAAAACAGACATCACTCTCAGTATTTTTTGGATACTTCTTCTCGGGCAAGAGACACAAAAGCAAAAATGAACAACTGGGACTATGCCACACTAAAAAGGTTTTGTACAGCAAAGAAAAACATCAACGAAATAAAAAGGCAACCTACTGAGTGTGAGAAGATATTTGCCAATGACAGATCCAATAAGGGGTTAATATCCAAACTACATAAAAAAAATCCTAAACTCAATACCAAAAAACCACAAACAATCCAACTGAAAAAAAGAGGAGAGACGTTATATAAATGCTTCAGTGCTCTGAGGAATACAATATTAGATTGATCATGAGAATCACAAGATAGTTAGCTTATGATCTACTACTTTTATATGAATATGGGAATAGACATTTCTCCAAAGAAGATATACAGACGACCAACAGAAGCTTGAAAAAATGCTCAATATCATTAATCACCAGGCAAATACAAATCAAAACCACAATGAGAAATTGCCTCACCCCACTCAGAATGACTAGTACCAAAAAGACGAAAAATAACAAGTGTTGGCAAAGATGGGGAGAAAAAGGAACCCTCATGCCCTACTGCTAAGAATGTAAGATGGCACAGCCACTATGTAAAACAGTATGGGGTTTGCTCAAAAAATTAACAATAAAAATACCTTATAATCCAGTAATCCCACTTCTGGGTACCCCACACCCCTGCCCCCAAAAGAAACACTAGAAACACTAATTCAAAAATATATAGACACCTCCATGTTCACTGCAACATTATTTACAACAGCCAAGGTATGGAAGCACTCTTCGTGTCCATCAATAAACAAATGGATAAAGTTGTGGTTGGTTGATTTGTTTTTTATTCTTTCTTTATTTATTATGGAAAACTACTCGACCATTAAAAAGAATAAAACTTTACTGTTAGCAGCAGCATGGATGGACCCAGCAGAGGGTATTATGCCAAGTGAAATAAATCAGAGAAAGACAAATGCCATACGATTTCACTTAAATGTGGAATCTAAACAAGAAACAACCGAAACAAAACACACATAGTCATAAACATGGAGAACAAATTGGCGGTTGCTACAAGGGAGGGGGATAGGGGATTGGACAAAGTAAAGGTGATTAAGAGATAGAGACTTCAAGTTGTAAGACAAGACTTCAAGTTGTCATATTTTGCCAGATGGTATTGTGGTTAGCATTTTGTTATGTAAATAAAAGTTGAATCAATGTTTTGTACATTTGAAATGAATGTGATATTGTATGTCAACTATACTTCAATGAAAATTAAATAGTAAACTAGACTATAAACTGTGAAATGCAATACTTTTCTTTAAAATGGCAAATTTTATTTCACACATTAAAAATTTTACATAAATTCACTAATAGTTATAAAGTTGAAAATCATCCTTCTCTAATTGTAAATTCAAAAATTAAAAAAAAACATAACGTTTATTTATTTTTGAGAGAGACAGAGAGAGACAGAGCTTGAGTGGGGGAGGGGCAGAGAGAGAGGGAGACACGGAATCTGAAATAGGCTCCAGGCTCTGCGTGAGCACAGAGCCTGATTCGGGGCTCGAACTCATCATGAACCAGGAGATCATGACCTGAGCTGAAGTCAGACGCTTACCCGCTTAACCCTTTACCAACTGAGACAACCAGGTGCCCCCTACATTCGAAAATTTTAAAATGAATGCACGAAATTTCTGTAATATTGATTATAACATGATTATAAACATATTTCCAGACAAATCAAGGTTATTGTTAGCATATGTTAATGACACTGGTTGTACATTTAATCCCATATTCATTATAAAAGTGGTAGATCATAACCTAAGTATCTTGTGATTCTCATGATCAATCTAATATTGTATTCCTCAAAGTACTGAAGGATTTACATAATGTAAAATAGCAAAACTAAAACTAAAACTTTTGGTCTCCCAGAATCTGTGCACTTAGGCATTTTTGACATCCACAGTTCTTCCAAGGCTGTTGAGTTTGGAGAGGGCAACTTTTGAGAATATTTGGCTTAGGGAGGCATATCTGGAGAATTTTACTCCTCTGAGCCATGCACACATACACACACACACACACACACACACACACACACACACACCCCACCCAGACAGAATGATACAAGCTTCCCAGACCCACGTGTTTTAGAGTCCCACCTTTGGTCAGCTCTAACATAATGAATAAAAGGATTCTGTTTTGTATCTGCTTCAACTTGTTTTAAGTTGGACTTTTAGCTCTCATCTCTTGGTTATCTGCATTTTTCTCCTGTCCTGCAGCATCTACACCCTTAACGCCCTAAAGTTATCCCAGTGGTCACTGATACAAATTTGAAAGTGAAAGGAGGTCAAGTGCCCACTGCATAAAAGTCCATGCAAGTCTATCTACCCAGATGTATACAGACTATCCAGCCAAATAATTCTTGAGTCAACAGTTTATGTCAAACTGAGAAAGCTCTAGCAATCTCTCTTTACGGCAAAAAGCACAACGGTCATTTTGCCCTTTGAAGCTATTTTATCAAAGATGGCGCTCTTCTGCTGTCAGTGACCACATTTCTCGTCTACTTCTATCAACCCCAGGAAATAAGAAAACTACATGTATCAAGGTTAGACGCTTTCTGATGTGACGTTTCTGCACAACATCTCTAGGATTGTCACACTGCCATCTAAACCGTGTTTTATATAATGTATAATCTGCCATTAGTAATGGGATATGAGATAAGAACATCTACTTTGTTGCTAGAGCTTATCACTCCAAATAGGGCCATCCATAGTTCTTCTCCAAAGTACGCATGCAAGATATTCTGCTAAAATGTGGGCGATCTGACCAAAGCCCTTTTAAAATTGGGCATGTTCACGCCCAAGTAAAACACTTACAAGAGAATGTTTGGCCTTTGAAACCTGTTAAAATTCCATTACTGCCAAGAATGTGATGGATGGGGATAATTGCCTATTGTATTCACCATGGATGCTGTAGGCTGTATTCTGGAATGTTACAGAAGCAAGTCTTCTCAGCATATTTGACATAATTGAGCAATCTTCTCAATGAGCAGTTCTAAAAAAAGTAGGCCACAAATCAACACAATAAAAAATATGTTTAAAATAATTTCTGGTTCTCTCATTGTTAAATCTCTTCATTCTCCACCAGTTTTAGACCATGATGTGTGTGTGTGTGTGTGTGTTGTGTGTGTGTTTCTTTTGAGCCCGAATAGGAAAAAAAACCTCTCTCTTCTCAAGAAACTGATGTTTCAATCATTCAAAGCTCTTGATTTGCTCAATTTCTATTTATCACTGATTTGGGAAACTGAGTAAGCAAAATATACTTCACTGGATTTTGAGGACATTATTCCAGAAAACGCTAACATTTTCCTATGACCACCTGTCATCATATTTTCCTTAATTAAACCCCAAGTATCTATAAATGACCCTTGTAAAATTTTTTTACACTTATTTATTTATTTTTGAGAGACAGAGAGAGACACAGCACAAGCAGGGGAGGGGCAGAGAGAGAAGGGGACACAGAATCCGAAGCAGGCTCCAGGCTCTGAGCCGTCAGCATAGAGCCCGACCCGGGGCTCAAATTCACAAACCTCAAGATCACAACCTGAGCCGAAGTCAGACACTCAACCAACTGAGCCACCCAGGCACCCCTGTAAATTACCTTTTTAAATAATACTAACATGATCTCTCTTTGTCAAAGTTAGGGTGGTATTTTTTTCATTAGAAGCAAGTAGTTCATTCAAACATCCATTAAACTACAGTTGGCAAACTACAGCTCATGGGCTACTCTGGCCCACTTTCTATATGTGTAAATAAAGTTTTATTAGAACACGGCCACTGCCAATTGTTGATGTATTGTCTTTGGCTGCTTTCTGAACACAAAGGCAGAGGTGATTAATTATGACAGAGACCATGCAACACCTAAAATATTTAAAAGTTGGCCTTTACAGAAAATGTTTGCCAACCCTTATGTTAAATAGGTATTTATTGAAAACCCATCTTATACTAAGCACTATAAGGGGCACTGAATATACAACTGCAATATAAGTTCCCTAAAATTTATAATTAGACGCTGATGTATATGGTGACAGAAAACATAAGTAGAAAGAATAAGGATACACATTAGATATATTATCAGAGGGACAATATAAGATCAGAAGAGGACGGCATTCTCCATTAATGAGAAAGGTATTGAAGAAACCTATTAAGTATTCTTGAGCAGAGAAATAAAAGGCACAAAAACTTTAACCTACTCTTTACTTCTTAGGACTCCAGGTTATTATTGTCCTCAAGGACCACATGACTAGAGAAACAATCTATCAATATTCTACCAGGGGATCATATTTCAAAGTGGTATCTGACAAAGGAGTGAAAAGAATCAATTTTTTGTGGGATTCTCTAAGGTTTTTGTTTTACCTGATGATTATTTTATATATTTCTTCTACAGTGGTAAATCAGAATATCCAATTTTCCTCTGAACTGCGAAGGTTAAGCACAGAGATGAGCACGACATCGTCAACATTTATGTACAATTTATTTTTATTTGGTTTCTTTGAAACAATGACACTTACAGTTTATGTGGCTATGTCCAGATAACCCTTTTCCATGACAGGAAGTTGGTCACCTTGTAACTGGGCTGAACCTAACTCCTTTAGACCTTGTCTTTAATATTCACCCATACAGTTAAATTAAGCAAGGCATCACAGTCTACTTTCAGGAATATACATGTGAAATATACATAAATGGCTCAAGTGTGTCTAAGGGGATACCATATATTCTAAATACTGTTCTCACAGTTTCTTTTCTAACCTCTAATGTATCCCCAAGAAAGGCTTCCTTTTCAACCTGAGATATTCTTTTCTACATTGCATAAATTGCTGTAGGGACTCGTCAACACACAGGAGCACTTAACTTTATTGGTCTTAATAAGGCTTCGTTTTCATTTTATTATTTATTTCTTTAATCCTGATTCGTTTTGATATTCAATGAAGCTTTCATTAAAACCTTCCAAGAGGTCAAGAGGTCTCCTATTTACGCAAGTGTTATTTGATGTTAATAACAATCATTAAATAATAGTTTAATTGTAACTTCATTATACCCTCCCCTCCCCTCCTCCAAAACTATTGTGAAGTGATTTACAATAAAAACATGGCTACAAGATGTCTGAAAGCAATTATGAGAAGACTGAAGACAGGGATTCATAAATAACAGGGAAGAGAAGGAGATAGCCAATGTCCGCACACATTTTTAGCAAGCAAATTAGCTACACATTGGTGAATAAGTTCATCAGAGGAAAACAATGAAAATATAATTTCAGATTTAATGAAGACATATTGTTTCTATAATCAAAAAGTTATTTGTAATTATTCTGAAATAATACAAGGCTTGTGATGGAGTTCATAATACATTATGTAGCACACGGTAGGTAGGTCTTTAAATATTTGTCAAACAAAAAGAAAGATTGGTGTGATGCTGGTATTGATGGAGCTTAATGTGTAAGTTAAACACTAGTTGACTTGTCTATGGTTGACTCATGAAGACATAATGTTGACAATGTGATCCTGTGTCAATTTTATTTCAAACTTCATATTTCCTATTTCAAAATTATGTTGTCCTTTTTGTTTTCATTACCATAGGATTATATTCTTTTATTTTCTCAATTATCTTAAACTGATGATATCTTCATAAGAAATCCATGAGAGGGGGCACCTAGGTGGCTCAGCTGGTTAATTGTCTGACTTCAGCTCAGGTCATGATCTCACAGTTCATGAGTTCAAGCCCTGTGTCAGGCTCTGTGATGACAGCTCAGAGCCTGGAGCCTGCTTCAGACTCTGTGTCTCCCTCTCTCTGCCCCTCCTCTGCTTGCACTCTATCTCTCTGAATAAATAACCATCAAAAAATTTTTTTAAATAAAGAAATACATGAGAGGGTCAGTTAAATCAACATCAAGGTACTAAATAAAGATCTCTGTAAGTAAATTAGTGGCCTCACCCTCATGGAATCTGTTGAGACATACGCACCCAGTTTCTGGGGTCCCTCTCTTTCTTACATTTCCCTAACTTTAACATAAGAGATAGTAAAGGATGTGAACTCAATGTATAATATAATTCAACCACCTGTAGCGCCAGATTCTGTGTTTGGATTTTTTGAAATCTCAAACCTGTAAGTAAAGGGAGAAAGTATTTTCAGTGAAGTCATCGAAGCTTCAAACATAATTTATTTCCTAATTTAGTTGAGTTTACCCCTTGCTATTAATGGAATCATAAAAATGTGTTCTCTTATAGCTTGTTTTTATAGCTCAATATTCTACTTTAAGATTTATTCTTATTGATGCAATGGTATTGATATCATTTTTATTTATAATATTCCATTGTATAGATACCTAGCATTTATTTATGCATCTGATTATAGACATGTGGAGTATTTTGCTTATTTTTGCCACTTCGATGAACGGTGTTAACAGTAGCTTCTGATTGTAGCGTTCTTTACTAAAAGTTTCTCTAGTGTAGAGCTATGGGAACTGAGATTGGAGAACTATTAATGGAGTAAGAAATCAAATGATTAATACATAACCAAAGTCTTATGCAAACAGTAGAGGCTGAAAAAACATTCAAGCAGTAGAGGCAATATGAGTAATGATTGTTTCCTTGCTTCTTTTCTCCATGCATGTGTGTGTACATGGTCACAATGTAAAACTCACAAGGGGATTTGAAGAAGCTCTACATAAAATATATAGCTGAGCATGTAATCGTACGACTTATGTGAAATGAACGTATTAATGTGTACTTCCAATAACCAGTGTAAATAGTCGCCATTTCTCCGCATCCTCACCAATATGTGTCAGAATTAAATTTTGGGCATCGAGATTATACTGGCAACATAGAATGCGCCTGGGGTATTCACTCCATTTATACTTTTGGAAGAATTAGTAATAACTTGTTTTTAAGATCTTTACATTCTTTGTTGCTTTATTGGAAGTTTTAAATGATGCATATGGAATTTCCTTTTTCGGGGGGGGCAATCAGCGTTGATAAAATGTTATGTTCTTCTAGGAATGTATGCGTTTCATCCATGTTTTCAAATTTATTGACCTACAAATTTTCATGAAAGCATTCATAACTTCCACTTTTTCTTTTCTTTGTAACTTCTGCATCCTCTTTACCTACTAATTTCTCATTCTCATTTTTTTACATATGAATCCTTTTTCTCTTTGATTCATCTTTCTGGAGCTATGTCTGTTTTATTAGCTTTTTAAATAACCAACTTCTGCTACATTGAACCTATTTCATTACTAGTTTATATTTCATTAAGTTCCTCTTTTATTTTTATTTCCTGATGGTACGTACCCACGCCCATGCAAACTTTACAGAGCTTGGTGGCTCTGACAACATTCAACTTACGGCGAGCAGTTTGGCTCACCTGAAGGTGGATGTAACAAAACCCAGATAGTCAAAACAGCGATTCTAAGGAGAAGCAGCCAGAAACGAGAAGAAATAATAAAAATAGAGGTATACAGAACCTATCAGTTAGTGTTAAAAATTTCAAAGAACATTGAGTAAGTTGAGACACTATTTTTAAAAGGGCTACACACTAATATTGAGTGAATACATATACTGTATTTGGTTCATAAAATGGGGAGTGGTCTTACAGTGCAAAAAGTTCTCATGACCAATGAAGATTTGGTTCAACTTGGTATTACATCTGCTGTTAATAGACTAGGAAACTGGGATGAGCTTCTCACTAAGCATAACTATAAAAGTTGGGCACAACTGAAACCACTTTATTTACAGCTTCAGAAAACTACCAAGTTTGCAAAGAATGACTGGCCCAGAACTAGGAAAGCTTCCAGCTGAAGAACATGAGCCATGCTTTCAAGGTCACTCTTGCCCCTGCTTCTGAGATACGGAGAGTCTAGATGTCACTTTTGAATCACGGCTGTACAAGACCAAGAGGAAAGACATTTGAGTCTAGGGCCTGTGAGAGATGGGGGGCTACTAAAACTTCTTCTCTTTAGGTGGGAGACCAAAAGGGTTGTCCCTATAATTAAAGAACAACCAAATGTAAGGGATGCCTGGGTGGCTCAGTCGGTTAAGTGTCTGACTCTTGATTTTGGCTCAGATCATGATCTCATGGTTCATGAGATTGAGTGCCACATCAGGCTCTGTGCTGACATCTCAAAGCCTGCTTGATATTCTCTCTCTCTCTCTCTCTCTCTGTCCCTCCCCTGCTTGCTATTGCTCTCTCTCTCTCTCTCTCTCTCTCTCTCTCTCTGTCCCTCCCCTGCTTGCTGTTGTGCTCTCTCTCTCTCTCTCTCTCGGTCTTTCTCTCTCAAAATAAATAAATAAACTTTACAAAATATAACCACATGTAGACAGGTATTTGTAAGCACTACAGCTCAGGTCAAATAATTTCAATTCCTAAATTTTAATTAAGTAATTCCAGCATACTAGGATTCCCAGTTAAATGGAGCAAACAGACATTATTTACAGTGGAAGATAATATTGTCCTGAGCTTTAAATTATTTCTACCAACAATTTTGAAAATAAAGTATCTGGCACAGAGTGATATCACCAACTTTGAAAACTAAAGCCAGCAAAAATAGGAGACCATATAAACAGTCCCATATGGGAATATAATTATAGGAATTGTCTTACAGGCTTAACTTAGAAAAAATTTTTTTTAATGTTTTTATTTATTTTTGAAACAGAGTACTAGTGAGGTAGGGGTAAATAGAGAGGGAGATGCAGAATCCAAAACAGACTCCAGGCTCTGAGCTGTCAGCTTGGAGCCAGATGCGGGGCTTAAACGTGTAAACTAAGAGATCATGACCTGATTCAAAGTCAAATGCTTAACCAACTGAGTCACCCAGGTGCCCCTGACAGACTTTAAAATAGCTTCTCTATGCAAAAAGACAAGAGACACTCATGAAAATGCTTTGGTAAAAAACAACCATCCAATGATACACTAGAAATAAATGCAAGAGCCTAAATTAAGATTTCAGGAGAGGAGTTTAATAGTTGATTAAACACAGTTGAAGAGAGAATTAACACACTGAAAAATTAGTTAGAAGAAACTATCTAGCATAATGAATGAGGAACAGGACACTGGAAACTGCCAAAGAAAAAAATGAAATACTTACAGCGTAATAGTGACAAAGTTTTAAATATATGTAACTTGTGGAAAAATGAAGGAGAAATAATGGAGAAGTTCCCCATCAGGAAACAGTGGCTGAGAACTTTCTAAAACTCTCTCTAACTCATGATTGGACCTTACTTCACACATTCAAAAGGCCTCAGGAACCAGCAGAATCCACATACATCCTAGAATAACTGCTGAAAACACAACAGAGTACCAGAGTTTAAAAAATCCAGAGTATGGAAATCAATTTCAAGAGACCTTTAAGGGGCAACAGCCTATTTCCCAAAAGAAACCATCCACGTTTGAAGACAATAAAATATATCCTTAAACTGCTGCACCCGTCCCTATCCTGCTGTTTCAAAAACTATAAAATGGTGAGTTAATTTTTTTTTCATCTTTATTTATTTTTGAGAGAGAGACAGAGTGTGAGCAGGGGAGGAGCAGAGACAGAGGGAGACACAGAATCCGAAGCAGGCTCCAGGCTCCGAGCTGCCAGCACAGAGCCCGACGCGGGGCTTGAACTCACAGACCGTGAGATCATGACCTGAGCTGAAGTCAGACGGACGCTCAATCGGCTGAGCCACCGAGGTGCCCCTGAGTTAATTTTATCTAAAGACTGAAAGACAATTTGTTTAGAAGGGGTCTTTGGTTATAGACCAAACCCTGTGTTCTCCAGGATTTAAAGCAACCACCGTATCTCTGAAGCCTTCTTGTTTTGTTAATATCTGCATTCTGGACACAAGACCTATGAGCAGGCTGTATTTATTCACACCACATAGGGCAATCAATGTTTCCCTGCATTATCAATAATGCAGCGGACTTAGCTATGTCTCCGCAAGACCAGTGATAGACGACAAGCCTAAGCTCCACCTGAAGGCATGTCTGGTCTCAGTACTAAGGGAGTTGTAGAAAGAAGGGTACAAGCCACATGGAATAAAAAGAGAAAACATGTGGAAGTGACCATGGTATTTCATGTGATTTCACTCATGTGGAACTGAAGAAGCAACACAAATGAACATAGGGGAAGGGAAGGAAAAAGAAGGTAAAAACAGAGAGGGAGGCAAACCATAAGAAACTCTTAGAGACGGGGAACAAACTGAGGGTTGCTGGAGTGGAGGAGGGTAGAGGGAATGGGCTAGATTGGTGATGGGTATTAAGAAGGACACTTGGGATGAGCACTGGGTGTTATGTGTAAGTGATGAATCACTAAATTCTATTCCTGAAACCACTATTACACTATATGTTAACTAACTTGTACTTAAATGAAATTAAGGCGCACTGGGGGGCTCAGTCAGTTAAGTGTCCAACTTCAGCTCAGGTCATGATCTCATGGTTCATGGGTTCAAGCCCCATGTTGGGCTCTGTGCTGACAGCTCGGAGCCTGGAGCCTGCTTCGGATTCTGTGCCTCCCTCTCTCTCTGTCCCTCCCGTCTCTCAAAAATAAACATTTAAAAAATATATAAACATTCAAAACATTAAATAAAATTTAAAAAGAAAAAAATAAAGTCACCATGGTATTTCGACACAGAAATTTCGCTTAGTTGCATGATTAGTAAGAAAACCAAAATGACTTAGTGGAACACTTAAATTACAGAGTATTTTTAGTGAAATGGCCTTACTACGTGGTCAATATACAATAAAACGGCTGCCACATAGAGATGTGACAGGTCTCTTAAAGAAAACAAATCAATCATTTATCATTAACATGCTAGACATGGATGGTTGACTGATTCTGAGTCCTAAAAGGTTTGTCCATTACCTACTTTCTTGGGAATGTGTTGATACTAGTAAGTTGCTTGACAAACTTTTCATGTTTTGAGTAAAATTTTTAATTTGGGCCCACGTATTTCAACAGAAATAACACTCATGATCAGTAATATACAAATAAATGTATTTATGCTATCACATCAAAACTGCTTGAAATGCATCCCTTTGTCTAACAAATTCTGTGTTCAAGCTACTGACAAACAACTTCCTTCAATGTAGTCATTTGCATACCCCTAAAAATAGAAATACAGCACAATACGGCAGCAGGCAGATATTCTTGGCTAAGAGGTCTTGTTTTTATTTTGAATAATCCATTTTTCTCTAGTGGCTTGCTGTTTATACCATAGGACAATTTTATCCCCTGGAATAATCCATATTTCCCCATTGACTCTCTAGGCAGGTGACCCAACTCCTTTGGGGAAAAAAAATGCTTTTAAAAGATGGCCAACTTGTCCCTGTAGCAGGGATCACAGCTAACACTCATTGAGGAGAAACACTGCCAAATATTTCAAACTTCCGAGGACACCGAAAACATACTGTTCAGTGCTTTCTTGGAACACCTTGATGAATACTTGATTTCACTGTAAAGAAGCTGCGTGCAGTGTCTGAACTGGAAACAAAGAATGATTGCCCAGGGCTCAGTCTTGAAAGAGATTTTTGTTTGTCTAATCCACTCAGCGAAATTGTCACGGAAGCACTCAGAAAGTAATCTGGGAGGTTTCTTGGGTTTTTTTTGTGTGTGTGTGTGTTGTGTTTTTTGTTTTGTTGTGTTGCGTTGTGTTTTTGCAGGACAGCGAGCAAACATCAACATATTCCTCGTTTACCATCCTCCTAAAATTGCTGTCATAATGCAATTATGTAAATGAGGGCTTGCAATCACACTGGGCATTTGTTCCGGTTTTGAGGCAAATCCTTATTAGATCAGCGCAGTTTCAAGAAAACAAGAACTCACCACCAACAGGATTCAGGGAACGTGAAAGAGCATGAGAAATTCCCATTGGAACTGTTCCCAACGTGTTGCATAAATAGAGGTAGGGCTCCTTGAAGCTTTCCTCCTACCCCCCCTCCATTTTCTGAGAAAGAAGCAGGCTTAGTTTGAGGAATGAAGCACGGCTCGGCCAATCACGACCACCTCCTCTAGCCTGAGATCTGGTGTGCGGTTCCCCACCCCCCCTTTTATACCCACCAGCTTTCTCTCGCCTTCTCCTGCCCCTCATACCCCTCCACAAAGGATTCCCAGCAGAGAGCAGCTGGCGTCCCGTACTGGCTGCTTTCCCCAGATTCGGGGGGGGGGGGGGGGGGTCTTTCACAGGAAATCAATGGCTACTTATTTTCCCCGGTACTGCGGTTTTATGTGGGGACTGACACGGCCCCAACCATACCGATCCGTTCTGCAGAGCTATTTCCATTCAGATGCGCCTCTTTACAAATAGCGGAAATTAGTGCAGGGCCGTTGTCAAACCGCTTGTCACATCTTGTTTTCAATCTGTGGAAATCACGTTTATAGTGTCCTATTCAGAAACCTAGCCTCCCTTGGATCAACACAATGCATTTCAGGAGTTCTATCAGGCGATAAATGCAGAACTTCACATTGCTATTAAAAAATCATCAAAATGATTAGGCTTTTGAGGGGTTTTTTTTTTTGTTGTTTCTTTCTTTCTTTTCTTTTCTTTTTTTTTTTTTCCAGGAACGTAGTTGCATGGAATTTGTTGTCTTAATTGCACAACGTCATTTATTCCCGGCCATTCCTCTCTCCGCTGAGTTAAAGCGTTCCTAGTTCATTTGTCACTATTAGAGCTGCATAGTGTGCATGCGTTCTGGTGATTTAGTCGCGATGAATAAATGACTAACCAAGTAGTGCAAACATGAATACAGTCAATACCACACCATGCACCCTGCTAGTATCCCCAAGCCTTCAAACAAATGATAATTAACATGTACTGAATACAGACCTTGTGGCAAGACCACTAAATGCCAACGACTCAGGGAAACCTCACAACAAACTTTTGACGCAGTTACTATTATGATGCCCATTTTAGAGAGGAGGGCACGGAGGCTTAAAGTGATGAAGTAATTTGCTCCCAGCGTCACAGTGTGTTAGGGGTTGAGCCAGACGGTGTAATTGCAGAGCCCACAAAGTAACCTCTGCACAAAACACAGTTTGCCCGGCTTCAGGGTCACTTATATTCAATGGGTGCAGGACCTATGAACACAGAACGCAAAGCACAGCCTAGATGTGAGCCTGCTTTTACAATCGACCATCGTCCATGAAGAGAAATGTAAAGGAAAACCTGGTGCCTCTGATTAGTCCCTTCGATGCTGCCGTGTGGGGCCTGGCAAGAGAAAATGGCAGGTTTTATAACAGGGTGCTCACCTGTGAGGGAGGAGGGGGTCAGCTCAGGCTTGAAGTAAGACAGAGAGAGGAAACCAACATACTCCCCATAACAGGGCAAAGCAGCAGTGCGCATGGCGACACCCCCAACCCCGCTGGGATCAAGGGTGCAGATAACAAAGATATGCCTACCACGTGCAACGGTCCCATGGAACCCCTGCCAGGCAGCGCTCCTGGATGCTGCCAGCTCCACTGTCACCCATGAGGATACTCAGATTGTTAGGCTGAAGAGGGCTGACTGCTTTGTAATCTAAGGCTTGCCTTCGCATCCAATGTGACACAATTTTCCTTTCTTTTCTTTTTTCATTGTTTTAATGTTTCGTTTCTTTTTGAGATAGAGACAAAGCGTAAGCAGGGGAGGGGCAGCGAGGGAGACACAGAATCCGAAGCGGGGTCCAGGCTCTGAGCTGTCAGCACGGAGCCCAACATGGGGCTCGAACTCATGAACTGAGAAATCAATGACCTGAGCCGAAGTTGGATGCTTAACCAACTGAGCCCCTCAGGTGCACCATTTTTCCTTTTTTTTTTTTTTTAATTAAAAATACTTAAATAATAAAAAAGTAGTATTAAGAAAGAATATTACCTTTCTGACAGAGGTTTTGTTTTTGCTTTTTTTGTTTATTTGTTGTTGTTGTTGTTGTTGTTGTTGTTTTTTGTTGTTTTCCCCTGGTGCGGGGAGTGGCAGTGAAGAACGTATTACAGACAAACCAGCAGCCTCCCATCATCTCCTCGTTTTCTCCTCTGAGACAAATATCTCCATCAACAATGTCAATAACTACTACTTTGTATACAAACTAAATTGGTATACTTTCACTGCATATGTATCTAGAAACATTGTACACAACTGTTTCAGGGGTGCCTGGGTGGCTCAGTCAGTTGAATGTCCGACTTCGGCTCAGGTCATGATCTCCCTGTTCGTGAGTTCGAGCCCCAAGTCAGGCTCTGTGCTGACAGCTCAGAGCCTGGAGCCTGCTTCCCATTCTGTGTCTCCCTCTCTGTCTCTGTCCCTCCCAGGCTCACCCTCTGTCTCTCTCTCTCAAAAACAAAGATTAAAAAAAAATTTCTTTAAACTGTTTCACATGGTGTGTGAAATTTACAAATGCTTTCATACTATACTAAAAATGTACTTACAAAATGTAGCACTATAAAGTGTACCTACTTTATGTTTTGGAAATCTAGGTTGACTATTACAGAAACATTCTAGAACACTTACTGTAACTGCGGTATATGAGATCCTGCTTAAGGAATCTACCATAATTTATCACTTTGTTTGCTGAAGGATATTTGTATGCTTTCCAAGTTTCTCTATTGTAAACACTACAATGTAGCTCTCTGTACATGTCTCCTTGTACAAAGGTATGGAAGCTTCTTTGGGGAATATCTTTAAGAATGCAAATGCCCTATGGTGAGGTATGTGCATGTTCAACTTGAGTGTATTTGCCATATTGTTTCCCCAAGTAGCTGGAACAACGTATACAACTTCCAAGAGTTATTAAAAGTTGTTTCCCAGAGCCTTTTCAACATGCATTATTGCAATTAAAAAAAACTGCCAATGAAAAAATATTATCTTATAGATTTCATTTTAATTTTCAGAATTACCAGTGAGGTTAAAAAATATTTTACTATAGGGGCACCTGGGTGACTCAGTCGGGTGAGCGTCCAACTTCAGCTCAGGTCACGATCTTGTATTCATGAGTTCGAGCCCCGCGTTGGGCTCTGTGCTGACAGCTCAGACCCTGGAGCCTGCTTCAGATTCTCTTTCTCCCTCCCTCTCTCTGCCCCTCTCCTGATCGTGCTCTCTCTGTCTCTCAAAACTAAATAAACACTAAAAAAAATTAAAACAAAATATTTTACTGTAATTCTAGCCATCCACTTTAAATCTTCTGCCCATTTTTATAAGTTAAGTTGTGGAAATTCCTGACACTAATTTATCATCATTTATACCCACATCAAATTCATTCTCTGAATCAGTTGTCTTTTTGTCTCATTTGTGGAAATTTGATACTTATTTAGTGTCATTTATACCCACAGCAAATACATTGTCTGAATCAATTGTCTTGTTTTCTTTTTAATGTCGCCTCAATTATACGAACATTTCAAATTAAAATGTAGTGTATGCCATAAATGGTTTCCTTTTTGATATGTGTTTTTTCTACATCTAAGACATTCTTGTGGCAATGATGGAAATCTCTTCCTAGATCCTGAGTGCATCTGTGACTGTTTTGCATTACTACTCTATTTATACTTTAATAAGGTGATTAGTAAGAAAAATAAGATCTTTGAAAATCTCATAATTATGAAATTAGTTTTTGGAAATTACAAAAAAAAAAAAAAAGCCACCCCAAGAAAACTCTGTAAATCCATGTATGCATAGGCTCAAAGACAAGTAAACTTTGTTCTAGCCCCAGAATTCATAAAGATAAGTTGGCTCTTGAGAGGACCTGTACAGCCCATCACAAGTACTCTGCTTTTCATTATGCCTGCCTGTAAGGGTAGAAACTCAAAGTCGTTGTTCCCTTAGTCTATTTGCACGGTCACAAAGCTGGGCACTCAATTGTCACATCATTATTTCATAGGAGTATGAGTTCATTGGTTTTGTCTCTGGGGTTGAGACAGCAACACCCACAGTAATCACAAACCAGTCAAGTGGGAGCCAACAAAGTGGTTCCTACCACCAGGGTTCGCACTGACAAGCTAAGTGACCTTGAGTGAGTCTGCTAACCCCTTTTTAAAGTCCTAATTGTACCTTGCCCTGACGAAGGAGCTGTCCACAGGAACAAAATAAATGTCTTGAAAAATTCTAGGCCATAAGCAAAGTCCTAACATAACTATTTGATTCATCAGTACCTTTTATTTCTCATTTTTACATCAAGATAGATTTTAAGTTATAACACCATACATGTACTTGTATATACATAAAGATTATCAAGTGTCTCAATCTCTCATGAATAAAGATTACATACTATATATATAGTAGATATAACTGTTATATTTAACAGTCTGCTTACCATTCTAACCGTTAACATTTATTTATACATAGTCTGTTTTGGCTTTCTGACTTCTCACTTCACTTTTTTCCACTGAATGCCATCAATATTTCTTCCATTTTCCCTTTTTAGCAGCTCACATGGCTACCAACCAAAAATGAATCTATTTGACTTACACTTTCTTAAAATCACTCCCAGCAACAACATACTAAATACTCATTTTCTCTGACCAACTGTGAATTTTTCAACGTGTATAATTGGGAAAAGTTCCATTTGCCTAGATTTTTATGGTTCATTCTCTTACAGAGAATGGTAAAGTATATAAAAGAAGAAGGTTCAGGAAGAAAAAAAAAAATGCCCTATCAAAAGTAATCATTTGGTTTCTTTCACTGAGAATCCTCAGGAATATCCCAAATACAGTTTCCTAAAACGCCATGGGTTGGTCTTCACTGAAGTAACAGAAGAAACCAGATAAATCTCCTATGTCATAAATCTCCTAACTCTGATTACCATGGTGGTTTTATTGTTAAAAATCTCTTCCCAGAAGGTTCATTTATTCGTGTCCATCTTTCCCTGAATACAGAAAATGTTCGGTTGTAGGGAATTTTGAGAGAAAGCATGCCTTTTCCTCCTGCAGAAGCTGAAATATTTTATATGTCACATGTTTTCATGGAACTCTGTGTGCAGAGACCAAAGAAATGTGCAACAAAGACCAAAGATACCAAATCCCTTCTAAGAAGCCAATTAACTTGCTCAGTGAGTTAAGCAATTGACATATCCTGTGTTGCTTTCAGGACCCAATAGTGACTTAACAAGGTAATTTACCAAAGGGCATAAAAAGGACAGCATTTGTTTGATTCGTCCTTATCACATCAACAACTATGGTAACTGGCACAAGACAGGGTTTGCCAAATGAGAAGGTACTCAAGGTCGAACACCACCTGAGCTGTAGGCAAAGCGAAGCATGATGGTTCTAAACTTGAAGGACCAGGCATAATCAAGATTGGCTACTGGAAGAAAAGATAACCGGAATATTAATCTCTAGTGAAAATGATTTGGATCTGGAATTTTCATCCTATTATTTAATCCAATATGAGGAGAAAAAAATTATTAGACATACAAGGACCCAGGAAACTTACTACCCAAACCCCCCACCTTTTTTTTAATGTTGGTTTATTTTTCAGAGAGAGAGAGAGAACACGAGAGGGGAGGGTCAGAGAGAGAGGGAAACACAGATTCCTAGGCAGGCTGGAGGCTCTGAGCTGTTAGCACAGAGCCTGACATGGGGCTCAAACCCACGTACCGTGAGATCATGACCTGAGCCGAAATTGGACGCTTAACTGACTGAGCCACCCGGGCGCCCCCAAAAACCCTTTCTAAAGCAATTTCATAAGAATGTTTTGCAGCAAAATCAAGAAGGAACGAGGAAGACACACAATGAGCTTAAAAGGTAAAACAGAAACTCTCAGAAATAAAAAAGACAACTAATCTCAGGATGTGGGCTGTGCATCACATCAGTAAATAAAATCTCAATTTAGAAGAGAAAGCCATAGATTATCTAGAATAAAGTATAACAGGTTAAGAGCCAGATTCTCCTTTAAATTTGTGTTAATAATCATTCTTCATTAACCAAAGCAAGTCTTTGGCAAAGGAGTGAGTATCTATCACTTTAAATCACTTACACTACTTGACGTTATAACTAAGAATATTTATGTAATCATAATATTATGTTGGTTCTTGACCTCAGTATTACACTCAAACTATACAAGCAAAGCCTGGAACACTCAATTTTGTGTGTCTGTGTGCATTACAAATGTAGATTATCTCGGGCATCCTGGGTGGCTCAGTTGGGTAAGCGTCCGACTTTGGTTCAGGTCAAGATCTCACGGATCATGGGTTTGAGCCCCGTGTCAGGCTCTAAGGTGACAGCTAGGAGCCTGGAGCCTGCTTCAGATTCTGTGCCTCCCTCTCTCTCTGCCCCTCCCCTGCTCACACTCTGTCTCTATCTCTCAAAAATAAGCAAACATTAAAAAAACTAAAATAAAAACAAATGTAGATTATCTAAAACTAATATGGTGTGTATCAGGTTTGTGAGATACCGAAGGAAGTGGAAGGAAATGGAGGGGCATATATTTTCTCATCAAATATAGGAATAAGTAAGGGATATCATGAGCAAATAAAATTATTATTACATTAGAATATTAGATTACTTCATGACGACAGTATTTTTAAAGCGATATGACACATAACTTGAGAGGGGTGGGAAGAGTGAACCAAACGTGTAATTATTATATGTCAGAGTCTATAACTACTATTTGAATTTGGTAAGTCAAGAAGTATATGGAAAGGGGAACAACAATTGTGGAGGAGGCCAACCTCGCTAGACATATTATAAACAAAGAACAATGTTAGACAACGGGAGAAGACACCAAAGGATTTGTTTTGTATTATCCCAGTGAGTACTGTTTCAATTTTCATCATCCCTTATACTATTATACTTTTATAATTAAAAATATAGACAGCAAAAAAGCTTTTTTTAACGTATATATTTTAAGAAACTCTGGTCTATACCAAATGTTGTTCTTCAATGCTACCCAATAAAGTTTCCTACATATTCTAGGTCCACACTGCCCCCCATTACCACGAGCCAGAGTGGCTACTGCGTACTTGAAATGCGGCTAGTGTGATGGAGGACGGACATTTTTAATCCACGAATCTTAATTTCAAAGTCAATAGCTACATGTGTCTCGTGTCTACCATATTGGTCAGTGCAGCTCTAGAGAAACAATTCCCAATCTTTTACCATGAAATCTACCTTTTTTTTTTCTTCCACAGACCCCACCTCCACCCCACCATGCTTTAAAGGATTTTACCCACCACATTTCAGTAGTGACTTACTTGTTGACCACTCTTAACCACAAACGCACAACTGCTAATTTAGAGCTTTGCAGATGCTGGAGCTCTGTCACATCACCAAGCCTAACCAAAACCAAAGCATCTGGATGTTTTAGAGGGCAGGAGTTTATTCCTAATGGGGATGCAATTTTTAATTTCCTTTTTTTTTTTTTTTTTTTTTTTAAATAGTCAAGTGATTCACAAAGCCTCTGCTAGGGTTACAAGAGTCCCAAAGGACCTGGCCATTTCTGCTGGATCTTAATGTTCTTCTGAAATCCTATCAATCTGTTCTCTTTCGGGTCCCGGATGGAATTATGAAGGATGGTGAATCAATAATGGACCTCCACATCCTCTTTCCAGCTGTAAAATCCTGTTTCTCCTTGGAGAGCTCAGCTGTTCTTTGACTGATGTCCCAGAAATCAATGCAGTCCTCTAAGGCACCAGGACCTGCTCTGCCTTGAGGCACAGTGGTCATTAGCAGGTCTCAGACACTGCCAACAGCGAGCAGCGAAGATGCTGGAGAGAGCAGAGTTACCTCTTATTCCAACGCCAGACCCGTCCCAAAGAAGCATCCCCCATGTTCAGTTCCACTGTGAAGGCAAAAAATTGCTATGCTTTCTTCTCTTACAGTTGCCACTAAGGGGAACAAGGCATTCTCCGGAGCAAATTTCCCTGACTTTCCATTCGCATTCAGCTCTGTGCAGTCACTGAGAGGTCACTTCAGTAAAACTAATAAACAGAATGCAGAGCAAGTAAGAGTAACGTGCCCACAAAGCCTTGCTGTCACGTGGGGTAGGGCTAGCTCAGCTTCAGCGAGCCAAGAACTGAACCTATGTCCATCTATGGCCGATACTATTAAAAGTCGCTATATAATGCAAAAGTGAAGGGCACGGTTTATTGTTTCAACGCTTGTGCACTGATGGAGGCAGGAGTTGGAGAAGGGCTCCTTTTTCAACCCAGGTCCATGCAAGTGGCACCATCTAAAAGCAGGTTTACAATGAGAAGGATAGGATGCTCAGGACCTAGTGAGAGGTGATGGGAGCTCATGGTTGTGGCCCAGGCATATGTATACCCATCTCTAAAGCAATTACTATGGTGCCTGGGTGGCTCAGTCAGTCAAGCGTCCGACTTCAGCTCAGGTCACGATCTCACGGTTGTGAGTTCAAGCCCCGCGTCGGGCTCTGTGCTGACAGCTCAGAGCCTGAAGCCTGCTTCATGTTCTGTGTCTCCTTCTCTCTCTGCCCGTCTCCTGCCCGCTCTCTGTTTCTCCCTCTCAAAGCTAAATAAACACTAAAAAAATAAAAAAGATAAAGGAATTATTTAAAAAGCATTGATTTTTACTTGAAAAACATAGGGAGTCATTTACTGTGACTTGGGATTGTATAAAATGCTTTTGTGGTCAAGGCAGAGAAGGAGGAAAAATAAGCACGATTCTCAACACTAATAAACGACAGATGCCGTCCTTGCCTGTCACCACTGTGAAATAGGTGAGATCTTATCAGCCTATTCTTGGGGGGGGAAGATTTAGCAAAATCTTCACTCATTGCTCTGAAGGAAAGACAGCAAACAATAATTTACGCTTACCAACATTTATCTGGCACCTATATGCTGAGCCATATAAGCAATGGTAGGGGTGAAGGAGGGGGGTCTCTATTATGAAGGAGGGTCTTCATAGGAGGGTCCTCCTATGAAGCAGGAATAGAGAAGGAGGGTCTCTATTATGACATTTGTACTATTTTAGTATAATTGTAAGGTAATTATTTCCTTATATCCTTATCATTCTATTAGACTAGGAGGTGCTTAAAAATAGAAATTCTGGGGGCGCCTGGGTGGCGCAGTCGGTTGAGCGTCCGACTTCAGCCAGGTCACGATCTCGCGGTCCGTGAGTTTGAGCCCCGCGTCAGGCTCTGGGCTGATGGCTCAGAGCCTGGAGCCTGTTTCCGATTCTGTGTCTCCCTCTCTCTCTGCCCCTCCCCCGTTCATGCTCTGTCTCTCTCTGTCCCAAAAATAAATAAATGTTGAAAAAAAAAAAAATAGAAATTCTGTCTTCTAATCTTTATGCTCCTAGCATCAAGTTTAGTCCATGGCATCGAGTGAATTCTTTTCTCTTTTTTCTTTTAGTGTATTTATGTTGAGAGACAGAGAGAGTACACAGGAGCGGGAGGAGAGGCAGAGACGGAGGGAGAGGGAGAATCCCACGCAGGCTCCGTGCTGGCAGCGCAGAGCCAGAAGAGGGCTCAATCTCACGAACCCTGAGATCATGACTTCAGCCAAATTCAAGAGGCCGTGGCTCAACTGACTTAGCCACCCAGGTGCCCCCTGGCATTGAGTAAATTGTTATTAATTTGTTTAAGTATTTGTTCAAAGAATAAGTGACTAATAATCTATGGCCTTTGTACGCAAAATGCTTAAGAACAAGCTGGAGACCACATTTTATTATCTTTTATTCCTTACTAACCTGAAGGGACCCCCTTCTCCATTAGCACTGATTTCACTGCCCTTCACCCTGATCCAGCCCTACATCCTACAGATTTCTGTCGCTGAAACCGTATGATCATCTCTCCTTTCATTTCTATTTTCAGGGACACTCAGTCCACACAGCTTCAGCCTATTTCTTGCGGGTTATTGTAAGGATTTCTACCTGGTTTCTATCACCAAATTTGCTTGTGTTTTAGCCCAACCTATCAGACTAGTGTCTCTGGTCACTAATCAAGGTAGAGGTGACAATGAATCTTAGTGATGAGAAGGATAATTTAGTCCATTGCCATATTAAAATGAGGGAACTTTGTCCCCATTTGAACACTCTCAATTATTTTAGACATACTGAGTATCAAAAGGAGGGATAGTGCCAATGAATCATTAAATATGAAAATATTATAGTATGAAAACATAAACATTGCTTGAAATAACGATACAGTATTATTTCTGAGGTGATGCAACTATATTCGTATCCTCCTTTAAGGCAGTTAGATTTTATGACCCTAAATACACTGGACGATTCCTGAAGGGAAGGATCTATCTCATGTTCATCTGGTTCCTTTATTGTGCCTGGAACACATTAGATGTTCACTCTACATGAAACTCTTTATTACTTGATAGGAAAAAAATGGGAATCCAACAAAGGTACCAGGCAACACACTTGACTACAGCTACGGTTTAATTTGGGATACTATCTCTGGTATTCACAGCCTTAATATCAGTGAAGCCATTTTTCCCCCCTAAACTGAAGACCTATGTATTGGAAATGCACCTGGTGGTCGTCATGGAACTTAAACTTTGTTTTATCGTAGCTACACCTAATCCATTCTGCTTCTTGTTAACAAGACTAGAGCTGTATCAAAAACAAGTTATTTGCTGGAAATGGTGAGGGGGTCCGCAAAAGTCCGAAGGGAGCGGATTTTTACGTAGTATTGCCTTACAGAACCTAAGTAATTCCCATTTGAGCCCCAAGGTCATGAGGCTGTAAAAAAAAATGTTTAAAAAAAGGGAAGAAGCAGCACAGTGGAGGGGACAGTGGGGGAATGGAGAATACTGACCTGAACTTCCTGTTTGCTAAACAGCTGTAAAAATAGATGGTATTTCCATAGAACTGTTGCTGTAAATAAATGTGCCTATCAACCAGCATAGAGAGTCAGCCGTAAAATATCGAGCACCAAACCAAGTTCCAATTTCCATCGAATAAAATAGCTATGTCCCTACTTTTTCATGGACTTGTTTTTGTTTGTTTTCATTGGACTCAAATATCAAATTATAAAATGACACACACTAAAGAGTCTGACGCTCACCGCTACACAATCTACCCATCTCCATGGTACAGAGTCTCTGGAGAATTCTTCCACCGTTTCTGTATTCAAATACATACCAAAAAACCCCCACGTACTTCTATTTTCCCCCTTCCTTACCAAAAGGAAGCATTGATTCTGTACCATTCTGTTTTTTTTTTTTTCATGTAACAATTTTTTTTCAGACAACTTTTTACATAATACATAAATAGCTCCTTCAATCTTTTTCTGGCCACATAGTATTCTACTGCATATGCATGTATATAAATTATTTAACCAGAGCTCATCAGTGAATATTTAGGACATTTTCAACATTTTCCCCACGCAAATGAGATAATTCATAATACAGAATATATCTCATTTTGTACATATGCAGGTATAAATGTGGGATACATTCCCAGGCAACTAAGGAAGCAATCTAAAGCATTGAAAAAGAGTAAAAATTAGGACAGGTTTCGTATTTCTACTCAGCAACTGACAATGACAGAATACAGTGGGAACAGTCTTGTCACCCAAGATAATTATACTCAGCCAACATGTTTTTAAGTACAGTGGCAACAGGGTGAAAATCTCAAATACATGCTACTTTGAATCCTTCCTGGAACCACCATTTGCACATGAAATCAAATCAATAACTTAAGAGTAAGAAAAACAAACAAACAAATATTGAAAACTTGAGAGGTGAGATCTAAATATTTTTAAACATGAAACTAATAACAGGGCACCTGGGTGGCTCAGTTGGTTAAGCGTCTGACTTTGGCTCAGGTCATGATCTCACCTTCAGTTCGAGCCCCGAGTCAGGCTCTGTGCTAACCGCTCAGAGCCTGGAGCCTGTTTCCAATTCTATGTCTCCCTCTCTCTCTGCCCCTCTCCGCCTCTCTCTCTCTCTCTCTCTCTCTCTCTCTCCCTCTCTCTCTGCCCCGCCACCACTCGCACTGTCTCTCTCAAAATAAATAAGAGAGAGAGAGAGAGAGAGAGAGAGAGAGAGAGAGAGAGAAAGAATTGTCTCAAGTTTATACGTAGGAGTTTTGAAAACCTGAGGATTCTAATTTCAATGTTGCTTTTCCTAATCACTTTCTTTTGGTTAGAATAATCTTTCAAAAAATTAAACCCTATGGTAAATACTTATTTGAAATATAGTAGTTCCTTGAATCCCCTTTGTTTTTCCATTATTTAAAACAAAAAACTATGCAACAATTTTATTACAGATTACATCTAAATATTAGATTTTAATAGCATCAACTTATGATCCTGTATGGTAAAAGCAAAAAATATCACAAAGCAAAAAATCTCTCTACTTATCTATTTACGTTATGCACATACACAAAAAAACTCGATGTCTGGTATTAAGATGACATAATATAAACGATGGTTAGTTGTGAGTGTTGGCATGCGGTTATTTATTTTTTATTTTTATTTTTTTAGCTGGTTTGTTGCCTATTTCCTTTCTATGTACTTTCTTGGGTTGCTGGAGCCCTTTATAAAAGGCAAGGATTTTTTTTAAGTGTCATTTTTAAAATATAATGTATTAAGTGCATATCTTAAGTAATATAAGGGAAGTATATGCACTGTAACCTTTCTAATAATTATAGTGGTTACAAATGAATAGCTCATTAGGGAATTGTTAAGTAAAGAAAGCATTATTAAGCAAATTGAACACCATACAAAACTTACATGATAATTTTGAGGCCCATGGGTTAGCAAGGAACAATGTTCACATACAATGTTAAATGAAAAAAAAGTCAGAAAAAATATAGGTGCATAGGCACGTTATGATGCAACTACTTAAAATATATCAATACTGAATATATATGAATTAAAAGTTATCTTTTAATGTTTATTTATATGAGAGAGAGAGAGAGAGAGCGCACAAGTGGGGGAGGTGCAGAGAGAGAGGGAGAGACAGAATCCGCAGCAGGCTCCAGGCTCTGAGCTATCAGCTCAGAGCCTGATACAGGTCTCGAACCCATGATCCGTGAGATCATGACCTGAGCTGAAGTTGGACGGCAAGTGACGGAGCCACCCAGGTGCCCCTGGAAGTTATTTTGAAATGGGGTAGTGGTGATGTGGTTGTCTGTTTTCTTCTTTCTAATGTTTCATTATTTGTCTAGTAGTTTATTGTGGGGTTTTGTTTTTTATTTTTCAGAATAAAAAAGCACTTATAGCACTATTCAAATGTCTGAACTATCCCGACCATCGCCTATGGCTTTCCCAGAATTAACGATATGAATTTATGTAGCTACCTCCAGTCGAACAGTTCTGACGTAAATGAATCCAACAAGGCAGCTCTGAAATCATTTAGCGCAGGTCAGGCGTTTGCTCAAAGGAATCTACAAGTCCCTTTTACTTTCTATGTAACTTATGAACATAGCATCCTAGAGACTAAGAGCACATGAAAAATCCTCACCGAGATCCGTCCCTAAACTTCATATGGACAACGCTGGAAATGTGAGAATGTGTGCTTTTGATTTGGAATCGATTCTAATTTTCGACTTTTTATTGAGACTTCTTTTTAAGCAACCTGATATTTGAGAATGTAATTAATCAAGATGGATCCTTCATTGAAGATATTGAAAAAGCATCGCTGATTTTAAATGACTCTCTATCTTCTAGATTACAGTCAGTAGACAGGAGAGGGAGAAATCTTCGCCTTTCTATCACCTGCACGGCGCTCGCACCACACACAGGCTGCCTAGCGGGTCATTTTCTACTCAGCTTTGAATCTTGAATCGTTTGGTTAAGATTGAATGCAACCTATTATTTCCCATAAAACAGTGCGGCTGTTAGCTCCATACTATACTTGCTTTTTTGTGTGTGTTTGTTTCATCTCTGGTGTGTGGGTTTTTCTTTCACAAGCAAAAACAATTCTTCCAATGGTGCTTTTTGAACAATGGAAGTTATTGACTTTGTTCTCCCTTTGCCGGTTACTGTACAATAAAAGGTTGCTGAGACATTTACTCTGCCCTCTGTGGACGCCCCCAGGCAATGTGTAGATACCTGTCATAATACTTGAGGCTTTCTGGCCGGCAGCTTGATACCCATAAAGACCATAAGCTCTAACTTGTTACATTTGAGAATAAAAATGGGACTGAACGTAACTGCTATGCACCCATTATATTTACCTTTACAAGGACGAAAAGGAGAAAGCCAAGAGACTGGCTAAAATGTGTTATCAACACTAGCACATCCGTGTCGGGTGTCCCCAAAGGGCCCTGTTATTCCAGAACCCTGGCAGAAGTGAGAAATGGAACCACATCAGATGTTTTTCTTTAGTGGACTGCCTTCGGGCTATATTCCTATAGAATTTAGCAAATGAAAAATAGCATTTTTCAACAAGCCCTTTGTGTCCCACTCTCCGGCTTCACAAAGACCGCATTGATAAGTCACACCAGCACAGGGGGAGGGGGAAGGAGGGCAGGGAATGGGTGGGAAATCTTATACTCCACATTTCAAAGAAAACTTCTCCGTGTTTGCTCTGTTTAAACCATTGCCTTATTTTTAAAAATTAGCAAGCTCAGCCCTGGCAGATACCAACGTTTTACATCATGGAATTTGACTGCCATCTTTCCACACGAGAAAGAGCAGGATTTTCAAAAGCAATTTTCACAGAATGAAACACGGGCATGCATGAGGGAGGAATCTAAAACTATTTTATGTTAACATGGGAAAAGATGCTGGTGGTAAGGTAAATTTTGATGATGATTTCTCGGAATATTTAAAGGGGAAATCCTGGCTTTTTATTGGCACACTACTGAGAAGTCAAACCTACCTGGACTTCTGATTCTTTTTTTTTTTTTTTTTTTTTCTTAACATGTATTTATTTTTGAGAGACAGAGAGACAGAGCTTGAAGCGGGGAAGGGGCAAAGAGAGAGAGACACAGAATCTGAAGCAGGCTCCAGGCTGTGAAGGGTCAGCATAGAGCCCGACATGGGGCTCGAACTCACAAACCGTGAGATCATGTCCTGAGCTAAAGTCGGACGCTTAACCAACTGAGCCACCCAAGCGCCCCAAGCCTAGCTGGCCATGTGAACTACAGAACTATAAACTCATAAATGTCTATTGTTTTAAGCTGCTAAGTTTGTGATAATTGCATGGTACTAGCAAACAGATAGCCATAAGTAATATCCTTTTCTCCTTCCAGAAGCATCCTAAGGGGAGACATTGAGGTATCCACAGCCTTATCCTCAGCACCCAGCAGAGTGGCTGGGGTACAAAGGAGATGCTCAGGGAAAATCTGCTGAATGAATGAGCTCAGGAAAGCGGTTCCTGAAGGCTGCCAAGTAACTCTGTCATTCGTTGTACGAGTGAAGAAGAAAGTTTATTCAAATGGCCGTGGTTCGAGTATCCAAATACTCAAGGTAGACTTCAAAAGGTTGCTGGCCGTTCGAACAGAAAGCTCTGTGAGACCGGAACCAAAGTAACAGCAAACGTAAATAATCAGGATTTCACACACAAACACGCCTTGCATTCCACTTTCAGCAGAAAGAGAAAGACATAAAGACTTACCTGGTTTCAATCAATCAGAGAAACCAACCCTAAACTATCACAGCCGCATCAGTAAGACGGACAGCCAAGTGCAGTCATTGAAAATCATTCCAGCCAGACTGGGAAACTTGGTTTCTATGCTAAGCCCTGTCCCCAGTGAGGTCAATAATTCAGGTAAACTTTAAGTGCCTGACGATGTATGTCTTTAAAAAAATGAGGAAGGGGCGCCTGGGTGGCTCAGTCATTTGAGCCTCCGACTGTGGCTCAGGTCATGATCTCACAGCTCGTGGGTTCTAGCCCCACGTCGGGCTCCGTGCTGACAGCTCGGAGCCTGGATCCTACTTCGGATTCTGTGTCTCCCTCTCTCTCTCTCTCTGCCCTCCCCCACTTGCACATGTGCTCTCTCTCTCTCTCTAATATGAATAAACATTAAAAAAAATTTTTTTTAATCAAAAATGAGGAAGATCATGAACACTGCCTTGTGGAGTCAGACAGCATATTTCTCTAGCCTAGGGCCTGCTCACATTAAGCAGCACTGATACCCCAGGCCGTCCAGGTCACCGGATTTGTTCCATTTGGCCAGGGCCACGTGCTTACAAGTTCTTTGCTTTCCAACTATAGCCCTTCCATCACCAGATGGGCCACTCCAGCAAGTTTACTAACAATGCAGAATCCTAGGCCCCCGCACCAAACTACTGAATCCGAATCTCAAATTTTAACCAGATCCCTGGGCGACTGTGCACACGTTCCAATTTGAAAAGTGTTCATGTGTTCGTCCAGGGGCCTTCTACTTTCCATTCTATTCCACCTAGCCAAGCCACATGAATTCATTTGAAGGGCCCAAGTAGATACTTTATTTTGTAACGCCCTAAAGGAGGTTTTGAAATTAATCAGACCTAGGGAGGACATTTGTTGACAATGACACACCGTGTCATTAGCATTTTATATAGCCTCAGTGAACTCTGTATCCTTGCCTAGAAAATGGGGATAACAAAACCCACAAAGTACAGCCAATGTGGCAATTAAATAAAACTACTCAGGGGCGCCTGGGTGGCTCAGGCGGTTAAGCGTCTCACTTCGGCTCAGGTCATGATCCCAAGGTGCATGAGTTTGAGCCCTGCGTCTAGCTCTGTGCTGACAGCTCAGAGCCTGGAGCCTGCTTCGGATTCTGTCTCCCTCTCTCTCTGTCCCCACCCCTGCTCTTGCTCTGTCTCTGGCTCTCAAAATAAGTAAACAGTGAAGCAATTTAATTATTCGTATAGAGAACTGACCGTAGAATCTGTCATATAGAATGTTCTCAATAGGTGGTAAATGACTATCACCACCACCACTGTCATCATTATGATTGTTATCCAGTGATAGCCAGTCACTACCATCAAACACGTAATAGGGCCCTTATCATCAAATGAATTCTGATTATATTCATCCAGAATATTCCTGACACAGTCTAGATAATACTGAGTTGTACTATCATTTGGATTCACACGGAGAAATTACTTGACTCATAAAAAAGCCTTTTCTGATCCTCAGGGACACTACAGAGATTTTTACATGAGGTATGTGACAGCTTCTTTGAAGAGATCCCAGTTGCTGGAGGATATATTTAGGAACAAATCAAATGGCTCTTTGTTAAGGACGAGGCAACAAGTTTGGAAAAAGTGACATCTCCACTGGGTTCATATGGAGAATAGCTTTTGGTCATAAAGACAACATTCCAAATTGAGAGAAACCCCAGGGAATTAGTCACTGAGGAAAAATTCCTCTATGAGGAATGATTTCAGCCAGTAATTCTGGACAAGAAAATGACAATAAGGTTCTTGATATACAATGTGATATCATTAGCTACAGTTAGCTCACATACTGCTGATTACTTCAGTGAATTCATACACAATAATTCTGCCTCCTGGAGGATATAAATGAAAAACAGATACACATGTTCAAATAATTCCTTCCACTCCATCTACTGATGCTGCTTTACAGAGAGTCGTTTGCTCACGGGAATTCAAAGGCAAAGGAGCTGTATAAAGCAGGTATCTCTGTCTCAAGTTTCAGAACGTGATGGAGTTGACAATATTTAGTTCCAGACACTAATGTCCACGGAAGTCCATAGTAATTAAGTGTCATTTTAAAATCAATCGTGATCAACGACCTCGTCCATTCTTCTCATGTGACACTTCATCGGCTTGTTTAGCAGGAGAACTGGTATTACATCTGCTATTGTCATTTGGTATCCCAACCAGTCGTGAGCTAGCTATGAAAAGCTCATAAATACTTCTCTCCACTGCCAAACACAGGAGTCTCAGGGCTGGGAGCAGAGTAAGTCTTTCAGATCAACAAATCAATCACGGGAAGGCTCTGAACTTGAGTAAACCATTTCTACCCAGCCGCAGGCCAACAGCAAGTCAGGAAGGAAAGTCAACTAAGTGGGGGAACCCAGAGCCAAAAGGCGAAAGCAGCAAAAAAATACCTGCCAAGGACACTCCAGGTCTGAAACCCCCAACTAAAATCGGAACTCTGGGTTCTGTCTTCATGGCGAGGATATCTGTGCCTCCTGAAGGCCCGCTGCGGCAGACTAAAGGCAAGCTTATTCATCAAACCCAAAAAATGAGTAACAGACCCAAAATTGAGAGCCATTTTCTTGTCATTTTTCGATCTTCTGTTGAGGGCAAACTCAAAAGGCATTTATTTCCCTTACTTCTTCGTATCACAGTAGAATCCGAGCCCACCGAACATCAAGCACTTCTTTGCCACATTTATCCAACTATCTGGAACCTCACAATGGATGACAAAGCTACTATGCGGCGTCCCTCTCTAAGGAAGAGCTTCACACACCTGAACAGCTAGAACGGCCCTTTATTTCTGATGGTGGGGCCATCACAGATGTCACTTAATAGAAACCGTTTCAGTTCTGGGGTACATTGCCGCCGTTATAAAAGACCACCCTCAGAGAGAGGACCCTTTTACACTCCCATGGTTTCATCGCCAATATTTTAGAAGGGGATCCAAGTTGGAGGTTAAGAGTCGGTGGGGGAGGAGTGGGAGGGAGTAAGGCAAGTGGCTTCACCCAAGACTTTTCAGTTCACAGCAATCAAAATACTACTCAAACTGGGGCGCCTGGGTGTCTCAGTCAGTTAAGCATCCAACCAACTCTTGATTTCAGCTCAGATCATGTTCTCGTCGTTCATGGGAATGAGCCCCACGTCAGGATCTGCATTGACAGTGTGGAGCCTGCTCTCTCTGCCCCTCCCCCACTCGTTCACTCTCTCAAAATAAATACACCTAAAAAAAAAAAAAAGCAAACAAAAACAAAAAGAAAAGAAAAAGAAAAAACCACTACCCAAACCAAAATTATCTCATTTTATTCCTGATCTTGTAATAGTTTTTCTAAAGAAACCTTGCAATGATCTGTGTCTCTCGTCCTTTGTAGGCGGGAGCGTTTAGATGCACAGAGAAAAATGGAATCTCTGTGCCAAGAAGCTCTTATCACTTCTCAAAGTGCTCCCTCCCTTCTTCAGTCTCTCCCAGCCCCTTCTCGCTGTGCCTGATGTACACCACTCTACTCCGTGTGCGTGTGTGCACAACACAGCTCCCTGTGCGTCTGCCCCCGGACCCCTGCTTGCAGCCCCTCTCTCCTACTGCCTCAAGTCTCCATTTCTCAAGTCAACTGCCCAGAGCATCAGCGTGCATTAGACAATGAAGGAAAAGTCCCTGGACTAAAACCCCTGGGGGTGGTGAGCAAGAAGTTGGAATGGTAACTTGAAAAATATTTCCCAGAACAGACTCCTCTCACTAAATACAATTGCTGTCATTATACTCCGTTTTCCTTATCTTTTATTGCCGTAAACTTGAACAGACCACGGGCGTTAAGCAGCACACTTGTTATAATTCTGTCTGCCCGTCACACTACAGTTTCCATTTTCATCCCTTTGGCGATCTTTTTTTTTTTTTCCCCCGTTAAGTGGGCCCCATTCTCTTGGCTCTATTTCTTCTTCTTCTCCCTTCCCCCTTCCCTCCTCCTGCGCACTCCTCCTTTTCTCCCACCTCTTCCTCCCCCTTTTCTTTCCGTGAATTGCAACACGGTTCTTCATGCTTGGCAGGCTGCACACAGCTTGATGTACCACTTGATGTCTGAATCATGTCTTAGCTTTCCACTCGGCCGGCAATTAAGTGTATCTACATTCTCCTACTCTTTTATTCCAAATTACATGTTTTTACTAATTATTAGAGCAGAGGATGCAGATGATCCTTTATGCATGTGTGATATATTTTATGCATGCACTAGCTACAGGAGACAGTGAATTCTTACGATTTGTAGCAGTTCTGTTCTGTAAAGTCACAGGGAACCCTGAAACGTGGCTCCCAAGGGAAATACGGAGGTTCCTGGAAGGCTGCGGTCACAACATATTCATCTCACCAAATGATCACGGCCTAACCTTGTTTTACATGCGTTTAAAGACACCTGATTCCATATATATTGGTGATGCATTAACAACTTACTCCTGACCAAAGCACTCTAACTGATGAACGTAGGAAGTATT
The DNA here is from genome assembly GCF_028749965.1 of Puma concolor. Taxonomy (NCBI): domain Eukaryota; kingdom Metazoa; phylum Chordata; class Mammalia; order Carnivora; family Felidae; genus Puma; species Puma concolor. The sequence continues at coordinate 145,150,944 of NC_141667.1, forward strand.
TTCTCCCTAAGGTACATCACAGCCTCCTTTTTTTAAGTTTATTTAAGATAGAGTATGTGTACGTGCATGCAGGTGCATGCATGCATGCACATGGGCACAAGCAGGAAAAGGGCAGAGAGAGAGGAAGAGAGAGAGAGAATTCCAAGCAAGCTGCACACTGTCAGTGCGAAGCCTGATGTGGGGCTCAAACTCACCAACGACGAGATCACAACCTGCACTGAATCAAGAGTCGGACACCTAATCAACTGAGCCAGCCAAGCACCCTGACCCTTCTTGAGCTTAGGAACACAAGACACACATCAGCATTACGCATACACTGTTTTAAACAGTAAAAACACCACCACCAACAACAAAAATCTCACAGAAGCGTAAAAACAGCAGCACTAAATAGATGATGAATAGGACGTTATGTATAGCGTCAGAGGAGGTGAAGGAGCTGCTCCAGTGTGTTGGAGCTCAAATAGGAAGGCGAGTCACGTGATTCAAACTTACTGCCAGCCTGCACCTGTCCAGGAATGAGCACCAAAGAAGTACCAGCATTGATTTGGGCTGAAAAATAAAGTTTAGCCAGTATGTAAATTTACAAACGCAGAATCCACAAATGATGAGGAACGACTGTGGTATCTTGTGGACAGAGTGTACCTATGCCTGAAACAGACACGGTGCTATGTCTGTGTCACTTGACATTGTGGCTCATCAGATTGTGGATCAGCGCGGAGTGAGGGGTGAATAGATGAATCATTACTTGTGTTGCATCCCCTTAATGAAGGGCTGTTGGTGAAAAATTGAGACGGATTTTAGCCTATTTTTTTGCAACAGGGTGGCTACCATTTTTGTACCGCAAGGATCTAGCCCTTGTTGCTGCATTTGCTGTTATTTTTCTCCCAAAGAGAGAAGAAGCAGTGAAGGATTGATTCCGAAACACACATTACTGGAAGCAGAAGGCGGGCGGGTGGGGGGGGAGGTCTTGAAACAAGAAAGACCAAAAGTGTTGGGTCAAGTGAGCCCGCGAGGCACGCAGAAGAGTGGTTTAGGAGTGTTTATTGTAGGAAAGGAGGCAAACTAGTGAGTTCTAACAGATGGAAAGAAGGAGTGTCAAATGTAGTGAAATCATTACAGGGCAGTCAGGTAACAGAGAGTTTTGAGTTAGATGAAATCAGCACAGCAGAAGTTTTTGCAGAGCTTTTAACTAAGGCCATATGCGGAGCATAATGTTAAGGGACGTTCCCATTCCCGGCCAGATGCGTGAATGCAGAGAAGACCAGAGACCAGACTTGACCACCAGAAGTCTACAGCAGTAACCAAGAGAGGTCAAGAGGGGGAAATCAAGTAACAGAGCAAGTTTTAACAGGCATTTTGAATGCATTTCTGAATGAAAGAGGTAGATGACGAACCTGAATACAAATTAAAAAATAATAATAATAAAATTAAAATTAAATAGAAAAGCGGTAGATGAAAAAGATTAATTGAAAATGAACTTTTAAAAAGATTTTTTAATGTTTATTTATATTTGAGAGACAGAGCACAAGCACGAGTTGGGGAGGGACAGAGAGAGAATGCCAAGAAGGCTCTGCACTGTCAGGGCAGAGCCCGAGGGGGAGCTCGATCTGATGAGCCTGAGCTGAGATCAAGAGTCAGACACTGTACCGACTGAGCCATTCAGGCGCCCTGAAAATGACTCGTAAGCTTGGAGTTAGTTCACCAGGAAAATGGTCACACTATTCAAAGAATCAGGGGAAAGTGAAAGGAGCTTTGAGCGGCAAAGGATTCCAGAAGTAATCTCATTCACAGTTGGATTCAATGTAGCATCCATGAGCGAGGAGTTTCTTCTCTCTCATTTCAGGAAAATGAAGACTTTTTTTCCTCCACAAAGCAATCGGTGTGGAGTAGACAGGCTTAATTATCACTCAGTGCTTCTTTATTTAAATCTTTTCTTGCACAAGTTTTACCCACTTGCACTGCTACATTCACTTGGAGGAGAATGGCAAAGTAAGTCTTCCTTCTTTTCCAAGTGTCACTCATGTATATAAACCCGTGAAGTCAGTTATCAAGAATATCCTTGGGGGACGCCTGGGCGGCTCAGCCAGTTAAGCTTTGTGTTAGGTCATGATCTCATGGTTTGTGAGTTTGAGCCCGGCACTGGGCTTTGCAATGACAGTGTGGAGCCTGCCTGGATTCTCTCTCCCCATCTCGTTCTGCCCCTCCTCCCCTAAATAAATAAATACACTTTAAAAAAAGAATATCCTGGGGCGCCTGGGTGGCGCAGTCGGTTAAGCGTCCGACTTCAGCCAGGTCACGATCTCGCGGTCCGTGAGTTCGAGCCCCGCGTCAGGCTCTGGGCTGATGGCTCGGAGCCTGGAGCCTGTTTCCGATTCTGTGTCTCCCTCTCTCTCTGCCCCTCCCCCGTTCATGCTCTGTCTCTCTCTGTCCCAAAAATAAAATAAACGTTTAAAAAAAAAAAAAAAAAAAAAAAAGAATATCCTTACTCTTCTGTTCCCAAGGTAAATATTCCTCCTTTTCACTTGTTCCTGTCATTATATAGGCTCTAAATCCTCATCTTTCTGGATTCTCTCCTCTGTGTCTCTCAGGTTTAGGGTTACCATTAATCTGTTTTGGTTAGAAATTAACTTAAGTGGAAAGATACACAGTGACGAGTGTGGGGTATAGCAGGATTGCCTCAGCTCTCAAACACAAAGATATTTAACATTTAAGCCCCTCAGATATCTACCAACAGAGAGACTGAATCCAATCCCATCTACATTCACCCTGTCCTTAAGCAATTGGCCTTTAGGACCCAACTCTGGAACAGGACAGAGGAAAAGTGGACCAAGCAAAACAAATGGAGAGATAATAGAGAAGAGGCAGAGCTAGAATAGTCAAGGACCAAAAAATTACGTGAAATGAGTTTCAACATGAAAGACGGTGTAAGCACATCAAAGGCTTAAAAAAAATTGGGGCGCCTGGGTGGCTCAGTCGGTTGGGTGTCCGACTTCGGTTCAGGTCATGATCTCGCGGTTCGTGAGTTCGAGCCCCGCGTCAGGCTCTGTGCTGACAGCTCAGATCCTGGAGCCTGCTTCCAGTTCTGTGTCTCCCTCTCTCTCTGCCCCTTCCCTACTCGCACCCTGTCTGTCTCTGTCTCAAAAATAAATAAACATTAAAAAAATTAAAAAAAAAATTGAATGTGAAGGCTTAAGAACATCCTTTATATTTGGCAGTAAAATGGTCTGCTCTTGTAGTGCCTGGGTGGCTCAGTCGGTTAAGCATTTGACTCTTGATTTTGACTCAGGTCATGATATCATGGTCATGAGAACAAGCCTCGTGTCAGGCTCTGTGCTGAGCATGGAACCTGGCTTGGGATTCTCTCTCTCCCTCTCTCTCTCTGCCCCTCCCCTTGCTTGTGCTTTCTCTCAAAATTAATAAACATTAAGAAAAAACAGTGTGCTCTTGAAGATAGCAAGTTTGGAACCATACTAGGGACAGAGTTAGATTTCAGGGATTGGGAAGAGGTTAGTAGGGAAGGTGATCCAAATCCAGGAATCACACAACATGGGTATCAAAGAAAATAGGAAAATCCAACAGTCAGTAGAGTGTTACACGTGTTCACGTAAGTCATGTCCTCTAACTTCATATTTTTTTCTAATTATGTCAGGGCATTCCAGATCCCAAATCTCTGATACAAGTGAATCAAAAATAAAAATGTCCCTCAGGGAGCCATATAATTACTCCTGGATAAAAAATCAAAATGTTATTAATTATGTTTTCAGTGAATGAGAAAGAGCAAATGAATTTTTACTACAAATTACCTAGCGAATTCACAAGGAACTGTGGTTTCGATTATAAAACACCTTTTCTGATAAAATAAATAAATAAATAAATAAATAAATAAATAAATAAATAAATAAATAAAAAAAACACCTTTTCTGAAACTTAAGAAATGACAGAGACATCATCACCCATTTGGGTCAGTTATTTAAAAATTTTCCCTAAAATGTGCACCTGTTATATAATGATAGCATTTCCCCATCAATTTTGGGCTTGCATTTTCAAAGTCAAATTAAGGAACAGAACTTAGCTTCCCATCTTGCCTCGTTATCGATGCTGTTTTGGTGCTTTTCTGTTCTAAACGTATATGCTAATATCAGTTGCATAAAGGGTCAGAAACCACAAAAAGCTTACGTTAATATTGCCAGAACTATGTCTCTTTAAACAGGACTCTGTCTCTTTAAACACAGCTCAAAAATTAAAATGTCCCAGTCACCCTTTTTTCCCATCAATTACTCAAGATAAAATATGAGAATTTTCAATGGGGATCTTTATGTACTTCTGTTGAGAATACAAAGTTGTAAAACTGTACTGGAGAGCAAAGTGATGGAACATAGGTCAGGTGCATTCATAAAGAGCCTCTGTTCGATCATTCTACCCGAGTGTTACCCGACAGCAAAGCTCACAATTCCGTCACGAGTTGTGCATGGATACTTTTGCTTCAGGGTTGTCTTAACAGCAGGGAATCACGGGTAACCTAGGTATTCAGCTCTGGAAGACTGGGTACGTAAAACAAGGTGGTTGTGTACAATATAGATTACCACGGAACAGTAAGAAGGAAAGACACAGCAATGTTTATGAGTATGAATACATTTCAAAAATACTGTTAGATAAGAATGTAAAAAAATAAACTTAGTATAAGGAATGAAATCTGCACCTAAGAAAGTAAAACATATACATATATAAATCATTATGGGTGTATCTCTCAAGGCTACGGCGAGTGTGGTGGAAACTGAAGTAGGATGGGAAATGAAAGAAAAACTAATAGAGTAAAACCAAGTATCAGGAGTTGAGAAGTCTGATGAAATTCACGCTGCAACTGGTTACAATTTTACAAAGTTAGAAGTCACTGTGGGGGGACAAAATGTTGAGTGATAGGCAAAAACAGGAATGGACAGAAGTTGAAAATACGTGACAAAATAATCTATTTGTTTTATTACCCTATAAAATATTTAGAGTAACTTTTAGGAACACAGAAACATTATATATTATGTATATAATAAGTTATGAATAAGCAAATGTATTATTAATTCAAACAATATTTACTTTGGCAACCAGTCGAGAAATGTATCCTTCTCCATGCCTGGATTGTGCAGTTATTGTCAACCATTTAAGATAAAGAGGAAACGATCAGCTTTTGATTTTAAATAGCTGATTATACCTAGTTATAGCTGATTATGCCAATTATTGAGACTAAAGTGTAAGAACTAAACCCCTAACACCATTCATACTTAAAATACACGGTGAGGCCCGTGCCTGGCAACGTTAGTATTTTTCAGTATCTACTATGGGGACCTTTGTGTTCATAATCTCACTTCATCCTCCTAACAATCCTATGAAATAGTTACTGTTAGAAGCAATTCAGGGGCCCCTGGGTGGCTCAGAGGGTCAAGCATCTAACTTCGGCTCAGTCATGATCTCACAGTTCGTGAATTCAAGCCCTGCACCGGGCTCTCTGCTATCAGCAGCAAGCAGCCGGCTTTGGATCTTCTGTCTGTCTCTCTCTGCCTCTCCCCTATGCTGGCTCATGTGCACACGTGCTTTCTCTCTAAAAAAATAAGTGTTGAAAAAGGAAGGAAGGAAGGATGGACAGATCTGGGTTAGGGACTCAGGAGCAGGGATAAGAGTAATGAGTCCTCTTCCGTGCCTTTTCTTTCCACTTTCCTTTATGACTTCTGCCTTCCCCTTTGCTCCCCATTCTTCCCTCTCTTAATCCCCTGGCTTCGTGGCTTCAAATCGGGAGCCCAATCTACCTACTCTGAACCGTTTCTGTTTACCATCATCAACAACCAGCGCGGCCCATCCAAACTGGTAGTCGAAGTGTCAAAACAAATGGATCCATTGCCCACGCCCCAGCTCCCACGATCGGGCGAATGAATAATTGAGCAGCGGTAAGAGTGTCCGTTTTATAGAAACCTGCTTGCTTTGGCTTCTATAAAAGCCTCAAAGATAATCCAACAATTTGACAAAGTTACAAAAAATATATATGGAGGCAAGTAACTTCAAGGATGGGTGACATTATGAAAGTCTAGGGTTGCATTAAGGAAAATACACGCTGTGGGGCACCTGGGTGGCTCAGTCGGTTAAACGTCTGACTTTGGTTCAGATCATGATCTCCCAGTTCTTGAGTTCTAGCCCCGCATCAGGCTCTCTGCGGTCAGCACGGAGCCTGCTTCAGATCCTCTGTCCCCGCCCCCCAACCCCCCCCCCCCACCTCTCACATTCTCTCTCTCAAAAATAAACATTAATTTTTTTTTTAATTTTAAAAGAAGCAGTTTAAATAAAGAGAAAATGAGCATTGTGGGGGTGGGAAAGTTTCCAGCTGTAACAATGGCAACGTAGCTATCAAACCCTGGTGTGTAAGAGCCTCCATGGTATTATACTGCCCTTGTGATTGATTGCTTCTATACTGATTCAATTCCTTTTGAATCCTTATCATTTTTGTTCCTTAATTCAATGGCCAATGGAGCCAGCGCCTTTGCCCTTCCAGAACAGTCCCCTCCATTAAGCCAGCACTCTTGAGACCCAACACCCTACTCTCTCCAACATTTTCTACAGAGAAAACACCCACGAGCTAGCCAAGTTTAACTTTTTGAAAACTACTTGACATTCTTCACCAACAGCCTTCTGAAACATCGCAGCAAGAGCACTGTGGCCAAGACCAGGATCACAGCACTTAGATCACTAAAACACATTTCATTAGCAGGGATATAAAGTACGTCACCAAGATTTACACAGGCTCTTTCTCCACAATCAGGAAATTGCATTTCCTTGCTTAGAACAGTTACAACCACCGATAAGATTTTTTTTTTTTCCCCCTCAGTGCCTCAACTCCTGCTTTGTTGTGCACATTCAATTAGCCGGAATCAGGTAAATCCATTTGAGATCAGGGCTGGGGTGCATGTAAGCCCAAGCTGCTATCACTTTTTCTGTCAACTTTTAATGGTGCTACGAATTGCCTCTAGACCTACCTTTGCCGTTCCATAGCTTTGGGAATGAATGCAGTTTTCTTACACTACATGTTCTATTTTTCTGACATGGGTCTAGTCCTTTCATGGGTTCAAGAGTTTGGTGCCATTATAGTGTCTGTAATATAAACTGGCCAGAGCAGGAGAGAACACTCTGTTAGAGAATTAGAACCATGAGCATGCTGGAAAAATTCCGGGTGGCATATGGCAATCCAAAGGAAATGATCTTCCAGAATGAAGACTCTGTAGTAGCTCAAGTAAAAGAGAATCGGTCATCTGGGTGTATCATCAAGCTTTCCAATAAAAGGATCAGGACTAAGAGCCAATATCAACACAACCGTGCTGGAACAGAGCTCTCCAAATCTAGGCTCTGGCTGGATAATCTTTCGAGGGCCATTTGCTTATGGCTACCAATTATTTCATTAGTTCTTTTCTTTGACTTCCTTTTTAACTTCTTGCAGCTTAAGGCTATTTGTTTCCCAGGATCTGGGCAGCACCTTTGGAAAAAAAGATAAATACCTTCTCAACAGTTTTACAGCCAGGGCTGGATCAGAGGCTGTAAAAATGCAGGAGAGACGTGGAACGTTGAGCTCACCCAACTTTCTTTGCCGAAGTCCAGATGGAAAACAAAGAAACACAAAAATAATCCAGGTCAGGGCCTCGTCCACAGTCCCCCTTAAAGAAAAATGATTTCTTTGCAAAGGAAATTTAATGCTATCAACTTATTTCAGAGCCAGTGGCCCAGTAGAATAGCTTTTAAGCCTCCATCATCACTGTTTAGTTAAAGTACTGGTATTAAAATTAACAAGAGGGCCGCCTGGCTGGCTCTGTCAGGTGAGCATCCCGCTTCGGCTCAGGTCATGATCTCTCAGTCCATGAGTTCGAGCCCCGCGTCGGGTTCTGTGCTGACCGTGCAGAGCCTGGAGCCCGCTTCCAATTCTGTGTCTCCTTCTCCTTCTGTCCCTTCCCTGCTCATACTCTGTCTCTCTTTTGCTCTCTTGAAAGTAAATAAATGTTAAAAAAAATTTTTTTGATTAACAAGAAAACCGTAACAGAATCAGGAAATCTTACTCATTTAACATCTATGTACCTATCTATCTATCTATCCATCCACACACACACACACACACACACACACACACACACACAAATGCAGTGTATAATGTAATTGTATATTGTATAATATAAAAGATATATGTAATGTATACACATATAAAAATATATGCAATCTAATATATATAGATAAATATATATGTAAAAATATAATTAATCAGGAAAATCAAGCAAGAACAATCATGACTAACATTTGTACAAGTTGGCATATCTATTTCTGTATTAATATAGAAAGCATAGGAATTGAATAAACATCTTAACTTAGAAATGATTAATATTTTGTCACCAAGATTTTATTCAGGAAAGGAGCGTTATATTGAGGGTAATAGTTTGCATAGTTGAGTTTGCTTTGTGCAAAGAATTCAGGATTTATAAAACCTGAAAGTCAAACATAGGTATTAACAGACTATACTCTGTAAGTTCCGCAGGAACAGTATAAAACTTTAAATAGTATTTTAATGGAAAAACTTGGTAACAATAGGGCTTCTTTTTCTTGTTTATCATCAATCAATTTTCTTTGTTGCTTTAAAACTTTATCTTTAATTAAAATCATACTTATCACACTGATAACCTTGAGAAAAAATAATTCTAAAAGAACTTTAAGCAAGAATTATGCTTAATTGGCCATATATACATACAGATACAGCCAGTGGTCCCAATACAACTTAAAGACATCCAGCCCTGCCTGAGTATTTCGGAGAACTGTTTCCACTCCTATGGCAGAGACTGCCAGTTGTTTCTACTTTCTTTCTCCTCTTTTTCCTTTAAAAATAGAATGCCAAAACTTTAGCAGGCGTGTGACCACTCCAATAAAAACTGCATGGCCTGAGCTCCTTTAGAGCCTCCGGTTGCCATGTAACTAAGTTTGGGCCAACAGAGGGTAGAAGGGATAACAGTGTGGAAGCAGGGCGTCCAATCTCTGTGTAGCGTCATGACCAAAAAGAGGGTGTATCTTCTCACCCTTTCCTTGATTGTACTAATTAGACTGCACACAACATGGTTGCAGCTAGGGTAGCAGTCTACGTACACAGATTCTTCTTTCTACTGGAGCATTAAAAAAAAATCTCATTGAAACACAAAATTATGCTGGTTTGGGTCATCTGGTAAAATCTAAATCATAGCAAATGTGTATCTTAGATGATGAGAAATTACTAAGAGATTCAAGGTGTTTCCCCCCAATCTACCAGACTGTCACTAGCACCCAGAAGGAATGAATCATTCTACAGAATCTGACCCTCACTTTCTCTGATCATGACATGTGCAAGCAAAATGCAGGAGTCCCAATCATAATGCAGCATCATCCTCACTTCCGCCACCAGCCCCATCACCGTGTTGCCAATGCCCAAATTCTCTCCCGCTTAACCGACTTATTAGGCAGAATTATGATTAAATGGTTATTGCATTTTTTCTCTTTTAAAGTATTGGAAGTACACAGCACAGCCCTAGCTGAGTCCTTCTTTGCCGGTTCCCTGCTTCCCTTAGCCTTTTGTACTTATTCTACCCTTCCTTCCCATTATAAGAAAATGCAGAGCTAGAAGAATCCACGGATTCTAGATTACAAATCAACTTGGCGGACAATGATTTAGAGACAAAATCAACCTGGAAAGGTCAAATTAGCCAAGTCCATAAAGTAAACGTTCACCGTATAGAGTAGAAGATAGCTCTCAGGGGGTCTCTGGGGGGGGGGGGGGGCTCAGTTAAGGGTCCCACATCAGCTCATGTGATGATCTTGTGGTTCATGATTTCGAGCCCCGCGTTGGGCTCTGTGCTGACAGCTTCGGATTCTGTGTCTACCTCTCTCTCTGCTCCTCCTCCGCTCACACTCTCTCTCTCAAAAATAAATAAACGTTAAAAAAAAAAAAAAAAACATAGCTCTCAAGAGCCAGACAACTACTACCTTCCTTTCACTAGATGGCTGCCTATTTTTCTATGTCCTGCCCTCCTCTCTCTATGTCCTTCTGTCATTCTGTCTTGTGACACAAAAGGAGTAATGGTAGAAAGACAATAGAGTATACATGCGGGACAGGAGCCATCTGTAAAATGTTTTCCTAGACTTTTTTGGGCATTTTTATTATCCTCTTAAATGAATCTCTTCAAAGAATTAGACTTCCGTTTTTGAGAAACTGACTTTTGTCAGGCTGTTTTCCCAGAATTCTTTAGGATGTATTCTACCAGAGTAGAGTGCCATCTTTTCCAAGCCCCACCCCACGCCGCCTATACTAGTACCTAGTACCATATCCAAGAGAGAAATCCAAGCATTATGCTTTACTTCCCTCTGTGGCTTGTCCTTCGCATCCAATTAATTAACAACTGCTATCAATTCTACTGCATTAATATTCCTTGAATTCACTCTGTTACCTTTATCACTGTTTCTGTTCACACAGACCTTCCTTAGATTATGAAAACAAGTTTCTAACTGGCCACCAGTCTCCACTCCTATCCCTATTCAATGCCTTCTGTATCTTACAGCTAGAGGGATCATTCTAAAATGCAAATCTGGGGAAGGGGGGCGGTGCCTGGGTGGCCCAGTTGGTTGAGCATGTAACTCTTGATCTTGGGGCTCTAAGTTGGAGTATTACATTAGTTGTAGAGATTACTTAAAAAGAAGTTCTTTAAAATAAAATAAAATAAAAAATAAAAATAAATGCCAATCTGCCCATAGTGATATTAATTTCCTCTGTCAGTGACCTCAACTTTAGGGTATCAATTTTCAGTAGGACATCCAAGCCTCCAAATGGTCCAGCCATGGATGGAACTCGAGTTATATCTCTTAGTCCATTTCTCTCCCACTCGGCAGCTCTCTGTGCCATTTCTAGCTCCTTCAATGGGACATGTATTCTTTTCACTTATGTTATTTCCTCTGGGCTTAAGATCATCAGTAATCAACTCTTTAAGAATGATCTCTCAAGTCTCTAGTTTAAAACTGACACCCATTCCGTGCACTGCTATGATGGCATCACCGTAAGGTCATACAAGAGAAAGAAATGTTCCAACTCTTATCTTCCCCGGTGAAGTCTTCAAGAAGAGATGTTTTTTTCATCTTTTGATTACGATTACATACCAAATGTATGAGCTGAGTATTCAAGAGAAATTGTTTAAATTAAAATAAAATGAATACATTAACAAAGGCCATGATTTGTGCCTCCGGCCATGCTACTATTTATGATTAAATGCTTTTCAACTTTGACCTTGCTTTTAACTAACAAGTTCAGGTTAAGCTACCTGTCTATAGCCTACTCATCTCACGCCACCCCTTCCCCACACTACCGGCACATAAACACACATGCTCATAATGAGACAGAAAACAAATGAATAAAGCCCGACTCTGACATCTTGCCTGGAGCTTTCCTTCCTCTAGCTGCTACCACAGACTTGTCTTCTCATGATGAGAGTGGTTCCAAGTAGACCGGTTACCCTAACAGTCAAACTTACCTGTCCTATTTTCCATCCTTATAGTGCATATCTCTAGCCCTCCCCAAATGAGAGCATGATGAATTAACTCATGCCAACAAAGTTACTGTCCAACTCGTGAACACAGATTTACCTGAACATCTCCCCACTCTATCCCAGACCTAATTTAAAGGGAAGAAACTAGGTGGGAATGGAGGGGTAGGACACAATTAGGCATTTTCTCCGGATGGCATCTGAGCATAGTGTTACTAGAACTACAGTAGATACAAAGGCCAATTATATTAAAATATATCCAATCACAAGATAAAAAAAAAAAAAAGAGAAACAAGTTTGCCAAAGAGTGTGAAAAATTTTAGGCTGATAATTGATTACAGAGGCATTCTGAGTTTCATTATAGCAAGAGAATGTTATGTAGAAATGTTCGTTTTTCCAATTCTTCGGCTGCTGAAATGCATGCGTCCCATTGATCCCTTTGAAACTGCTGGGTATAGACTCCTAAACTACCTATTAATCTCCAACAAAAGGAAACATTAACAAATGACAAAAAAGTCTTTAAGAATTCCAGCTGTCTCCCTTCTGTCTAGAGTACATCTACAACGTGCTAATGTGACCCTACTAGAAAGATATAATGAGTAACTGAAGCTAGAAATTAACTGCCTCCTTCTGAAAACTACGGATTTCAAAGAAGCGTGTGTTGCTGATTTATGTTATTACCAGGATACCTCAATACATCTTATATATATATATATATATATATATATATATATATATATATATATACATACACACACACATATATATACGTATAAATACACACATATATACATATATACATACATACATATATATATATATATATATATATATATATATAATTTTTCTCGTGGTAAGTGGTGTTTGTCACTAACTTCACAGACCCCAGTTCAAGTGATTCTCCCCTCAGTGTGCATAGGTCACAGTATCATCGCTAGCAGAAGCACCATTGTCAAAGAGTCCGTTGGTTTCCTATGCCTGAGCGTAAACCATACATATGATACTCTGTAGGTTAACTAATCCACATTTTCTACTTTGCAAACTACTTAACACATTTCTAGGCACTAAACTATGGCAACTATCAGGGAAGACCTTGAATGCTGGGAGAAGATCTTACATTAGAGACCCACAGGGATCATTGGGAAGGGTAAGTGTTCATCATGACAGGCATGATAAGAATTTTTCATGGAACAGTGAGAATCTGGAAGAGAAGCCCAGGACAGACATAGAATCAGGGAGTCTGTCACCATGGGAAACCCAGGGACCGTTAATTAGATTCACTGCCTGGGGACTTTTACTCCAGTAGCCACACCTCTCTGTGAAGGTACTACACTGAAGTATTTCACTATGAACAACGACAAACGAATCACTCCTATGCAACCCACTTAACAACCTTTCTATAGATTAATTGTTGAGGGCAATTTAATTTTCATGAGCAAGTGATTGAGCTGGTCACAAAACAGAAGAGAAATAGGGTCATGTATTTTTACATGATTCAAAGTTTTACTTTTAAAACAGCAAATAGATATCTCACTTAGTCTAACCAGTTCTCATTCCGTAATATTTTTATGGGCATAGCTAAAGATGACCTTTAAAATCATGTTACTATTAAGTTCAAATATGGCACTCTACTGAAATTGATGGTCATGGTGTTAATACAGTGTGAAATGGAACACAGAATCTACCCAAATTTGCCCTTTATCAAAAGCAATACAGCATTTGGACACTGATCAAACCTGTAGGCGAGATATTCAGTCATATGCTATTATTAAACATAATTTACTGGAATGAACTATTTCACACTTGTAACCATTTCAAATAATGGGCACAGGTATTTTTTCTTACATCCTCTGAGCAGATCAATTTAATTACCCTTGATACATAAATAGCATCTTTTTTATGAAATACAGAAAGAATAATTTGTGATGTAATGAGTTATTAAGACTTTCAGCTTTAATTGTTTGTCTTTTTTTTTTTTCTTTTTGGATCCTGTCAAGTAAAAGATTTGGCACCTGCATTATTTTTTTTAGTTTCAAGTTTTTGCTTAAATTCAAGTCAGTTAACACACCGTGTAGTATGAGTTTCAGGTTTAGAATTTAGTGATTCATCACTTATATACAATACCCAGGGCTCACTGGCACCTGCATTTTATTTTATTTTATTTTATTTTATTTTATTTTATTTTATTTTATTTTATTTTATTTTATTTTATTTTATCTTATCTTATCTTATCTTATTTTATTTTATTTTATTTTTTGGACAGAAAGCGTGAGCCAGGGAGACAGGCAAAGAGGGGAGAGGAGAGAGGGGAGAGAAGAGAAAGAGAGAGAGAAAGAATCTGAAGAAGGCTCCATGCTTAGCATAGAGCCCAACACGGGGCTCAATCTCATGACCCTGTGATCATGACCTGAGCCCAAATCAAGAGTTGGATGCTTAGTTGACTGAGCCACCCAGGCACCCCTCTGGCACTGCCTGCGTGGCTCAGCCAGTTAAGCGTTTGACTCTTGATTTCAGCCCAGGTCATCATCTCTCTGTCCCTAGATCGAGCCCCACATTAGGCTCTGTGCTGACAGCATGGAGCCTGCTTGAGATTCTCTCTTCCTCTTCATCTCTTTCTGCCCTGCCCCTGTGCTCACTCTTACTCTCTCTCAAAAATAAGTAAATAAACATTGAAAAAAATAAAAATAAACAAAACCAAAACAACATAGCTATGTATCCTCAAATGTAGTTATTATAGTGTATCAGTGGGTCTGAAGAAACCACTCACAATTGGATGCAAAGTGGCAGGAGAGGTTAGCGAGAGTTCTAACAAATCTAATATTCTTTCTTAATTATAAAGCATCATAAGTTTTAACAAGTTTTAGTCATTAGGAACTATTTCTGGAAATCATTACTAAATACTAATTGCAGCCTAATGGTTCTTCCTAAATACAGAAGGCATGAAGTACATGTGCATACTTGATTTTCCGTGAACAAAGAAATTCAGCACTCACCATGAGAGTCAGAGCTTAAAATAAAACTGACAATTAAAGGACACTGGTGGGGGGGGTTGCAATCTAATCTAATGAAAACATTCGAACAAGTAATATTACTACCCTCAGAGTCTAATCCTTGTTTTGACAGTGACCTTGAGCAACCCAATTTTGAATCTTTGGGCATTACTACCTATCCATATGTATCTATGAATAGCCAGGGCTTCGAGATTGTATACACGTGTAATTCTATGTAATATCTCTTTTTTAGCTTGCAGAACAGACATCGAAATGTAAGAGTATCTATTTTGTAATAAAAATGTACTTATAAAGTACTGTATTAATCTGAAGGATAATTCTATAGCTGTTTCCAAAAATTGGGGGGAGGTCACAAAGGGTGACGTTCCCCTTGACAACGTCACAGACACTTTGAAACCCCCTTCCACAGTTTAAATACAATTTCAAAGGGTTTACAGATGTGCTGACACGCAGCCCAGGCTCCCACGCCATCCAGATTAGTAAATACTATCGTACTGAAAGCTAAACTCTTATGGGCATTTTCCTTTTTTGTTTGTGTCAGGTAATATTTGTACACTTTACTTACACCAGTTATAAATAGATCATTTGGCAAGTTTTGATGCATGTATACAACTAAGTAATCCAAACTGCTTCAAGATGGAAGCATTACCGTCACCCCAGAAAGTTCCCTCATCCTTTTTCCAAGTCGGTCTGTTTTACTCCCTGACCCGCACCAGAAACAACCACAATTCTGACTGTTTTCTCACCAAGATTAGCATTGCTTGTAGTGAAGCTTCATATAAATGGAACTATACAGTATGTCCTCTTTTATGTAAGGCTTTCTCTACGCATAATGTTTTTGAGACCCAGCCATATTTTTCCCTGAATCTATTCAGTCTTCTTTACTGCTGAACTGTGTTCCAGGATATGCATTTATCACCCATTGATGAAGCCCTGAGCTGTTTACTGATTTTGGCGGCTATGAATACAGCTGCTGTGAACATTCTTGGAGAAATTGTTTTGTGGGTACAAGCACTTATCATTCTTAGAAAAATACTGAAGAAGGGAACTGCATGATAAGCTACACGTATACTTATCTTTTTTTTTTAATTTTTTTAAGTTTATTTATTTTGAGAGAGGGAGACAGAGAGAGACCACACATGTGCGCGTGGGAGTGAAAAGGAAAACGAGAGGGAGAGAGAATCCTAAGCCTGCTCCTCAGTGGGAGCACAGGGCCTGATGCAGGGCTTGATCTCACGAGCTGTGAGATCATGACCCGAGCTGAGGTCAAGAGTTAGAGGCTCAGCCGACTGAGCCACCCAGGCGCCCCTGTATTTAGTTTTGTAAGTTACTGGCAGACTGTTTTGCCTAGTCATATTATTTTACACCCCTACAAACAACCTACATAATTCTGCTTGCTTCACATCCTCTCCAGTACGCGGTGTGGTCTTTAGTCATACACATTTGATGGATATGGTAATTAGTGGTCTCTCATGGTTTTGACTTGCACTTCCCCGAAGATGAATGAAGATCGATGTCCTCACATGTTTTTTGGCCATCTGCATGTGTTCCTTGGCAAAGTGTTCCGGTCGCTTGCCCAATTTTATTGGGTCGTATGGCCTTGTGTTACTGAATTATAGGCATTTTTAACATGCACTGAACACCAGTCATTTTCTGCACGACGTTTTGCCCATGTATGGACTGAGTTACCATTTTCTCAATTTCGTACTTTGGCAAGAAGTTTTACATTTGTGATGGATTCTAATTTATTGAATTTTTCTTTTGTGATTACTGTTCAAGAAAATTTTACCTACACATAATTCCTAAAGATATTCTACTAGTTTTTGTTTGTTTGTTCGTGTGTGTGTGTTCATATAGGTCAATGATCTATTCCCAATTAATTGTGTGTGCCAGAGAGGTAGGAGTTGAGGACCATTTACTCTGTTTATTCATATCCAGTTGTTCCAGAACCATTGGGTAAGAAGATTCTCCACTGGATTTCTTTGCTCTCTGCATTAAAACTGGACCAGATCAATGGGGGTCTATTTCTGAGCTCTCTAGTCTCACATATGGAGCTATCTGTACATCCTCAGGCCAGTACCTTATCTTTTGGTAACGTGGTTTCATGGTAACTCTTGGATTTAGGTAGTGATGGTCCTCAAATTTCATTTTGCATTTTCAAGACTGTTTTACATGTTCTAGTTCCTTATGTTTTTTTAATAAGTTGTAAAATTAGCCTGCCCATTTCTACAAAAGAAGAAGAGGAAGAGGAAGAGGAAGAGGAAGAGGAAGAGGAAGAAGAAGAAGAAGAAGAAGAAGAAGAAGAAGAAGAAGAAGAAGAAGAAGGGGAGGAGGAGGAGGAGAGGGAGGAGGAGGAGAGGGAGGAGGAGGAGGAAGTCGCCTGGATGGAACTGGGTCCAGTCCTTACAACAATTTGCAAAATGTCATAACCAGCTCACCAACATGCCTACCTAACGTTTGAAACATTAATTCTTTAGAATGCCATTACCAATATGTCCCGGTTATCATCAGAGGCGCCTGGGTGGCTCAGTCGGTTGAGCATCCGACTTCGGCTCATGTCATGATCTCACCGTCTGTGAGTTCAAGCCCCGCATCGGGCTCTGGGCTGACAGCTCAGAGCCTGGAGCCTGCTTCGGATTCTGTGTCTCCCTCTCTCTCTGCCCCTCTCCCACTCATGCTCTGTCTCTCTCTGTCTCAGAAATAAATACATATTAAAAAAAATTTATCATCAAACTGTAGGTCCGCTTTAATCCAGTCTGGATTCCATACTGACCTCTACTATCCTGGCCTTTAATGGCTTTCTCTCTCCCTGCTTTTTTAGGGACTGGTACCAGAGACATAACCAAGACTAAAACAAATGCCCAGCCTGGTTCTGAGACTGCTAACTGTATAGGTTTCCAGAGAGTGTTTTGAAATAACCCATTAACTAAGGCCATGTTCTTCTCCTGCAGAAACATCCACTGCCTCTTGATTATATTTCCTAAGACACCAGATCGACTTTCAAAAAAATAAAAATGTTTACTATTTTTTATACCTTAATTGACAAAATTATGCTTTCCCCTTCGGAGGTCTTAATTGTTGTTGTTCTTTCCTGAATGATCTTTAAGGAAGATTGCAATTAGTAATATTGAAAGCAAAATTGACTAAAGTGTTCAATTCCCCTTGAAGAAGCAAACAGCTCGTTCCCACTTAATTCAGATAAAAGCCTTACTATCTGACCTCCCCCATACATTTGTAGCAAAACACAGCTTTTTTTCTAATTAATTCGGAAAGAAAGAAAGAACAGATATTACACATAGACATTGCCTTAGAATTATCTGATTTATGTATTGAAAAGTGGGGAGAGCAAACATTTTTGGCTTCTTGATGATCAGCTACTCCTAAGGAAGTGGCCATTTAATGAACACCAAAAAAATAACTCTAATAATTTCAAGATTCAGAGACACATCTGGAGCTCACTTTCAGTTTAGTGTTACTGGGATAAGAAAGGTTTGCTGCTGTGACCCCATGAGGGGATAAGGGTAACATAGGCTTTTCAAAATGCAATTCCCATTCACATCAGCCATCTTTTTAGATATTTTGACACTCTTCCTAAAAATATCAAGTAGCCAAAAGCACAACCTCACACCTACAGAATTTATTTATCACACTTTCCAATAAATCTGAGCAGTCCATCTAAGCCAGACACTGGGCTAGACTCTGAGGTTAAAAAAATAGAAACATACATGTTGGGGTCCCTGGGTGGCTCAGTTGGTTGAGCGTCCAACTTCGACTCAGGTCACAATCTCACGGTCTGTGAGTTTGAGCCCCACATCGGGCTCCATGCTGACAGCACAGAGCCTGCTTGGGATTCTCTCTCTCCCTCTCTCTTTCTGCCCCTTCCCCACTCACTCTATCTCTTTCTCAAAATAAATAGATAAACTTAAAAAAAATTTTAAATAGATTCTCTCCTTCCCTCTGCCCCTCTTCCCCACTCACATTCTCACTCTTTGAAATAAACATAATGATAATTAATGAATTTAAAAACCGCAAGTTCACTGCCTTCATGGAGTTTACGTTATTCAGAAAGAGACAAACAATAAGCAAGTCAATAAAGAAAAACAACCACTCTAATAACTGCTTTGAAGGAAGTAGCAAGAGAAGTAGAGGTGGACAAAGACGTTAGTGGGTGGGCAACAGGTTAGGCAGGGAAGAAGTATTTGGAGAGAAAAAAATGACCCGGGAGCTGTAAATCTACAGGAGATATGTCTGACCACGAGGGTACCTTCAGGAAGCCA
Organism: Puma concolor; assembly: GCF_028749965.1. Classification (NCBI taxonomy): domain Eukaryota; kingdom Metazoa; phylum Chordata; class Mammalia; order Carnivora; family Felidae; genus Puma; species Puma concolor. The sequence goes on from NC_141667.1 coordinate 145,169,799, forward strand.
ATTCTTGTATTGTGTATTCTTCTTAGTTTGAATGAACATTTCAAGAGTCTGCTTTGAAAAACTTCAAGGTTCCTGACAGTGGTAAAGTCTGGGGCCGGGGGGGGGGGGGGGGCAAGCGGAGGAGAATGATTATAGGGAACAAGGAAGTTTTTTGCCTTGAAGCTAAACTATGAAGCTCTGTGGCCTTTTCTCCAGCCACAAGCATCCATAGAACCCACATGAGACACCCTGTGCTAGGTCGGTGTGCAGGAAAGTGGGTCATTTCCATCCACCTGAAGTCAGAGAGACATGACATGGTGTTTCCAGTTCACAACTCCTATCGTGTGAGTGTTATACAAAGCGATGTCCGCCAGCAACTTGAATGAGTCTCAAGGATCTTATTCTGATGGTGCTGTTAAGTGGCTTATGCAATGAACAAACAGGGAGATTGAGCGGAAAACACAAGCAGATGATAAATCCTATTTCAAATCTCTTCCAAACAATGATGCAAATCAAAATGCAGACTCACTGATCTGACTTCAGAGTACAAAGGGACGGACTCACTTAAAAATGATAAATTTAATAACAACCCATGGTAATGGGTTTTCATGCTTAATACATTACCCGGCTTTCATACTTTATAGAGAAATAAACTGGAGAATAATTCTCTTTGCATTTTTATTTATTTTAGCTCAGAATAATGAATTTTTATGTAGCTGAATGCCTGCCTGGACATATATACATTTTAGTTGTATTATCATCTTGTTACAAAAAGCAAGATGGCAAGGTTTTGGAGACAAAGAGCAGATATAGAGATTTCCAAGCATCATAAATATATATTCACTTTCTAGTTTATATTTAATACAGTCACAGTCTGCAAAGTCTGTTTTCCCTTTAATTATATTAGATGTTAGGTAGATTCATTTTAACCTTGAGGCAATCCTCACTCTGATTTTTTTTTTTAATCATGACATGCTCACAAAAATAGTATCCTATATGCCAGTACTTTATAAACTCAAATTAAGGTGAGAGATCCTTGGGACACCCAGGTGGCTCAGTCAGTTAAGCATCCAACTCTGGATTTCAGCTCAGGTCATGATCTCACGGTCATGGGATCAAGCCCCGCATCAGGCTCCATGTTGATCGTGGAGCCTGCTTGAGATTCTCTATCTCTCCCTCTCATTCTGCCCCTCCTTTGCTCCTGTGCTCGCTCGCTCTCTCTCTCCATTTCTCTCAAAAATAAATAAACTTAAAAAAAAATTAGAGATCCATACTGAGTCTTAAGTTACTCACAACTAAGTAATGACTTGGTAATATTTTGGGGATAAGAAAAAGGGAGCATAGAAATCTATTAATGTAACTTATTAAACATCTTTGTCTTTTGATTTAATGGTATTAAAACATTAAAATTAACGTTTCCAATTCACAAGACAGTGGCTGCTGCTGGCAGATCTAATGAGAAATTCACGAAGCACTCCAAAAGCTAAGAGTCAATGTCCTGGCTAACATTTCTACATGCCTGTAGAGCTGAAAAGTTATACTGTGTGGACAAGAAAAGCTAAGTAAGGAGGGGAGGTGAACTCTCAGTGCTGGCCCAGCCTCCTGTGAAAGATAAAGGATAGCTAAGCTACGAGAATGCTCTCCAACAGCAGTGTTACCCCAAGTTCTATACCCGGAACCATGTGTTGCCAGTTCATGATATTATAAGGAGCTTGTGTCAGAATATAAGTCAACTCTATTTCTGAGCATTTTGTTCAGCTGCTATTTTTTCCACAGCCTAACTGTGTCAGTGAAGGAAGCAGTAGACTGGTTTAGATCCTGGTGTAGGCTCACCATCTCATTATTAAATAATAATCTCTGTCCACAGACCACACTTTTCATAGCATTGGTCTATAGGAAAACACAAAATGAGTGGGATGTAGACTGGTGGCTACAATGCAGAAGCCTATGCATCGGGAACATTCTCATGTATGAACTACACTCGCTCTAGGCAGGAGTTAATAAGGTTGGGACTATCTCTGGATCTTCTAAGACATCAAACCTAAGTCCCAAGAGAAATAGAACTGATGTAACGCTGAGGGACACAATCCCTGCAATGACAGGTTATCAGGAAAGAGCAAGTCTGTGTCTCTGGTGCCCACACATGTATGCATGTACACACATAACCACGGAAAGGCACACATACAGCAACAAAAAATATACACACAGCCACAGACAAAAAGTCTTCAAGTTCCCAAAAGATAGATCTCCACCAATTCTATAGTTGGGAGCAGCAGAAAAAACTTCATCCAGAACCAGGCACTGTTGGTAGGGTTGTTAGTTGAGGCTTCGACCCACCCACTTCAGTATGAGAACCCGAGCTTGCCAGCAAAGCCCAGATCTGATGGCGGGGGCCCTGGACTCCTGCCTGCGACCCTCAGAGCCAAGAGGCAGTTGGAGGTGATGGATGCCTTGAGGAACTAGGAGCTCGTCAGGAAGGAAAGTGGAGTGGAGTTTTTCCTCAACAGAGGGAAGACAGAGGTGGTTTATCAACAGCCACCAACATGAGGCACTTGGGCAGGTGGGGGTTGAAGGCTATGAGAGCTGCTGTGCTGATGGGAAAAGCCAGACTAGGAGAGAGGCTGGCTCCATGGTGGAAGCAAAGTCGACAACGTGTAACTCGGGCTTCTCCATAGCTTTTGCAAATAATCTCATGTCGTTAAGGACAGACAGGTGTTTAGCTGAGGATGAAGCACAGGAGGAAGCAATTTTGAGCCCTCTATTTTCTATCTCAAACTTCACTGAAGTCTGGTGGCTTCCCTAGTTTATACTGCACATATTCCCAGATAATTTTCTCTCTTCCTTAGGCTACCCTTTGAAGCTCTGATTATATTTACTATCAAAGGGGAATCACTAAAGAGACTCGAGAAAAAGGCTGAGTTTAAGTAATCAACTTCGCAAGACTGTTTAGGCTTTATTACAAACAATGGTCTCTAGGAATGAGATGGGTCTGATGTGAGAGAGACAAAGTGACGGCGCTCATCCAAAATAGGAGTTAGTCTTACCAAATGGGATTAAGGAAGTCAGCATTCAATTCAATTATGTAAAGTCCCTAATTATCATATTGGTGGCATTAACTTATTGCATAATTCTAAAAGAAATTAGATGAAAATTACATTTTTCTTCTCATCCTCATACTTGCTTTTCATCTACATTCCTTTCCCCAACCAAAGAGAGAGAGAGAGAGAGAGAGAGAGAGAGAGATACATTCAAAATATCCTAAGCTGATCAGGTTCCGGTTGGTTCCTCCATATTGCTCCTAATATTTTCCCTTTCAGGAAAGACCTGCCCAAAATTACCCTCACAATTACCCTGATTCGAGGGACATATTCTTACAGAGCACCAGGGGAAGAAATATTTCCCATAAACAATCTCACTCTGGCCTCAAACTCATCCCATTAGCTCTGAAGGATGAGGCAACTAATTATACAAGAGGCTGTTGCCAGAATTTTCGACATGCCATAAACCCGCTAAATGTAGAGACTGACAAACTGAATAATAAATTATTTCTCTACTTCACATATGGCCTGTGCTCGTGTTGCCAAATATTTCAAAACAATAGTGCAGTGCAAACTCAAATAGACCAGTAGCACACGGGTTCTTCTGGGTAAATGGAACTGAGGATGCCACAGATTGGAATCATCAGGCTCGGTAGTGCTCCATTCCCAGGGCTGTTTCAGGTCCGTGGTGAGAGGTAGTCCTAACCCGATTTCTACCTGGAAAGGGGCTTAAAATGGCCTCATGTCTGCTAGGGCAGGCAGATGTTTAATTGTGTCCCTACAATTTACCGCACTGGTTTTTATTTTTGATCAGTTGAACTTGAAGGCTAAAGAAATGAGCATTGAGGTCTATTTCCTGCCTCTCAACTAATTTTTATAAATCTGTCATTCCCCGTGTTTTGTTCTAAGTTAAAAACAAAAGTCACCCTATTTGCTATAAAGGCAGCATTGCACTCCCGGATCTTCTAAACCAACCAACCAACTAATTAAAAAGATCATGAGTCATAGAGACACCATCAAAGGTCTTGCTGAAAGAACAATGAACTAGTGACAAAAAAGCATTTGTTGTAGTTGGGGTGACTTCTTCTTTGAAGGAAGCATTTTCTATTATTGGGAAGAGTTATTATTACTATAGGCCATAAATTGGAATTAGCAATTCAACAATAAAATATTTACGGTGTTCTCAAAAAGGACCAATGTCTTCGGGTGAAAAGAATGATAAATACATATCTAAAGGAACTAGAGTATCATTTTAAGCGTATTCCGAAATGTTCAGATGAGCGGAAACAATCATAACTCAAGGTGAATCAACATTTTTAGAGACAGCTCATTTTTCTGAGTATGTGCGGTGCTGAGCTTGGAGATTTCCACTCACACCAAATGGTCATGTGGTTGCCTGTGATGTCAGAGAGCTGGGGTTCTACTAAGGTTAGTTGGGAAGAGAGACAGTGTACCCCTAGGGGAAATTGTAACACGAGGTCAAAGTAACTGTAGACCTCCAGGTCTGGTTCAGCTTGGGCTGAGATTGACAGATTTATCACCTTTCTAGTGTCATCACCTCCTGTATCATGGAATTCTTTTGAATACCTTTAGCAACAGCGAACACAACAGCTTACAAGGCCATCTCGCCGTAGTCAGTCATCAATCAAGTTGTTTCTAAATTACATCAACACAGGGAGTAGAGTCAAAATCTCTACTCTCGTTTGCCTGAGGTCAGTATCTTTCCAGATTCTCTGTGATTATTTATTATCTATGTGGGTGTGAGGATATGAATTTTCTTCTTGAATTATGCATTTTATTATGGGAAAACATCCCTCGTTCTTGTTTATTAAAATTCCCATCAATAAAAGAGAAGGACCGACGAGGTTGTTTTGTTTGTGGTCAAAGGTTGAGCATTTGTTTGTAAAATTAATTAGGTTCATTGTCACCACCTAGAAGGGGTGCAAAAGTCTTCTCAAAAGGCAGCAGTCTTGGGAATTAAGACCCTTTCAGTGGCTGGATTATAGATACCCTGGCTTTTATATTTTCCTCTTATAAAAAGCCTATCGGTTTGATTTGTTTTGTTCAGTTACTGCTGCTTAAAATACCATCTCGAAAGGTAATCCCCAGAATGGTGCTTTTATTGTCTGAAACTCGGAAAAACAGTAATATGATCTTCCAGCCTGTGTGTGCAGCAAGAGCTAGGTCATCTTCTTGAGGTTGAAGGTCATTTTCTCTTTATGTTAAATCCCTGTCTCTAAATGGAGAAGAAAGGCACAGAAACGAAACGGAGGCTTTGACCCATAGAGACAACCTCTGCAGTTAACCAGGGGACCCGACTCTGCTTAAACTGAGAAGGCAGACATCAATCACATTCTGCTTCTTCCCTAGAACATTTTTAAGCATAAAGAGAAAGCTAGGAAGGAAAGGGAACAATAGAGGCAGAGATAAAGATCCTGCAGAAACATGAAACTTGGTCAAACAGGGGCCAACGCGAGCCGAGTTTGCCTTCCCATCCCAGGAAGAGCGGTGTTGCTGGTCCATTCTAAGGACACAAAACCCAAGGGTGTGACATAAAGGAGAGACATCTGACAGCAACATTTGAAATGAAGCAGTGAATCCAAACAGGGAGCGCAGAAAAGGCTCATTTAGGAGAGGGGAGGGATCATCAACTAGATCGTCAACACGGATTTTCCGAGGTACGACAATCAACTTGAGAGCAGAAAATGTTGGAGATTGGCCAAACAGGATCACCATGGCCTCCTGAACAGAGCATGTGTGCCTCAGCCAACATTAATTTGGAGAACAGTATTATGGGTTCGGTTTGGTTAAAAACATTAGTATGTCTACTCTGTACATAACAGTAGTATAGTATTTTGCGTTGCTGGACATATAAAGAAGAAAAATGTGTGGCCACTACCCTGGGGAAGTGACATGCCCAGGACTACCCGACCACATACAGTTAATTTCAACTTGACGTGCTCTGTGCAGAAACAGCACTAGGATGGGACTTCAGGTCAGACCATGGGATCAAGAATGATTTCCTAGAAGAGATAATGCTGGAATTGTCTTTTTCTTCAGATCAAAGCTCAGCACTAGTTAGCTGTGTGCTACAGGGCAACTCACATAAATCCCCGTGAGCATGTTTCCTCATTAATTAAAAATGGGCGCAATACAACCAATCTCTCAGGTTTGTTATGAGGATTAAGAGATTAAACACATAAAGTGCTTTGCATGATGTAAATGTTCAATACATGTTTTCCTTCTCGCTGCCTGTACAATGCTAGTGTCAGGAACCTGGAGTACAAATGGACTCTGTTGTCGTTCTATAAATGGTCACGAAGATGATACAACTGGCCCAGAGTGATGCCAGCCAGTCACAGAACCCAGCCTCTCACTCCTAGCCTGGAACCGTCTCTACAATACCCACCACATCATAATGAACACGGACAACTGCCTGCGATAACAAGTGCTCCAGAGGGAAACATCTGCACGGTAAAATGGAGACACTAAGAAAAAGAAGATAGATCATAAAATAAGTAGATAGGTAGGTAGGTAGGTAAACAGTCTGTGAAACAGCTGGGCAATGCATTTTATTTATGTATTTTTTTAATGTTTTATTTTTTTTTTTGAGAGAGAGAGAGCAGGGGAGGGGCAGAGAGAAAGGAAGACACAGAACCCAAAGCAGGCTCTAGGCTCTGAGCTGTCAGCACAGAGCCCAACGCGGGGCTCAAACCCCTGAGCCACGAGATCATGACCTGAGCCGAAGACAGACGCTCAACAGACTGAGCCACCCAGGCACCACAGCAATACATTTTAAAACTAACATAATGGAAACTTATGATAGAAATAACAAGCAGACTTCAAATTTACATTTATTTGTTAAGTTTTTTATTTTGAGAAAAAGCGTGAGAGGGGGAGAGGGAGAGAGAATCCCAAGCAAACTCTATGCGTCAGTGCAGAGCCCGACACAGGGCTAGAACTCACGAACTGTGAGATCACGACCTGAGCTGAAACCAAGATTCAGATGCTTACCTGACCGAGCCACCCAGGCGCCCCTAGAATCTTGCACTTAAAACAACACAAACCAATGATGTCAAGATTTAACCAAAGGTCGTGTCACACAAGCTTAGATACGGACACAACTGGTAGCAAGAGACAAAGGACAAACTCAAATTTAAAAATCTATGTTCTTTGAAGCTTCTTTAAATTGCTTAGATGTAGGGGCGCCTGGGTGGCTCAGTCGGTTAAGCGTCCGACTTCAGCTCAGGTCACGATCTCGCGGTCCGTGAGTTCGAGCCCCGTGTCGGGCTCTGGGCTGATGGCTCGGAGCCTGGAGCCTGCTTCCGATTCTGTGTCTCCCTCTCTCTCTGCCCCTCTCCCGTTCATGCTCTATCTCTCTCTGTCTCAAAAATAAATAAACGTTAAAAAAAAAATGAAAAAAAAAATTAAAAAAAATAAATTGCTTAGATGTAAAGTAGAACATCAAATTTTCCATCTTTAAAAAGCTTTTAAAAAATGGAAAAGCAATGACTCTACTTTTTGGGAGCATCTGTAAGTGGTGCTCTCATTCAGAGCCTGTCAGTCTAGATACCATTTGCATTTGGGGCTGGATAGTTCTTGGAATTCTTTGTCATGGAAGCTGCGATGTAGGATGTCCACCCATAAATGTCATAGCAACTCCAGAGCTGGAACAACTAAGCGTGTTTCCAAGCACTGCCCGATGTCCCTTGTGGGACAAAATCACCCTGGCTGACAATCACTGATTTACAGGAAAGTTTTATCCACTGTAGGAACAGATCCTTTCAGGTCTAGACCATTTCCAGGCTTAGAAAAACTCTGCACTTGAGATGCCTGGGTGGCTCAGTCGGTTAAGTGTCCGACTTCAGCACAGGTCATAATCTCACAGCTTGTGGGTTTGTGTCCCTCATCGGGCTCTGTGCTGACAGCTCAGAGCCTGGAGCCTACGTGGGATTCTGTGTCTCCCTCTCTCTCTCTCTCTCTCTCTCTGGCTCTCTCCCACTCACACTCACTCTCTCTTTCTCTTTCTCAAAGAAAGAAAGGAGGGAAAGGAAAGGAAAGGAAAGGAAAGGAAAGGAAAGGAAAGGAAAGGAAAGGAAAGGAAAGGAAAGGAAAGGAAAGGAAAGGAAAGGAAAGGAAAGGAAAGGAAAGGAAAGGAAAGGAAAGGAAAGGAAAGGAAAGGAAAGGAAAGGAAAGGAAAGGAAAGGAAAAGTCTGCATTTTGAGGCACTCAATCTCCTATCTGAACAACCCTCATCATTTGCCACAGTATTTTATGGAGTTGGAATCTGTTCTTGCCTCTTTTCCCACCAACCAGGTACATTTTTCCCACTTAAGAGATGTGCAAACCTTTTCATCCCTTTTCTGCTTTCAATTATTTGTGGATGCCCACCACATACACTTTGTCTCTTCTCCACCTTCAAATTTCTCAATCCCTTCAACACACTTTTTTTTTTTTTTTAACACCATTCCTAGGTTTCTCATCTTTGTCCTCAGCTTCCAGGTGCTTTGTAATTGGTGGGTCCCCCTCCTATCAGTGTTAGTTCCCTTCCCTTGCAGGTAAGAGAATTGTGAAGCAGGGTGGTCACTGGATTTGTTCAAGTTCACATCAGTAGCGAGTGCAAAGGCTGGGACCAGGGCCGCGTCTCCTATTTCCTGGTGGAGAATCCCTTCACCCACACTCTGCCGCTTGCACTGCTCAACCTAAGCACTGGTTCTGGCTTCCTCAGCCAGAGGTTACTCCGAAACCAATGTGACATTGGACAGGTAGAAATGGCACCCATCTTCCTTTAAGATTCTCTCTGAATGGTAAACACCTAGTACCTGGGTCAAGTTGCATCAATAAAGCACATAAAGCCAATCACATAAACTATTCCTCAAGTTCCTCACCTCTACATTGGATACAGCTGTGGCACCTGGATCTCAGTGTGGCAGTAAAAACTAAGATCAATGTTAAATAAAGGTTATTACTTAATTCTAATTACGGATCTAAAATATTCTTTTTCAAATCTCGTCTCAGCCACTACACTGTGTGCCATGGGCATACCATGAATGACTGAAGGGTCAGAATGAACACGATATATTCAAATAAGTCCAAGGTGACTGGAAGCCAAGATTTCCCTGATGCACACACCCGGTGGAACTCAAGTCTTTCCCTTAAAAGGTTGTCAAAGAGAAGCAAGGAATTTAGGCAAATTTTTAATACAACGGGAAACGTGTGTCCCCTAGCAGCCATTTCTACTGTTGTTATTTTCTCGATCCCAAGTGTGTAGGGTGGGAAGGGTAAGTCACAATCTCCCCCAAACGAGAAAACAAGGACAAACAGCCTGTGCTCGCAATCACTTCATTTTATCTCCGACTTGGGAATCTTCTTTATGAGACTGTCTGGATTCACCAAGTGTGGCACTATTTCTGAGGATCGCTGATAGCTGTTTTTAAACCTGTTTGCTTCGTTTCAAATTTTCACACACTTACACAGAAGCTTCTCCAGGGTCACCGTCTCCTCTGCAGTCCTTGTCATAGGGAAATATTTTTGTTCCCTACCGGGATTGAATTGGTTGATGCATCAATTTGTTTTTTTAATGTGTATTCATTTTTGAGAGAGAAAGACCGAGCACGAGTGGGGGAGGAGCAGAGAGAGAAAAAGGGAGACACAGAATCCGAAGCAGGCTCCAGGCGCTGAGCTGTCGGCACAGAGGCCGACGCGGGGCTCGAAATTATCAACTGTGAGATCACGACCAGAATATGCAGGAATCTCTTAAGACACCCTGGGTCCAAGGGCCTTGAGAATTTTTTCTCAAGGTTTCTTTCTGTGTGTTTTGGTACACTGTCTTATTTTAAAGCCTCCAACGCGCCGCGAAGGCAGTCCTTGATTCCTCCAGCTTGGGTTATCAACAGCATGCTTTCTGATGGCCCCTGGAAAGCAGCAGCGTGACCGCCGCATACCGGCACCGCGACAGGACGTGTGTCTGGAGGCACGTGACACAATCAAGAGACAGACACATCAAAGGACTAGACGTGCAGAGGTTTCGCTGCCCCTTTGAGACCCCCCTTCTGACTTGCATTGATCCCCCATTTCTGGAGTGTTGGCAGGAGGCAGGGTCTTGACTCCCTATTTATCTCTGACAGCTGTGACACAGATGTGTGGCCTAGCAGCTGGAGCCTAGCATGCTCCAAGGAGGAGCTCCTGATCAGTACTTAGGACCTAGAGAGCCTGCTGCAAATATAGAAATCGTTCACAGGAAAGCAACAGAGCAGAGAAGTCAGCCATGGGGATGAACGACGTCCGAGGGCAGCGAAGCCACGTGTGTCACTTAAAACGGTCTCGCCTAACGGGGCGCCTAGGTGGCTCAGGCGGTTGAGCGTCCGACTTCAGCTCAGGTCATGGTCTTGCAGTTCGTGAGTTCGAGCTCCGCGTCGGGCTCTGTGCTAACAAGCAGCTCAGAGTCTGGTGCCTGCTTCGGATTCTGTGTGTCTCTCTTTCTCTCCCCCTCCCCTGCTCATGCTCTGCCTCTCTCTGTCTCTCAAAAATAAATAAATGCTAAAACAATCTTTCCTGGGACCTGACCCTGGCAGTGTTTTTCAGCTGTATAGAAACGCTCAATCTTGCTTCCAACCTCTTTCTCTCATCTTCTGTGAATTTTGTGAATGTTTCAATATCGTTCCAATAAAGACCCACCTCCAGCCGGCTGTGGGTACTTGATCAAGTCATCAACCCATCCTCATTAACGAACTGGGACAATAACAGTGTACCTACCCGTGAAATTCACCCTAAGAATGAAACGAGATGCTTCTAAAGTGCTGGGCACAGTGTCTGAGACACAGTACCTACTAAATGTTACCTGCGGTCATTTTTAAAAAAATATTTTTTATTACTCAAGCCCTCAATTTTTATTTACATACACGGGGTTTTTCTTTTGTCAACAGACGTCAACAAAAAGCTATTGAGAGAGATCATGCACCCCTTAAACGTAGTCATACATCCAGTTACACAATAAACATTGATTTGAGAAGCATCAGGCTTTACAAGCACATACCAAAGTAAGCAAGAGACACCACAGTTCCTTTCCTCCAGGCAAAATTAGGTGTCAATTCAAAAAATCTCACCTATTGATGCAGGGCTGAGAAGCGAAAAGAAAAAGAAAAAAGAAAAGCAGGAGTCCTCAGAGAACAAAGCAGAGAGATCAGACTTAAGCAGGTCAGAAAGGGCATCCACAAGGCAGAGAGGAATCATTGAGCTGGGATCCCAAGAAGGAATGAATAAACCAGCAAGGATGGAAAAGCAGGGCGTGCCAGGCCCAAAGACCTCATGGCCACAAGCCTGGTGCTAAGAGGGAACCTGGCATGTGTGAGGACAAGGAAGCACCAAGGGGACAGTGGTGACGCAGAGGGCTGGCAGGGGACAGGGTCCTGCAGGTGAGGTCAGTGTATTTGAAATATCCCAAGAGCTATAAGAAAGCCTTGAAGGAGCCAAGCAGTTTTGCTTTGAGTTTTGCCTCTGGGAGGAGTGTGGGTGGCTCAGTCGGTTAAGCGAACTCTTGATTTCAGCCCGGGTCATAATCTCACAGTTCGTGAGTTTGAGCCCTGCGTCGGGTTTTCTACTATCACTGCACAGCCTGCTTTGGATTCTCTCCCTCTCCCCTCTCTCTCAAAAATAAACATTAAACAAATGATAAAGTTTAGGGGTGCCTGGGTGGCTCAGTCGGATAAATGTCCGGCTTCAGCTTAGTCGTGATCTCGCGGCTCATGGGTTCAAGCCCCGCGTCCGGCTCTGTGCCGACAGCTCAGAGCCTGGAGCCTGCTTCGGTTCTGTGCCTCCCTCTCTCTCTGCCCCTCCGCCACTGGAGCTCAGTCTCTTGTCTCTCAAAAATCAAGGTTTAAAAAAAATAAAAAAGAAATAAGTAAATAATAAAAAAATAACAAAGGTGAAAAAAGAAAAAAGAAAAGAAATGTGCCCTCTGGCTACCGTCAGAAAAAACAGATTGGAGGGAAAAACAAATGGCTGCAAGATGACGACTTAGGAGGCGAGGAGAGGGTTCCAGTTGTAAGCTAACCAGCTGAATTAGGGACAGGGTGTGGAGAGAGAGAGAGAACTAGAATTCACGATGTGAAGTTGACCAGAATTCTGGGCAGGCTGATCATAAGGAGCGAAGGAAGGTGAGGAGGAGAATGTTCATCTCTCCCCCCAGGATTTCCCGTTTTCAGAATGGAGGACTGCTGTGCTTGAGGACGGAAGCCAGTACATTTTACGCTCAGGTACTCGTGAGATAACAAGGCTCCTAAGACATTAATGTGTTGCATGCTTTAGCATTGACCTAGTATGTTCGTATTCATTTTCTATTATATCCTCCTGGAGCCACAAGAGAGCAAGATAAAGGACCTGTGTCTAGATGGCAAAGCTAGTATGTTAGGGAAAGGCGATGAAAGCCTCAAGTCTGTGCCCCCGGGTCCAGGCATGTTCTGTTACACACATCTGACATTTGCCCCCACGAACGCCTCAAAGCATCCCAACAGACGACTGGGGCAGTTTCTCCTCTGGCCATGCTTGGCTTTCCACCAAGTGGATTATATTCACTGAGCATCCGTGTTAATCTGAAATTCACCAGATTTCCTGATACCAGAGAGAGCCTCAGATTTCCTGATACCAGAGAGAGCCTCAGCAGATTCCAAGTTCTGCATTCCCCCTACTAAATGAAGAGAAAGAAAGAACTCGCAAAGTACATAACCCCCAAACAGCAGTTTTTGCAATGAGTCCTAACCCACCGTCTTCCTTTAAATACCATAAAGATCACCGTCCACCAGGGCAGCAAGTAACACAACAGACTTTGGGATCAGAGCAATCTCCATCGATTCCAGCTTTGCCACTTACTAGTAGCTGAATGACGCACAGCTATTGGGAGTTTTCCTTTCAGCTGGAAAAATGAGAACTCTAGCAGCCATCTCTTAAGCGTATTTTAAGGATTAAGTTTGATTATACACGCACAGCTCGTTACACTGGCTGCCAAAGAGCGAAGTCTCAAGAGATGGCAGCTGAAGTGAGGGCTGACATCTTTTGTGGGAAACCAGCGTTTAGTCAAAACCTGAATGCCACATGGACAAAGGACAAGGAAGGGGAGAGAACATATCTCGTCATTTTGAAAGAATTTGGGGCGGGGGGGGGCGGGGTTTCAGGGTCAGTTATGAGACAGAGAAAGAGGCCCAGGAATTTGTGAGGGAACCGGAGTTACCTGATAGGGTCTCCCCTTTCTTCATGTACCAATTATTACTCGGGGCTCTTGTGGAGACACAGAGCCAGAATCCCCAGTCTGTGTAAAAGAATGCAATTCAAGGGGCGCCTGGGTGGCGCAGTCGTTAAGCGTCCGACTTCAGCCAGGTCACGATCTCGCGGTCCGTGAGTTCGAGCCCCGCGTCGGGCTCTGGGCTGATGGCTCAGAGCCTGGAGCCTGTTTCCGATTCTGTGTCTCCCTCTCTCTCTGCCCCTCCCCCGTTCATGCTCTGTCTCTCTCTGTCCCAAAAATAAATAAACGTTGAAAAAAAAAAAATTTTAAAAAAAGAATGCAATTCACCACAATGTAACCTCTAAACTGAACTGCCTACGTAGAGACCAAAAGATGATCTGGGGTAGGTCTCACTTTTTTTATAATTACACCATGTCAACCTAGGCTTCCCTATCTGTGTGGAAGAGACATGGCCTTCAGAACTTTAAAGAACCCGGAACCACCACTGTCTTTTTTTTTTTTTTTAATGTTTATTTATTTCTTTTGAGAGGTGGTATGACAGAGAGACATTGAGGGAGAAAGAATCCCAAGCAGGCCCCACACTGTCAGCGTGGAACCCAATGCAGGGCTCGAACTCCCAAACCGTGAGATCATGACCTGAGCTGAAACCAAGAGTTGGACACTGAACCAACGGAGCCACCCAGGTGTCCCTCAACATTAGTGGCATTTTTAATCTACTGATTGGTAATCTCAAAGACTCTGGCACAACAATCTATCCTGTCACTGATGGAATGAATTCATCAATGGAAAAGTAAAAACCTGTATTCTCACTTGTCTGTTGTATTCATTACTAGAAAGTAGGTGGATGCGAAAGCACATAAAACTATAATATTAAGTTTTCTTTAATCATTCAGGATCCAAGCTTTCGAGATTTATTCATGAATTCATTTCCACAAAATATTTAATGAGCATAAAGATACCAGGAATTGTGCTAATACCAATTAACACAAATTGTGATAATACAGAAGAGTAAGACATTCTTTTTCCCATCAAGGAGCTCCCAATCTAGCAGATAAAATAGAGACTTGGAAATGGTTAGTTACAATACAACTCATCTGAAATTTTGCTTTTGGTTTTTTCTATGTCTGACTCTGTGCTCTCCAACCACCTTGTGAGCACTTTGTAAATAAATGAGTAAGAGTAACTTCATCTCCAGGGTGCCTGGGTGGCTCAGTCGGTTAAGCATCCCAGTTTGGTTCAGGTCATGATCTCGTGTCCTTGAGTTCTAGCCCCACGTCAGGCTCTGGTCTAACAGCTCAGAGCCTGGAGACTGCTTCAGATTCTGTCTGTCTGTCTCTCTCTCTCTCTCTCTCTCTCTCTCTCTGCCCCTCCCCCAATCATGCTCCCTCACTCTCTCTCTCTCTCTGTCTCTCAAAAATAAATAAATGTTAAAAAAATAATAAAGAAAAAAAAAGAGTAACTTTATCTCATCCTTTAGCTCCCGCTATCTATTCTAGGCTAATGGTTTCCAAACCTAGGTCTCCTGATTGAAAAAATAATAAAAGCAATCCCCCAAGCTTGAAGCAATGTGAGAACAGGAAACATTTTTTTGTCTCTTCAAAGTTCCACAGAGGACAGCCCATACAGCGTATTCTCAATACAAGGGTGGTGAACGAATACATCCATGAATAAATGAAATGCAGTGATTGGGGCACCAGTGGAAAATAATGCATAATGGGTCTAAGACTTCAGGACCACAGACTATAAGGTCTAAGAAGTTTTGTCTAGGGTTAGAGCCCATTGACTCCAGGGTTATTTCTACTAAGTTGATTTGCTGGTGCCTTTCTGGATATTGACAAAAAAAAAAAAAAATCACCAAAACACCACTGTCATCTCCACATCTAGACAATGTGCCACCATTTCCACCCACTGAGTAAAACGTGTGGCCAACAGCCTGGAGGAGGGGGTCTTGTCACCTGGTGCCTCCTAACGCAAATAGAGGATAGTTATCTGTGGAAACTAGACACAATGTATGGTACTAAAAATTTGCCTTTTAATATAGAATAATTTCTCTAGCATCCAGCTAGCTCACTCAATAGAGCATGAAACTCTTACTATTGGGAAATTCCTTTATATCACTAAAAATATACATATGGGGTGCCTGGATGGTTCAGTCATTTAAGGGTCAGACTTTGACTCCGATCATGATCTCACAGTTCTTGAGTTCGAGGCCCATGTCGGCTTTCTGCTGTCAGCTCAGAGCCCACTTTGGGTCCTTCACACCTCTTTCTATCCCTACCCTGCTCGTGTTCTTTCTCTCCTCTCTTTCTCTCTCTCTTTCTCTCAATAATAAGCATTAAAAAATTTTAAAATAAAGGGATGCCTGGGTGGCTCAGTCGGTTAAGCATCTGACTTCGGCTCAGGTCATGATCTCACAGTTCGTGGGTTCGAGCCCCATGTCGGGCTCTGTGCTGACAGTTCAGAGCCTGGAGCCTGCTTCAGATTCTGTGTCCCCCTCTCTCTCTGCCCCTCCCCTGCTCATGCTCTGTCTCAAAAATAAATAAAAACATTAAATTTTTTTTTAAATTTAAAATAAACACACACATACACACACACACACACACACACACACACATTTGGTCCATATTGAGCCTGGCCTAATTTTCCATCTTGAAGGGAAAAGAAAATGGTCACCTTTTCAAACCAAGAGAGGCAGAAAGCAGATGTGAGACCCAACTTTATACTGTCAACGTTAAGTCTTTTCTGTCTATTATACTTGTGACACTGAGGACAGTCTCTTTAATATAATGAAGATGAAAACAATCAATGAATACAAGAAGGAATACAGGAAGGAGCCCTGGGTGTTTGAGCCAAGTTTCGCACAGGAGGTCACTTCTCCAGTACATGAGAGCAAATTTTAACTCCTGATACCATCAGGCTCACTAAAATAAGAGCAGATCCTTTCCAGCTATCTTGGTTTTCTGTGTTGAGGAGATTATGCATAAAACCACCATGGATACAAGAAAAGTTCCATTCCAAGTTGTCACGTGTACTGGGTGCTTAATTTTTCCAATAGTAGATTTATTAGAGTAGCCTGAAGCCAACGTTCATTTTCAAGCCCAGGGGCAAACTCAAATACACCTTCTGTGTGGTCCTGCCCTTTTTGCCCTAGATAAAAATAAATTCTACCTGCTCCAGTTATATCAGATACAGATGGCACCTTTCCTTAACCCAGGCTGCACAGAACAATCACCTAATGAGGTTTTAAAGATTGCTTTATAATAATTGATATATTGTAATATGTCATATATATTATAGGTTATTTATATATTATTATATTATATTACATCATATTATAATATTACTGTGATAAAAATATAATAATTATTGCCTGGGCCCCATCCCAGACAAATGAAATTAGATTCTCACAGAATAGGTCCTAGTCACGGTTTTGGTTTGGTTTTTTTTAATGCTTCCCGGGGCTTCCAATCTGTGGTCTGCATTAAGAACCACTAAACTCATCTACACCTCCTGCCCAGCCTGGATGTAGGTGCTAAGTGATGCTTCTCACCCTTCAGTGAGGGCACAGATACCCAGGGATCTTGTTAGAATGCAGATTCCGAGTCTGTAGGTCTGCGCTCCGGCCTGAGGTTCTGTTGTGCTAACGAGCTCTACATGGTGCTAATGACATCGCCGGTGGGTTCACAAGCCACGCTTGGAGGAGCTAGGTGCTGACCCACTCATGGCCTTCTGCAAGCAGCCAAGGAAGGAACAGTCTCCGCAAAGACATCCTTAGGGGGACATATGGCCGGCACATACTGAAATGCAGGGCCATTTCAGCTGTTAAAGAATGAAAGCCTTTTGTCCAGATTGCAAAAGAGCCATAGCTGTGAGCTCCCCACTCCAGTTAGCCTGCACCTTCTCTGAGGAAGCTTGACATGCCGCTATCAATTCAGCAACTCAAATGCTCACGCCTGGCATGTGAGGGGACCTCGAGGACTCTGCTTCACCAGTGATGGCTTCTCTTCCATTCTGACTGGCCAGGGCTTTTGCTCAGTTGGCTACTGAATCTCTCAAACAGCACTCTTGAGCACCATACCAAGATATAACCCCTAGATGGGTCAGATGTAGAAAACTGTCCAACTGCTGACTTGAAGTCGTGTTAAGTTGAAAGATGACCCTCGAGTCACTAACGTGGGTGATTTCTCATAAAAGAAGACATGAGAGCAGCAAGGCCCCGGGACAAAAGACAGGTTAGGTGAAACAAAACATGAGTTGGGGTGAGAAAAGGATCTAAGAAACATGCAAAAATAACAGAGATGCATTATAGAAGCTCATAATGAACAAGTAGACTGAACCAAAGGAAAATCTTGGTTTTGTTAGAGGTTCCGGGGAACTGAAAATAATAGAAAAGACTTGCTTTGCTATCCTCAACATAAATCAGAGGCCCACTAAAAAATTATGACAGATGATTCATAACCTATTATTATAAGGCTTTGCCTTGCTTTGACAAGTAAGTCATTACAAAACACCCTAAGTACTGCAATACTCAGTTCCTATAAATCAAAGCAGAATATTTAAACATATTTTATGTTGATAATCATGTTCATCTATTTAAAAAAAATAATTTTCCACACTAGTGATAAAACTCAGTGTCTCTAATGTGTAGAGATGGGTAGCTCAGTTGGTTGAGTGTCTGATTCTTGATTGCGGCTCAGGTCATGATCTCACTGGTCATGAGATCAAGCCCCGCATTGGGTTCCATGCTCGGCATGGAGTCTGCTTGAGAATATTAAGAGAAATTGGACAAGAAATTTTACTTTCTCTATCTGTTCTTCTCCGTCCAATCAAGAAAGAAATTGTGAACAGCAAGAAAACATGAAGCTAATGAAAGATGTGTGCCTGGGTTCTTACAAGATGTATCTGAGGACAAAAATTTTGAGATTCCTTGACAATTCTACAAGGCCACTTTAATAGAATAAACCTACTTTATAGGTCCCCTGTCCTAATGCTGAGTATTCTTGCCAGTTTTAATCTCTAATGTACCTATGGGACCACTAAGTCACCACAACATATTATGTGAAAGTTGTGTGTTTGGTTATTTTTTTTAATGTTTATCTGAGAGAGAAAGAGAGAGCGAGCAAGCGGGAGCACACAAGTGGAGAAGGGACAGAGAGAGAGAGAGAATGCCAAGCAGGCTCCGTGCTGTCAGAGAAGAGCCCAATGTGGGACTTGAACTCACCAACTGTGAGATCATGACCTGAGCTAAAACCAAGAGTCAGACGGTGAACCGACTGAGCCACCCAGGTGCCCCAGAAGGTTGTGGGTTATTAAAACAGACTGAAATCTCAGAGGCATTAGCGTTGATAATGTCCACTTGCAGCCAGTCCCCTAACACTCCCAAGCGTAAAGCCTTAACAACTGCATCTGCCATATGCATTCTTCTGACTCATCTTTGTTTTACTTACATGTACCTCAAGGTGTACTTTCTCTCCACTTTGTGAAGCACGGCAGAATTGCCAATGTGATTTCTGACTCCACTGTTCCCATTTCCTTTGCATCTCAATCAAATACCGTGTTTTGTTTTGTTTTTTTTTTTTAATGGCATTGACAAAGGAGGCTTTTGAAGCTCAGAAACACATATGGCCAATGATCTGTAACCCAAAAACTATTTTCCACATCTTTCTCCCGTCTCCTGCAAGGGGCATCCCTCCACCACCCCCCCTTGCTAGCCCTTCTAATATCAGGACCTGAAAATCCCTCCTACCATATGTCAGAGATATTTGATCTTTTTCTGTCTAAGCCTGCGGTAGGGCTTACGGTTCACACTGTGTGCTATGTCTGATTCCTCCTTAGGGGAGTCTGATTTCACATTCTAACCGCCCTAAATAGACTTCAGAAAGTGGGCCTCCTTCCTAGACTCAGAAAAGAACCACCACGAGGAATAAAAATACACGAGCAGTGTCCCCGTAAGTAACAGACATGGATCTCTAGGTGGCCAGCTCTGCTCTTAGACCAATGCTACAGCACTTCTACTGCGTGTGTGATAACCAGCCTCAAATACGAGCGAAATACAGTATCAGTCTTGCCAAGCGTGGACAGATGGGGCCCAGAAGCAGGTATTTCCAGCCAGCCCTCTGCTTCTTGTAGACAGACATTTCTGCAAAGCCTAAAAATGGGAAGCGTGTCTAGCAAAGCTAATAGCAAAATGTTTTTTAACAATGGAATGCAGCAGAAAAAACAAATTCCTTCTGTTTGATCGAGGATCCAGATTCCAAAGACACACAACATCCGTGCAACATGTCAAATGGACATTTTCTTTTTTCCCCTCCACTTGGCTGATGACTGATGTCTCTTCTTGTGGGGGTGGGGGGGGGGACTGGCAGGTGGTGTCCCTCCTACTGCCATGTGCAATGAATGACCCCGTGATGGCAGATGAGATCTTTGTGGAAACTGGTGAAATGTTCTTGCTAGGCCTTCACCCTCGCAGAGGTGAATTTAACCATATCTTGCCATCTTGAAATTGTACCTCACGGGACATCTAGTGAATAAAATCCCTTTCGTGCACATCAGGAAGCCCAACTACCTCACTGTGCAAATTTTAAAGGGTATATTTTCATCCCTAGGCAGAAGAAATAGACTGACCAAGGTAGTATTCAGGATAGATCAGGGATGTACAAGAGAAAGAGCCTCCATTCAAGCCAAAGGGCTCTCTGCCAGCACAGAGATGAGAACATGTCAGAGATAATAAAGAAAATAGCTGGGTCTTAAGGACAGATGGCTGAGTATAATTGTGGGGGGGGGGGAGGGGCGGGGGAGGTGGGTACTAGAGAGGCTAGTTGGACCTGCCTTCAACTAGGCTTTTGGAGGCAAGGTCACTTTGCACCCTACCTCCTTCTTCCTCCCCTTCCCTTCCCCCTCACCAGCCACCCCTTCAGCACTGACAGGTGCAAAATATATGACCAGGCATTTTCACGTAGATGAGGCTTCTGTTGTTCACAAAGAAGAGACAGCAAAGAAGGAAGGCACATGACTGACCCTTCCTCGGAGAACACTTGCATTATGTATTTTTGATCCGTGTCTTAGAAGTTTTACCTGTTATAATAAAATAACCTTTTTCACAGTAAACAAGAAGAAATGAGAAATTAGCTGACCGTGCCGCAAAGCAACCCTCTCTAGTTACCCTGAATGTGGCCCCTGGGGAGCCAGAAGTAACAAGAGCAACATCAATGCTCAGCATTTTCTGTTTTTTTTTTTTTTTTCAACGTTTATTTTTGGGACAGAGAGAGACAGAGCATGAACGGGGGAGGGGCAGAGAGAGAGGGAGACACAGAATCGGAAACAGGCTCCAGGCCCCGAGCCATCAGCCCAGAGCCCGACGCGGGGCTCGAACTCACGAACCGCGAGATCGTGACCTGGCTGAAGTCAGACGCTTAACCGACTGCGCCACCCAGGCGCCCCAGCATTTTCTGTTTTAATTGGTGTTGAACCTCCTCCCTTTGTCCAAGTTACATCTCTTGGAGAAGTGATGGATGTCAGAGCAATGTGTCCAATCCCCTTACCCATGGGGGCCAACTGGGGTAAAATGTTGGAAAGAAAGTAAAGTAAAATTCCTGGAAAGTAAGAAATGATTTAGAAGAGCAGAGAGAGCAAGAAGAAATGGAAAAGTAAGAGATACTGTGCCTGTTCCCTGCCACACACACAGATCAAAGGAACGAGACTTTATACGGACTCCCCCAGAGGGAGATACAGGCATATTTGAAGCTGAAATACACCTGCATTACTGTATTGTTTTTCTGTTTACTACACTCTCACCTTAAGACCTCCTTTGGTGGGTACAGGTGGTGATAACAAAGAAAATTTTGGTGGGTCAAGAGATGACTCTATCACATCAATCTCCAGTTCTTGAATTGCCATGTCAGTTACTGAATATTATAAAGCAATTGGCATTTGTAATGCGATACAGCATCCCCAACATCTCTAGGAAGACATTGGGCTGTCCTGTAAATGAGGTATTCTAATTCCTTTGACAGTTTTCTCTCTCATCGTATCATAACCGGATGAACCTGTTACATGCTGTATTCTTAAACTCTGGATTATATAATGAAATATATATATCTGCTCTCTATTTGCCAGAAAAAATATAGGAGGACTTGTGACTCCAAGGACAGAACCAGGTCATTCTAGACAAGTGGTCACTTGGTGCAGCCTCTTGAAAAACATTCCTCTAGCCTTCCTCCTTGGCGATCATTCCCTGGGACTGACTGTGGTTTCACACAGCATTCTGCGCTCACATTTTTGGCCTAGTATTTGCCATGGGCTTAACGTGGCAAGTCCAGACAATGCACAGATATATACAGCAAGGGTCAGATTAAAATGGCTTTGGAGACCAGGCAAGCAACATAAATATGTGAAGCAAGTCAGCTGGTGAGGGTCCTTCCAGCTCTTGGATAACATGCAAAGCCTCAGGGCTTGGAATTTCAATTCAGCAACCCAAGTGACCATGTACAGATGAATGGATAAAGAACGTGTGGTATGTACACACAAGGGGGATTACTCAGCCATAAAAAGAATGAGATCTTGGGGCACCTGGGTGGCTCAGTCGGTTAAGTGTCCAACTTTGGCTCAGGTCAGAATCTCATGGCTCATGGGTTCGAGCCCCATGTTGGGCTCTGTACTGACAGCTCAGAACCTGAAGCCTGCTTCAGATTCTGTCTGTCTGTCTGTCTCTCTCTCTCTCTCTCTCCCTCCCTCTCTTTCCCCAAAAAAACATTAAAAAAATGTTTTTAAAAGAATGAGATCTTACCATTTGTAAGAACAATGGATGGACCTAGGGGTATTATGCTCAGTGAAATAAGTCAGAGCAAGGTGAATACTATGTGATTTCACTTGTACATAAAATCTAAAATGCAAAGTAACAAATGAACAGAAACAGATGGAAAAATACATAGAACAAAATGGTGGTTATAAGACGGGGAATACAGGTACGAGGGATTAAGATGCATACAATTCCCGTTCTAAACACATAAATCATGGGGATTGAAAAGTACAGCATCATGAATATAGTCAGTGACATTAGAATAACATTGTACAGTGACAGATGGTAACTATACTTATCCTGGTGAGCATTCCCAATGTACAGAATTGTTGAATCACTGGGTTGTACCCCTGACCTAATTGAACATCATATGCCAAGTAAACTTCCATTAAAACGTCAAAAGTAACAAAATACTGAAAGAAG
The DNA here is from genome assembly GCF_028749965.1 of Puma concolor. NCBI lineage: Eukaryota > Metazoa > Chordata > Mammalia > Carnivora > Felidae > Puma > Puma concolor. Next base: position 145,192,273 of record NC_141667.1, read on the forward strand.
TATTTTGCTCTCACATGAAAGCACTGAAAATGAGCCAAATCTTAAAAAAAAAAAAAAAAAAAGTGACACAGCAGCGACATCACTTTTGCCCAAACTGTGTCTAAGAAGCCACAAGCTATCAATCTCAGCAAAATAACAGGGATCTCCTTCACGTCCCCGCCCACAACTGCACATTACATCATTTCAGTACATTATCTGTTCACTCTGTATATGTCCACATGATGTGTCTGTCTATGCTACCTCTGTGTTTGCTCAGATGGCATTAGGCCGCTCAAAAGATATCAGGCATTAAGAAATAAATAGCAGGACAGCATTTAAGAGAGCATTCGCATGGAGAAAACGAACTGATTAAGACTTAAGTAGGTTGGCAAATATCACAATGACTCTGGGCATTAAATATGGACATATGTAGGAACTAGAGCTTGAATCAGACATATGTGCCCCCAAAAGGCAGCAGCAAGCTGTTGGGGACGGCGGCTCAGATGCTGGCGTGCCTTTCGGTGGGGCAGAGAATTTTGGACAGGGTCAGGTCAGTGAAAGCGAATGGACTCTTTCTAAAAGGGAAATTCATCATGGCGCAAAGTCCCTAAGATGAGAGAGAATCACTGATTTTTCTGTTCTAGGACGACAGCGCGTCGAAGTAAGAGAAGGAGAGAGCAAAGCAAATTCTGATGTTAAATCAAGACGACGGAATTGAATTTATGAGAAAGAAAGTCTGAAACTTTAGAAGTGGATGCTTTCCGAAAAGAAGTAAATCCTAAGGAAAAGCCAAACTATTCAACAGCTCAAGAGCGGGTGGCTTCAGACAATCTTAGATACTCTTTAAATCATATGCCTTATGAATATTCAGATATATATACTCCAAACCCATATAAAAAAGTTATTTTTTTTTTCATTTCCACAGGAAGCTCTTTCTCTCTCTCTCTCTCTCTCTCTCCCCCTCCCTTTCCAAGAAACATATGCTGATATCCACTAATAAAAAGAGTTCACTGTTCCCAAAGCATGTCAGCCATGGAGCTGGGCTTAATAGAGATCTTCCTACTGGTTCCCCATCAGAGGAAAAGGAGGCATATGGAAAGATCTGAATCTACTCCCTGCACTGAAAAAATCCATAGAGTTCTAGTAAATGGCAGGCTCATTGCAATCCTTATACCGGAGAGCTTTAGTCCTCCTTTAGATACGTGGGGGGAGAAAATCATCTTCTTCACCTTTGCCCTAACTATCCCAAGATTAACATGTCGGAACCTCCCCGGAAGCAAAGGGCTGATCCGGTTTTGTCTCCAACCCCTGCTTGGGAGGGCTGTTTCCAGTACCTCCTAAAGCTCGGGTTAATCTGTAATTGAGTCTAGAGCCATTTTGTAACTTCACAGGTTGGGCCGCCTTTAAAGTGATCCATGAATCCATGTTTGAACCATGAACCTTAAATGTTGTACGTCTGCATTCTAATCTAAAGCAGCTTTAAATACCGCAGCTGGCGGCAGCCTGTACTTTACAACGCCTGCCAACGAAGCCAGTCACTGGTGTGTTCACAGCCATGGAATTATTGCTGCTTCTAACAACTGAATTCACGGCGCTTCTTAACTTCAAGCTGATTGGTTTACTTGGCTGCCCTCGTGTTTATTTCTTTCCTAGCTCTTGTTGTATTTATTTGACAGCCTCTTCTTTGGCATTTGCTCCAAGGAGCCAACAAGTCAGCATGCAGAATTTCATGGGCTCATTCTGACTTTCTGTAGAGCATCAATATAAAAGGCAAACTGCATCTGGGTAGTATTTAGAACTGTGATATGTCACTTTAGGACAGGGAATTAAGTTAGGGTAATCACTCAGCTCTAACACACTTGGCTGTGTTTAGGTAGCGAAGCACAAAACACAAGGCATTTTGGTCCTCGAGACTCTCTCTTCCCTCCTTATCTTTTCCTCTCGTTGCTTTCCATGGTTAACTAGACTCCGTGTTGCCCTAATAGGCAAATCATCTCACAGATCTGTTCTCCCTTCCATCTCCGTTTCCTCTTGTTACACAGAGCTCCCTCCCTGCGTTGTTTCTTCTCCAATATATCCCACACGATTCCGTCCAACTCATTTTCCCAACCTCTGTTTTGAAATCCTCTGCTTGAGAACTTCCAGGGGCTCCTGACTTGCCCGCAAAGCAGCTCCTTCCACAGTCTTCCCCATCCCACCAAGCAGGTCCCATCCGTGTTAAGACACGCTCCAGCTGCACCCAGACCCTGACTCTTGGCTCACTTTGTCTTCAATTCCTTTTTTTGCTAATTCAGTGCAGCCTCACTTCATGGATGAGCTCACCTCATCTTCTTCTCCCAAGGGTCTCCAAGATCTTCAGAGATAAGTATATGAGCCAAGAGTCTTTCTCGTATTCATGTTCAATAACATTATCTAAGCACGTTGCACACTGTACCTCGTGTAGGCATCACAAAATACCTATTGAGGAAAGCGCTATCCACCACCCTACTAGATGGATGAGGAAACTGCCTCATTTGCATGATTAACTCACTTGTCCATTGTTATATGGCTATTAGGTGGGGAGCCAGTGTTTAAGCCTCATGTCTTCATTTTACCACCTTCCTCCTCAAGCCTTCTTAGAGATGCCCCTAGTTCACTAACTTGGCCAGTTTCCACTTGTTTATAGTTTGCATAGAATTTCCATTACCTTGTACTCAGCCCTTTAAAGGCTGATACCCTTTCTGACTGCCTTACCTGTAAAAAGTAGGTGGGATAGGGGCACCTGGGTGGCTCAGTCGGTTAAGCGTCCGACTTCAGTTCAGGTTATGATCTCGCAGTTCATGAGTTCGAGCCCTGCATCGGGCTCTGGGCTGACATCTCGGAGCCTGGAACCTGCTTCCGATTCCGTGTCTCCCTCTCTCTTTACCTCTCCCCATGCTTGCGTGCTGTCTCTCAAAAATAAACATTAGAATTTTTTTTAATTAAAAAAAAAAAAGGAGTAGGTGGATGGATAGGTATTTGTACCATACTCTCCACCCAAGACATCTAGTTTTCTTTAGTGCATAGGACAATTACCTCACAACTCCTTTGCATTTTGGCAGGACTAATTGAGGCCAGTAACATGAGAGAGGAAGTGATTATTCTTCCGCATGGATATTTTAAGAAGTAGAATGCAGTTCACCACTGCCTCTCTTTCCCTTTGCTGTCATCTTTGGAGAAGATGCACACAAAGGCCATTCCAGGAGCCTGGGTCCTAGAGCAAAGACCATACAGAGGAGAGTACCCAGTGGACCCATGCGAGACCAAAGAGAAAACACCAAACTTTGATTTTTAGCTTGGGGTTTGAGGAAGCTGTTTGTCACTGTAGCACAACCAGCCAATCTAAGAGTGACGGACAATAGGCATCTGTGGAGAATCAGGACAGTGACTATGGTATAAGCACAAATCACAGAGACCTCACCAATTAGCTATGAAACAGCCAGAAAATGTCTGTATGAAAGATGAGAAAGCACAGAAGCTTTTTTACCCAGGAAAGTTTGATCCTTAAGAACTTTCAGGTCAAATGTGGTCTCAGACTGGTGCTGTATCATAAAAGAAGATCCTAAAAGGCCAGTTTTCTTTCTTTCTCTCTTTTTTTCTCTCTCTAAGCAGGCTTGACACCCAGTGCCTATCCCAAAACAGGGCTTGAACTCATGATCCTGAAATCAAGACCTGAGCCGAGATCAAGAGTTGGATGCTCAAGGGACTGAGCCACCCAGGTGCCCACTCCAACAAGGCCAGTTTTGATTTCAAACTCTTTTGAAAAGTTGTGTCTGTATCACCGTTCTCCCAAGTGGAGCACCTCTTACTTTTCTATTTTTCCTTTAGCCTAACAACCGTTCTCCACTCTTATATCAGTTCTTTCCTTTGAGATGTTTTACTCTTCGCGTTTTAAGAGTCTCTAAGAAAGTACAATGAACTTTCCCATCACTAAGACTATACCCAGAGCAGTCTTCTCTATCACATTTCAATCCTCAGTCTCTCCAGCTGTTAAAAATAATGATGATGATGATGATGATGATGATGATGATGATGATGATAGAAAAAAGTGCAGGGTCCTCAGCCCCAGTTTAACCGAGGAGAGTGGGATTCTAAAAATAACTGCATTTTCTCACTTAAGGATGGAGATGATGGGCTCTCATTTCAACGTAGGTCCAAAAGGTATTGTTTCACTTCCTGACTTTAGCTTGTAGTTTGTGGTTAATCATGTACCCATTGGTTTTTCATATCGTCAAAAGGTCTCCAGATCACTGCTGCACATCACTGAATATTGTATAGTGCTCTCTCTATGGGTCCAAATAGTATAGACAAGTACTTGAATCTATCTTTTTATTTTGTGGCATTCCTAGAAAAGCAAAGATAAAAACTCAGATATGAAATACAGTCTATAATTTACAGACTAGAGAGTAGGTAGAATCCACAATAAAACAGCACTGCTGAGGGGCGCCTGGGTGGCTCAGCCGGTTGAGTGTCCGACTTTGGTTCAGGCCATGGTCTCGCGGTGTGTGGGTTCAAATCCCGCGTAGGGCTCTGTGTTGACAGCTCAGAGCCTGAAGCCTGCTTCAGATTCTGTGTCTCCCTCTCTCTCTGCCCCTCCCCTGCTCACACACTATCTCTCTCTCTCTCTCTCTCAAAAATAAAAACAAAATATTAAGAAAAAAAAACAGCATTGCTGAAGAGTCTTTTTTTTTTTTTTAATTTTTTTTTCAACGTTTATTTATTTTTGGGATAGAGAGAGACAGAGCATGAACGGGGGAGGGGCAGAGAGAGAGGGAGACACAGAATCGGAAACAGGCTCCAGGCTCTGAGCCATCAGCCCAGAGCCTGACGCGGGGCTCGAACTCACGGACCGTGAGATCGTGACCTGGCTGAAGTCGGACGCTTAACCGACTGCGCCACCCAGGCGCCCCAGAGTCTTAATTTTAAGAGTCCTACTTAAAGGCCACCTGGGTGGCTCAGTCAGTTAAGCATCCAACTCTTGGTTTCGGCTCAGGCTGTGATCTCATGGCTTCGTGGGTTTGAGCCCTGCATCAGGCTCAGGGCTGACAGGGCAGAGCCTGCTTGGGATTCTCTCTCTCCTCTCTCTTGCTGCCCCTTCCTCACTTGTGCTGTGTCTCTCTGAAAAAAATACACTTAAAAAAATTTTTTTAAAGAAGTCGTGCTCAAGGGAGGCCCTCTTGCATTCATGTTGAGACAGGCATTCGCTAAATACTGGCTCATCAAAAAGTTCATGGAACTCCTCTAGTAATGACTTACAAGGCCCCTTCTACAAGAGACATGTAGGCAAACTGGACACTTCAGAACACGAGACAAATTCATTCCACAATTAAATGCCTGCAGATGATAGTGCCTGGGTGAGTGGTAAGAAAAAGAAGGAAGAAGCCCTTAAGTGGTTCCTGGGAGAAAACAATAAATACCCCTGAAAAGTACATTCCAGAGGTAAGAACATGAATGCCTTTGTCTTTCTCTTGCTGAGAACCCGCAGCTGATTTGAAACCTTCTGAGCTAAGGGTCACTACCTACTAGAAGAAGTGACCCTTGTTACTAACCAATTTAATTTGGACTATCTCAGCTGGCCTTATTCAATTCTCCCCAAGCTCCCAGAGGCAAAAAAAAGATACTGCTGTACTTAGCTTTTCAATCAGGTTTACTTTTAGGGCTCGCTGGTACAGCCTGGTTGTACATTCAGCATCATCTAGTTTAAACATATTGAGCAATCAATTTCAACTTGTTATTGTCATTGGAGTCTGAAAATTTAATAAGCAATTACCTGAACACATTCCTTTATGTTTTTAATTTCTACGGAGATGTTGTTCCATTTTCGGGCCTAAAGCAATCATGCCCTCCAGAATGTTTAATTGAATGAGTCCATAACGCAAGCCTTTCTCTTGACTGGATTTTCCTAGTGTGATTGATGAATATGAATGAAGCAGTGTCTTCATAAGGACGGAGCCAAGAGTAAGTGCAAATTTCAACGATCTGACATGGATGGATGACACAACTCATCTTTTTGACGCAGAAGGAAAGCCACAGACCCTCCTTGACACAGAAATGCCTTCCCCATAAGGCGAATAAGCGAAATCCTTCTCATTTTCTGAAACATTGCTGAAGAAATGCACACACACACACGCACACACACAATTACATATGTGTGCATATATTTGATATAGAAATAATTACATGTGCATCTATAAGCCTATACAACATATAACATAATATATATGCTTACAAATATATATATATTTTTAATTGATCCTACCACACATCAAGTGGTGGCCTTTCATTTACACTAGTCTTCATTTAAGATCTTTTGTAGAAGATTATCCTGCAAGTGTATGCAGAAAGTTCCTTTTATCTATTATTTCTATTTCCTCTTGTTTATCTCTTGAACAGGGGTCAGCATACTTTTCTGTAAAGGACCAGATGGTAAATATTTTAGGGTTTGCAGCCATACGGTCCCTGTCTCAACTATCCAACTCTGCGTGTTTTAGTGAAAAAACAGCCACAGACAATACATAAACCAGCGGGTGTGGCTTTGTTCCAGTCCAACTGTATTTCTAAAAACAGATGGCAGGCCAGATAGAGCTCACAGGCCATAGTTTGCAAACCTCTGGCCTAGAAGAGTCAAGAGAACAGATATTTTTCTAGGTGTGCTTTTGTTGTTTCATTGGTTGGTTGGGGTGTTTGGTTGGTTTGTCTTTTCCAAAAACATGAATTCCTTTCCAGGCATCCCCAGAATATTTTCTTCCATCTGCCCCCATAAATGCTTATATTTCAAAGGGGTTTCTCCCTTGGCCTACTTGGGGGAGAGGGGGTCAATTTTTTTAAGGCTTCTCCATGATGTCGTTTATCAATTAAGAAATAGGATCTCTCTCAAAAAAAAAAAAAAAAAAAAAAGCAACATCTCTCAAAATTCACCTTTAGTCTAGATCTTTCCCCTACATGCCAGAGCACCATACCAAAGTGTATATAAAATCTTCTACCTGACACCCATCAATAGACATCTTAAATGTACATCAACCTAAATATGTTCCCATCAGAACTTGTTTTCTTTCCTACCCGTTTGCCATACCTCCTATTTAGCTAGGAGTAAAGCCTCTCTGAGATACCCTGCTTCTGTCCTTTCCTTCCAATCTCCTATCAACTTGTGGGTCCCATCTCATCAATGGATCTCCGTTTTTGGCGTTCCCCTCTACCTCCACTATCTGTACCCATTGTTTTTTTTTTTTGTTGTTGTTTTTTTTAATTTTTTTTTTTCAACGTTTATTTATTTTTGGGACAGAGAGAGACAGAGCATGAACAGGGGAGGGGCAGAGAGAGAGGGAGACACAGAATCGGAAACAGGCTCCAGGCTCTGAGCCATCAGCCCAGAGCCCGACGCGGGGCTCGAACTCACAGACCGTGAGATCGTGACCTGGCTGAAGTCGGACGCTTAACCGACTGCGCCACCCAGGCGCCCCTGTACCCATTGTTTTTAAGTCTCATGGCCTCCTTCCTGAAATTTTCTGGAAAAGAGGAACAATGATTGCTCCACTCTCCAGTCCTTTTCCTTCTTCACAAGTACATCGTACCGCTCTCAGGTACGGTTCTAAAATATTACCTTTCTACCGAACGCCTGAAATTATGTCTTTTCCTCGACGAAGATCATCATAGAATAAAAAGCCTTCCCGGCATCGACCTACCCACCCTGTGTTACTTCTATTTACCTCGACTCACTCCAACACTACCTTTGCTGGAATTCTGTTTCGGGGTCATACAGGGTAGCACCTCTCCTTCCAAGACTGCCCAACATTTAGATATTTTTATATATTAGATTGTACCTTTTCTTTTTTTAATCCCCCTTTTTAAATGTTTATTTATTTATTTTTGAGAGAGAATGTATAACTTGGGGGAGGACAACGGGGGGGGGGGGGGGGCGGGGAGAGAATCCCAAGCAGGATCCTCATTGTCAGCTCAGAGCCCAACCCGGGGCTCGATCCCATGACCCTGAGATCATGACTAGAGTCAAAAATCAAGAATTGGACACTTAACCAACTGAGCCACCGAGGAGCCCCTAGATTGGACCTTTTCTACACTCTACCTACTCTGTCCTATCCGAAGCCTACTAACATAAAAAGCCAAAACTCTTTCAAGATTACAGTCTAACTGGGACAACCAAACCAGATAAACGATTATAAAGAGATGATTTGAGAAGCAACAAAGTATAGTGATGTAAACACGGACTATGGAACGACATCTGAATTTGAATCCCGGCATGTCACTTAGCTGAGATAACTTCCACAGGCTGCCTCGCTTCCCTGTGTCGTCGTAGTAACGCCATCAGTAAAGAGTGATGTACAACAACCTACCTTAGAAAATTACTGCAAAGACTGAATAAGTGAATAGTTTCCTGGAAGGGGCCTAGGACTGTAGGACCTCCACACGGTGGTGTTCTGTCGGCCTCAAGGTTGACGACAGTGTTCAACTATACAAAAAGCTTTTTACAGCCTGGGATCCCCAGGGTGGTGGCATCAACCCCTGTGTTGGGCTCCACACTGACCAAGGAGCCAGCTTAAGACTCTCTTTCTGCCTCTCTCCCCTGCGTGCACATGTTCTCTCTAAAAAAAAAAAAAAAAAATGAATCAGACCAAAAAAATAGTGTACGATTCACTTATGACAACGCCTGGCACGTATATGTATACATATGTACACCCGATATACATACATAGATATACATACACCCACAAATATGTATGCATGTGTGTATATATGTACATCTCTAGCCACATACACACACCTATGCCCATAAATATATCTTATTGTGTGTATATATATTTATGCATGTATGCACATATCTATTTACAATTTTTTCAATTTTTTAAAAGTTTATTTATTTATTTTGAGAGAGAGAGAGGGAGAGAGAGTGTGCAAGCAGGGAAGGGACAGGGAGAGAGAAAATCCCAAGCAGGCTCCCTTCTGTCAGTGCAGAGCCCAATGCGGGGCTTGAACTCATGAACCGTGAGATCATGACCTGAGCCTAAAACAAGAGTCTGACACTTAACTGACTGAACCACCCAAGTGCCCCGGTATCCATATATAATTATTAACCAACTAAACCTATGGTAAAAAAACTGAGGAGGAATGAGATTGTTATGTATGCAGAAGTGAAGACAAGTCAAAGAATAAAAGGGGACATTCTCATGGAACTTGAGAAAGAAAGAGACAATGACGAAGCAAAACCAGGCTTTAAACTCAAGTCGCTCTGTCTCCTACTACTATAAACTCTAAACATTTACTGTGTGCACTACTGAGTGTGAGGCAATCCTTCATAATAAGGCTTTGACTTTTCTTATATAACTGTTTTATAATTTAATAGTTTATACATGTGTAATTTTTTACCCAAGTGGCCTCAGAACATCTGGATGATACACACTGTAGGTATATGTATGTATGGGGGGAGGGGGTCCCACTGTTTCAAAGACTGTGTCAAGCATATAGTAAAGTCAGTAAATATTAATAAAAGGATTGCATGACACCAAAGGTGTAGTCTCAAATGTGATCTTAACTCTTAAACGTAAACGTAACCTTAAAATAATGAAACACATCTATCAGATCAAATTAATGTTGGATCTATTCTTCATTATTACAAGATCTACACCGAGCTCTCTTATTTTCTTGTTTATAGAAACCATTAGTCACTATATGAATTCTGGAATCAAAACTGGGTGAGCACTTACTGGGTGCCAATACTGAGGTTGAGAGAAGCGAACAAGGTGACAGGCTTTGGAATTCAGGAAGACAATGACTCAGGCGACCCTAGCCTTAGCCCAAAGCCCATCTCCTTTATTAAATCCGCTCTCTGTAGGCAAGAGTGGGGAGCTGGAAGCGTAAAGAAACACCTAACACACAACAGGTACTTGGTTGATAAAGGTGTTTAATATCATGTACACCATGTAGGGAAAGGGCAGTCAGGAGTCAGAGGACGATAGAATTACTGGATACAGAGAGCAAACTGGAATTGGGTAGGAAATTGAACTCAAGTAATATTCCCTTAAAGACTATGATTCAGAGAAAGGATATTGACACTGAAAAGACAGAAAAAAAAATCTGAAGTTCACACCTAGGCAAGACGTCTCTAGCAAAAGTTTTCACCCAGGGCTTTCCGTGTATTTCTACGGCACTTGTCAAGTCGTGCTTAAACACTATCATTATACATTCAGATGTGAGCTAAGCACACCCTCTCCCCCATATCACTTCCTTGTAAGACCGAGACTTTTTCTCACATTACTATTTTGATAAAGTAGGAGTTTTTATTTTCTTTCCCCGGATGCACTTTAATTTTCATGAAAATAGAAATCATGGGCCTTCACAGAAAACATAAATAGGTCGTGTCTTAAAAAAAAAAAAAAAAAAAAAAAAGGAAATGGAGATTTATTTGGTTTAATTATGAACCTAGTAAGTGTATACAGTACGTGGACAGACTATTTACAGCTATGCTTTTAACTCATTCTATACATGGCTAACCGTCCAACTCATTGGAAGGTGGCTGGGATTGTAGGACTTCCAAACAGTGGTGTTCTGTCAGCCTCAAGGTTGACAACAATGCTCAACTATACAAAGAACTTTTTAAACCCTGGGATCCCCAGACTGGTGGAATCAAGCCCTGTGTTAGGCTCTACACTGAGCATGAGGTCAGCTTAAGAGCCTTTTTCTCTCTGCCCTTCTTCCCTGTTTGCGCACACTCTCTCTCACGCGTGCGTGCTCTCTCTCTCTCTCTCTCTCTCTCTCTCTCTCCAAAAAATAAACAAACAAAACTAAAAACGGGGCACCTGGGTGGCTCAGTGAGTTAAAAGACTGACTCTTGATTTAAGCTCAGGTCATGATCACATGGCTCATGATTTCTAGCCCCGAGAGGGGCTTTGCACTGACAGCTCAGAGCCTGCTTGAGGTTCTGTCTCCACCCCTCTCTCAAAATAAATAAACAAACATTCATAAAGTTAAAAGAAAAAAAGACTGGGGTCCCCAGGGTGGTGGGACCAAACCTCACATTTTCTCTCCCTATGCCTATTTCCCCTTGCACACATGCTCTGTCTCTAAAAAAAATAAATAAAATAAAATAAAATAAAATAAAATAAAATAAAATAATAAAATTAAAATAAAATAAAATAAAATAACAAAATAAAATAATAAAATAAAGAAGCAAACAAACAATTAAATAAATAAAACTAAAAAGGGGGCACCTGGGTGGCTCAGTCGGTCAAGCATCCAACTCTTGATTTTGGTTCAGGTCAAGATCTCGTGGTTCGTGGGACTGAACCCTGCATCAGGCTCTGCCTGCTTGGGATTCTCTGTCCCTCCCTATCTCTGTGTCCCTCTTTCCTTCTCAATTTCTCTGTCTCAAAATACATACATACATACATAAACTTTTTTTTAAATGGGGGGAAAATTTTTTAACATCTACCCTTCCACCCACTTTTTAATCTAAAAGTTCACGTTGCTATAAAAAGCAAATACTCATGGAGAGATTTCAAAAATGCAAGAGCTCTGCTCATCTTTCTCAGCTCTCTGTTCCTTCCATTCTTTTATTGCCTTAGATATTTGTACTGCAGAAGGGTGATCAATTAGATGAATAGGTCCCATTACTTTGTGGTTAATAAAAGATTTTATATTCTGAGATACACACAAAAATAAGTCAGAGTCAGCAGTGGATTTATGGGATGGGGAACAGAAGGAAAACTGTTTATCTAACAGATCACAGTCTTGAAAAAGCTTTCATTGTTTTGGCAGGCTTGATTCCATTGCCTTCTCCTGAACCACAGAGAACCTGTCCCAGTTACAGATGTGAAGGCCAAAAGGTAGTTACCACCTAGGCCCACCTCCTCCTTGCAATGCTATTTTCAACTAGGTGGCATCCTGGAAATGCCTCTTTCAGTGACAAGAAAGATGCTATCCAGAGATTAGAACGTCCACTTAAGGCCAGCTTGGTGTTACTTGTGCTCTGAGCAATGCTGGGTTAGCAAATCTAAGCCCACCCACTGTTTGCTCTACATAGAGCCCATCTCCACGCCTGATTACCTCTATAATAAATCCTTTTCCTTCACCATAAAGCTCCAAAAAACCTGCAAGTCAATCTTTTTACTGCTCCTTATGTGGTGTTTATTTTTCTCTACTTGCCAATTGAAATGGCTCTAATATGCCCCAAAGGGCACTGTTCCCGTCAAGCTCTGAGGTACATCAGTTCTGATACAGGCAGGTGAGCTCAAAGAGCCCTGGAGACTCAGAGAGACCTGAAATGTGTAAAGGAGAGCAGAGTGCCCTCGGGAGGCAATTCTATTCAGACGGAACTAAAGAACCTTGAACTAATAGCAGAGGAATGAAGGAAGACATCTGAAGGCAAAGATGGCAGCCCGGCCGTGCTGCTGTACAATCAAGGGAAGATCCCTCAGCACCCAACAAACTGCCCCCCTTTGGAGCCAAGGAATGTGGTGGCAACACTCCCTGACTTCCTCTTCCAATAATGGGGACCTGAATTAATGTGAGATTTTATTGCAACAGCACTGGGAGAAAAGCTAATGAGCCAATTCCCATCCTGACCCTCTGTTTACTGTCACTGCTTCTCAGAGAGTCCCAAGTGTCCACTTGGGCACTACCAAGCACCCGTATGTCAGTTTCCTCCCCAGTCATGCCCGGTGACTGGGCTAATTTTGTAACCTATATTGGTATCCGTTTACAAAAACGCAAATTCCTCTCAGCCACCATTCGAAACTTCTTTTCTGAAAAGAAACCAGGAGAAAGCCCAAGGGTTCCCTCACTTGTGAGGGGAAACGCAAGTCCAGGGTGAGGCTGCGCATCTTCATGCAAAAAGGACTTCCAGCAGTTAGAAGGCGAATGCCTCAAATGGGAAATCTCAAAACAAAGCAAGGAAAGGGAAAGAGAAAAGGACAATAGAAAAATACCGGCAGACAGACGTAAACACCTTCAAAGAAGACTCTTAAGTCTGGTACTTCAGTTTTGTTTTGTTTTTTAAATTTTTTTTAATGTTGATTTATTTGGGAGAGAGAGACAGACAAAGCATGAGTAGGGGAGGGGCGGAGGGAGAGGGAGGCACAGAATTGGAAACAAGCTCCAGGCTCTGAGCCTTCAGCACAGAGCCCGATGTGGGGCTGAAACTTATGAGCTGTAAGATCATGACCTGAGCCAAAGTCAGATGCTTAACCAATTGACCAACCCAGGCGCCCCTCAAGACTGGTGCTTTTTTATTTTATTATTATTTTTTTAATTTTATTTTTTATTTTTAAAATTTTACATCCAAATTAGCGTATAGTGCAACAATGATTTCAGGAGTAGTTTCCTTGGTGCCCCTTACCCATTTAGCTCATCCCCCCTTCCACACCCCCTCCAATAACCCTCAGATTGTTCCCCATATTTATGAGTCTCTTCTGTTTTGTCCTCCTCCCTGTTTTTATATTATTTTTGTTTCCCTTCCCTTATGTTCATCTGGTTTGTCTCTTAAAGTCCTCATCTGAGTGAAGCCATATGATTTTTGTCTTTCTCTAATTTCACTTAGCATCATACCCTCCGGTTCCATCCACGTGGATGCAAATGGCAAGATTTCATTCTTTTTTGATTGCCGAGTAACACTCCATTGTATATACATACCACATCTTCTTTATCCATTCATCCATCGATGGACATTTGGGCTCTTTCCATACTTTGGCTATTGTCCATAGTGCTGCTCTAAACATGGGGGTGTACGTGTCCCTTTGCAACAGCACACGTGTATCCCATGGAAAAATGCCCAGTGGTACAGTTGCTGGTAATTTCAAGTCATTCATTAGCTTTAAACTTCCTGGCTCTGTCAAGGAAGAGAAAAGGAGCTGGCCTTTTATGTGTACCAAATGTCCTATGCATTCGTATCTGTGTCATTATATGAGTAAAGTGAGGAGAGAAACCCAACTGTCCCTGTAGTTACAACACTGGAGACTTGTCCATACAGGTCTTCCCACCTCAACCCACACTTAGCAGATTTGAGTCTGTGACCTGATAATTATCTTTATGGCAAAAGTGTGCCGCCAAAACGAATGCCATGCTTTCTCCTTCTACTTGATGCCTTCAGATCCCAGCATGCCTATGGTCCACTCATGTGGACGCTCTTTCCAAGCTGTTCAAGCAAACAGAAGTTAAAGGGACAGAATTCCACTCCTCTGTCCTTCCTCTCAGTAATCCAAAAGACAGGTACTTTATCCCTGCACGAATCCTTCTCTCAAAGTATTTCCTAAATGTGAACTCTTTTAAATGAATAACCATGAAGCAGTCTTTCATTCTGAAATATAACCAAAATAAATAACCTCAGTTAATGTTCACATATTAACATTCCAGACTATCAGTCTCAACAATCTCTCATAGTTGAACGCTAAGCGTTCCCATTAAAATCTATCTAGCCTCCGGATTTTGTTTTGCAAGATCCTGAGCTGAGCCATGAAAAACTTTCTAGGAACATCAATATTCTCTTCTTCCGGTGTAGCTTCCAGCACTATGGGGAACTCACTGTAAATACTGAAGGAGGAAGCTCGCAGTGTGTGCTGCCTTTTCTCTGAGGCCTGGGATCTGTATCTGCAAAAATGATTAAGATGACAGTGGGGAGTCAAGTCAAAAGTTAATGACAAAAGGTAAGCAGGTCTTCATGAGCAGTATTCTGGTCACCCTGGCCCCTGGATCTTTGGAATATAGTGCAAGCCTGCGACAATGAGCAAAAGACTTGAAGGAGCTCAAAAGGAATAAGCTAAGCTAGACTTACTATATTTCATTTTTTTGTTCATAGATGTCAACAAGGACATTCTTAAGTAGTGGAAGGACTTAGAAGAATACACTGATTCTCTGCTGCTCTGGCCCAGAACTGGAAACAAGATGACAGACAGAGGGAAGGGGGCTGATTCTGGCTGACCATGGAAAGAGATGTTTTTTGACAACTGCAGCCAACCATCCAAGAGCAAAAATAGCAACTTGGGAGAACTCATCATTAGAAAGATTGAACCAGAGGCAGATGTCTGTCATTCACAATACCATTGGAGGGATTCCAACCACCTGTAAAGCGGGACCACCATAACGTCATTTATGCACTAACCAGAGCAGAAGGAACCTCAGTGCCTCCTCAATTCATTTCCACCAGCCAGCACCCACTACTACAACTCCTGTAGTAAGAGAATGATCGATACTTCCTCTGGTTTCCTTAGAACCCATGTATGCATCAAGAAAGCACCATCAATGGAATCAATTTAATACAACATCAATAGTTTTACTTGTTAGAATGGGGAAAGATCAGCCAGCTCGGGATATATCCTTGAATGTGGTGCTTTCCACTGAATAATACAAAAATATTTTTTCCAAAGATAAACTTGAATGAACAGAGCTGCTCTCCAGTTTGGAAACCAGTGGTAATGATGGGATACACTAGGAGCACCAGATGTCTCAGTGTGGTCTGGTTAATTGAAAGCTATAGACCCCACATCTACAATCAGCTTCACACATGGTCTGTTAATTTGATTGTCATATTGGTTTGCTCATTCATGTTCCTGGAGCTTTGCATATTCCCTTTGTCTTCACGCCCTGCAATTAAACATCTTTTTTTTCTGTCTCCAAAGGCATGCAAATCTGTAGGATCTATAGTAAACTGGGTCTCTTAACAAAGACTGACCTGAAAACTTCCAGAAGTTTCCATGTTTAAGTTTCTTTAATTTGTCAAAGATGGAGCAGACGTGATGAATAATGGATAATATCACTTTGTTGAGAAGATAATCTTCCTACTCACAAATGATCTTATTTCTAGCTATTTCAATGGAGTTATGTATTACAAAGGGTCTAGAAGAAATGAACATGACACTAATATACATAAATGCATGTGCGTGCACACACACACACACACACACACACACACACACAGCTCTCAGCACCTGGAGTGTCAGTCATGAGGACTGACAAATAAGTCATTAATGCGATGCCCCAGAAGACTTAGTCTCTCATCTAAATTAATGAAACTCTCAAACATTCAATTCCAACATGGCTGTGCATCTGGTTTCCCAGCCCTAAGTGAATTAGAACGAACCAACTAACACGGTATGGGAGGATTTCAGAAGGTTATTAGAGGCAAACAGCAAAAGAAAAAGAACAGAGAGAAGTCAATTGGCATTGCCTGAATAAGCAGAAGAGAGAAAATCTGAACAGAATGAGCAGAATCATAAAAATGTTATAACACAGAAGATTCATGAATGTTCAATAATTTTACAATAATTTGTTTGTCAGGGATGACATTATTGAACTAGCAAACCAACATTTGGTTCATCACGGTGGCCCCCTTTGCAACAGTACCTTTTGAGTCAGTGCTATCCATTGCGTCAAGGGGCAGCCATACTCAGCCAAGTTCAGGATGGTCAATGCTTGGCTTCAAGTCAGAATTTGTAGACCAATACACGGCATTAGGTTGAAACTGACATTTTTTTTTTTTTTATTTCACAGGAGCTAGGCTTTATTGAAAGAAAATAATTTTCTTAATAATATAGAGATAGGTTTTTTGAACACATGGTATCATGCCGTAGGGGAATTAAGATCACAGGATTTCTTTTCTACGTCACAGAGCAAAGCACAAGAAAGATTTGCTACAAGGATGGTTCCTGCAAGAAAGTGAAAAGCCCTTCAGGTGCCAGGATAACTGAAAAAGAGTTCGGAGAAGGAGAAAGGGTGGGTGTTAGTGACGTTGTCTGAAACCTTAGGGTTGAACATCAAGGGTAGTGAAATCCTAGAGACATCCAGATAGGTTTGAGGGAATGTAAAAACACTGGGTGCTGGAAACTTGCTTTCCTGGGGATAGTGTTCAAGCCGCTCAAAGGGACCCACAGTGGCTTTTCTTGGTGTCCCATTCAGACTTTCTCTGGTTTCTTTCGCTGCTTTCCTGTCTCCTACACTGTGTGTGCTTTGCTGCACTCAGTTTCCTTCAGAGGGTTGTCCCAGGGGAGATAGACGAGGGCCTGGACGCTTATAAACCCTTAAGGATGGTTAGGGGCAGATGATGGTAGCCAGTGGAAGAGCACACAAGTCCAGTTCTCCTGCCCAAAGATGAAATAAATTCCAGGGTCAAATGTGTATTGCCTCATAGGAACAGGTTGAGCCTTGAAGTTCACGGAGATTTCCTACCTCTCTTACTCGCTTCTTTTCACATATTCAAATTTTCCCAATTCCTCATTGTTCTCTCCAAGAAACTTCTTTTTTTTTTTTTTAAATAAATCACTTGTATGCCAATCCTTGATTCGGGATTTGCTTCTCAGAAACCTAACCTAAAACATTTGGTACATGAAGTGATTTTAGAAATTAGACTCTATGTATGGGATTCTAGAGTCAGGTCACATACAGGACAGGTATCAATGAGGATCTTATCACAGTAGTTTATGCAATGTCAATGAAACATGGCAGGGTGCAATTATGTTCTTCCTTTCTTCCTTCCCTCCCTCCCTCTTCCTTCCTTCTTTCCTTCCTTCCTTCCCTGTTTCCTTCCCTTCCTTCCTTCCTTCCTTCCTTCCTTCCTTCCTTCCTTCCTTCCTTCCTTCCTTCCTTCCTTCCTTCCTTCCTTCCTTTTGAGAGAATGAGGCCCTGAGAGAAGCAGGCCCTGAGCTGTCAGCACAGAGCCTGACACAGGGCTCAAACCCACAAACTGTGTGATCGTGACCTGAGCCAAAATCAAGAGTCAGACGCTTAACCGACTGAGCCAGCCAGGCGCTCCTCCGCAGTTATGTTCTTTTTGCACAAGCACCTGTGGTGAACTGGGAAGGCATACAAGTAGGAGGAAAGGTAATGGCTTTTGCAATATCCTTGGCCTATGAGAGGTAGAAGGGAAAGAGTACTTTATAAGTACTGTGAAATCGGTTGTTCCTAAGTGGCAGTAAGGCACTGAGAAGACAAAATGACAGGTTCCAGAGAGCCAGTTAGCAACCTAAAGCATATTGCGAAAACCTCAGGGCATCCAAGGCAGTATTTGAAAAAAACAAAAAACAAAAAAAACCTCTTATCAACTGTACCCAGAGAGGAAACCAAACTGATGGCCAGGTGTAAGACTTAACTGTAAAGTAGCAGAACTTCAGAGGAGAATGAATTAATAAACTGGCAAGTCCCCTACTCTAAAGTCAGGTGCCTGACAGGAAAACAGGGGCAGCCTGAGACGTGATGTAAGAATATGCACTGAATGTCCTAGTACCCACAGATTCGTTAACAACTTCTAGACCTGTTAGAGGTCAGAACCAACACCCTCATGCTTAAAAACTTATGCTGATGCCTCAATCAAAACAGAAATCTTACAGGAAAGTGCTCTTCTCCTCAAAATTCCCCCCCATCTCCCACCCTGGACACTAAACCAAGAACTAAGAGCAAGGATGACCCAAATGAACAAAGTTATCCAGTTAAAGGAAGAAAAGGAATATACACTGAATGACCTTCAGGGCATAATGTGTACCAGTAGAAAATGGAAGAGTAGGCCTTGGAGTGAATCTGGAAGGTCTTAGATGGAGAAAGAGGTAAAGTTAGAACAGAGAGCTGGATAAGGGAAAGTTTGCTCATACGGGGACAACTTCCTCTGACTCTGGATTTAACTTCCCAGAAAACCTCAGGCTGGATCTCATGTGCAGCTTGAATTGCTTTTGCAGGTTTATAAAAAGAACAATGGGCCTCTAGCGAATGCAGTAAGGCAAGGAAGTAAAAAGTAGCCAGATTAAGAAGGGAGAAATACTAATCTGTTGTTTACAGATTACATGATCATCTCTATCAAAAATCTGAAAGAACAGACATAAAATCCTCCCAGAACTATTAAGTAATCATAGCAAGGTTGCATACTAGAAGGTTGATATATACAATTCAACCACTTTTCTGTATACCAACAATAATCAAGTGGAATTGAAATTGAAAAGGCAATAGCATTTACATGCCAAAAATTAAATAGTTAGATATAAATCTAACAAAATATGTACGTGATCTGCATGAAGAAAACTACATAACTTTGATGATCAAAATCAAAGGTCAAAATAATTAGAGTGATAGCAGCACCTGGGTGGCTCAGGGAAGCGTTTGACTCTAGATTTCAGCTGAAATCATGAACTCACAGTTTATGGGGTCAAGTCCCACAACGGGCTCTGCACTGTGTGGAGCCTGCTTAGGATTCTCTCACTCCCTCTGCCCCTCCCCCATTCACTCATGTGATTTCTCCTTCTCTCTCAAAATAAATAAACTTTTTAAAATACATACATACATACATACATAATAAAGAGATATCCTATGTTCATAAACAAGAAGACCCAATATTACCACAAAGTCAGCCCTTTCCATCTTAACCTACAGATTCAATGCAATCCCAATCAAAATCCCAGTAAGTTATTTTGTGGGTATCAACAAACTCATTCTCAAATTTATGTGGGGATGTGGGGAGGCAAAAGACCCAGAATAGCCAACACAATACAGAGGAACCAAGTTGGAAAAGTGACATTTTCCTGATTTAAAGACTTACCATAAAGCTACATTAATCAAGATTGAGTGATATTGGCAAAAGAAGGGAAAAACACATGAATGCAACATGATAGATAGCTCAAAAATAAACCCTTTAAAAATACAGTCAACTGATCTTTGACAAAGAAGTAAAGGCAACACAATGGAGCCACGAGGGTCTTTTCAACAAATGATGTAAAAACAACTGGATATTCACATGCAAAAAAAAAAAAAAATGTATCTAGACATAGACTTTATACCTGTCATATAAAATAACTCAAAATAGATCACAGACCTGAACGTAAAACGCAAAACTATAAAATATCTTCCTAGAAGATATTAGGGAAAAAACTAAATGATATTAGGTATAATGATGACTTTTTAGATATAACACCAAAGGCATAATCTGTGAAACAACTGATAAGCCAGACTTCATTAAAATTATAAAACTTTCTGCCTTGTGAAATCCAAGGTCAAGAGAGTAAAAAGATAATCCACTGACTACGAGAAAAAAAATTGCAAAACACATATCTGATAAAGGACTGCTAACGAAAATATACAAAGGATCCCTAAAGTCAACAAGAAAACATTTTCTTAGAGAAAAATTACTTTCTCTAATAAGAAAACAAACAACCTAATCAAAAAATGGCCAAAGACCTTAAGAGACACCTCACCAGACAAGATATACAAAGGACAATTAAGTGTACGAAAAGAAGATCAATGCCACGCGTCATCAAGGAAATGCAAATTACGATGCAATACCATCCTGTAACTATTAGAATGGTTGAAATTGGGATCATTGAAACATTAAGTGCTAGTGAGCACCGTGGAGCGACAGTACCACTCACTCCTCTCTAGCGACAATGCAACATAGTACAGCCACCTTCAAAGACACTTTGGTGGGGTCTTACAAAACCAAACGCAGGCTTAGTATATGACCTAGCAATCACACGGCTTGGAATTTACCCAAAACAGTTTCAAAATAAATCCACACTAAAAGCCGTACACAAATGATTATAGCAACTTTACTCATAAACTTTATTCATCAACTTTACCCAAACTTAAAAGACAACCAGGAAGTCCTTCAGCAGGTGAATAGATCAACTTTGGTACACCTGGGCAGTTAAATACTACTTAGCAGTGAATAAAAAATGAGCTACCAAGTCACTGAAAGTCATGGAGAAATCTTAAATGCATACCAGCGTGTCAAAGAAGCCAATCTAAGAAGGCTGTACTCTAAAAAGGTTTATCATTCCCACTATACGACATTCTGAGAAAAGTAAAATCATAGAGACAGTAAAAATATCAGTAGTTTCCAGGGAGATGAGAAGGGATGAAAAAGCAGAGTGGAGTGGATTCTTAGGGCAGTAAAAATAGTCTAGGTGATATCACACGGTGGCTACTGGTCATTATAGGTTTGTTCAAATCCATAACAAGTCCCATGCAGAGAGCAGATGATCAAGTCACGGGCTTTGGGTGAACATGACATGTCAACACAGCGTGACCCACTGTAGTTCACTCTGGTGGGGAATGTTAGTAATAAGGAGATTATACATATGTGAGGGCAGAGAGGATGTGAGTAATCTCTGTACCTTTCTCCTTCATTTTGCTGTGAACTTTCATTTGCTCTAAAAATTGTCTTAATTTTTTTACAAGCCTCCATTAAACCAAGTAAAAATGCTAGCCCTGACCTGACACAGTGAGAGAACAAAAGGCTCAGAGAAGGGAGCGTGTGAGGATACATCTAATATATAAAATGACATGACCAAAACACTACTATATAAGACAATAAAAAATGAATTGGCAGGGGTCACTGGTATCACTGAGAAGCTTATAATGACTGTGTTCTGAAGGGTTGGACTCCTAGTATAAGATGCTCTTAGGGAACTGGGCTTCCTAGTAACCAAAGGTATCAAAAATTCCAGCAGCAGGCTTTCACCATTAGAGGCAAAGTAAGTCTGATTACCATGATGGGTAGTAAGGTGGAAATAATAACCAGGGGCAGTAGCTCAGAGAGATTTATGTCAATGGCTAAAAGATAGGGAAAGCCTAGGACCAACAGAGATGGGTAACTAACATGAGCGTGTGTGTGTGTGTGTGTGTGTGTGTGTGCGCACGCACGTGCACATGTGCATGCAGGCATACATCACGAACATTGCTATCAACCACCTCAACTAAAAGTTATGATCTCCTGCTCAGTTTCTACACCTGAATAATTTTTACACCTAGAATCCAAAGATGAAAAGACATTAGGTTCCTGAGAAAGGAAGAGGCATTGCCACAACAGCTTTTAACAATAGTGATCTTCTTTGTCCTTTCCCCATGGGACTTGTAGCCATTCACCTCATTACAGGCATATTCAAGAAAGAAAACCATGTAGGTATTTTTAAGCGGAATGAGTCTGACTGATCCTGTTACCTGGGATGGAAATTATTATCCTGATCCTCTGTTACTGTATGGGCAGGTGTATATCTATCTAGTGGTAAATAGAGAGCTGGCTTATGTTCAACATGTATAGTGTCCCATGGATCCACAGACTCATCCAATGGTGATTACTCTGGTTCTTGAATGTGTACATGGAATGTACAGACCAGCGATCTGATAAAACCCGAACTCTGCTTCTTTGATCTGTGGAGTAAGAGCAACCACAGGAGAAAAGGATATCTGCATCACATTTTAATACCCAAGATAAAGCACCCATTGCAGAAGGTGTACTAAATAATACAGTGACCAGGACGCCTCATCAAATCACTATCAGGCAGCATGTGTCCTTGGTTCCCCAAGGGCTTACGCGATGGATGGGTAAACCGATTAGTCATGTTGTTAGAGATGGAAGCTACTCATAGACCTCTCTCCCATCAAACATGAGGTCGTTTTTGACACTAACTCATTTTGTCCAATATGTCAACAAAAGAAACCAAGATATAGTACTTGGTCAATTCTCATCTCTTGAAGAAACAAACGTGCTACTCCTGTGGCAAGTTGATTACACTGCACCCTGTTCATCGTGGAAGCAAAGTAACTTCCCTTTACCAAGATGAGAAAAGAGATTGCCTCCCTTGACAGTAGTTCCTTGGCATGTACCCTATCCAAGGGCTTACAGAATGTCATATTTACTAATACAGTCTCCTTAAAAAATTGCCTTGGACCAACGGACCTACTTTATTTGGAAGGATGCCCAACAGTAGGTGTATGACCAGAACATTTCTTGGTTTAAACACATACCACACAATTTAGAATCTGCTCGCCTAGCAGAGCTCTAGAATAACCTCTGAAATGTCATCTAAGAGACGAGCCTCTGTAAAGGTAGGGGATTACTCTTCAAGATACAACGGAAACATTAAATTTACAGCCATTATGTGGTGCTGAGTCCCCACCTAGTGTAATTTATGGGTCTCAGACCTAGGGGTGGAAAGACAGTGTCCTCGCTTACTAATTGTAGCTAATGATATATATAAACAATCAACGCTTCTCAGCTCTGTATCTTAAAGCTCCGTGTGTCTAAAG
The DNA here is from genome assembly GCF_028749965.1 of Puma concolor. Classification (NCBI taxonomy): domain Eukaryota; kingdom Metazoa; phylum Chordata; class Mammalia; order Carnivora; family Felidae; genus Puma; species Puma concolor. Next base: position 145,215,274 of record NC_141667.1, read on the forward strand.
CTCCTAGTTCCCAGAGAGAAATGAATCCAGCAAGACCTAGAGTGGAGCCCTACTAAATGTAAAGTTTTGATTGCCATTGGGTCTCTTGGACTCCTCACACCAATACCAACAGGCAAAGGACGGAATTACCATCTTGACAGGTAACATTGATACCGATCGTCAAAAAGATTTAGTGTTACTATTACATATTAGAGCTAGGGTTGGCATTTCAGCAACGCTCAGTGTTTCAATGACCAGCTTTATTTCAGATGTGGTACGTTTCAATTTTAGTGTTTCCATTTGGTTCTTTATTATAGTTTCTAACTTTTTGCTGAATTTTCCAATTTTTTCATTCACCGTGAGCATATTTTCCTACCATTATTATAATAGCTTCCATAAAACCTTTGCCTGCAAATTCCAGACTTTGTTCCATCTCAGGAACGGTCTCTACTGATTGTCTTTGGTCAGGATAATGGGGCACATTTTCCTGTTTCTCCGTATGCCAAGCTATTCTGGACTGTATCACGGACATTTGGAATCCTGTGTTGTGAACACTCTGAACTGTTATACAGGTCCAAAAACTGAGGATCTTCGCTGTTTGTTTTATCAGGTAATTAACCGGACTGAACTAAAACTAGAAATTCTGTCAGCTGGGTAAAAGCTCAAATATCAGTTCCGTTGTTTTTTGTTTTTTTTAAACTTTAACATGGTAGCTTAAATGATACTTTTCCTAATGTATCTGGCTCCTGCGTTATCTAAAAGAGTGTTAGGGCTTACACACAAAATTTATGGAAAATGGGAGGTTTGCTCTCTCTGGTTCCCTTTGTTCTGTGTTCCCCCATACATGACCAGCTATTACAGCTGCCTTCAATCTTGTCCTCTGGTTCTTCAGGACAGAGAAAATGCAGGGTTTTCTATGACCGGTTTGTATGCTACATATTGCACCTGACGAGGCTTGTCCTTAAGCTAGAAGCTAACGAAAAAGAGAAAATCCTTTCCTACCCCCACTACCCCTTCTACCCAACTGGTGACTCCTCTCCACCACCTTCAGTCTTTAAGTTTCCTCCAATGTCTTCAAGTGGCTGTCTTTGGTTTTTGTTTCCTTTTTTCTATTTTGTCCAGAGTATATATACTTGTCATGTGTGAGAGTATTGCCTAATATCAGCTTACTTGGTCACACATGGCAGTGACTTCCAAGAGGAATTTTAACTGTGGAAGATGAATGCCAGTGACCAGAGCTCAGACTCCTCAGACGTTGGTGTAGTTCACCCCACCAGGCTATCTTCTAGAACAGCAGAGGTGTTAGCCAAGGGTAAGTTTGGTATGGGTGTAGCGGGAAGATTAGGACCATCACTGTGGGTCTTGGGACCAACTCTAGCAATGGAGATTAAAGCTCATCACACCAAGCCATCTTATAAAGTTTGTCTGCAGAAGTTGTGACCCACCAGATTTTTGAAAAAGCTGCAAACTTAATGGAAAAGTTGCACAAGATCAGCTGTAATAGACACTCCTGGCTCCCCGCCCAAATACCTTCATGTTCCATCAAGGTCTGTATATCCACCCGTCAGCCTCTGCTGTTCTGCCCAAGACTTGCATCAGTGACGTTTTTTACTGAGGAATGCCATTGGGTGGCAGGAACCACCATGGCAAAGTTCCAGGGAGCTTATGACCAACCACCCCTTCCCCCCACCACAGCCTTAATAAGCCACTGAGTTAAACTAAAGCAGAAGAAGTGAAAAACCTCAGCCCCCTGAGTGCAAGATGAAAGACGATAGGAAGTATACTTGCTGCTACAGAATCTGGCTGATACTAGAACTTTCCCTGACCTTGAATCCTTGCTTGCCTTTTTCCCCTTCCATACCGGCTTCCTCCACTTCTCTATCAGTTTCTTCTTCGAATATTTCCTTAAGAATTCACATGCACTCAAATCCCCAGCTCTTGGAGACCTCACCCTGAAACACTCTCCTTATTCACTATGTTGCTTCCCCAAACAGGACATGAGCCCGGCAGGGTATTGAACACTGAGGGGGGATCTGAGGACAGGCTCATCGAGCCTTACACCTGCATGACAGCAAGTGCCACACGCCAGCACGATGCCCCAAAGACAAGGTGGGAGCAGCCTCTCTTCAACAGATACAAGAAGGCGTCCACACCCGCAGATCCAGCCTGCCAAACTGAGGCAGACAGGGCAATGTTATGAAGGAAGACTCAGAGAGGAGCCAGCCCTGACCAACTGTCCACACTGCTCCAGAAGCTTCTCTCATTCAAGACAACCCCTGAAAAAAAAGTAGAAGAAAGAAGGAAACAAACCATGATGGTTGATAAGTTTCCTCAAAGTGACTGTGTTTTGAACCCCACAGCGCCAGAGATGATATATAAATGCGAACAGGCAATGGTGAGATCAGACGGAATGTACTAAAATCCGAGAAAGAAGTTATTTACTCTTGGAAGATTTCTATCTTCAAAGCAAAGGCAAGTTCAGTTATATAAAATTCATTAATATTTTAGATTTCTGCATGTCGACCTGTTAGGGCTTAAATTTCTGATCCACTTAAACTTCTGTTAAAGTACAGTTTTCAAAATGATTTCTCCTACCTAATGAGAAAGAAGGAATTTTTCTCTCATTAATAAAAAAGGAAACAAAATGACGTTTAAAGGTTAAATGCCTTGCCTAATGTCACAAACAAACTAGCTCCCATGGAACAAATATTCAAAATGGTTTTCTGACCTTGGAGTCCAATTCAGTTTGTTTTTTTTTTTTTTTTTTTTTAAACCTTGCAAGCAGCCTAGGACTTGGTATTTGAAGCCTAGCCAAGACAGTTAATCATTGTGAGTCAGCCAAATTTTATCATCTAGATGGTTGCAGGCATATTCATGAGAAGTAACACTTGCTTCTTCAGAGAACAACTTCACAATTCACCCAACATACCGGAGAGTTCTGGGCGTTCCCAACGTCAAAGTTTTCTATGCGTCAGAATTACCTAGAGATTTTTAGTAACACCAGCAGCTAGGACCTGGATCATCCCAGAGTTCAGATTTAGTGGATCAGAGGTAGAATGCTGGCTTATGTATCTCTAACACTTGCTGGAGATGATTCTCATGCAGAGCCAAGTTTGAAAACTCCTCCTCCTTCCTGACTTGGCCTAGTTCTAAAAACTCTGGTGTCACAGTGTTTTGAGCTCTTCCTTGGCCCAAGGAAGCTTGTTTGACTTCTCCTTCCCTCGACTCCCATAATCCTGTCTCAGTGAGTCTTCCTTGCTAGCGCCATATTACTTGTGATTATGCACAGCCTCCTGTAACTCCCCGGGTGGTTTGTATTAATTCAGGTGCTTGGATCTCCTTAGCATCCCACCATAAATGCATCTTGCTTTCTTCTTCACCCTCAGGGGCAAAAATGACTGTCTTCAACTAAAATAAGGTAGCCTGTGTCACGATCATTTAACCTCTGGTTGGCTTTGATTCTCAAACTCCGTATAATTCTGATGTAACTTTTCTACATTGTTAAATAATCTGATGTTAATCCACGTTCCAAAAAAGTTCTTCTCCTTAATATAGGGGGGCACAGAGATAGTACAGTATTGCCGTAACACCCTTCCTCTTTGAATCTTAAGTGTAGATAAGCTCCTGTAAAACCAGGAAAATGGCCTCTTGAAAATGATGTCAATCTCCAATTTGTGGTCATATTTGGTCTCTTCCATTTTGATAGTTCTGGAGATTTTCTTATTTATCAGAAAAGTAAGTAAGAATGCCGTATTAATGCTCTATTCCCAAAACACAAAAGATTGATCAAGTTAAAAATAATTCCATCATAAACCAACAACTATTTGATGGGTAACTTTATGACAGCTATGTAACCTACAGGCCATTTCAGACAGGAGGCAGGCCTTCCGGGACAGAAGGCAGAGACATGGGTCCAGTCTTCCAAACACTCATCATTTCTGACAGCTCAATCTATGAACCTTTCATACCAGGTATGTTTCTCTTATTCCTATCTGCAATCAGCATAGTCCCTCTATTTGTGTGTGATGTAGGGAAGGCTAAGCTGTGCTTATAAATGAGTCCCAGAGTAAACCAGAAACCTTTGTGTATCACTGCTAGGAAGAGGGCACAAGTCAAGGAATACCAGCTCTGCTGTGGACGCTGAAAAAAACACATCTATACACTCACAACAGTAATTTCATACCTGGTGTCAAGTTTAATGTCATGATATCTTTACGACATTACCTCCAAAGTGCATTTGAATAGTTTTTCATAAAAGATTCCCTTAAGGGATAAAATAAAGAATAGACTCAGAATATATACCAAACACCCTGATTTTCAGGCATTGACCAAGGTCTCAGATCTATTAAAATAATAGTTCTACCTCAGCTAAACAAAATGTACTGAACAGATCTACATGCACCCTTAATTCAGTATAGATTCAAAGACTGAAAATAAAAGGAACTCCACGGATGCGGAGATCACTACCATGATCTTATCATAAGACACAGGGAAGGTAATTTAACAGACCTGCTTCCCCTGAGAAGCCAGCAACATGATACCACTAAATGGAAGCACAGCGTTGGAAAATATTTTCAGATTTTATATGTATAGTTTCTTTAAAGGTGACTCTTGTAAAGAAGCAAATTTTATGACTGCAGTTCTTGAAGTGCTAACGTTTAGAGGTGCTGGCTGGACAAGTAGTGACTCAATAACAGTGGATACGGTCAGAGGTATAGGAATGGACCATCAGGAAGAGTCACCGACTTTAGGAAGGATGACATCAAGGTATCACAAAATTCTCGTCGGCACACCACTTTCTGCAAGACTGCCATTTACCAATGGAATGGGTTACGCTTCAAGACAGCTCTGTGGCCCGGAGACTTGGGCTAATGATTTGTGAACACATCATTTTCTACCCTCCTCTTCAGCAGAAATGGGTAACTCTTAAATCTCAAGAAGTTAAAAGTCCAGTATTATGTGAAATCGGAAACTGCCCCAGATACAATTCAGTGATGCTCCTGTGTAATTATGAGGCTTCCAAGACAATTCAGAGTCCGTTCAAGTTCTTCAGAATTTTACCCAAGAGGATCCAGTCTTCACCCTACACCTTGTGGTGTGATGAGAACATATCACGTAAATATGTCTGTAGCTTGTCTGCCATAAATAGAGCTTAATGGTTTCTAAAAGGATGGTCGTCAATAACCAGGCCACTTGATTGAAAGGTGTTTATGGCTTCCTATTCTGTATTTGACAAAGTATTTTGAGCTTGGAGTAACTGAAAAAAAAAAAAAAAAAAAAAAACAGAAGCTAGCCTTCTGGGTATAATTTGTTTATTTGTGGTGTCTTGTCCCCAAACACTTGGTAGTGTCTTAAAAGAGGTAAGTTTTACCCAGTGGAGTCTCTATGCATAGTAGAGAGAAGACGCAAAGACCTCTTATTCTGGGGTCAAGATCTGTCTGTGGTTCTACAGTTTCAATGTTACACTTCTTGTCTGAATTTCTTGATAATATCAGCAACAAGGAATTCTGAGTGAGACAGAATAATGTGAAACAATGCCTGTTCTGTGAAATAAAGTTGACCACTTACTTTGGAGTTCCTGGTTCTTTCTGTTATGGCACTCATTAGTGCCTGGATGTACAGCAAGAAGGCAAAACCACAAAGAAATAAAATTTTATGACGACTAATATCCTTGTATTAGAACATTGAAAATATGACTCACATCTCTGAAAATTAAAATAAGGAACAAAAGAAGTCCAGGTGGTTCCAATCCTCCTGTCAGCACTACAAGGTTGAAGAATTAAATGGGACATGGGGTGGGGAGTGTGTGGGGGGGGAAGCAGCATCAAAGGATGTCACTTCCCCACTCAATCTCCACATACAAGTACAAATTTATGACGTAGACTATCAGTCCACCAAGTCAAAGGTTAAAAGAAAACTAACTTTTGAAAGTGCTCTATTAATTCTTAGTTTCTATTCTTATGCTCCTTTTCCACCAAGTAGCACAGATCAGTCTACGGTGAGTCTCCTGCCCCATTTTCTCTGGGCTTCCGTCAAGTGCGTGGTACCAAAGTACAAGGTGAGATGGGGAGTGGGCACTGGTCCTCCTTTTATTTACCTATTTGGGGGGCTGTCTACTGAAGTGCTACTCAAGATACTCCTTGCATCCGTCCAGAGAGCAACTTCAAGTCCTGTGGCTCTCTCTGCTATTTATCAAAGCAGAGCATTCTTTCCTCCCACACTGTCCTCAAACCAGGAACTTCACTTTCTATGGAGTCTACTCACCTGATTCAAACATACATGGCTGGTACCCTCCCCTAAGTTTTTGCTACCGCTCTAAGGACAACATGGAAGGCAGGCTCAGAGCAGGGTTCAGGAATGAATATGGAAGACAAGGCCTGGGGCAGGTCTTGAAAGAGAGGGAGAATTGGCCAAAGGAGGAGGAGACATGAAGATCAGAAGGCATCCTAAGCAGATTAGCACGAGGAAAGGCTCATGGGAGTAACGAAGGTTGGCGGTGTCTGGGAAACTAGAAGACGTAACAGGAAATGAACGCTGAAGGATGAAGCGTGAAGTCTTAAAAGACATCTAAGGAGTTTATGCTTGGTTAGCATCAGGGTACCTCAAAAACGGTGCACATAGTGGGGAGAAGGCGGACCATAAATGGGGAGTAAGCAAGGCAGATCTAGAGGAATGGATTCCATTGTCCTGTCAACACGGCCTTGGCTAGAGAGCACTACTGTAACCTACACAAATTTCAACTCTGTATTGAAAAGGAAGACTTTCTTCAAGTGTCCTCTTGTGTCTGTAGGTCAACAATCATACTCATCATCAGTTTTTGGAGTTGCCTTGCTACCATATCTTAATTATGGTCTATAACCACCTCAATATTCTCTAAGAAGACTCCATTATACATTTCCTTACTAAACAAAAGTGGCCGTGAATATACAAAAATGTATAGTTTTTTTTTTTACTTTTAAGTAAAAAACTCCATTTATAACACCATTACAATACATGAAGTGAAAAAAGCAAGTAGAACTTAAAGAAGTATAAAACTTAGTGATGCAGTTAGCATCTGACTGACAGGAGAAAAGGCAACGTTAAAGAAAACTATGACATCAGGAAATAAGAAATCATGAATCATTTTTGTTACAAAACATTTCTAAAGTACGGATGAGTGGGACAATAAAAGACTTATTTATTTACCATGCAGATTTGACAAATGTTACTTTTCTAACAAATGTAACTTTTGTCAACAAATGACGACTTCATCATCTCTACGTTTTTTAAGGAACTAAATCTTCCAGGTATACCTGAATCCCCATTTCTAGAAGTGCTTCCTCAAGTTCATGTGTACTTTCTAGTTCACATTTTTCTGCCAATATGCGTATCTAATAAGCATATATAGCATCCTGCTATTTACATATATACCATCATATTGTAGTTCATGTTTTCCCTAAAAATTATTTTGAAATTAATCCACGGTGAAATATATCATCTGTTTAGTCATTATCTAAATAACTCATCATTTATTCATCCACTCCTCTGTTGATAGATTGTTTCTACTTTTTTTTGCCAGTGCACACAATGCTGTGAAACATCCACCTACAGGGTTTGTTTTTTTTTTTTTTTTTTTTTTCCAGTCTGTTTTCAGGAGCTACTCCTAGGTCTACACCAAAAATAGGAATTGGTAAAGCAATCCTGTTGCTTGGTCAGTTTTACAAAAAAATTACTAAATGACTGTTTAAAATTATTGCAAAATTCATACTCGCTTGGATAGAATATGAGGCTTAATATTTCCTTACGTTCTCATAAATGTTGGTAATAGCAGTCTTATTTTTTGCCAATCTCATGGGTCACAATACATCTCACTATGATTCCAATACACCTTTCCTTCATTATTATTCCTTTACATGTATGAATTGGTGATCCTTTCGTCTGTGAATTGCCTGTTCATACCTTTCACTGCTATTTCAATGAGTTGTTTCTACTTTTCTTTTTTGGATGCTCCTTATCAATTTTGGGTTCTCTCTCTTTGTTCAGTTGTATGTTCTACAAGTATTTGCTCCGGCCTCTGGCTTTATTTTTCATGAAAATTAGTGATGTGCTCCCATCATCAATATTTTTCTTTCTTTTGTGCTTTTTGTAACTTGAGAATTTTTTACTGACCATCATTAAAAATGTCTCTTTCTTTTCTGTAAAAATTTTATAGTAATGTTTTTCAAATTCTTATCATTTCTTCTTTTTGATTTTACTTTTGCACATCATGTCAGGTAAAGGTCAAATCTTATTGCTTCCAAATGAATAAGTAATTGCCCCAGTGCCTTTCAGGTAGTCCTTTTAGACTTTTTAGAATAATCAGTCCTGGGGAGCCTGGGTGGCTCAGTCGGTTGAGCATCCGACTTTGACTCAGGTCATGATCTCACAGTTTGTGGGTTCGAGCTCCGCGTTGGGCTCTGTGCTGACAGCTCGGGCCTGGAGCCCACTTCAAATTCTGTGTCTCCCTCTCTGTCTCTGCCCCTCCCCTGCTCACACTCTGTCTCTGTCTCAAAAATAAACATTTAAAAAAAAAGAATAATCAGTCCTTTTGCCATTGTTTTGTGAAGGCCTGCTTGCTATGTGTCGAGCCCTCACATGCTTCTATCTGGTCTCTGCTGTTTTATTGTTACATTGTTCTCTGTGAGCTAATGATGCAGATGATGGTTATTCTAAATTATAAGAAGAAGGTTTTAAAAATTGGTTTAGCCCAGGGCACCTGGGTGGCTCAGTTAGTAAGGCATCCTACTTCTGCTCAGGTCATAACCTTGCAGTTTGTGGGTTTGAGTCCCACTATCAGTGGAGAGCCTTCTGGGGACTTTTTCTCTCTTTCTCTGTCCCTCCCCCCAGTTGCTCTCTAAATAAATAAATAAATAAATAAATAAATAAATAAATAAATAAGAAATAAACTTTAAAAATAATAAAAATTGACTTAGCCAAACTCCTTACATCAGAATTCAGTTGCCACACGAGTAAATAGTCACTGAATTCTCTTTGGCCTCAGCCTACAGTAGAGGGACACATGTGGCCTTCAGACTTTAATAGCTGGCTAATCTCAGCTGGCCAGGGGCCATTAACATGTGGTTAACTATTCTCTGCTCTCATGCCTTTGTGTATAAAACGGAGAACAAAAACAATCCCCCACTGGCTTATCATCTATTATTCTGCTGATGTCCTCCTTTCACAGCCCTTGTCATAAGCCATAATAATTTTCCTGACTTGTTTACTCATTTATTTCTCCACAGAAACAAGAATATAGAACAACTCTAGCCATTTACTATCAGGTTCCCAGGACCCTACGATAGTGCCCAATACATGATATATAGTTCATAAGTAGATGGCAAATGGTGAATGAATGAATCAAGTACTAGATTTAAAGGAAGAAGTTTAAAACAGAAACCTTTGAAAAAGTGAGTAGGATGTAGCCATGTAGAAAGCACTAGCAGAGACATTACCAATAAAGGAGAAGCAAGACAATAAGCTTTCAACTGGGGGGGCGCCTGGGTGGCGCAGTCAGTTAAGCATCCGACTTCATCCAGGTCACGATCTCGCGGTCCGGGAGTTCGAGCCCCGCGTCAGGCTCTGGGCTGATGGCTCAGAGCCTGGAGCCTGTTTCCGATTCTGTGTCTCCCTCTCTCTCTGCCCCTCGCCCGTTCATGCTCTGTCTCTCTCTGTCCCAAAAATAAATAAACGTTGAAAAAAAAAAATTTTTTAAATAAAAAAATAAAAAAAATAAAAAAAAAATAAGCTTTCAACTGGGAATGAACAAAGAATGGCTGAAATGAGAACCTTTAAAAAAAATGTTTATTGATTTTGAGAGAGGGAGAAAGGGAGGAAGAGAGTGAGGGAGGAACAGAGAGGGAGGGAGACAGAGAATCCCAAGCAGGTTTCACACTGTCAGTGCAGAACCCAACGCAGGGCTCAACCTCATGAACCATGGGATCATGACCTGAGCTAAAATTAAGAGTTGGATGCTTAACTGACTGAGTCACCCAGGCGTCCCTAAAATGAGAATCTAACTAAAAAGATCAGGGGATATGGAAAGATATAAAGTGAAATTCATCATCTCGCCCACTAAAATCCCTCCCATTTTGCTGCTGAACAAAACAGCAAGACTGTCCTCAAAATTTTTCTTGGTGGTACACCAATTAGGTGAGAAGTTGCAATTTTGTATTCCTCCAGGAGCAGGATACAGACACAACATTAAAACCTAGTTGACCAGCAGTGTTAGGGAAACCAGCCCTTCTGGTGGATATCCGCTATTTCCACTTCCTGAGAGAGTGTGTTCTGAGTATTGTAACAGGGCTATCAAAATAAAGGGATAATTGGATTTTTCTTATTGTTGTAACACTTTAATTACTACAGTAAAATAACACGGATTTTAACTATCAAATTAAATTAGCCTAATAGGGTAAAATTTTAGGAAACCAAAAATTTACTTCCAAGCCTAAGGCTCCCTAAATGGAGTCTGATTTTCACAAAAATCCCTCTGTTAGGTTAACACTTGGCTCTTTTAAAAAAAAAAAAAATTAAGTGTTTATTCATCTTTGAGAGAGAAAGAGACTGAGTGTGAGCAGGCGAGGTGCAGAGACAGAGGGAGACACAGAATCCGAAGCAGGGTCCAGGCTCTGAGCTGTCAGCAGAGCCCGATGCAGCGCTCAAACCAATGAACCATAAGATCAGGACCTGAGCCCAAGTCATGTTCAGTAGACTGAGCCACCCAGGGGCCTCCAAAACTTAGCTATTGATTCAATGCAACATCAACCTAAACTTTATTTGTGCTCAATATTAAGAACACTGTGGTATTTCATCCAGTTAAGGGAATGAAGTGTGTAATCTTCATACTGTCACCTGATTCATTAGCAATTTGTCAATATCATCAGCAGTTGCATTTTTGCTGACAACACAAGTCCAATCACTTTTTTTTGTTTTTCTTTTTCTTTTGTTAATTTAGAGAGAAAGAGAGTGAGAGCATGGGTGGGGAAGAGGGGCGGTGGGGAAGAGGGAGAGTAAGAGAAAGAGATCCCTGAGTAGTCTCCATGCTCAGTGAGGCAGTTGACATGGGGCTTGCTCCCACGACTCTGAGATCATGACCCGAGCCAAAACCAAGAGTTGGGCATTCAACCGACTGAATCACGCAGGTGTCCCACGTCCAGCTACTGGCCAGTTGAAACTGGCCTTTCTGGGTTCTCCCTGTATCATTAGTGGTCACACGACTAAAGGCTTTTGCTGACACCAAAACAATAGTTTGCCACAAGATCAAATTAAAAAAAAAAATTAACAAAGACCTATCGAAGGAGGCAAAGAAACTTTACTTTTGTTATGTGTTGTTAAGAATTTTGATTCTAGCAATATTTTGAAGAATCTTATGATGTTAATAAAAGGTCAACTCTTGAAAAACCCATCTAACCCATCTAAAACACAGTCAACCAATCAAATGCCAGTAGAGGGCAATGAAAAAGACTTAAGCAGAAAATATAGTCAGACTAAAGTTCTCATCTCTATATACTGAAAATATTTTCATTATCAGGCATATTGAAGTAAAATTTTTATGACATATATCAGTTTTCTTGTTTTAGGAAATGAAATGAATAAAAATAAAAAACTAATTTTAAATGCTATCCAAAAATAGTAAGGTTAGAGCAAATCCCCAACGAATAACTCAAGAAAGAACTTTCTGGAAACAATTTTATTATAGTCAAATTTGATCAATACAATACAATACAATCAGGGCTATCAAGCCAGCTGATTTTGTATCAGCTTCTACCCTTCAGGGTAAAACTTTCTCACAAATTTCTTTTCTGATTTTCTTACATATTTGTCAAACTTACCATTAATTCTATCTACATAAGCAGAGAACCCCCAACACTCAGCCCACACAAGGTGTGTTCTAGAATCTTGAAAAGTGGTGTGCCAATGGACTGGTTTGGAGGGGGGCTGCGAAGAGAAGGGCAGGAAAATATTTTGTAGACCATCGCTAGAGATAGGACTCTGTATGAAGCGGAGATAAGATTCCCCTCATGGCTACTTATCCTCCCCACCCTCTTACCAAGGCTCTGGTAAGGACTAGAACCCCACTCTCCTGACCACATTTCATGCTCTTTCCACTATACCAGAAAGCATTTGTATCTCTGACCGAAGCGGTCACTTCATTTTCTATTAATGTATCTAGGGTGTTCAAAGTCAAAAAGTAGTTGGGAATATGACTCAAAGATGTTTAGATGATAGAAGCAAGGCTTTCAGGAGGCACCTGGGTGGCTCAGTCAGGTGAGGGTCTGACTCTTGATTTTGGCTCAGGTCATTATCTCAAGGTCCCGAGATGGAGCCTTGCAATGGGCTCTGTGCTAAGAGTACAAAGCCTGCTTGGAATTCTCTCTCCTGCCCCTCCCCACTCGTGTTCTTCCTTTCCCTCTCTCTCTCTCTCTCTCTCTCTCTCTCTCAAAATACCCACTCTAGGAAAATACTTTAAATATTTCCAAAATTAGCCGTAGATGAATGACTGACACTTGTGGACTCTAACATTTGTTCTCTTTAGAAATCAACAGGGTTTTTTTTAGTTTTTGTCTCCAACGAGGTATTTAGAGATACAGTGACATGTATGCTTTCAGCTGGCTGAGGTTATTAATTAGCAAAGTGCTTCCATATTTATTAAATCATTCTGGTGTTCCAACAACTTTAAGAACTGGTATGGATGACACATAGCAATGCTCACACAGCCTCCCTGAAAACAGCTAGGACAACAATAACAACAAGACCACCTTGATTTGCCGGATGCGTCACGGGCCATGGTGTACAAACTCCCACCATGACCGAATGCAAGTTACCATAACCGTGAGGTCATCCAGTGTGGAGGTGGAGGAGACGCCCACAGTCAGCTATGTCTGAAGATCAAGCTCCAGGACATAACAGCCTTACAAATAGGAAGACCTGAGAGCCTAAGCACCTTGTGCAAAGTCACACAACTGGCGACAGATCAGGGCTCAGAGCCACATTTTCTGGATTGAAGTTCAGGGGTTATTCCCTTATAGCAAATCTGCCTCAGGTGCCTTAATCCTCTCACTGCTGTACAGTGTGTAAACTAAAGTTTTAAATTGAGGGTACATCTTCTTCCTAAGCTAACAGATAGCAGTGCTTTACGTCTCTCTGTCTCGTCTCAGCATCAAGTTTCAACGGTTCCCCTACAGCAAGATTTTAATTTCTTTAAAAAATTTAAATTTTACTACGGTTTTAAAGGTTATTTTAGAATGACATGGAAAATGAACAAGTAAGATACACTTTCTGACATATGCCTCCGTTATTACTAACGCTTTCTTATTATTCAGTCCTGAAGCCTCCTAGCTCCTTCTCAACGTTCAGGACTGTGACTGTCCAATTGTCCTACTCTGCTTGTCTCTTATTGATTGGCTGCTCCCTCTCATCTCAGGGGTTTTCTGTTTCCTCTTAATGAGAATTATCTCAACTAACCTCACATGAGTCTTAGCCTTTGAAAAACCTTAGTGTTATCCAAGATCTTGCTTTCTCTTAACTTAAACAAAGGGAAGGAAATGTAAAGACGAGGAAAGAAAAGAAAAAAATAAACCTCAGCCAACTTCTGTCCTGCGGAAGCACTGGAAATTTCATGACTTATTTTCCCCTTGCGACTGAATGAAGTAAAATGTCTGTTGGGGGAGACATGTGCAAACTGGGAAATCTCTTTGATTCCGAAAAAGGACACTAACAAGCAAGGACATGGCTTACCAAATGATAAAACAGATTATAAAGGTACATGCATTAAAAGATTGTGGCACTAACCAATGCATAGACAGATCACTAAAAATAAATAGATTGGGGGGGTGCCTGGGTATATCAGACAGATAAGCATCTGACTGTTGACTCTAGCTCAGGTCATGATCTCACAGTTTGTGAGTTCGAGCCCTTCATAGGGCTCTGTGCTGACAGTGCAGAGCCTGCTTGGGATTCTCCCTGTGCCTCTCCCCTGCTTGCTCTCTTTCTCTCAAAATAAGTAAACTTTACAAAATAATAATAACAAAAAGAATGGATCAGGTTTGCCAAAGTATGCACAACTGAAATGCTTCCCAAAAGTATTTCCATGGACAAATACTCATTATCAAAAATGGAAACTTCGTTCTTTGTGTCTATTCCTTAGAGACTTATCATCTATTTTAGCATATTAAAGAATCCGAAAGTACCATTCTATAGAAATCTGTCTAAACTTACACAATCTTAAGCTTCTCAGACTTGTGTGACCATGAAATCATTCCCAAGAGAATTCCTAAAATTATCTTCCCAAGAACACTCTTTAGAATGTATTGAAATAGAGAATCAGCTAATGGATCCAGGTATGTATGGGAATACAGAATGTGGAAAAAAAATTGTGAGAAGTGGTCAGTTAAGGATGCTAGGAAGAAAAGTTATACTAGAAAAAATGCTATTTTTAGAAGTTAAAAAAAAGAAGGTAATTCTCTACCTTATTTCGATACTGAAATGAATGACAGAGAAATAAAACTTTAAACATGAAGACTGAAGCTTTAAAAAAAAATACAGCAAAACATTAGTTAATGTGTTTAAAGTATCAGGAAGGGAAAATGCTTTCTAGAGCTAACAATGAAGAAAGTCACCAAAGAAAACTGTAAATAATACCAGATAAAAATGTCAACTTCTATAGAGCACACAAACAGTAGTTAATAAAAATTAAATAAAAATGAAAAGTGGCTGAAAATAGGGGCACCTGGGTATCTCCACCAATTAAGCATCCAACTCTTGGTTTCTGCTCAGGTCATGATCTCATGGTTCATAGGTTCAAGCCCTTCATCGGGCTCTGCACTGACAGTGTGGAACCTGCTTAGGATTTTCTCTCTCCCTCTCTTTCACTCTCTCTGTCTGTCTGTCTCTCTCTCAAAATAAATAAACTTTTTTAAAAAAGTGGCTGAAAATAATAAATTTTAAAAAAGAAAATAATAAATTAAAAATGTGGCTGAAATTATTTGTAATACCTGTAAGGCCTCTCGCTTATCAATAGTGAGAAAAAAAAATGCACCCGTGCCCACAGGCTCACACACAAGAATAGGCACCGTAATTTAACAGAGAATCCATAAAAGAAGAAACGCTAATGGCATTTAAATTTCAGAATGATGTTCAATTTAACTGCTAATGAAGTAAGCACGAACTCAAACCATAATGAAATACCATTTTTCACCTTTCAGATCAGCAAAATTGAAAAAAAATTAACAACTCCCACGGTTGAAGAGAGAACAGTGGAATGGGAATTCTCATTCACTCTTGGTAAGCAGTAAGTCTCTAAGAGCCAATTATTCAAAGCCTATCAGAAGTTAAGTGTGAGTACCTTTTGACTGAATTCCACATCTAGAAGTGTAGTTCAAAGAAAATGTGCAAAGATGCGTGCAGTGTCCAATAGGGCATGTTGGCCAAATGATGGCTGTTCGAGTGTGATGGCATGAAATTTTCCTGTTTGGATGCGTTTGATTGTCACTAACATTCATGAAGTACCTTTGAGTACAGATATAATTAAGACGGGCAAGGCACTTGACTCATGGAACCCCTATTCTCGCATAAAATAAAATAACTATATGTGTAAGAAAAATTATCAGGAGTAGTAGTAATCTTCAAGTAACAGGATGCCTACTTTTACACTGTATGGTTCCCTGAAGGTCACTCAAGCCTTAGACTGATAACAAGTATCACTCAGACAAAAAGGTAATGAAAAAAGAGTTTTTATTTTATCCTAAGTGTTTTGGGAATCTACTGCAGATTTATTTTACAATGTAATTTTCATTCTAGAAGCATCACTGTAACTGCTGGGTTGCCAGTGGACCGCATAGGGGCAGTAATGGAATCAGGGAGACCTACGTGAGGCCTCCTGCTGTAGACCAGGTTAATTACAGTGGAAACTTGGACTATGGTGTCAATACTAAATATGGAGAAAGGTGAGAGGATTTGGAATATACTGTAGGGGTAAAACTGACAGTGTTTATCGACTGATTAAACAGAGGGATGTGAAAAAGACAGGAATGAAAAGAGATCCATAATTTTGATTTGAACAATTAGGAGGAAGATTGTGATATTGACTCAGAAAGAAGTTCATTACAGGACATGGGATATTAGTAATCAATTCATCTACTTTGACTAGTTATGTTTGAGATGTCTACTTCTATATCCAAGTAAAGATTATTAACCAGACAAGTAATATACGATGTCAGAATTCCAGGAGAGGTTAAATCTGGAAAATATATTTTGGAACCACATGATTCATATTTAGAGCAAGAAATCTGAATGATTATCAAGGGAGCAGGGCAAAGGTGATGGACCTCCATCTCGGGCAGGCCCAACATTAGAGACAGAACAAGAGTCTGAACCCTAGCTCTGTAATCTTCCAGTTATACAGCTATACACACATTAGCATCTCTGCTTCTCAGTTTTATCATCTGTAAAATGCACATAATCGTAATAAAAATCCTCTGGGTCTGTCGGAGGATTAGTGGAAGCAATCATAATTCAAGTACATCTCCAGCACACAGTAAGGGGCTTAGCAACTGTTTTGCGTTTCACTGCAAAAAATGTATTGTTTTCCTAAATTATGAACTAGTACAAGTGTTTAACCATCAGTGAAAACAAAGTTCTATGCAAGGTGATGTAAAGAAAACATACAAATACAGATGGTCCCCACTGTATGCTGGTTTGACTTAAGACTTTTTGACTTTGTGATGGTACATATTCAGTAGACACATACTTCAAATTTTGCATTTTCATCTTTTCCCAGGCTAGGTTTGTGTCCCTTGCTGGGCAGCAGCATCGAGGTGCATCTTCTCGGCAGCCGTGCAATCGCGAGGGTCAACAACCAATACGCTTTCCACCATTTTGGTTTTCGCTCTCTGTAATCAATTGCCTGGGATGTTCAACACATTATAATAAAAGAAGTTTTATGTTAGCTTATATTGCACAACTGTAGGCTAATGCAGGCCTTCTGAGGACATTTATGGTAGGCGAGGCTAAGCTGTGCTGTAGAGTAGGCTGGGTGTATTAAATGCATTTTTGAGTCAGGATTACTTTCAACTCACACTAGGTTTATTGACATGTAACCCCACAGTGAATGAACGCACGTCTCTATAACTGTGAGATGGTACAACACGAGTAGTAAGAAAAAGAAATCTACTAGAAAAAGTAAAGTCGGATTAGTTTGGTTCAAACTGAAGAAACGAAGGCAATGATAAAGGAGTAAACGTAAACACAGTTCAGCGGGAAAAGGACATCAGAATATAAGTAGGAAGTGTCTTGAAGGTTTCTAATCATTGGACAGTAGAGATGCTAGCAAATTATGCTAGAATTGTTTTACCTCTGTGTCACACTCTCTACCACATGTTTGCCAAGTAGCTCCCAAATTCAGGCAGGAGGCTCATTTTTACAATGTCCACTGAATTCCTTTTTAATTAAAGCATTCCTTTACTACCTCTTAGTGTTTAACACTACTAGTTTTTCACATTAGTTAAAAACACCAATTTTTAACACTACAGGAAAGAAAGCACTGTTTATGTCAAACACAGGAGAAAAATCTTAAGTTTTATTAAAATTCAAAATTATCTTAAAAGTCATTCATTTCATAATGACCTAATCATTGTGAGGTCACTGAAGGGAAAAATAAGGACTCGCAACTGGTTTTTTGGGTTTGTTTTTTTTCCCCCCACTATCTATGCAACTTAAGGCCATTTAAAAAATCCAGGGTTGGAGTATTCTCAATGGTGTTAATGAGACAGGTGTAATTAACTGCACCTTGAATCCACATTTCAACAAAAGGACGTGGAGAAGGGGTTGAATTCTCACGCTTCCTTGGTTTGTCTAAACCTTTCAGGAAAACATGGTCTTTCCTCCCTCCATTCAAGGGTGAAATAATATCCCCCACTACCCAGAGTCACATAAGAATTGCAGAAAAGACAATAAAATTCCGTATCTGTGTAGGCACTTCTGTGCAGCTGCTGTAGTCTGCAAACAACAGCTGGGCAATTATGACTATCACCCTTGTATTCTCCAACAGTCTGAAAATCATTTGTATTGAAGTTAAAGCTTTAATGCTTCTGCTATGTTTTCATTCTCTCTGCTGCTCATCGCCCCTTCCCCCGTGGCTTCCCTTGCTTCCCTATTTCTCCATATAAAATTCTATCAAACGCACTCAGCATAATCTTCCCTGAGGGAAAAACAACGCTCAAGTTTATTGCCGGTACCATTATTGTGGCAACTTGGAAAAACTTTCAGCCTGGGTTTTTCTATCAAAAATGGATTTTGGAGGCAGTTAATCCAAGGCTTAATGTGTTTCGAGGAAAACTGGGGATTCAGTTCTCCCTCTGTATTTTCTAACTTCCTTCCACACCTATTTCTTATAAATATTAAAGTGATTGAACATACGGTTCTGAATTGTCTGTACCCAGGGAAATGGCAAACTTCGTTAAGAGTTATTTGAAAACTGTATATGACTATCTATGAATTTATTCACATGGATTTTATATTCCTGTCATTTGAAATCAATTTGTAGTGTATGCCATCCTGTCCTTTGATCTTGAAACTCTATCCTCTATAGATTAAATGGGACCGACCTCCTTTTCCTGTGCACCTCTCCAATCGTGACACTCTGTCCAAACAAACTCACAAAGCTCCTGACTCCAGTGAAGGCATGGGAAGTTTTGTGTTTGGGGCCCATCGAGGGTAGGTGATTGGCTATTAAAGCACAATGGTACCCTCGCTCCCTTCCTGGCATCCCGCATTCATTTCATGCACCCATATACCTAGACAGCTCTCTGCTTCTACTCCCCAACAATGGAACAAAGGAAGGGGAAGGAGGAGGGAAGGAGAGAAACACAAGGAAAGAGAAAGAAAACAAAAAAGAAGAGAGAAAAGAAAAAGGAAAAGCACACATTGCACACCTTCTTGTAAAGCAAACAAGTAGGTAAGAGAGCTAGAGACCTTTATTGGAATACCATGTTTCATTTAATTCGCAAGCCAATCCTTTGACCTTTCTTATTCACACGATTCACATGATTGCCAGAGAGTTTGTCCAATATACCAAAGATCACATACCTAGAAAGCAGGAAGCATAAGGATCAGAGCTGAAAGTCACATTTGATAGATTCCAAGTCCCCAACATTTTTAGTTTGTCTTCCTTGGGATGTTTCCATTGCAAACAAAGGTAAGGATTCTCTCTCATTTACACAATCGTATAGGCCACACCTTGGCAAGTTTGTGTGACACAGCTATCCACCAGAGGAGCAGCCAAGACCATTAGTAGGGGAACCAAGGAACATTCCAGAACTATCTGGCTACAATCTCACCCACACCCACCCCCTCCAATGTTGCCAAGAGTTTTGGTCATCAGGCAAGAAAATCCCAGTAACAACAAACTCTCAAGAGTCAGCCATGGGTGGGAGCTGAAAGGGGACAGAAGTGAAACATGGAGTCAGAGGAACTGGGGGATGGTAAAATCCTGTAGACACAGAGAAAACCATGCAGGAGGACCTGTTGAGAAAGCAAATATTTGACTGTCACAATGAGGACAGTGATGGTGGTCAACTGGTTTTAGCCAGGGAAAGAGCCTGAGAAGAACACTCCAAAGCCAAAATAGGTACCAGTCGGATTTTGCCCTAATCCTTTCTCCTTGCTGCCACACTGGACTTATAAAAGTGCAAACCACCCCTCATCATTTCCAAGACCTGAAGTTTTCACTGAACTTTTAAAATGAACTATCCTGACATTTTTATTTTTTTATTTTTTTTTTAATTTTTTTTTAATGTTTATTTATTTTTGAGACAGAGAGAGACAGCATGAACGGGGGAGGGTCAGGGAGAGAGAGAGACACAGAATCTGAAACAGGCTCCAGGCTCTGAGCCATCAGCACAGAGCCTGACGCGGGGCTTGAACTCACGAACCGTGAGATCATGACCTGTGCCGAAGTCGGACGCTTAACCGACTGAGCCACCTAGGCACCCCTATCCTGACATTTTTAGAGGAAACTAGCCACAGAGGAATAAAAAAGGCATCAAATGTTAAGGAGACAAAGATCCAGCCTAGCACAGGCGGGAGTAGAGAATGGAGAAACAATACACCTTGTATTTGTCCCCACACAACTTCTACTTCTACAAGACACAGTGTATTACTCTCGAATCCTCAGGAAAAGTCAGTAAAGTGGGTACAGTGTTGTCACTTTTCAGGGTGGAAAGGTGACATTCAGAGACATAGAATATTTGGGCAAACTCACCATTAATATACACCATAATATCAAGCTTAAAATACACACACACACACACACACACACACACACACACACAATGAATTGAAGGAATTACACTATTGGGTCAAAACGTTTAACAATGGGAGGTGGAATAAGAAATAGGAGTCAGAGTCAACATTTTTCCGATTCTTTCAATTCATCCTTTTATAAATTCCCTAACATGATCTTGAATAACTTTATAATTACGGCCCACTTTGTACATACTGTGTAAGAGCTTTATTTATTGATTCGGCTAATTTTGACATTACTCAAAGCAGACAAATGCTTCACAACGTAGATGTTTGTAGAACCCGTAACTGAATCCACTAAGCAGATTCAAAAAGGCAGCTGGGTGATTTCCAGTTGTTTGAGACTTTTGAGCTTTCCTTCCACCCCTTAAAAACACAATGCCATTTCTGAACATTTCCCTGACGCCAAATTCTCATTATGTGTGTTTATTTCAGTTAGTAGTGAAGAAGGTTCAGAAATAATCTTACTGTACGGACGGGGTTCTAGGAGAATCCAAAAAAGTGTCAGCTCTATCAGTAGCTTTTTCTAAAGTTACAAAGCACAAAAGCCAACCTTCCAAAATTGCCCGCGTCCCGCAAAAGCGCAGCCTTCCGTGGGTGTGGAGGGAGCACACATCTCAGGCACAGAATGGAGCCAGCATTTACTCACACATGTCACAGCCACACAGTCATGCTACCAGGGCCTCCTGCAGCTGTCTGGAAGCCACCGAACGGCGATTACAAGTCAGAAAGCAACGGGAGGCCCTGACCTTGTTTTCACGCCGCATTCCTTTCCAGGGGCTCTCAGATTCATTCTCCCCCACACTGTATTGTGGGTAATGATCCCTCTGTGTATAATACCCCTCTGAGGCCAGCAAAGCAACAGAATAATAACCATTTGGGCAACCGTCCTATTACAAATTCCCCCATGAAACTCTGCCACCAGACAGACCAGAACATCTGGCAAGATCATGTCAATTAGTAGGACTCGGACAGGCAGAATGTACCTCAGGAAGACAAGGGGCTTGGGGGAGTCCCTGCACATTCGGACAGTGCCAGGGAAGCAAGTACTCATCTGACAGGCTTCTCCTTCCAGCTGCTTTTCATGTGACAGTGACTTGGCTTCCCTCTGTGCAAAATGAGAAAACAAAGAGAAACATCACCCTAAGAGGAACACGGAAGGATCATCACAGTATTTGCCTGAGCATTGTTGACAGATCTGACATCATAGGATTAACGGACAGAGAAGGGTCTCAAAATTTTAAGTTCTACATAATGGAGATAATAGTATTATTGTTATTATTATTATTACTACTATTATCATTATTATATGCTAGGACCACCTTCATACTGATCTTATATGCAACAGTAACTACAGATTAAGTTTAAGCATGGTCCCAGAAGCGGTTTTATTCCAACAGCAGTTGTCTGAAATACGATTCTTGGGGGAATTTTCTCTCCATGACCCATGCTCCATTTCCCTTGACCCCGCTATAGTCTGCTCCTTACAGTTTTATGGTTTCATTGATGACAGCATTCTGTGGTGGGTTTTTTTTTTTTTCTTCCCTCGCTCTAAAGAGTTTTTAATTTAATTATTCTACTTTTTACCTAACCTCAGCGTTTCAAGATAGGGAAAATATGAATGCTAACTCCAGAAATTTACGGTCCTACGTTGCAAATGACCCAACATCGCTGAGATCTGGGGCACTCATTTTACTAATGGATAACACATGATATATTTTGTCCTCCCCTTAAGATACAGCTCTTGCTGAATTTCAAGTTGAAAAGGTATTCGGGACAGCCAAAGTCTGATTTAGACGAAGATAAAGGAAAGATTGGGAGAAAGAGAACAGAGAGGGAGCCCACAGTTTGTGAGTAGAGAAAATAAGAGCTTTGAGGAATCTTTGTTCTAGAAGATGTCACAGCAAAGGCTCCTTCATCCCACATATGATTAAGGGTGAGAACGAAAAGAAGTGTACTTTTGTAGAGTGGAATCGAGAGGCCAAACATGAAGCAGTCTGCAAGATGAAAAGTCAGTAGTAAAATTGGCACACCAGGCTATGTTAAATGGATAAGTGTATTTTTTAGACGCTACACTGCAGCGCTGCTCACCGAATAATAAAAATAAACACTTTGAGCTTGCGCTCTTCAACAATTCGGTAGTCAGTCATAACAAAGACAAAGAAAAGCTGGTTGACCTGGTATGATGACAACTTTTTCTAGATGATTAAAGAAACAAACACCCACTAAACATAAAACATTTCTCAGAACAGCTGGGTAAGTTTATGGCCCTCTGTAACTCACCTCTTTGAACCTGAAGACTTACCAAAAAAACGATCAATAGGCTAAAAATACAACTGTGAACATGGCCTCGTCTTGTAGCCAATCAGACCATTCATCGATAAAGTACTTTATGATCCATGCGAACAATTTGGGTTCATCCAGGCTCTCAGATTTTAACTAAGAGCGGTTAACTGAAACCTCGAAGACTCTCCAATATTCTGGCTCTGAAACTTTGAAGGTTCAGTTCAAGTCTATGTCGTATTTTAACCTTAAGTTGAAATCTTCAGTTGCTGTCTGTCGACTATTTCCATCCCTTCCATACCATCTAGTTTCCTGGAATTATTTTTTTGTTTATTTTCTAGCCATGTTTTCACCAATGCATTAGACACTGTTAAAAACTTTCCTTTTTGTTCTTCCCCTGTGAAAGCAATCCCAACTGGGGTCCTATCAGATTTCCTTATAGATGATCTCTCAAGTTTGTGGCTCATTTGTGCTCTGTTTTACAACTATCTGCTTTCCTCACAAATATTTTCTTTCCTCCATAGGACAGATGGATTAGTTTATTTTTTTTACATAATAAGGGAGAGCACTTCAAGCCTATGATGAAGAAATTAAATCAATTCAGGTAATAGCCTAACGTATATCTACATTTTTTTTTTTATTTCAACACTGAAAAGCCCGGTGCTGGTTGGAGGTGGGGGGAGGGTGGGGAGGAGGAGACATGACATCAGACACAAAACTCCATCCACAAGCAAGGTATCAACGGCAAAAGATGGCTTAGCATTTAGTTTTAAAAGGATTATCTGGTTCTTCCATAAAAGGCTATTTTTTAATGTGTATCTGAAAAATAAGAGGCTGAGGAAAGAGAGAGGTGAGTGATGACAGAGTTACTGCCCGGACACCGGAAAGTTTGGGGATGGGAATTTAAGTGCCGAAATACGTCTGGACCACCCACCATCCACTCCCATCCACCAAGAATAAAGCAGCCTCTGAGGAGGACACAAAGCCCACGATGACTAGGTTCTAAGAGAAGTCCACTGGGATGACCCAGACGTGAACTTGGAGGAGATAAAAGGAAAGCTGCAATAGCTCCATTCAACCCATTCAATAAAAAGTTAAAAATAGAACTACCCTATGATCCAGCAATGGCACCACTAGGTATTTACCCAAAGGATAGAAAAATACTAATTCAAAAGGAGACATGCACACTGCTGTTTACAGCAGCATGATCTACAAGAGCCAAATTACAGAAACAGTCCAAGCATCCTCCTGTCGACTCACGAATGGATAAAGAAGATGTGATGGGTGTCTGTGTGTGTATATATATGAGAGAGAGAGAGAGAGAGAACAAACATATAGAGATATAGATATACACAAACACACACAATAGAGTATTACTCAGCCATAAAAAAGAATGAAATCTTGAAATTTCCAATGATGTGAATGGAGCTAGAGAGTAGAATGCTAAGCAAAGTAAGTCAGAGAAAACAAATACCATATGATCTAACTCATATGTGGAATTTAAGAAACAAAATAAACGAATATATGGGGGAAACAGAAGAAAACCAAGAAACAGACCCTTTAAAAAGAAAACAAGTTTATTTTTGAAAGAGAAAGAGAGAGTAAGGGAGAGTCAGAGAGAGAGGGAGACAGAATCCCAAGCAGGTTCCATGCTGTCAGTGCAGAGTCCAATGCGGGGCTTGACCTCACAAACCCTGAGATCATGACCTGAGCTGAAATCAAGAGTTAGATGCTCAACTGACTGAGCCATCCAGGGACCCCATGACATAGACTCTTAACCACAGAGAACAAAATGATAGCTACCAGAGGAGAGGTAGAAGGGAAGATGGGATAAATAGGTGATGGGGATTAAGGAGGGCCCTAATCATGATGAGCAACCCTGGTTGCAGGTAAGCGTTAAAGCACTCAATTGTACACCTAAACAATACACTGTATGTTCACTAACTAGAATTTAAATTAAAACTTTTTTAAACATCCATTCGGTAACTCAACTCTACAGAACAAAATTAACAGAAAGCATCTTCCAAGTCAGGTTCCCTCAAGAGTTTTTACAACCACGTTCCTATGAACAGCGAACCATCTTCAGAACGGAAGGCGATCTCTGACTGGTTAGCAGGTTGGTGCCAATATGGCTGTGTCAACTCAACAAACAAAAGTGAGTAAGGAAACATATGGCAAGAATAGCCTACATGAGAAAGTATGAGGAAAGTGTAGAAGGGTAAGAAATATAGCCAGGAAAAAAAAGACAAATAGGAGAGAAGTAAGGATGAAAGATGAATTGTGATACAATTCGAATGGAAGAAATTGTAACAAAACTGAACATCCGTTCTTATCATGTTTTTAAAGGTTATTTACTTTTGAGACAGAGTGAAAGAGAGAGAGACAGAGACAGAGAAAAAGCGCAAGCAGGGGAGGGGCAGAGAAAGAGGGAGACACAGAATCCAAAGCAGGCTCCAGGATCTAAGCTGTCAGCACAGAGCCCAACGCGGGGCTCGAACTCACGAACAGGGAGATCATGACCTGAGCCGAAGTCGGACACTCAACCGACTGAGCCACCCAGGTGTCCCGAAAGTGAATGTCTGTTCTTAAGGCAAGTTAAGAAAAAGTGTCATCCTTGATCAATTGTAACATTAATCTAATCTAACCCCAAGTATTTATGAGCAGAAATGTCTACAACCCTTTCTCCTATTCTCACCAGCTCACATTACCATTTCATAGTCTCACTCTGCAGTTCCATCGGTTAAGGAATTTCCAAATTCTGATCTCTACTGCTTTAGTTTCTTAAGGAGAAGCTGAATGAAATCCAAGCTTCTTTTGCACACAGATATACGTGAAAAGAAAGAACAGGAGTTTTCTCAGAGTAAGCACTCCAGATGTCTTTGACAGGAATTGCTATAGAGCTTGCTGGGTTTTCTTACTCAAGAATGAGGTGCTAACACATTTTTGTCGGTTTCCTTAAGCTTCGCAGTTGTGCAGTGGCCCCTTAAGCACACAGTTTTATGTACGATAGCGGTCACCATCATCAAAATTAGCATGAGCTTATGTCTGAGCTCAAGGGATCAGGGGCGTCTCTTGTGATGTAGAAAGTTAAGTGTCTGACTTTCAGCAACTATCCACCTCTCAGACCTTATTGCCTGTCAACTGAAGACAAGTTTGATGACTCAAACTCATCCAGTCGAAGTAATCCCTGAGCTGCCTTGTGAAAGTTCAGTTTCTTGGTCCCATTCACGAATTGATAATCCTGTAAAAAACAAAACAAAACAAAACAAAACAAAACAAAACAAAAAAACAAAAAACAAAAACAAAAAACTTAAAGAAAAAGAATAATTCTGAATCTAGAGTGGAAGAAGAATTTGTTTTTGTTTTTGTTTTTTTTTTTAGGAAAGGTTCCAGGTGATTCTCATTTCTGGCACTTGTAAGAACCACTACAATCAGGAAGAGTCCTTAGAATATAAACTATATCTGATTTTATTTCTCCATTTTGAGTGATGTAGGACAGAAAATAACTATCATGCCATGGGAACTATTGCCAAAGACTTGTAAAACTTTCACTAAGAGACTTGTTTAAAATTATGCACCAAAGTGTCATTTGATCACCTTCAAAAAACCTACAGAGGAGCCAAATACTATCTCATGCGAATAAGTTGTCTTGGGAAGAAAAAAAACAAAAAACAAAAAGCCCTGCAACCCTGATTACTTATTAATCTAAGAGCCAAATATTCACTCCAGCCACCTGTGAACAATCTGTGTTTGACAGGTGACATGGAAAGTGGTCATGTGTTTTAGACTCCATGGCCGGCACCTATGTCGATTTATGGTAATAGAGATAGAAATTCATTTCCTTAGTTTTTAGTCCACTAGAAGTTAAATTCTCAATTTATTACTTTATGACCTTTGCCCAGGAAACTATTTGAACACAATAAACAGAAAATTCTTTCTTTGGGGTTCAGTATGCAGCCACAGAAGAAGGACTTGAAGAAACAAAAAGTGTTTTCAATACAGTGTCTCATGTGGCCTAAGGAAATAAAAAAAATAAATAAAATCTTAGATAATCTGAGAATTGATTCAAGTGTTTTCTAAATTCTTCCCAAGCTCACAGCTACTCTCTAAAGCTTTTTAGATTGGCACCATCAGAGCTAATTGGCTTAATTCTTTGTAAAGTTCATCACCTATAATTAATGGACTAAAAGACTGGGAGCAGGAAGATTTTTAGGTCTCCAAGTATATAATCCTTGGATTTTAGAAGTACTTGACCTCTATCCCCTCCTTCCCTTGAAACATCACATGCATGAAGAAATGGTAGAAAACCTGCTACTCCTTATATTGATTAGCTCTGAATTCCAGTAAATAGTTGAAATGTTGTATCCCCACTTTGAGCCTCTTTGTCCTAGGTTTTAAAAATTCCTACAAAACAGCGGTATCACACTCTTCAACATCGTTAATTCTCTTCTTCATTTGGTCATGATTCCCCAGGACAGCCAAGACAAGGCCCTGCGTCTTACTATACTTTTAAAAATTAACAGCTACACAGCTCAGAGCCTGGAGCCTGCTTCTGTGTCTCCCTCTCTCTCTGCCCCTAACCCATTCGCATTCTGTCTCTGCCTCTCTCAAAAATAAATTAACATTAAAAAAAAAATTTTTTTTTAATTAACGTCTACATGTGGCTCTGACCTAAACACTTGAAGACACTCCTAAGTTAGAAGATTTCCATTTACCTTTATACTATATTTATTCATTTATTTATTCATTCATTTATTCTTATTTTTTAAATTTTTTTGAGTGATAGAGAGTGCGAGCGCATGCACATGAGCAGGGGAGAGGAGCAGAAGGAAAAGAGAGAGAATCTCAAGCAGACCTCTCACTCAGCATGGAGCCCATTGCCAGGCTCGATCCCACAACCCTGAGACCATGACCTGCAATGAAATCAAGAGTCAGACGCCCAACTGAATGAGCCACCCAGATGCCCCATACTTTCTAATTTTAGTAGGAAATAAAATCTAGGGCTATTAGTTTTTAGAATGCCGTGATAGTCTTAAGTATGATGTAATATGTAAGACATTAATATCATCTGCCTACAGTAACAATATTTATGTACACTAGTTTTGGATTACTCTTGTAGAAATGAGTAAAAAATATAATTTAAGTAAGAAATTTAATATAAAAATAAAATCATTTAGCGAGTACGTGCTACGTGCCAAACGGTGTTTTACACCTTCATACGTACAATCTTACTTTATGCTGTTTTTTTACAGATGGAACCCTTGCTTTGAGCGGTTCAGTCATTTGCCCAAGGTTATCAGGCTAGGTAGTGAAACTCAAATACAGCTCTGACAGCAAAGCTCACGTCCTTGAATAGTACACAAACTCCCCTGTTCCTTAACATTGACCGACTCTGTTGAACATGTCCTACTGGAGTAGAATGAACTTTCCCAAGAAAAACTACTGGCTTATCTCCATTTATGGTAGAGGGAAAAGAAGTTGTATTCGTAGCCAGAAGGCCTACCTTATTTGGATATTGCGCTTGACTCTATTTTGTGACCTGGCGAGTCACTTGATGCCTGTCAGGTTTAGCTTCCTCTTTTATAAGGTCATAAGCATAGCATGCACTGGAAGATCCATCCACAGGAATGCCCACCCCAAACCACCCAAAGTCAAACTCAACTGTTAAAACCACTGCTATCCAACATCAAGTCCGGGGCAGGACGAACTTAACTATTGACCTCACAGTTAACAGAAAAGGAGAGAGATTGGAGTGCATCAGCCCCTGGAATATGAGCTGTTGTCATGCCACAGAATGATGGCTGATACCAGGAAAACAACCACACCAGGAATTTTCACGAGGAGAGGAAACCGTCCTCAACATTTCGGAGAATTAAGACAATTTGGATTGTGTGGTCTTAGAAGACAAAACAAAAAATGAATATAATCTCCATTCATCATTGGGACTAAGAATTAAACAATTCTCATGGTATTTGGCTCTATTCAAATTTGTCTGTTGGTACCATGCAACTAAAGTGCTGTCTGTCCTAAACTTGCGGTATGGTTACGGCTATATAAAATTTAGCTGGGCTACCATTTTGACCTTAAAACATACCCTCAATTTACAGCATGCATGTGCACTCTGATCTGATATTTAATGTGCCTTGAAAATCTGGCTGGGTTAATTTGCTATCAGAAACGTTTCCAGGGGCACCTGGGTGGCTCAGTTGGTTAAATGTCAGACTTTGGCTCAGGTCATGATCTCTCAGTTCATGGGTTTGAGCCCCGAGTCGGGCTCTGTGCTGACAGCTCAGAGCCTGGAGCCTGCTTCAGATTCATGGCTCCCTCTCTCTGACCCTTCCGTCCTGTGCTCTGACTCTCTACCTCTCGGACTCTGTCTGTCTGTATCTCTCTCTCTCTCTCTCTCTCTCTCTCTCTCTCACACACACACACACACACACACACACACAAATAAAGAAATGTTAAAAAAAATTTTAAAGAAACATCTCCAAAAGGAAACTGTCATTATTTGTGAAAGCTGTTGGGTTAGGTCATCTATTAGTAAATGTCCCAAAAGACAAGCTTTTCAGGTTTTATATCAAAGAAAATGTCTACTTTGGCTTCTCTATAACAAGGTACCAACCAGTCAGTATGATTACATGCTCAGGAAGGGAAAACAAACAAACAAACATGGCAAAAACATCTCCAAGTTCACAATTTAAAAACTTTCCAGATCACTCTTGCATGCTACTGGTAGGAATGTAAATCTGTCAACTTTTAAAAAACAATTTAGTGTGTGCTAGGAACCTTTAAAAAATGTCAATTCCCTTTGATCCCACAATGCCACTATTCAGAATTTAGCCTAAGAAAATAATCTCTAAGATAAAAAAGAAAGAAAAAGAATGAGGGGGTGAAGAAAGAAGCAGAGAAGTAAAGAGCAAGAGAGATGGAGAGAAAAAGATACTTTAAAAGGCAAAGCATGGTGTGGTTTTTTGCAGTATTAAAAAATAATTTACGATGTAAAAAAAAAACATGTATACAAGTTCAATATTCATAGGATAATAGCCGTATAATCTATGGCACAGGCACTCAAAACACTTGACTCAAAACACTAACTGCCTAGTGAGTGAAGGTGTCTCTATAAAAAGTTTATGAGAAAACAGAAAAGCATTTGCTACAAAGTTCAATTGGTAAAACCAGGTATCAAATCAAATCAAATCAAATATAAAGAATACATGCAAAAAACAAATAATTGGAAAAGCCTAGGCTAGAACTCATTATCCTTGCTGATTTGCTGGTATGGTTGTTTTTCTTATTTCTCCCAAATTTTCAAATAACCCAAAATAATGATGTATTCTTTTTTAAAAAACCCGTTTGCAGGTTAACATTTCGGTTTTTCAGAAGCTAGCAATTTTCCAAATTCTAAATGTAGGCTGTCCAGTTAACATCGTGTTTCCTGGATTAAGAAAAAGAGCAGGAGATTATTTTTTCTCCCTAATTTAATTCTGAAATTAAGGTGGCCTTTAAAATAATGAATTTTATGCCTTCATCTAAGGGTAGTATGTCTTTAGTAAAGAACTGATAAAAATACAGAATATAAAAAGAAAGGAAAAAAATCAAGAGTACCTCTAGTGAAAGACAACTATTTTTAATAACATCTACATTTGCTTTTTTTTCTATGTATTTTTCCTCTTTTATTATAACGTTATAATCACACTATAGGTATAATTTCACTTTTGTGTGTTTTTCTCTATAAAACCCTCTTTGTTCCTTTGTAGGGATCATCACATCTTTTTAATGAAAGTGTATATGACATACAGGAACCGACTGGTTTCAGGCGTACATCATAGTTACAAGTCATTTTTAAAGAGCTCCAAATTCAGCCCAACAATAGATACGTAACCTAAAATTATGCAAGTTCCCAGAATCGAAATGTAAGAAATACTAAAAAAAAAAAAAAAAAAAAAAAAATGAACTTGAATCATACTGAATCCAATACTAGCTGCTCTCTGAAAATATGACCCTACTAATTAATAGGCAGGTATTGCTACAGAACATGTTTTGACACACAGTGGAGTACTCCACATACGAAAGCATCAACTAATTCCTAAGCAGTCCAACAATGATGTCACTTGAGTGCTGGAATGTTTCGGCTGTCTGTGGAGCCTGGGTGGACAGAGCTGGGGCTGCCATTTTTCTCACCTTCACTTTAAGTCACGCTTGGGAATATGGATATGAAAATATGTAGAAGTAAACAGAGGGAAAGACAAGAACGAAGAGGGGGAGGAAAGGAACAAGTTGCCCGTCTAAATGGTGCTACAGAATGGACTTTAGTTGTCGGAATGAGAATTTAATGAATGGGTCTCAAACTTTGTTGGGTATGATAATCATCCAGGAGAGTGGTTCGAAGACAGATTCCTGGACCTTGTCACCAACAAGTAATACTCAGTTGCTGCAGGGGAGGGGGGCTCCTTATGAACACTCAGGGTGCTATTCAAGACAGCAAGTTGGTACTCAGACTAGTTTTCAAGAAACACTGACTTAGGATTGTGTAATAATATTCTATTTAAAAAAAGCGCACTTTCAATGGCAATAGAGCATGTTTAAGAGGGGTCTGACCAGCTGCATCCAAAGACTTAAAATAAAAATTGAGAAAGAAGAAATAAGACTAAGGCTGTAAATCAAGATAGCATCAAGGTAGAAAAATCTAGGAGTCCTTTTGAGAATCCAAGATGGGGACCCAGGAACAATTGTTACAGCATTACATACTTGCCTTCGTGGTCACCAGACAGCATATTAATGTCAGAAAACCCAAATTTCATTATTACTAATAACATGCCATATGTATCATTCAGATATGTTTTGAGTGGCCTGGGGCATATAATTAGAATATGGTTCCAGAAAATTGTGCTTTGTACAAATAATAACTATCTCATAGAATAAGCAAAGCACTGGTATTGTGTATCATGTAAGCGTCGGTCTGTCTATCTCTCGGTCTTTATCACAGAGGGATGGATGGATGGATAGATGAAGAGGCAAAGAGTGGGAGAGAGAAAGACAGAAAAAGATAGCCTATATAACCGAAATCAACATCAGAAATGACGTGTTCAGGAAAATGTAAATGACTCAATTTGACCTGAGACGTGCTAAACACTCAAATCAAGCAACAAACATAGGCAAAACTGACAATCTCATTTAAAACTCTATCTCTGATGATGTTAAATCATAGTTGCCTACGCTGGCATTGATTGGACTAAGAGTAAGGAGTAATTATGAAGAAAATATTTTCATAGTCTAATAAGGGTAATTTTGATTACATCATTTATGATGTTAATGGATTTACTTGATTGCTTCTGTAATAAAGAAATCAAAAACAAAAAATTCCAAGCAATCCTATCTTAAGGTAACATGGATAAAAGTACATACATCACTCCTGATCGCTCATTTCTATATTAGCACATCCAATAAACATTTTGGTGTCTTGCCCTCTTTTAATTATTTGACTTTGCGTAATTTTCTTTCATTATATGTTATTACATTATTTAAACATTTTCATAAATATTTTAACGTTTGCATAACATTCTATCATGTATGTATGTTCAATATGTAATATATCTTCCCTCATTTTGAGATTTCATAAATTATTAAATTTCTTTCTAATGATGTGCCATTTTACAAAGTGAGGAAATCACTGGGGCACATGTACCGTTGTACTAGCTAAGATGAAAAAGAGATAACGCAGAGAAATTTTTAACGATGACTCCAATACCTTAGAAATGAAAATAATGTGGGGAGTCTGAGGGGCTCAGCCAGTTAACGGTCCGACTTCGGCTCAGGCCATGATCTCAAGGTTTGTGAGTTCAAGCCCCGTGTCAGGCTCTGTGCTGACAGCTCAGAGCCTACAGTCTGCTTCGGATTCTGCGTCTCCCTCTTTCTCTGCCCCTGCTCTACTCAGTCTCTGTCTCTGTCTCTCAAAAAATCAATAAATGTAAAAAATAAAATAAAATAGTACTAGGGAAATTCTTGGCCCAGTCTGAATTTTGTTAAAATTTTATAAAAGTTAATGTTCAAATAAATTGATTAATCGAATCCCTTTTCTGGAGATTCAGAGTCATGACTTAGTAGGGACAGAATGTTGACTATAATAAACATAACGTTAATACAATCACAACTGTCTACCAAAAGATGAATTTGGCAACACAGCAAGCGATTTCTACAACTCTGGTGGTTCCTGTTTTGTTTGGCTTGGGTTGGCGTGATAGATAGTAATAATGATAGGACACCCAGGAAAAAGAAAAACAATAGTGTCGTAAATATTGCCATGACACTCAAAGACCAATAAGAAGACAAAGAATGCTGTTTTTCTTAAACTAAGGTTGGAGATAATAACCAGTGAGACTTTCCATCCATGTTAAGAGCCTGACTCTAAGGAGGAGGGGGGGAGGATTTGGCCCACTGCTTGGGGTCAATGATCAAACACTAACAGGAAGCACAATTACCTTTTTCCAGGTGGGCTATCAAAGAGCATAATCTTTGCACTTCACAGTGTACAGGAGACATGGTTAAAAGGAAATTGGAGCCAAAGATAAGGAAAACGATAGTAGGGAAATACCCTTTTCATGAAGCTGAGTCTCTAGGCCCATTCAAATTACTTCTTCGCATATAGACAGAACTTTGAAGGTGGGTTTGGCTGTTCTCCTCTTAGTGATCTTTGAAGAATCAAGTGAGAGAGCTTCCATTGGGCAAACGTTTCCTAGTTCCAAGAGTCATTTCTAGACCCACTAATGAACTCTACTATGACTAAGGATTGGAATTTAGAAACTACGATTACTGATGTAGCAAGGCAAAGCAGTAGACACAGGGCAATGTGTTTCAAAACAAGAACCTGAGAGTATCTGGGACTACATTCTTCTTTACAGGGCGAGGAGACATTGCTGAGATGACACGGGAGTTACTCACATCTTCAGTCTTAATAAGTCAAGGTAGAGCACAAACTCCAGTGATACGCCGTGCGATGCTGCTATTGACCTCATCTTGATCAATATTCATACTCAAAATGCCAGAAAAGAAACCTGGGACTTTGATCCCATCGAATTGATAGATGATACAACTGCTGGTGACATACCTGATCCAATTACAAAAGACTAATCCAAGAGATAATCAGTCTGGCATCATATAAGACTATGTTTTTAACAATTTTTTTTTAATGTTTATTCAGTTTTGAAAGAAAGAGACAGAGCACAAGCAGGGGTAGGGCAGAGAGACACAGAATCCAAAGCAGGCTCCAGGCTCTGAGACATCAGCACAGAGCCCGACGCGGGGCTCAAACCCACAAACCGTGAGATCACGACCTGAGTCTAAATCAGACACTCAACAGACTGAGCCGCCCAGGCACCCCAAGACTATGTTTTTTAAAGGAAATCTAGATATACCTAGAATCTTCCACTAGATTTATAAAATTAGTTGCTTAATGAAAAGATAAAGGAAAAAATAAAAGACAGGGAAACCTGGTTTAAGGGCAGTTTGAGTAAAAAGTACGTAAGAAAAATAGTTGACTAAGGATGCCTGGGTGGTTCCGTCAGTTAAGCTTCTGATTTTGGCTCAGGTCATGATCTCACAGTTCATGGGTTCGAGCCCTGTGTCAGGATCTGCACTGACAGCTCAGAGCCTGGAGCCTGCTTCTGATTGTGTGTCTCCCTCTCTCTCTCTGTCCCTCCCCTGCTCACACACTTTCTATGTCTCTCAAAAATAAACAAACATGAAAAATTAAAAAAAAGAAAAACAGACTATTAGTTTATATTCTAGATAATACCATCTGTACCATCTGATCTCTCAATAAAGCTGATATTTTCTTCCTGGTATATATCTGTATTGGTTTCTCAGCTGGATCAGAAGTTATGGGAGGAGAAGTGTGATCAAACCAAAACAAATGGTTTTTAGGTCTGATTATCTTTTTCTCTCTTTGTATTCTCATTGTATAATTGAGGGTACCGAGACTTAGAGACTTTCCCTACTTCCCAAAGCCAGCCCATACTAATGGTAGTTTTTGAGCCTGGATCTGAATGGCTTTAAAACCCTTGCCATTAACTACACTCCCCCAACCCCTCCTGGAGGCAGGAGGTTAGGGTCCTTCCTACACTTGGTGGAATTCTTTATAAGAGGAGCATGGACCTTGCCATTTGCAACAGCATGGCTGGAACCGGAGGGTATTATGCTAAGTGAAACAAGTCAGTCAGAGAAAGACAAATAGCCTAAGACTTCACGCATATGTGAAATTTAAGATACAAAACAGATGAACAGAAGGGAAGGGAAGCAAAATTAACATAAGCCCAGGGAGGGGGACCAAACATAAGAGACTCTTAAATACAGAGAACAAAGTGAAGATGACTGGAGGGGTTGTGGGTAGGGGGATGGGCTAAATGGGTAAGGGGCATTGAGGAAGACACTTGTTGGGATGAGCACTGGGTGTTATATGTAGGGGATGAATTCATGGATTCTATTCCTGAAATCATTATTGCACTAGATGCTAGCTAACTTGGGTGTAAATTTAGATAATTAATTAATTAATGAAAAATCTGAGGATCATGGACTGACTCAAGTCCACTGCAAGAGGAAGTGGGCAGGGGGGAGGTCAGGGTGATGGGGATTTGAAAAATTATGCAATATGAGTCATAGCAAAATGAAATGGAAAAGGTTAACTCTGAACAGAGGACACATGGCAAGGACAAGGACACTACTGTCCATCATTTCAATGGATGCAGAGTGGAAGCAAGATTAGATGTATTCGATCCATAAGCAGAAAGCTGACCTCTGCTGGGGGGTTGAATGAAAAAATGGGGGTGGCTGATTTTCATTAATATGTAAACAGGCATTATAATTTAAACTACTGAAAAATATTCATGGCTTTCTCAATTCCAGCTCCAACAGTGGCTGGGTGGTCACTTTTCGGGAATCTGTGCAAGAAGTAGGTGTCCTCGATTTATTCATCCATTTAGTAAAGATGAACTGAGCATCTACTGTGAGTGAGGCATGCTTCTCAATGCTCAGAATGCCCTGGTGACCAAGAGACATGGACATATTTATAAAATAAATTATAATTATAATAGACAACTAAAACACACAGTGTTGAATAAGTGATAGGATACTTCTCTCAGAGTTCCATTCTGGCAAGAGGGTGAGGAAGAAAAAAACCCAAGTAAGCAAATAATGAATAACTTAATTTTTGGTGATAATAACTGCCATGAAAAACAAATCATGATGTGAAAGAGTATGACCAAGGATGTGGGTCAACTTTAGATAGCTGTTCAAAAAAGTCTTCTCTAAGCTGACACCTACTGAACTGAGTACTTAATGACAAAACAGAGCTTACAAAATCTGGGGCATGGAATTTGCGCTGGGGTAATAGCAACGACAAAGCATCTTAGGTTTTTTGTGTTTTTTTTTTTTTTAATTTGTTTATTTGGAGAGAGAAACCGGGATCACCAGCAGAGAAGGGACAGAGAGAGAGAGACACAGAATCCCAAGCTGGCTCCAGGCACTGAGTTGTCAGCACAGAGCCTGATGCGGGGCTTGAACCCACAAACTGCAAGGTCATAACCTGAGCCAAAGTCAGACGCCTCACTGACCGAGCCACCCAGGTGCCCCAAAGCATCTTAGGTTTGAGTGGGCTTCTTGTATAGAAGGAAATTCACTACAAGTGGAGGATCACTAGCTTAACTGAGTGGTTAGGTTCACCTGTTAATGCAATATTCCTGACTTGAAAATATTTCATCAAGTCTAAATTCATGAAATAGATTATATTTCATAATATAGGTATAAAGGTATACATGTGAAATATCCATGAGGTCTGCTGTCAATAGAGAAATACATTCTGTGGCAAGCTTTCGAGACCTACAGATAAAGACTTTGACACTTGTAAATCTATAGAGGGGTATTGGCCTCAGTTTCCCTCTCGCTTTCCCTAAGGGAAAATCCTCTGCACCTTTGTTGATTATAATGATGAACCCTTTTTTCACAGCAGTTGAAGACCTTGCATTCCAACATTACTCCCAGCCTCGGCTCAGGGACCAAGCACAACACAGAGAGCTGGGAGCCCCAGCTCTTGTCTCCTGCCATCATTGACCAAGTGTGTAATTTTAATCAAGGGGTCATGTCTCAGAGCCTCCAGTCTCTCCATCTGTAAACAGAGAGGATTACACTTGCCTAACCAGTTCGATGTCATCTCCGAGATCAAAGCAGACAACGACATAAAAGAGAATTTGAGAAGGTTTATATTATCAGACAGCAACCTTAAGAGAAACTTGAAGCACGCTCCTTCAGTGGAGGAGAAGGACATCTTTGTCATTATTCTACAACTTGCAGAGGCTATGAAGCCCACAGCACGCTCCTAACCAAGATATAGGAAGAGAAGCAACTTGAACATAAGGGAAATACCCAAAGGAGAGGGAGGAGTGAAGGACGGTGATCTGGAGGAGTAGGGAAGAGTGAGATTTGAACCTGAGAGGCGAGATGGTGGTAAAGAAATTATGAATGAGAGCTTTGGAAAATAGACAAAAGGAAAAACTCAGGTAAAAATGCAGGCACACATAAGGAAGGAATGTACCCCAGCACTAGATCCCTTAACACGTCTTCTGTTTTTATTAAAAGGCAAAACCTATCTTGACACATACCCTTTGGGGGCAACCTTCCCCCAGTTGACTCATCTGCGGAAATGGAAAATCTGTGAATTTTTATGGGCTTCCTCATATTTATTCTTTACCAGAATGATACTATTATTTAACTTCCTTTCCTCTAATAACTTTATACTATAATGTTGCAGATATCGATTGGGATCCTTACTGCCTCATTGGGGCTGGGGTGGGGGCAGGGTGCAGTGGACACTAACAATAACAAAAAACAAAAACAAAAAAACAAAAACCACACCTTCTCTCACAGAGAAAAAGGTATCTATAGAGTTTATGAAAATATTTTGCCATTTTGCAGGCTCTCTACTTACCGAAGAGTGAAAACGACAAACTATGAAGTGTCAGCAGACAGACAATTCCATCAACTGAGTAAAGATCCTGGTAACAGACACTTACGAAAGTTCAATGCAAATGAGACTTTCCAACGCAACAAGTTTCCAAAGGGTGGCTGGTGGAGATTCGTGACTGACTTTATGGAGCTCATCTGTAGCTATTACTTGACTGTGGACACACGTCATGTCCCCCAAACATGTATCCCAAAGCCTAGGTGAAAAATTCGTCAGAAAAGACTTCTCCATACCAAATTTTCTGCCCCTGTCTCCATCTTATCACCCCCCCCCCATAAACTGCCTGAAATTCCAGCATCTAAGAGTCTTTCGGGCTCACACTTTGTATATTTTTAAGAACTATCACAGGAGATGATATGTATCATGTTCTGGAAAGTCCAACTCTAAAGTCTTTATCAGTGCCATGTCTTACGAAATGAATGAAAATGAGATACAGGCAATTTGTTGGGGGTTTTCTGGCGGGGAGGGAGGGTGGGAAGGGGGCTCCTAGAAGACAAGGATTGTCTTTTCTGTCTAGGAAAACAGTCTGAGTGAAGCTGCATTGAGGCTTCTGTACGAGCTTTGAAAAGAGCTCTTTGAAGAGAGCCAACATAACGGAAAGGTGTTTTCAGGAGGTACAAGTCTATCAAAGCTTAACCTGTTCAACATCCTAATTATTCTCTGACATTTGGCAAGGCTACCATA
Organism: Puma concolor; assembly: GCF_028749965.1. NCBI lineage: Eukaryota > Metazoa > Chordata > Mammalia > Carnivora > Felidae > Puma > Puma concolor. Next base: position 145,253,543 of record NC_141667.1, read on the forward strand.
CCCTCATACCATAAAGAAAATAATAATTACAAAATTCTCATCATACAGCATTGGTAACAGATATGACATAGTTGAAATTGAAGGGAGACAGTAAAACTTAAGACAAATGTATGATAAATCAGGTGTCTTTAAAGGTCAGAAAAAGATTATCCTATCAACTACCTCATTAATTTACACGTCCTGATTTGCCAGTTGGTGGAGGGAGAGGGTATGACTACTGTTCATTCTTTCTTCAGATTTGAGGTTTTCTCTTTTAGCTGTTGCTTTTAAGATAAAAGAGAAGAAAAAGAATGAGTCAACAGAAAGCCAAGTGTTTCTGTTCTGGTTTTGGAGAATGGGTAGGGAGAGAGGCGAAGTCCTAGAACGGGAGAGAGTGAATATAAAACGAAAAGCCGCAGAATTTCAGCGTCGGGGGAGAGCATGTATCTAAACACCAGTCTAGGGGCGCCTGGGTGGCTCAGTCGGTTAAGCGTCCGACCTCGGCTCAGGTCACGATCTCGCGGTCCGTGAGTTCGAGCCCGGCGTCGGACTCTGTGCTGACAGCTCAGAGCCTGGAGCCTGTTTCAGATTCTGTGTCTCCCTCTCTCTGCCCCTCCCCCGTTCATGCTCTGTCTCTCTCTGTCTCAAAAATAAAATAAACGTTAAAAAAAAAAAATTTAAAAAAAAAAAAAAACAGTCTAGAGCCATTTAACAAATTATAGGTGAGGGTCAGGGGTGCCTTAATGATTCTGGCCACATTCGCTGGAGCATTCCAGCCTTCACCCTCAGTATCTGTGCTTTCTCCCCACCCCCCCCACTCCACTAATCTGCTTTGAGACCTTCTTTCCTAAGCTATAATGTATGGGTTCCTGACATTAAGGCACAAGGAAAAAAACAATCAACACAGACCAAGATTTTTAAGTTAGACTGCACAATAATTAACCTTGAAATATCTCCGGGAGGTGAGGGTGAGGTTTGGGAGTGGAGCCTGGGATTCCCAGTGGGGCTGTTGACATTCGTAACATAGGAAGCCTGGGAACATTATTACCTTTGTAAAGGATATTAGGAAATGAGTGGAGAGATTTGATTCCCAATTCTACAATTCTATGTAAAGTTTGATAAGCATATTTGTAAGCGATTTTCCAACTTCCTCGGACTAATTGCTTAAAAGTCACTGCCACACTCTTGGGGCGCCTGGGTGGCGCAGTCGGTTAAGCGTCCGACTTCAGCCAGGTCACGATCTCGCGGTCCGTGAGTTCGAGCCCCGCGTCGGGCTCTGGGCTGATGGCTCGGAGCCTGGAGCCTGTTTCCGATTCTGTGTCTCCCTCTCTCTCTGCCCCTCCCCCGTTCATGCTCTGTCTCTCTCTGTCCCAAAAATAAATAAATAAAATAAATAAAAAAAAAAAAAAAAGTCACTGCCACACTCTTAACTTAAATACGCAAGTTCATTTTATTCCAATGTGAGAAAGAAACGAGCACAAAGCTGTCTTTTCATCCCCAGATACTGAAGTGTTGCAGTAACCGTCCAAGCCCAAGATGGAGCTGGTACTGCTGGGGGTGCAGCTAACAGAAACTATGAGAACTTTTCGTGTCCCTTGGAAAGCTCTGCTTGACCAGAAACTCACTGTAACTAGTTAGCCAATCTCCAAACGTGAGGCAATATGGGCCTTCTCACCCCTAACACATTGACTTTGTGGCCCCAGCCAATCAGATCATTTCTATTTGTCGATCCTTGTTATTTATTCTCTACCCTATAAGGGCTTCTTGCCTTCTAGGCCATTTCACAGTTCTCTGAAAGGAGACTGCCTACTTCCTAAAGTGTGAAACCAAGTTTGTTTGTATCACCTACATTGCCTTCCTTAATCCTTTTTGTAACAAAAGCTCTGGGAGACAAGTTGCTGGATGTTTTATGCAATCCTTACCACCCTGCTGTATTTGAAAAACCGAAAATAGTATTAAATGGTGTTGCCATTTCTTCGAACCTTATTAGTATGGCATTTTACGGGGCTGGTCTCATTTCCCCCATTTACTGTCACAAACAACACTGAAAAAAGAAATCATGGTATCTTTCTACTTTGATTTGTAAAAAACATTCCCTTGACTCCATTCAAATGGAGAAACAAACTTCTAATGGCATCCATTTACAACGTTGCTCAAGACAACTACCAAACTTTTAACAGCACATACAGGACTACTATATATTTAAACAAACTTAATATGCTCCAGAGAATTTCTAAAGCATTTCTGTTTGGAGGCGTCTATGACTTCCCCACCACATACTTATGATTTCTCAACATTTGTTTTTTTTTGGTTTTCTCTCCCTCAAGTTGTTTTCCCACAGCATTTTTGTAGCAGGGTATCTCTGTTAACTATAAACTTTTACAAGTTTATTTTTAACCCTTGCATTTGCACCCTCCTGCATTTATAGAACAGAAATCTGTCTTCTAAAACAAACCCCCTCTTTTAAGTTCCACACTGGCATTTCAGACTGACCAGCTGGACAGACACTTCATTCAGTCACTGACAATTCATTCCAGCCTCACAAGAGCAGCTGGGGGATTAGAACTTTTTCAGTCACCGAGTACTTTTTACTGAAGAAAGATTTGCGGTCCTCAAGATGGCCTAATTTATTCCATACATCCCTAAAGTGCCATAAACAATCTAAGAATTGCCCAATCAGTACTTTGTTCTTGTTACATAGGAAAAAAATTAGCAAGAAGAACAAAGGAAAAGAAAAGAAAAGGAAAAAAAAAAAAACCTTGGGAAAAAATATCCACAGTGATTTATGTATGCCATATTTTTTGAAGATACTTGCACAATTTTTACTCTGGGATAATTGCTTTAAGACAAGTCAAATATGCTCTATCTGGCTAGAATTCACATAACTTCAACAGTTATTTACACTGGAACTAATCAATGGGAATACACATAGAACAAGATAATGTTCTCATTCTCAATATCCTTACCAGCGGTTCATAGACAACAGATAACTCTAGTTGCAGTTTCCCCAGAGTGCTATGGAAGCAGGGAAAATAAATAAATCCAGTTTGGGATATGTCGGGAAGGAGGGCAGGTCACGAAACTACTGCCTGAAGTAACTGGTACACTGAGTCGTAAAGAATGAACAGATTTTATCAAGGTAAATCAAATGGAGAAAGAATATTCCAGAGGAAGAACAGCTGGCACAAAATACTGGGTTGTGAAACAGCCTAATGTTTACAGTCAACAATAATGGGTCAGCATTTGTGGAATTTGGAGCAATGGAGTATAGATTCCAGGCAAGCAGTGGAACTCAGGACATGAGAGAGTCCTCCTAGGAAAGGGCCAAGGACATCATGGTAAGGAACCAGAAACTTAATCTGCAGAAAGAAATCATAGTATAAATAGATAGGCATTGGGGGTAGATTGCATTAATGATAAAGACAAATTTTAGGGTAGCAAGACTGAAGGCAAAGATATGTAGGGGAGACAAAAAAAAAACCTTTTCCTCAACCCATTTTAGATTCAGGGGCTAGGTCCTTGCAAATTAGACAAAGGACAGATTAACAAAGGAGTAACAAAGAAGTTCACTAATATGTATATTGTTGATATACACAGAGGTACTCAGTGATGAGTAACTCAAAGGGGTGTTTAGAACTTGAACTTGTATAACATAGTAGCTAAGAACAAAAATGTTGCCGAGAATTGACAAAGCCAAATGGAAGGACTTTGAGCCTCTAGGGATGAAAGTTGCAGAAATGTTAATAAATGGGGGGAAATGGTAGATAATAGCTAGTTAGAAAGGGTTGTGTCGGCTTCTTCTAGGTGCTATCTCTGGGTTGAGAAAAGTCTAGAGTTCTCTTGTGATTAAATTCTCTCTCCTCATAGAAAGGAAGGGAGAGACAGCTTTACAAATTTATGTCCTGCTTTTAGGCAAACAGGGGGAGGACAGATATCTTTTCTTGTATCTGCTTCTTCTCAATTGTCTTCAGCTCAAAATAATCCCTAAGCAAAAGCAGCATATTTTGGAATCACACATCCTGGAGTAGCAACATAGATGTTTGATGCAGAGAGTATCATAAATAATGGGTGAAGGATGATGGGGATTTAAATAAGAAAGAGGTAGTAGGGATGAACAGAGGAAGACTGAGTCGATGCAAATTTAGAAGACAAAAACGAAAAGATCCACATAATTATACTGACTGTACAGTGAAAAAAAGGAGGTGGGGGGTGTAATGGCATGCAACTAAGGAGAACATGGGAGAAAAAGAAAATAAAAAGATGCAGCCTTGAAGATGACTCTACTTTTAGATGAGAGATGCCCAGGAGGAACTTGGCCTTCTTGGTATAGATCGCACAGAATGCAAGCAAGCCTGCATTAGGAGTCACTGATGTAAAGTGGTTAAAATGACAACCGTGACTGAACTCAAAGAACGGGTGTTGAGCAGACCTGAAACCAGAAAAGGTCAGCAATATGAAACTTTGACACCAGCCAAGCTAAAGGACACCGAGGAAGATTGTCTCAGAGGTGACAAGGGATACCAGAGAAACTGAAGCCATAGAAGCTGAAGGACAGTGGGAGTTTCAAGGACAAGAGTGGGCAAAATTGTCCCAAGAGTGGCTCTCTCCTGTCAAGTATAAACCAGAACCATTTTCTTGACTAATGTAGAGGTCGCTGGGAAACCCTGGGGTTGTAGTGGAGGGTGGGGCCCTTTTAGGGCAGTGAAATGGATCGACAGAACTAGAGAAATCAAATAATTGGGACTCGTTTGAAATACATATATGTTATTTTGCGAGGAACCTCCACACTGTTTTCCAGAGCGGCTGCACCAGTTTGCATTCCCCCCAGCAGTGCACGAGGGTTCCCATTTCTCCACATCCTTAACCAGCATGGGTTGTCTCCCGAGTTGTTCATGTTAGCCACTCGGACTGGTGTGGGGTGGAAAATGCGTGGTGGGCATCGACAAGGGCACTGGTTGGGATGAGCACTGGGGGTTCTATGGAAGAGATGAACCACGGGAACCTACCCCCCAAACCAAGAGCACACTGTATACACTGTATGTTAGCCAACCTGGCAATTAAATAAATAAATAAATAAATAAATAAATAAATAAGTAAGTAAGTAAGTAAATAAATAAATAAATAAATAAATAAATAAATAAATAAAATGTACATTCTCTGGCCGGAATATGTAACGCAAGAATCCCACCTCCATCCTCCCCCAGTGGCACACGCTTTATTCACGTGTATTTGAATGGGACAGATGCACTATGTTCACAAGGTGAGAGCCTGTAGAGAAAAACGATGCTACCGACGACCGCGGGTAACTGAGAATCAAGGGAAGGGAGGCAATCAATTCAAGGGCAAATCTAGAGCGATTTTGCCTTCCACAGGAGGAAGCCCACCACCGTCTTTCCAAAACTGCAGGCAAGGACTATGGCCTGCACTTCGGTGGATGCGTTTGGTGAATTAACCTATTCCAAATCAGTCTGCACCTGTTGCTACACACCTACAAATGGATCCAAGCTATACGTCTTCATGTTACCACTTTTGGGGCTCCTCTCAAGAACTTAGGCACAGACATGAAATGCCAGGGTAAAACTGGGCTCACGCAGTAGACATGTGCAAACCAGCTGAAGTGACAGCCTGAGAGCGTGAACATAGAGTGGCCTGGTGGTAAATATTAAGTACCTCCTATGGTCAAGATACCGCGACAAACATTTTGCAGACAGAAAGTAATCGTCCTCATTTATTATTGAGAATAATCAAATTTATTTAGTCCTCCTCTTCGCTTCTCATAGATGAGACAACTGGATCACTCACGCCAAGCTACACAGAAAAAGCTTTACAGAAAAATTACTTGGTAGAAAAGGAAGGAATGGGGACAGGGCCTAAGCACATACTATCCCGTTTCAGAATCTGTGAACCTGGATTCTAAAACAAAAATTTTCAGGGGCGCCTGGGTGGCTCAGTCAGTTAAATGTCTAATCGCAGCTCAGGTCATGGTCTCACGGTTTGTGGGTTCGAGCCCCACGTCGGGCTCTGCGCTGACCACTCGGAGCCAGGAGCCTGCTTTGGATTCTGTGTCTCCCTCTCTCTCTGCCCCTCCCCAGCTCCAACTCTGTCTCTGTCGCTGTCTGTCAAAAATAAACATTTAAAAATAAATAAATGAAAGCAAAATCTTCACCAGCAGTGCATTTCTTTTTATGCACTATTGTTGCCAGAATTTTTTTTTTTTTACTCATCACCAGCTAGTGGTTAGCTTGACACTGTTGAATTTCCACCAAGTCTAATTTGAGAAGCCTCTTTCAAAAGAGAGTAAGCAAAAGAGAGTTTTAGATCTTCAACAATACGAGGTGTGAGGTACTTCAGTTAGTTCTGAAGGGCTCGGTGACATCTTAGCTTTAATTTGAACGGATAGATTCTTTTCCAGGTTTCACGTGAGTCTTCCCTGATGAGAAAGAGAGGGAAAAATGAGCTCTCGAGACCTTTTGATTTTTATAAAGGTAAGTCGTCACTCAAGCTGAAGAACGTGTTATTCTCAACATCTTGAAAATAATTTCCCAGACAGCAATGCAGCTCTGCAACTTTTAGCCTAGTGAATCAGCCAGGTCTTTTCATATAGCCTTGTTACTAACGCTCTAAATTTAAAAAAAAAAAAAAAAAAAAGGGACACAATTTTATCTTTTTGCTCTTGAAATCTTCTCCCTCCTCCATTTCCACCACTATTTTTAAAAACAAAATTCTACGGAACCACTGTGAGAAGAAGCTTGAATGGTTGAGCAGGTTTTTCTCTGCAAGTCACATTTAGAATTTTTTCCTAATGTTTTATTATTTACTTTTGAGAGAGACAGAGCACAAACAGGAGAGGGGCAGAGAGAGAGGGAGACACAGCATCTGAAGCAGGCTTCTGGAAGTCACATTTAATCCAATTGCTTGATTCTTTCATACGTCGTTGGGAGGGGTGTGGTTCCGACAGAACTATGTATTGCCATTTTTGTTTGGAATTTTTTAAAGTTCATTTATTTATTTTGAGAGAGACAGAATGTGTGAGCAGGGGAAGAGCAGAGAGAGAAGGGGAGAGAGAGAATCTCAACTAGGCTCCACGCTCCCAGCCCAGAGCCAGATGTGGGGCTCGAACTCACGAACCTCAAGATCATGACCTGAGCTGAGATCAGAAAGGAGCTAGATGCTTAACTGACTGAGCCACGAGACACCCCGAATTATGGCCATTTCTTGTCAGAGAGACTCCATTCGAAACCTGCCCGACAATGGAATTTTATAAGTTAAACTATGTGGTTCCAATAAAAATCTTAACCACAACTTACACGAGATGGCAAACATTTATTAAATTATAATTCACCAAATCAAGTACATGCGCTTATCTGAGATCATCTCGTTTATAGATCAGGAAGGGGCATTGTACTTATGGTATACCCATGGGTAATAATCCTCCTTGGAATTAGATGCTAAATGAGCCCTATTTTATTGGTTTGCAGACACAATTACGTTTAGTTTAGAGTCATGTGTACGCTTTTGCAGTGCATAGACATTAAAAAATAATGAGAGCAAATTGATTGGTTCCTATTAAATTTATGTGAGGCAATACTGTGGTTTATGAAGGGCTTTCTAGGATAGCTGCACATTTGGCTGTATTTATTTTCCTGATAATTGTCCTACAGAGATTGATGTTTGCTATCTATTCTCTTTCTTCTCTTCTTTTATACTTTTAATGAAACAACTTTCCAGAACTTGTCTCACTCCTAAAAGATACCACCACAGGAAAAGGAACACATAAAATTACGAAAGGCAGAAAAGACATTTAAAAAGGCAGAAATTAATTGATTTTAGGTATCAGATTAAACGAATTAAATTTCTACCACCTGAGAACATAATAAGTGAGCTACTCTCTTTGCACTCAAAGTGAAATAAAGGACAGAGGCGAGTTTATTTGCATAATAAAAGCCAAAAATGTCATTTTCACCTAAATATTCAGATTAATGCTGTGATGTTCCTATATTGCATTATGCAAATAATTACTCCGAGCCTGTCACTTACAATGAATCTCTCAATTGTCTTCCAGTGCCACACCTCCATGACATTATTTGAAAACACACACTGAACCTGTTTTTGAGAAGGGAAACATAGTATACCCTGGTTGTCTCTAAACATAGAAATGCGGTTTTAGGATAAGATGTTGGAAAATTAGATTATTCGCTGAAGAAAATTTACCACGTTGGTTTCTAAGGGACTAGCAAAGAAACAAGATGATGATGCACCCATCTTTACTCTGAATGACATAGGGACCATCATAATTGGTAGACGGATGTGACCCTTACGTAGGCTCTGAGGCAAGTGGACTGGGAACTATCTCCCATCCTGATAGAAGGACGTCAAAGTCCTTTGCCTGGGTTGGTAGTGATCATGGTCTTGTTTTGACTGGTTCCTCGATTCTCTATACCTAATTCTTCAATCCTGCTGACCCTCTGCTTCCTAAGTTGTTACAGCACCTTGGATTATTAAGATTATTCACTCCTTACAGGCAAGAGCTCTACCTTGAACTACTTGGTCTCCTCTATATTGATGACCTAGCTTGGTACACACAAGCCCTCACCTATGATCTGCCAGCTCGTATGGTATCTTTGAACAAACAGCTGCATAGGGTGACTACAGGCACTTTCCGTAATGGACTTCAGCTAGACGCTCTATTATACTGAAAGCAGGGCTTGACAACAGCTACACTGGGTACGACTTCTTTTGTTAGTCGTCACTGGGCGGGGGAGGTGGGGGGCACTGTTGTTTTAAGTATGTATGCCTGATTTCCATCACTTATCCTTAGAAGGTTCTCATACTGATTGAAAAACATGGTGGCCTGTGCCCAAAACTGTACGTAGGTATTTATCAGAATTCATGAACCAGCATTTGCGTGACTTTGAGGTGTTAGACGCTCAGGCCAGAGAATGCTTATTTAATGATGCTTAACAACTAAGATTGTAACTAATGGGAGTTTAAATAGGTAGCGTAGCAATTGTACACCTCATTGAACTAGTAATACTTATAGATCTCACTGGGTAAAAGGGAAAAAAAAAAGGCTGGGTGTGAATCCTTGAGCTTCTAGAAAGGTCATGAGAAAAAGAAAACAATTCAAGATTCTAGGAAGTTACCGAAGGGGACTGGAATGAACAAAACAGGAGGGAAAAAAATGATTATCTCTCCCTTTCATAGAATATGGAAACAAGACAAAGTAAAACAGAGGTAGGCTATAGTTAGTAGAAAGGTTTTTAGATTGACAGGTTTTGTGAGCACTTTTAAACAAGCTTTCCTGATTCCTGCCCACCGCAGGGCTGTGATGCTGGTATAGGCATCGAGAGACATTTCCTTAACTAGACCCATGCCGAGAGCTCACAGACCATCTAACCAGGAAACACTGTTTCTCTAAAACATGCTATTTGGAAGGAACATTGCTTTCCTAATGAAGGAAAGCTGACTGAGGCTACCAACACTTTCCTTGAGGAGTTTTTAGACTATGAAAACCTAAGAAAATCACAGGGCAAGCATGTTCACAGGGTCAGCTTTTTTGGTCTTGAAACATGAGTGTCCTTTTTTTTTTTTTTATGTTGATTTTTTGAGAGAGGGAGAGGGAGAGAGACGGAGAGAGAGAGAGTGTGCATGAGTGGGGGAGGGGCAGGGAGAGAAGAAAACAGAGGATCCAGAGCCGGCTCTGTCCTGACAGCAGAAAGCCAGATGTGGGGCTCGAACTCAAGAACTGTGAGATCATGATCTGAGCCCAAGTCGGATGTTTAACAGACTGAGCCACCCAGGCATCCCCAACAGTGTCCATTTTTAAAGCTTGCTTTTATTTTCTGGTGTGTTTCAAAGGTGAGGCGGGAACACCATTATGACGTATATCACTGACAATATAATTCGGTTTACTATATAATATGTATTCAAAGTTAAGCTATCAGAGATATGTGTTTGAATATATACAAGTATGAATGTGTATATATACAGATATACATTTATAGATACCTATGTGTGTCACACATACACAATTACACACACACACACACACACACACACACACACACACACACACACTTGATCCTTGAACAACACAGGTTTGAACTGGCCTGGTCTTCTCACCTGTGGATTTGTTTTTGATAAAAACTGTCAAGTACCACAAATGTTTTTCTTCTTCCTTATGGTGTCCTCTTCCTTAATGTTTTCTCTCAGCTAGCTTACTTTATTGTAAAAATACACTATCTAATACATGTAACATACAAAATGTGTGTTCATTGCGTATATTATTGCTAAGGCTTCTGGTCAACAGGAGGCTCCTATTAAGTTATGGGGGAGCCCAAAGTTCCACGTACATTTCCAATCGCGCAGGGGGGTGGGCGCCTCATCGTCTGCATTGTTCAAGGGTCAAATGGATGTATCCATTTTTAATTAACTCTCTCTCCTGTTTTACTATCTCATCAACCTCAGCAGCCACATAAGCATCTGCAGCATTTTTCTTAATGAGAATCCTCGAGCCCCTCCTATAAAATGAGCAGAGACTCTATTTTTCTTTTTTAACACTTATTTATTTTTGAGAGCGAGAGAGAGAGAGAATACACGCAGGGGAGGAGCAGAGACAGAAGGGAGCCAAAGAATCCGAAGCAAGCTCCAGGCTCTGAGGGGTCAGCAAGCGAGGACAAGTTCACTGTAGACTGAGGCACTGCCCTGTTCTGACATTAGTTACAGCGGTGCCCTACTGTGTTCTCCACTTACAGATGAGACCAAAAGGTCCAGGGAGGAGACACTCTTAATCTTTCTTACGATCTCTTTGTGTGCCAGGCTCCTGGTCCCCTGCCCACCAACACTCAGAATCACTCCCACGTGGTCCAGAATGAGGTTGTGGCAGACTATTCTAAGGACAACATCCTAACATGGAAACGAGCAAATGTAGCAACGTTTCCCAAGTGACAGCGTTCCACAATGCACATTTCTAATCTGACCAGAATCTGTGTAGACAGCTTCACATATGTATTTATAAGCTATATGAAAGAGTGATCTATTCCAAACCACTTGTTCTTTTAATTTCTCTTTCTCCTCGAGGACAAAGAGTTGCTCGGGCCTCATGGTTGACCAGATGGACCAGACAATGGTGTGCTGATACCATTTGTGCAGTGAATGAAGCTTGTGATTTCAGAGCTCTCCCTGTTTTCCAAGGATCCAGGCTTCAGTCTGTTGGAAATGGCCAGATTCAATGCTAAGAGTCCAGTGTGGACACTAAATTCACTCAGTTATTTAGCGATTTCTCTCGCCAGTGCCAGCCTTTGACTCATTCCCGATTTTCTACCACAATCCAGAGCCCCAAGTGTGCCAGGTGGTTAAGTTACAAAGGAAAACAGAGGACAGAGGTGTCCAAGTAAGGACAGCACTTTAGCTCTCTTAGACAAGGACAGGCAAAGAGGCGTACTGTGGTGAACTATTTTGCTTATGTGAGAAATCAGCACAGAGCCAGGAAGAGGGCACCACTTTCTAGCTCTCACCTCCGACAATGCCAAGCAGTCACACAAAGGAGAAGTTTTATTGCTTATGACAGCAGCCAAGTAAAATAAGACAGAGCAGGAATCAGCGGCGTATGTTTTCACCATTACCAACACCCTTCCCACCATTGTTTTAAGCAAGATCATTCCGTGTTAACTCCTTAAAAGCCACCCATCTCTTTCTAGGGAGGTGATTGTCTATTCTTCTCCAGGAACAAGTCCTAGCACTGCCTGTTAGGCTGGAATTAAGGAGGAGCTGTAGATCTTCTCGCCAAAACCCCGACTGTGAAAGTTGTCATTGAGAAGAGCCAGCAGTGAACTCACAGCCCTGCCAACTCGTTCGAAAGAGAATCTTTGTGTTGGCTGATGCTCTCATGAGGAAATGAGGCTAAAGATGGAGACAGGGCCAGTTGGAATACACATCCACGGGAGAGTTGGAATCCAAACGAAAAGAGGGTTACTCCCTGACAGCTGGGATCTATCCACCGCCATAACTAGGGCGGGGCACTGAGCATTGTTGGGTTTTTTTCCCCTTGCTTCCCCAATTTAGAGGATTGTGCTAGAAGGACGGAATTTTAGACCTTGAAGGGAGCTGCTCTCCAGCTCTGCTAAACAGATCTTTCTATGAAATGGAGTCAGGTAGACTCCTAGCTGTAGACACCACCACCATGATTCATAATCTTTGTAAGAGTGAAGCCAGTAGGACTGGGGAGAAGTGAAATGCACAAGGGAGGGACGGAGTAACGAAGTCTACCTGAGCTGCAAGGGAATTTACTCTTAGGCCCCTCCACGTGGATACAAATAGGTTGTCCTTCTATCAATTGTTGCATCTGACTACTAACTCGGGCATATTTGGGGATTATCACAACAACACCTCTGTGGAATGGGCACGCTTCCATCACACGGAACTCTGTATCTCAAGGACAGAATGTACGGGACAAAGTTAGGAGGCGAGATTCCATGGCCTTGCTGCCTGCATGCACATCTCTTGTTTGCCACTTCCAGTCCTAGAATCTCGGCAAGTTACCCCATCCTCCAGGATCACCACGTAGGACTCCTCTGAGACACGCATGAGTTTTCATGCACCCCAAGGGTTGATATCATGACTTTCCGCCCAACTCCATCCTTCCTCCATTACCAGCAATCCAATGTTCTATTGAAACGAGGTCTTCAAGACATTTCTTACCCAACTGTACTCAACATTTACTGACAGCTCCCTTTGTCGTAAAGGCTAGAATTTAGGAGGCCTGTGTGGCTTTGGAATCAGAGAGCCTGGGTTCAAAATCTGGCTTGGCTACCTGCCCCGTGTAATCTGGCTAAGCTTCAGTTCTTTTGCATGTAAAATAGAGATGAGAAGGCCTAATTCTGCATTGTTTGGCCTGCCATGAAGGATCACCTAGTGTGCAGACTCCCTATTCCTCAGGGATCAGGTAAGAGTGGCTCCATATAGTCCATTCTCCTACTTTTGGAGCTCACAACTATTTCCAAGATGACAAGGGAGTGCAAAGAAGAAAACTTGGCTTCTCAAGGGTCTCTTTAACCTCTTGAATAACTGGTCCTCACTGTGCATTGTGAAAGCTGGCATTAAACCAAGGAGCAAAACTGACAGGATAGCGCTCAGACTTTGGAATTTGCTAAAAACCGCTGGTTATAAGATGGGGGACACAAAGCCAAAAAATCCAAAATCCACATCATACATGTCTCTTCCCTGAAGTTTTTACTTGTATGGATTTGGGCTTGCCTCTTCTTACCTCCATTTTTCCTCTCCTGACCCTGCTCCCCTCTCCGCCCCTCCCCCCACCCATGCAGATTTTAGTCTCACATCCCATAGCTGAGGGCTGTCTCCTGCCTCCCACATTGCCTTTCAAATGCCAAGTGCAGAAGAGTTTAGCTCTTCCCCCGGTAACTCCTCAACTCTCACGCCTTTCCACTCAACAAGGTTCTTCCTCCTCACAAAACCATTTTGTAAGTGGAATTTGCAGATTATTCTGAATATAATGTTCATCCCATATTAAAGACTTACTCTACGGTAAGTATAGAAACAAAGTTAGATAGAAAATACTGTCTAGAGTCTCTTAATCTCAAACAAGTCCTGTCCGGTAAGTCTCAGTATGCTAGGTCCATGTTCAAGGGTTTCTGAAAATATGCATCCATGTGGATAAACAGGTGGCCATGTGTGACAAGTAATCCTCTTTAATTCTATTGATGCCATATGCTATTACTTCTTTGCAGAAGGGCACAGACTTAAGCAAAATGCTCTATATTTTTCCAGAGCACACGTACTGTCTTCAATTGAGGTGCAGTCCATCTTCCAAAAATGCAATAAAAAGGACCCTCGAGGTGAAACCTGACTTTTCAGAGCATTTGCAATTAGGATCGATGCCTTTCACTTCTGAAGCAGCTTCACGGATGGGATACAATAGGTTTGCAAACAACCCCCAGTCCACAAGTTATCACTGGTATGGAGGTATTCAGCAGTTCAGTCCAAAATGAAGTTGGCAAAAGCTACTTGCAAATGCATTTGCCCAAAGAATGGAGATGAAAATTGGCTCTCTTTGGTTTAATCCTTCGACAAACATTTATCCAGATGTACTTACTCCGCCCTGTCACAGGAAGGAACTAGTAATTGTTTCTGTGTACTGATATGCTCTTATAATTAAGGCTTTGGGGAAGTGGGTAAAAAGCTGCTGGGCGTATTTAATTAAAGTTAGTAGGAAATTTAAAACCAAGCAAGCATTGTCAGAAGTACTTAGTATTTAACACAAAGAAACCCAGGTGCTGAGAAACGTATGCCAGGGCAAAGGAGAAAGCTGTGATATTCAGAAAGGAACGTCAGACAACCAGGTCTTAAATTATTCGAAAAGGACTAAAGAATCCTATGGTTTCATGAAACAATACACCCATTAACAATGCCGGAATAACCCGAGTCCCTACTCTGAGTTCAATCTGGAGATTCAATACCTAATCTTGAAAAGAAAGAGAAAATTCAAGAGACATAAGAAATCATTCCTGGTCTGGAAGATGAGACAAGAGGATAAAGAAATATTAATAGTTACATGAAAGTACAGAAAAGTAAGGGCTAGAATGTGGTACTAGCTTCAGTGTATAGTATGAACTCAGGAAGAGACAGCAAAGTAGGAGCAGAGTCATTAAGGAAAGTTTCGCTGATCAAGACGTGGCCAGACTTCAAGAATGGGGGCCAGGAGCCCCTGAGTGACTCAGTCGGTTGAGCATCAGACTTCGGCTCAGGTCATGATCTCACGGTTTGTGAGTTTGAGCCCCGCGTCGGGCTCTGTGCTGACAGCTCAGAGCCTGGAACCTGCTTCAGATTCTGCGTCCGGCTCCCCCACCCTCCGCCCCACCCCTGCTTGTGCTCTGTCTTACTCTGTCTTTCAAAAATAAATAAACATAAAAAAAAAAGAATGGGGGCCAAATTAAAAGGTTTCCAGTGACCAAATCTGGGACTATTAAAAATATAACACACACACACACACACACACACACACATATATATATAACACACACACACACACACACACATATAACACACACACGTGTGTGTGTGTGTGTGTGTGTGTATATAGTAGTAATAGGTTATAATCTATAAAACTAATAGCAACCAGTGAGACCATACTAATCCAAAAAAAATTATTTAAAATATGCATACGTGGAAGAAAAGAGACAGTTTTTTTATGGTAGAATTCTAATTGATAAGTCTAGAAGAAATGGTAGAGAATGAAATTCATCGTTTTGCAAACACCACGGCGGTCAATGATGCAGGCAAGAATCACTCGGGGATTCTAAAATGAATGGGCTAAAGTCTACGGAGAAAATGGATCTGTGCACAATCTCAAAGTAACTCCCCTACAAAGCACTTAAGGTACAAAGAGAGTAAGAGTAACCCAACTGAACAGGACAGTCTGCCCCAAAATTCACGTTCATGTTCTTCCTGCGCCCTTAACCCAATTTAACTGGCTTCCTTATAAGAAGAGAAAGACATAGACAGAAACAAGGAGAACGCCATGTGTCCATGGAGACCAAATTTGGAATTACGCTGCCAGAAGCCAAGAAATGCCTGGGGCTTCCAGAATCTGGCAGAGACAAGGAAAGATTCTCTCCTGGAGGCTCCGGTGGGAGCATGGCCCTCAGATGTCTAGCCTCCAGAATTATGAGGAAATAAGTATCTACTGCCTCAAGCCAGTCAGCCTGTGGTCCTTTGTCATGTAACCCTAGGAAACCAACGCAGTAAGTTCACAGTAGCAGAACACAGAAGACCCCACTTTTTAGTCAGTGACTGAAGGAAATATCAACAGGGAAAAGATGTATCAACATCAAGTTCTTCCTGACACAAGGCAGGGAGACAGGCACAATTTCACTTCTGCAGCGCTCTTGACAAAATTTTTAACATCGGTGGAGAGGCAAGCAGAGAAATTCAAACTGAGAAACATTCAGGGAAGTGATTGGCTGATACCATGTAACGGTGTCAAGGATGTGAAGAGACAAAGAAAAAAAAAAAAAAAAGAGAGAGATGATTAACTGTCCCAAGACTGGAGGAAACAACACAGAGATAACAAAATGAAATATGGGATCCTGGATTATAAACTAGGAAGAACAAAAAGAGACATTAGGAGGGACAAAGGGCAGCATTTAAATAATGTCTTTAGAGTCGTTTATTTCCTGGTTCGGAATACTGTGCGATGCTTACATAAGATGTTATCATTGGGAGAAGCTGAAGGAGGGACATTCAGGAACCCAGTGTACTATTTATACAGCTTATTTCAAGTCTCCAAGTATTTCCAAATAGAATAACTTCAAATTTTATTTTAATGTTTATTTATTTATTTATTTATTTATTTTTGAGAAAGAGAGAGAGAGAGAGAGAGTGAGTATGTGAGCAGGAGCATGGGAGGGGCAGAGAGAGAGGGAGACACAGAATCCGAAGCAGGTTCCAGGCTCTGAGCTGTCAGCCCAGAGCACCACGTGGGGCTCGAACTCGTGAGCCACAAGAGCCAAGTCGGACTCCCAACCAACTGAGCCACCCAGTCACCCCAAGCACCAGACTCTTGATTTCAGCTCAGGTCATGATCTCCTACTTTGTGAGATCAAGCCCCACATTGGGCTCTGTGCTGACAGTGGAAGAGCCTACTTGGGCTTCTCCCTCCCTCCTTCTCTGCCCCTCCCCTTCTCGCTCACGCACGCTCTCTCTCTCTCTCAAAATAAACAAACGTTTGAAAAACCTAAAAATACAAAAAATGATAAATAAATAAATAAATAGCTTTCCATGGGCCAGGTATGCCCGAAAAAGAAAAGCAATAATGTTGGAGTAAGTAAGACTCACGCTTCACTGCTGACTATTTCAAAGCTCAGCTTTCATTTGTTTTTGAAGGTGTTTCTGTTGAGGAAATTGATGTTAAATCTCGCCATGTAAAATATCAACGTTTCCTTTGACTATCCCTCTCGTCTGTCCCCAGAGAACTCAAAATCACAAAACACTAAAACCTTCTGGAAGCCATTTCAGCGTTTGTTTTTTTGTTTTTTGTCTTTTCCACCTCTTGGTCATCTGTCTCTGAGGAGTCTACTTCCCACAAATTAAGCAGTAATATCTCAACATGCCAATATCCATAGAGATTTGCTGGGGGGTGGGGCAAGTGTTTAGGGATCTGTGTAAGAAGCAGGTGGCCTATCCTTTCTAAGTTAACATGAGAAAATATTTCTGATATCTGAGTAATTGAGCTCCCAGGGATGTTTTCCAGAAAAGAGAAAGGGAAAGAAAATAAAAAGAAAAGAAGGAAGAAATCCTAGAACAGTAAAGATAGACGGCCTCTATCCAAGATCTCACATCAAACTATAAAAGAACTATCCCACTGGGGGGAAAAAAATCACAAGAGTTATTTTATCCTTTTCTTTCCTTCATTTCCTAATTTAGCAAAATCCTTCCCTGCTGTCTCCACTACCCATAACCAGCACTTTCAGCAGAGCCTACCCCACCCCCCCCACCCCTCCCACCCCCACCCCCACCCCTCCCACCCCACCCTGGACTTCCCACTTTGTATACTTGGTTCCGGGGGAGAGAGTAAGTCACCGCAGCTGGGCCAAACTTTACTCTCCTGTGGCCCAGTTCCCTCGTTGTCCCCAAGAAAGGCTTGCCATTTGCACAGATGTGTCAGAGTCCCTGCAAAGCCAAGCGACCCACCTTCCATGCTCTGCTCCCAAAACTTCAGAAGCACGAGCAAGCACAATACACAGTATCAAGACACCTGAAAAATATCCCACCGTACACTCTAAGCCTACAATTTCTCCTTTTCCTCGTGATCCCTACAGGAGACAACTCAAGCTTGTTCAAAAATATGCCTGCTGCTCGGTAGGAATCCTGACTTAGAGCTTCTCTGTTCCCTCAGGTGTTTGTGTTTGGAGTTCTTGGTAGTAATGAAGGCTCAGGAGAAGGTTTTAGATGATTCCTGGCTTTTGCTGCTAGAGGGCAACAGTCTGGCTGACAAGGGATCTTTGTAATTGGGTGTCCCTAGGAAGGACCTAAGTACCTGGTTTTAGGAAGCATATGCTTCCCCCACCTGGGTATGAATGCGGCGAGGTTCTGCCTGGGAGAAACAGACATGAGACAAAGAATCATGATCTCTAAACAGTGATGAGGCTACCATCACATCCTCTTCTACACAAATTCCTAATTCCAACGACCTTTAAAGCTCTCAGGCAGATTAGCAACTGGTGCATATTAAGGATTCAAGGAGCGCTAGATCAACTTCTGACGGGGGAGTAATGTTATTGTGTGATACCTATGTTAGATGAGATATCTGACTTACACGTTTTTTTGAAAATTAACATGAATGCACTTATTTCCCAGGGAACTTTTTTTTAGTTTCAAGGGGCAGAGGTTCAACCCAAGTTGGCCAGGCACAAGAAATGGAAGGTCTATGTGCACAGAAGTAGGTTGGATACGGGGAGAGATGTACTTCCTCAGATAAATGACTACCCTATACTGTTGCCGGTAGTGGTCACCGCTGGGTCCTACCAAATGGTCTTACATAGAACCATCTCTCTCCCTTCTCCACATTCTTCTTTCTTGACTTTATTTTCCCATAGTGTTCCTCAAATAGTAGCAAAACTGGCATCTGGCATTTCTAGGCTTACATCCTCTTACCTCATCCATCATGCAACAAAAAGAGCATCCCTTTTCACATAGTTCCAGCAACAGTTTCCCAGTTTAAATCTCAATGGAACACAGGGGAGGGGAAGAGGGGGAAAAAAAAGTTACAAGCAGAGAGGGAGGGAGGCAAACCATAAGAGACTCGTGAATACAGAGAACAAACTGAGAGTGGATGGGGGTGGGGGACAGGGGAAAGTGGGCGATGGGCACTGAGTAGGGCACCCGGTGGGATGAGCACTGGGTGTTGTATGGAAACCAATCTGACAATAAATTGTATTAAAAAGAATCTCAATGGAAAACACACATATGCATACATACACATAGAAGTAAACCACACTACTACAACTACCATTGACAACACCAACACTCTTTGTCCACATTTAAGTCATACACCTATCACTGGGCCAAGGGTAATAGGCTGTCCTTCCATGGCTGACTCATGCGCCAACATGTGCAACTTGGAGCCAAACAGCATGGAGTCCATCTTGCACCCCAGGCACAGAGAATGAGGGTTGAGTCCCTTCCCAAAGGAAAACCAACTTTCAATTATCTAAAGAGAAGAGAATGCACATTGGCAATGTCAACACTAAGATTTCGTCCAACCCATAGACTTCAAGCTTCTGATCATCATAGCCGACCTCAGGTATGTTTCTCCCCACAATACCCTTCAATGTGTGATGAGAGGTAGAATTTGCTAAGACCCCTTTAAAAACTTTCTTCTGTCAGATACTTCTATCAACCACTAGGATAAAATAGCATCCATTTTTAGAACCCACTGTTGAAATAACACTTTTACACACGAATGCATGTATACCTATTGGCAGCCAGGGGTCATTACCTCATGACTGTTCTGCTTTGAATTGGGTTTACGTGATGCTGAGTTTATTAAAATTATTGAGTTCCAGGTCCCCAAAAGGGACAGAAAATATAAACTGAAAACTCTTCCAAAAATAGTTGAAAATGTTAGATTAAAAACTTTTACATGTTGAATCACTAAATTGTACATCTGAAACTAATAGTACACTGTATGTTAACTAACTGGAATTTAAATAAAATCTTTTTTTTTTAATGTTTCTGGAATGGCAATGGAGGAGATCTGCCACCTATTTTTGACCAGCAATCGTAACTAGTAAAATTAGTTACAAGGGAAAAACATTTCAAGTCTGGAGAAATTGTCCTAAGGGCATCAAGCATGTGGTAGGCTGGATAATGGCGACCCAGAGACCCCATGTCCTCAGCTTCAGAATTTCTAACTGTTATCTTTTTTAAATCATTTTTTAATGTTTATTTTTCAGAGAGACAGAGACAGAGTATGAGCAGGGTAGGGGCCAACAGAGAGGGAGACACAAAATCCAAAGCAGGCTCCAGGCTCCAAGATGTCAGCATAGAGCCCAATGTGGGGCTTGAACCTACGAACCATGAGGTCATAACCTGAGCCAAAGTCAGACGCTTAATTGACAGAGCCACCCAGGCACTCCCATAACTTTAACATTTAAGAAAAAGGTTTTTTTGCAGATGTGATTATGTTAAAATCAAAAGGTTAACCTGGATTATCTTGTTGAGCTATTAATTCAATTGGAAGTATCTTTACAAGAGTGAACCAGAAGATTTGGTAAGACAAAGTCCGAGAAGATATTATGACCTATGGGCACCGAGGTTAAAGTGATGTGGCTACAAACCAAGGAAAGCTAGTAGCCACCAGAACCTGGAGTAGGCAAGGAATGGATCCTTCCAGAGAAACCCCAACACAGCACAAGTCAGTGCTAACATTGTAATTTTAGTCCAATGATACCGATTTAGGACTTCTGGCCTCCAGAATCGCAACACAATAACTTTCTTTGTTTTAAGCCACAAGGTGTGTGGTCATCTGCTACATCTGCCATAGGAAACAAATACACAGCAAATAAAGGAAAACTTACTTAAGAAAAGTGACTGAATGTCAGAATAGGCAGAGTCTGTGGTCCCTACGCCATGATGGAGGGTTACTCTGCTATCCAAAACAAAACATCACGAGGCAAAACATCTATAGACCAAGAACTCTTATGAATATAGATCTAAAAAGCCTCACCACAAAGTGATTGTATACCTTGACAAGTGGGATCTATCCCACAAGGGTAAAGTAGGTGTAACATTCAGGTCAGAAACAAGATAAGGATGTCTGATCTCATCAATTCCAACTAGCATTGTATTGGAAGTGCAGTTAGGCAATAAATAAATAAACAAACAGACAAATAACCATCAGATCGCAAAGATGTAAGCCTCTATCTCTATTTGTAGGTGACATAACCTTGTATATAGAAAATCCTAAGAAATTCACTGAAAATTATTAGAATGAAAACAACTGGCTCAGCAAGGTTACAGCATACAAGTATTTTTAAATGTCTTTTTAATTAAATTAATAAAGTATAGAAAAATCTGTTTTATTCCTATACTTTTGCAGTGTATAATAGTAAAAAGCACCAGTAAAACAATCTCATTTAAAATGCTATCAACAGTTTAACGAAACAAGAGAAACTGTTGCTCTGAAAACTACACAACGACGTTGAGAGAAAGTCAAGATCTAAGTAAATGCCACAACATTCCATGTTCATTAATTTAAAGACTCACAGGTGTTAAGATGGCAACATTCACCAAATTAATCTACAGATTCAATACAATCCAGGTAAGATCTCACCCACTCAATTAATTAAGAAGGCAAAATATACTACTGATAAAAGACAGTCTCATCCACAAATGATGTTGGAAAAACTGGACAACGACATGCAAAACAATGAACGTGGACCACCATCTCATACCATACAGAAAAATAAACTCAAGATGGATTAAAGACCCAAATGTGAAACTTGAAACCATAAAACTCCTAAAAGAAAATATAGGTGTAATTTCTGTGACAGCAGTCACAGAAATCTTTTTTTCTAGAGGTGTCTCCTCAGGCAAGGGAAATAAAAGCAAAGTTAAACTTGAGACTACCCCCCAAAATGAAAAGGTTTTGCACCACCAAGAAACCAACAACAGAACAAAAATGCAACCTACGGAATGGGACAAGATTTTTGCAAACAATATATCTGGTTAAGGGGTTAACATTCAAAATATATGAAGAGCTTCCACAACTCAACACCACCCCCACCAACAACAACAACAACAAAAACCCACAAATAACCTGATTTAAAAATGGGTGTAGGACCTGAATAGGCAATTTTCCAAAGAAACATACAGATGTCCAACAGACAAAGGAGAAGATGCACAGTCTAATCATCAGGGAAGTAGAAATGAAAACCATTAGGAGTTATCGCTACACCCCAGTCAGAATGGTTAGAATCAAAAGCACAAGAATAAGAAGTGTTGGCGAGGATGTAGAGAACAAGGAACCTTGACACACTGTTGGTCAGAAGGCAAACTGGTACAGCCACTGTGGAAGACAGTATGGGGATTCCTCCAACAACTAAAAATAGAATTACTGTATGATCCAGTGATTCCATGACTAGATACCTATGCAGAGGAAATGAAAACACTAGTTCAAAAACATATAAGCACCCCTCTGCGTACCGCATCATTATTTTACAATAGCCAGGCTATGGAAGCAACCCAAGTATCCATGGATATGGATAAGAAGATGTGGTATGTACACACACACACACACACACACACACACACAACACACACACACTGGAACATTACTCAGCCATAACGAAGAATGAGGTCTTGCTATTTCCAACAACATGAATGGACCTAGAGGGTATCATGCTAAGCAAACTAAGTTAGAGAAAGACAGACCATATGATTTACTCGTACAGGGAATTTAAATCAGAACGAAGGAACAAAGGTGAAAACAAGACCAAAAAACACTCTTAAATATAGAGAACTGAGGCTTCCCAGTGGGGTAAGTAGGCGAGAGGATGTGTGAAATCGATCAAAGAGATTAAGATTACACTTCTCTTGATGAGCACTGAGGAATGTATAGAATTGTTGAATCATTATAGTATACACCTATAACTATTAACACTAAGTTATTTTACTTTGACTTAAACAATAAAAAAAATCATGCCACCCCAAGAAAAAAATCACCCCCAAAAAATAATCACCTATTTTTTTCATCTTTTTTTGTATTAACTGACAATGTGATCCTAAAGATCGTACAAAAATTCAAAGGACCCAAATCAAAACAACCTTGAAAAGGAACAAAGTTGGAGAACTCATGCTTTTCCATCTCAAAGCTTACTACAAAGTCCCAATGGGGCACCTGGGTGGCTCAGTTGGTTGAGTGTCTGACTTCGGCTCAAGTCATGATCTCACGGTTCATGAGTTTGAGCCCCATGTCAGGCTCTGTGCTGACAGCTCAGAGCCCGAGGCCTGCTTCAGATTATGTGTCTCCCTCTCTCTGCCCCTCCCCTGCTCATGCTCTGTCTCTGTCTCTCAAAAATAAATAAAAATGTTAAAAAAAATTTTTTTAAAAGCCCCAGTAAGCATGCATCACAGTGTGGCACTGGATTGAGTATAGATATATTGATAAATAGAAGAAAACTGTGAGTCCAAATCTACACCTTCACATTCATGGTCAAATGATTTTTATCAAGGGTACCAAGATCATTCTAAGGGAAAAGAATGGCCTTTTCAACAAATGGTGATGGGAAGACTCGATATGTAAATGCCAAAGAATTCATTTCTACCTCTACCTCACATCATATACAAAAATTCTGAAACTATATTCAATACTCAAATGCAAAAGCTAAACATACAACATTCTTAGAAGAAAACATGTGCTCTTGGATTAGGCAATGGTTTCTTAGAAATGGCACAAGAAAAAGAAAGGTAAGTTTGACACCAAAATTAGAAAATTTGGGGTTTCGAGGAATCATAAGTGAAGAGTCAACCCACAGAATATGGGAGAGAATTTGTACAAATCAAATATTTTATAATGAACTTGTATCTAGAAAACATAGCAACTCTTAGAACTCAATTATGAGACAGACAGATATCCATATCCCTATATGAATGAAAGATATCAACAGGTATTTCTCCAAAAATGGCCAATAAGTACAAGAAAAAAATGCTCAATATGATTAGCTATTAGGATAAGGCAAATCTGGGGCACCTGGATGGCTCAGTCAGTTAAACATTCAACTTCAGCTCACGTCATGACCTCACGGTTCATGAGTTCGAGCCCCACATAGGGCTCTGTGCTGACAGCTCAAAGCCTGGATCCTGCTTCAGATTCTGTGTCTCCCTCTCTCTCTGCCCCTCCCTAGCTTGCACTCTGTCTCTCTCTCTCAAAAAATAAATAAACATTAAAAAAATTTTTTAAGGATGAGGCTAATCAAAACTATAATGAGATATTACTTTACATTTTCTGAGGTTAAACACAGAGGTGCTCTAAGATCCAGCAATGTTACTCCTACATATATACCCATGAGAAATAAAAACATATGTCCTCACAAAAATTTGTACATGACTGGTCATAACAGCATTATTTATAATAGCCAAAAAGTGCTAATTCCCTAAACACCCATTAACTGAAAAATGAATAATTACCATGTGGTGTATCTATGCAATGGAATATTATTTGGCAACACAAAAGAATATACTGGAACATGGTACAAATGGGTGAACTTTGACAACGCTGTGCTAAGGGAAAGAAGCCAGTCACAAATGACTATATATGGTAGGATTCTATCTACATGAAATATTGTGAAAAGGAAAATCCATAGAGATATAAGGGAGATTAGTGGCTCAGGGTGATGAACCCTGAGGGACATCAGGAGAGTCCACTAAATGATAAGGGGTTTATTTTTTAGGTGATGACAATATTCTAAACTTACTTGTGGTCAAAGCTGAAAACTGAACATACAAAAACCCATTGAAATGTGTGCATTAAATGGGTGAATTTATGGTAGGTGAAGTTTACTAAATAGCTCTTAAAAAGCAGAAATAAAGTAACAATTAGAAATAAGAGCACTGGGGGTGTCTGGAGAGCTCAGTTGGTTGAGCATCTGATTCCTGATTTCAGCTCAGGTCATGATCTCACAGTTCATGGGATCGAGCCTGGTGTTGGGCTCTGTGCTAACAGTGCAGAGCCTGGTTGGGATTCTCTCTCTCTCCCTCTCATTCTCTATCTCAAAAAAACTTTAAGAACTAAGAGCAATGAATGTGTGTGGGAGCCAATTCCCTAGATAGGATTTTTGGTCTCATCTCAGCACTGGAGTCGAAGCACCAAGAAGAAGAGACCATGGACCTATGGAAAGCAAAATCAAAGGGAGGCATCTCTGCATTAAATTAGACCCTGTTTGGGCTTCTCCATGAAGACACCAACAAGAACAAACCACCTGCCAATACATGGTCATCAGCCAATCCTATCCAGGACTGAGGGTCACCTAACAGTGACCAATACTTCTTGGCAGTTTGGAATTCCAGTTTATGCCTTTCACATGCTTTATTTGTCTCCAAACTGAGAAATCACATAAAAAATTGTCACGAGAACCCTGGACTCCTGGCATAAGCCAACACCTGAGAGGCCTCACAGGAGTTCCCACATCAAAATCACCACCGAGGAGAACACCAATTCTCAAATTACAAAATACAACATGGCAGAAGTTCCATGAGAAAGAATCTGCAGCAAAATAAATCCTAGCATAGACACCTTCAGAAAAATCGAGGGATGTAACAGCAACTAATTTTTTGACAAAAGCGTATTTTAAATGTTCCAAGAGGGGCTCCTGGGTGGCTCAGTTGGTTAAGCATCTGACTTCGGCTCAGGTCATGATCTCCTGGTTCGCGGGTTTGAGCCCCACATCAGGCTCTGTGCTGACAGCTCAGAGCCTGGAGCCTGCTTCGGGTTCTGTGTCACCTTCTCTCTCTGCCCCTTCCCTGCTCACGCTTTGTCTCTCAAAAAATAAATAAATGTTAAAAACAATTTAAATTAATTAATTAATTAATTAAATGTTCACATGAGTCAAGTTAGATTTTAAAAGAAACCAAAAAGAAATTCTGAGTAAGAAAAGCAGTCATGAAAAGTTTAAATTCAGTGATGGGTTCAAAAGCAAATTAAACCTGAAATGAAAACCAGTGAACTGCAAATATATAGGAGAATATGTTCTAGAATGAAGTGGAGAGAAATCAGGCCAAAATACCAAAAAAAAAAAGAAAAAAAAAAAAAAGCTGTTAAGAGACCCAAAGAAGAGCATGAAAAATTCTAAACTCTTTTTTTTTTTTTTTGAGAGAGAGAGAGAGAGAGAGAGAGAGAGAGAGAGAGAACACGCACAAGAAAGGGAGGAGCAGAGAGAGAAAAAGGAACAGAGGATCTGAAGTAGGATCTGTACAGCCAGCAAAGAGCCCAATGCAGGGCTCAAACCCATGAACCATAAGATCATGACCTGAGCCAAAGGCGGCCGCTTAAGACTGAGCTACCCAGGTGCCCCCCAAACTCTTTCTAAAAGGAGATGTTCAAGAGAACAGCGAGACCCGATATTAAAAGAGAAAATATCTGGAATTTTTTAGAGTGCTGATTCTAGAAGGCGAACAAATCCTCAACAAGATACATTTCAAACTATACCTAGACACATCAGAGACGGCAGAACAATAAGGACAATGCAAGTATTTGGACTCATCCAGAGTAAAGAGTTCTGCCTTTACTCACAATCTCTCAAAAAATTAAATCATCTTTAATGATGACCCGACGTGAAAAATAGCTAATCTCACTCTGCATCCCCCCTTCACCTATAGGCAAGCTCTCCTCATGGGCCAAACTCACCTAGAAACCACAAAAAAAAAAAAAAGAACCTAGGGCTTCCAGATATATAGGTTGGGCTCTGGAGGCAGACAGTAGGCAGAACAGAATGGAAGATACAGAAAAACTTCCTCCTCCAAGTTGCATAGAATCTTGTGGCCAAGTTTAAATTATTAAGTTTTGGAACAACCATGGTACCCACAATATTTCCTAATGCCTGGATACTTTAACCCTCAAAACAAAATAATGACAGTAATAGATTAGAGTCTACTCAATAAAATAAATTAGTGGGGCGCCTGGGTGGCTCAGTCAGTTAAGCATCTGACTTTGGCTCAGGTCATGATCTGGTGATTGGTGAGTTTGAGCCCCACATCAGGCTCTGTGCTGACGGCTCAGCTCGGAGCTTAGAACCTGCTTTGGGTTCTGTGTTTCCCTCTCTCTCTGCCCCTCTGCCCGCCTTGCTCACACTCTGTCTCTCTCTGTTTCTCTGTCTCCCAAAAACAAATAAATGTTAAAAAAAAAATTTTAATACAATAAAAAAATTAGAATGTATTGATAAAAATAAGGAAAATTAAAAAGCCAGCAGAAGGCCAACTAATAAATATAAGATGACAGAATTTAAAAATCACTGAATTTTTGCAACTAACATTGTAACACTTGATTCAGGCAAGAATCCTCAATAGACACTAGGGCTAATGAGTCAACGCTTTGTCAGGTACAGCATATTTACATAGTCAAAATGTATCTCTTCTCAAATTACCTTTAAATTATAAAAGTAGAACATTCATTTTAGAGTTGAGAAATCTAGTGCAAACTACCTGACCCAAGTGATCTAAGTTAACAGAAAAGGTGACCACCTTCGCAGTGTAACACACTGAAAATAACACATCATTTATGCAGTAAATCCGTGACTTGAAGGTAATTAAAAGGAAACTGGAGACAAATTCAAATTAAGGGATAATGTATGAAGTAAATTACTTGTACTCTTCAAAAATGTCAATTTCATTCAGAACAAAGGCTGGGAAAGTTCTTTAGGTGGAAGATCAAAGTGGCATGACAACAAAATGCAATGCATAATCTTGAAATTACATCCTGGACTGCAAAGAAAAAGAAAAAGAAAGAAAAGAAATTCTCCAAAGGGTCCTATCTGTCGAATCGGCAAAATGTGAACAGATGCTAGTGGTTGGTGGCGAGCAATGCCTGAAAGTATGGAGGGCAAGAAGAGGGTCAACGGCAATTCACTTTCTAGTGGAAAGAAAAGAGGTGTTATTTATAGGTGGAGAGAGTGCGACTATGAGAAAGCAAATGGGGCAGGGGTGTCTGGGTGGCTCAGTCAGGTGAGCGCCCAACTGTTGATTTCAGCTCAGATCATGATCTCATGGTTCGGGGTGAAATCGACCTCCATGTCGGGCTCTGCACTGACAGATTCTCTCTCTCTCTCTCTCTCTCTCTCTCTCTCTCTCTCTCTCTCTCTCTCCCGCCTCCTGCTCATGCGTGTTCTCTCTCTCTCTCTCAAAATAAAGAAAGAAACTTAAAAAAAAGGAAAGAAAGAAAGAAATCAAATGGGGCTAAATGTTCTCAACTGACGAATTTGGATCAAGGATACATTAGAGTGTTTATAGTCCTTCTTGCAAATTTATATTAGGAGTTATTTCACAATAAAAATATTAACCCAAAGCATACAAATCAACTTTACAGGTATAAACACTGTGAACTTAACCATGCTGATCTCAAGAATTTTTACCATCCTTCAAAATAAATGTACTGACATAAGGTAAATTTTTCTATTTGTAGTATATGTGTGGAAATAACTGTGGATGATCCAAAACTTGGTCGGAAAGTCACATGTAGCAGAGCCAAGTTTAGCTGGCAGGCCATTTCCTTTTATGGGATATGTAGCTTTGTCTCTGCAAATAAATAATGGAGCTTTGAATAGAATTGTCTGAAGTCTAGTGTCTGTTTCAATCTTTTCAGTAAGCCTGTAAAGGCTTTCCATTATCACCGTCTTGTTAAACTCTTGCAATGAGATAGTTTCAACAACAAACATGAAATTAGTTTTCCTTTTTCCCCACCACACTATGCTTTCATTTCTTCAACTATTTATAGACTTAAAAATCTTTGGTGTCCCTTGTAGCTTCTGTTCACTTCTTAGGAATCAAGGAGAAAAGAAAAACGGTGGCCCTCTCTCAGTCTGTGAATGACATAGCCCAGCTTAGCATATTAGGCTATCCTGGGAACTAAGAGCATCACAGCAGAGGAGGACCAGATAAGCCAGGGAGAGCCTAAGCGTAGTTTGAGAACATCAGCTTCCCTGGCCATGGTCATTGGCTGGAGTCCCATGATGTCCACTCATTTACTACTGAGTTCTATTCATTGCTCTTTTTTCTTTGTTCCTATTTCCACAAGCAAATTTAAATCTCATCAAAGAGCTACATTAGCCTACCACTGCCTCTTCTTTACTCCATAAAGCATAGAGACTAATGACTCCTTTTGAGTTCATCTTAGAAAGTACCTTGAAGGAGTTTTACTTCTTCCTAAATCCATACTCACGGTAGCCATGTTGGAATAATATGGTTGGCCTGAAAAATAAACTGGAACTTAGATTCCTGCTTTCCTACTATTAAAGACTTCCTTGGGCCCGACAAATCTTTCAGACGACTTCCACTGGTCTTACCACCTAGAAAAAATGCCATGCTCATAGTTCATGTGTTAGAAAGGGATTCAGATGCGATGGGATGGGGCAGGGTGGCATGGCATGAAAGAGAATGACTCAAATAGAATGGAATTCATGTCTCGGGGAAGGACAAAGGGGGGCTGTCCTCAGTCAATTAAGCTCCATGGCATATATGACCTCAAGCTCTATAGTACTTCTGTTAAATAAGAAACCACATCATTGTTCAGAAATACCCCTTCACCAGTTTCTATCAGATTACCACCATCCATCTTTCCCAAAGCTTACATTTAGCAAATACAAAGGTTTGTTTTAGAAAGGTTAATTTTGGGTTTGACTGACAGGCAAATTCAGTTCGGTGGGAAGATGTGGGTCACCAAAGGCAGTTATAGTTAAAAAAAAAAAAATGCTATCAAGTGGATTGGAAAGAACAATGATTTTATCCAAGGAAAACGGAAATGTGCCCAAAAGAGAAAGAGAGAGAGAGAGAGAGAGAGAGAGAGAGAGAGAGAGAGAGGTAGAAAGTAACAGCTTAGAGTAGGGAGTTTTTCTCACACAGCGCTGAGGGCAGTTCACAAAATGGCAAACATTTGCTCAGGATAATGTGTCTGTAAAAGAGTGAAACTTTCATCTGATATCACAAGGTTATACCTGCAACTGAGAGAAAAGGCCAAGATTCCACAGAGATGTAAGTGAACACCGATGATGAATGTAGGGAACCAGGCCATTAAGATTTATCAAATCAGATTCAGTGGATACTCTTTGAACTTACGTATTATCTACCTGGACATATGTGACACTCAATGTTCTCAAACTTAAACTCCATGCTTTCACTCTCTAAATGAATAACTAGAAATAGAATGTATTCAGGATCTGTGGCAAAGAAGGGACAAAGTCTTAGAAGATTTCAAGGTTATATTTCAATCCTGCTTTGACAAATTTAAGAGGAGGAAAAGGCTGGCATAACACCATTGTGGATTATAAAAATGCTTATATTCATACATTACTGATGGCATAAAGTTTCATCAATCGGATTAAACCTCCCAAAAATTCTTGGGTCAAAATGGCAAATATCCACAGGTTTTGATGCTATTTTATTTTTAAAAATAAAATTGAGGTGCACCTGGTGGCTCAGTTGGTGGGGCGTCCGACTTTGGTTCAGGTCATGATCTCATGGTTTGTGTGTTCGAGCCCCATGTTGGGCTCTGTGCTGACAGCTCAGAGCCTGGAGCCTGCTTCCGATTCTGTGTCTCCCTCTCTCTCTGCCCCTCCCCCACTTGTGCTCTGTCTCTCTCTCAAAAATAAATAAATTTTTTAAAATATTAATTAATTAATTAATTAATTAAAATTGATGTAGCCCTGGATGCAGGGCTCAATCTTGCAAACCCAGAGATCATGACCTGAGCTGAAACCGAGAGTCACAGGCTCAACCAACTGAGGCACCCAGGTGACCCGATACTGTTTCTTTTTGACAAAGGAAGTAAGCAGATGACTTGACTCACAAATGAGTTATTGAGGTCTAGAACGCACAACTCCTGACACTAGATCAAAAGAGAAGTCCCTAATCATGTGTCACAGCTACTGAAACCTATTCGACACAAAATCCCCAAATCCTCCTGTTTATTGGTATTATCATCTTCCTAATGGTAATAGCTACTCTATGGAGCATCGATGACTTGGAAGTTATTATAACAAGATTTTCCTATATCCCTCATGCAACTCAATGAGTCAACTATTAGTATATC
This sequence comes from Puma concolor, assembly GCF_028749965.1. Taxonomy (NCBI): domain Eukaryota; kingdom Metazoa; phylum Chordata; class Mammalia; order Carnivora; family Felidae; genus Puma; species Puma concolor. The sequence goes on from NC_141667.1 coordinate 145,284,333, forward strand.
CATTTACTCAAGAGAAAACTCAAGGAGTGCCTTATTCAAGCTCACAATTCTAATCAGCATCAAATCTCACATATAAATTCAGGTTGGTTTGGTTTCAAAGCCAGTAGCTTGAACTACTAAGCTATACTGTGCCTTTGCCAATTTATTTCATGTTACTCTCCATTCAACATGGCCAGTAGCTTGTACTGCCATTCAGGACAATGTAGGTAGTTGTACACGGTGCTGAAGATGTTTTGTAGCCACACTAGTACTCTTAAAACTGTGTTTTTGTGGGGCGCCTGGGGGGCTCAGGTGGTTAAGCGTCCACCTTCAGCTCAGGTCACGAGTTTGTGGGTTCAAGCCCGGCAGAGGGCTCTGTGCTGACATCTCAGAGCCTGGAGCCCACTTCAGATTCTGTCTGTCTCTCTCTCTCTCTCTCAAAAATAAATACACATTAAAAACATTTTTAAATAAATAGAATAGAATAGAATAGAATAGAATAGAATAGAATAGAATAGAATAACACTGTGTTTTTGTGATCAACCATCAAAGTCCAAAGTAGACATGTACTGGTTGTATGCAAGTAAGACCAAAAACAAAACAAAACAAAACTGCCCTACACCTGTCTCCTCTGCATTCACCATTTTTACTGTATCCACACGGGCTCCCTGCCACCACTATACTATCCTCAACTCCTGCCAAGGTCAAACAGAGGGAATTTCCAGAAATGGACATGGCCCTAGGGGCAGCCCTCAAAAGACAGGCAGGAATCTGTGTGTCAACACCCAGTTTCCCCATCCCTAGCGTTAGAGAGTTCTGAGGCCGTCTCAAAGCCCTTCCACCAGGTCTCCCCAGTGGGAAAGAGCTCCCACTGTCCACACAGAACCCGGTCATCAACGATCCCTGAATTAGCAGCCGGGTCTTCTCCATTTCCTTCCATTTTCTTTCTCCTACTGACACTTCCTGGGATCACTTCCCTGCCTCCCCAACAAAAAAAAAAAAAAAGTTGCATCTAGTTACCCCACAAGATGAAATCACTTATTTGGGAATAAATGTGGTTCAACACATAAAGAGAAAGTAGCAACTGCTTTTCCGTATTCTACAGAAATATATGATTTGCTCTCCCCACCCCTTAGAATAAATATACCCCCAGAAGATAATAAAGTAAATCATTAATGTTATTTATTATTCAAAGTTAGTATTATGGGCTGAAGGCGTTGCTTCCCTTGAAAAAAACAAACAAGCAAACAAAGAACAAACATCAAAACACACACACACACACACACACACACACACACAAACAGAAACAAATTCCTATGCTAAAGTCAAGCCCCATCATCTCAGAAAGTGACTACATTTGGAGACCAGATCTTTCAAGAGGTAAGGAAGTGAAAATGCAGTCATTCGGGTGGCCTTTAGTACAACATGGCTGGTGTCCTTTATGAGAAGAGATTTCGACGTAAAGTTGTATAGAGGCAGGGCCAGGGGAAGACAAAGGGAGAAAATGGCCAAGGACAAGCCAAGGACAAGGCCTGAGCCAGGGCTTCAGAAGGAATCAGCACTGCTATGCCTCCAGAACCGTGAGAAAATACTTATCTGCTGCATAAGCCACCCAGCCTGTGATACCTTGTGGAGGCAGCCCTAGCGAACGAACACATTCGAGAGGCCCAGACAGTATCAGCCACTGCCAAGACACTGCCATCTATAAAATGCCTGCTCTGTGCAGCAACCGGGCCAGGCAATTGAAGCGCATCAGTGATGGTCAGGCTAACAAATTTCTATTTGAGAGACGTGTTACCGTCCCCGTGTTACCGATGAGAAAACTCCCAAGTTAAGGAAGGTAGGTAACTTCCGTGGTCTCACGGCTTCTGTAAGAAAGGCCAGGATAGGAGGATTCTATCTTAGGTTTGTGATAGGAGCCTCTTAAAATAAAATCGGCCTATCCTAGTCCATTTTTACGCTATTAGCAATGTACAATGAAGGACCAGTCCTTTCGTTTCTCCATGATGTAGTTTCTCCATTTGTTAAAAACAAGGAAGCGTAACTCTGGGAAGTAGAGTAGGTCATAGCCTTACAAAATGGTACCTTCAGAGTGGATTTAAAAGACATTGTGGTAGATCTGAAAAAAAAAAAAATTAGCCAAACCTAATTCTTCAAGCCACTGTGGTAATTACATGGCAGTGACACAGCGGCCTTCCTACATGAAGTTTCATCCCTTGTCAGCATTCCCTTTTTCTCTTTGACTACAGGTGGTGAGCCATCCGTGTTCCATCTCTCCAGGCAAAGCCAACCTAATCAGCCAACAACAGAGAGTTCACAAGTGCACAGGGGCCCATTATTCATCACTTCTGCAGCTACTGTAGCCCTAGTTAGTGATTAAATATTTAGTGTCAGTAATATAGGCAACAGAGAAAAGAAAATACTGCACTTCTTAAATGCCTTGGAAAGCATATTGAAGGCAGCCAGTCAATCACTTGAGTGGCAGGCTCAGAGTACCTCATTAAAGGTGCTAAAAAATAAAATGTGCTCCAGATCCTTCCCGCTTGCTCTCTTTCCCTATTAGGCACTATTTGGGACATTCTTGTTTGAATTTTAGAACTAGCTTGAAGCAAAACTCACTACCAAGGACAACGGAGGAGAGATATTATAAATTATTTGCTTTACCACCAACTCGAGGTGAACTTGATATATCGCCTGAGGCATTACAATGCTAAGGAAACTGGGAGCTGTCCCCCTTTCCAGAGCCCAGAACAGCAGACTCGTGGCATGACAAAACAGAAAAATCTGCCTCAGTTCCACCACGCCTGCCCCCTCCACAAAACCCTAATGTATTAATGCGCTGGCCTCCAGATGTTTCTAAACCAGACGCAGGCGTAACTACAACAACGCATCGGGAAACTATTTGTATCTTTGCTCCCTGAAGCTAGCAGTGCCATCCATTTTGAACTTGGGTTACAAAATGGGGGTTCTTGTATCCAAATGAGACCTCTTCAGGGTCTAGCAAGGGCAGACGTGACTCTGACACTCAGAAACTCAAAATATGATGGATTTACCGATTCAAGTCCGGCACATATGCTCCAGCTGGCGCACTAGGCACTGGTCAGATCTTTCATACTTGGGACTTAAGCCACCTCAGTTGGAATCACTTTGTAGTTGTGAGGGTACACTGATTGTGACACGGGCCAGAAGTCACTATGTATACCCAGGCAGTAGAATTTTTTGCTTTAACTGCTGTGTTCATGTGCTACTCTCTCAGAACTTGTCTTTGAACTAGCTACATCTTCTTGCAGGGACATGTGCCTCCAAGCATCAGCAGCCACGGGGAACCCCATTCTATACCCAGGTGAAAGTTGACTGCACTCAATCAGCTCCAGACTCTTTCCAGAGCAAAGCAGTCGTCTCTGCTCCTCTCTTGGCTTTCAAAGTCACTCCTTGCCTTTTACTGTTGGTCTCGACACATGTCAGGCATCCCGGTTGGACAAGGAGACCCAGCAGAAGTGGATACTTCCATGAGCACAGGGCTTGAGGTCAAGAATCCATTATTCATGGATACCTGGGACATTCCCCTTCAGAGGCTACCCTGAGTTAGGTCCCATTACCAGTGATGACCTCATCTCAACCACTCCACTCTCCGTACCTTTCTTTTTTTTTTTTTTTTTAAATTTTTTTTTTTTCAACGTTTATTTATTTTTGGGACAGAGAGAGTCAGAGCATGAACGGGGGAGGGGCAGAGAGAGAGGGAGACACAGAATCGGAAACAGGCTCCAGGCTCCGAGCCATCAGCCCAGAGCCTGACGCGGGGCTCGAACTCACGGACCGCGAGATCGTGACCTGGCTGAAGTCGGACGCTTAACCGACTGCGCCACCCAGGCGCCCCCTCTCCGTACCTTTCTATGGCTTAATGATTCCTACAGCTTGCATTTATTAACTAATCCTGCTGAACAGATTACTTCTTTTTTCCCTGGCCTCAACAACCAGTCCCATTTCTTAGAAACAAAGCAACTGCTTTCAGTCCACTAAAAATACAGCACCCTTAGAAAATAAGTTTTAACTCTTAACTTTTCTATGCTGCTTCTGGAGACTTCCAACCATCGTTGCATCCCTGAAGGTCATGTACAGCAGAGATCCTGAGTTCATACACCTGTCATCTGGGCCTGCAAGTCTCTGTTACTACTCCATCAAGTCCCAATGGGGTAATCAGCAATTTGACATATAGTCCCATTGACTATTAGCCATATTTTTAAATAATGTGTACAGTTCATTCTGAAATAAAACTATAGCCTTGCACACTGACCAAGACAAATAATCATCCAACTTTTTATAATTTTTGTGCATGTGACCAGAACGGTTTCAAGTTTGTGGCAAGCATCATTAAATGTGCTTTTAATGTTTGCCTAGAAATCCACCTTTAAAAAAAAAAAAAATGTGCAGACTGCAGGGAAAGAACCTTTTCATTGAAGGATCATTAATACATTTACATTTTAAAATTACACCCCTAAGGGGGCCCGGGGAAACTAGTTATTTTTTATTTTAAGTGTCACTTGGTATTCCCTTTATTGCTATACCTTTGTAGGTCAGGACAACGTAAGGAAATTGAGCTGAAAACCACCGGATGGCCAAGATCTAAAAGTCAAAATGTCACAGTAAGGATACAGATATGTAATATAATTGTTGCCTTAAGAGAAAAACAGAATGGTCACTGATCCTTTGCCTTGAGACTTCCATTACCTACAAACTAGCCTTAGACTTTCTTCTCTGTGCTGTGAAACACAGGTGGTCAAGTATAAATGATATACTACAGTCAAAATGAAAATCCCTCACCCCTTCAAGGACCTAATTTCTTTACTCATTTTTTTCAAATTGTGCTGAGTTGCATTTGCAAATGGAGCCTGCCTGCCTTGTCCCTTGAAACACAAGCCCTATTTCAGAAACAGACAGTAAAAAAAAAAAAAAAAAAAAAAAAGTATTTAATATGACCATTGCTTGGGTCGACTTGCTTTAGCCTCAGGGTCCAACTTGGGACTTGAATAGAGTCTGTGTGACTGCTTTCCATGGTCTGCTGCATCATCATATAGCAAAACTGAATTGTTTTGACGAGAGCTGGTGAATAGGCTATGTTTGGACAGACCGGGTCTGTTTTTAGCCATTAAAAAGGGCTATTAGAACTGCTGAGCTGTCATTAGAGCACATTGTGAGGTGCCCAAGACAAAGCAGCGAGAAGCAAATTGGCTTTCTGCATCCAGAGGCCCAGAGTCTGGGAGGACAGTATGCTGTCAGGCCCCCTCCACTTAACAGTGCCAAGTGGGCACCAACAGTTGCACCAGGTGTGAGCGAAAGGAGCCCAGCTTGAATCGGACTCTGGAAAAGGGCTTTGGGTTAAAAAGAAACAAAGAAGGAAGACAGAGAGCTTCAAGTTTTTCTAGTACTGGTCAGCAAACCGGGCAATGTTTTCCAAATTCCCTTCTATGCGTGGCAGCGAAAGCTCATTAGTTTGGAATAATTGGAAGAAGGCAGGCGTTGGGCTTTCCAAGTTAAAATAAGGAATTACACAATATTTTTGGAATACGGCCATTGTATTACTTTATAGCCCCAGGCTAACGATTGCTATTAACCAAAGAGCCTATTTAATAATCCGTAGTCCAAAAGAGCAATTTGTAATTAGCACACCATTGCTGGTATGCAAATAGAATGCTTTAGGTTCTTGCCTTGGCTGTTTTCTTTAAGATTTCTTCAGTGGCACAAACATCCTTCTCAAATTCTCTTTACTATTTACTATTGATTTCATTGGTAAAGCCAATTATAATATAGTTATAAAACATGTCACAAAGCTATAGACTTTTAGCTCTGCCCCCCAATAGAATACTCCAAATTCTGAAGGCGTCTGCATTAGAAATTAGTGAGCTCCAGATATACAAAATCTTCCTGTGTATCGAAACAGAAGACGCTTTTCATTTTAGTCCTCTGTTGAAGACCAGAAAATCAGCGCGTCCCTCTCTCTTGGGACCCTTTTCTTCCCTCCTTCTTAGGCACCTGAGAGTTTAGCATGTCTCAATCCTTTATCTTTATATCTCCTCCCCTACTGCCTCCTCCTTACTCATAGTTTAATGTATCTCATTCTTTCCTACCTCAGTGTTGCGATCTCCCTAAACTTCATGCCCACCTCAAGGGACCACCTCATCTCGGTCCTCTTTCTCAAAGTCAGATTTCTTGCAAGGACTGTCCACCCTCACACACGCATTCATTCCTCAGCCCGGTGGAATCTCACTTCCTGCTCCATCCCCGCCACAGCAGCCACTCTGCCTCACAGGGACCCCGGACATCCAGTCCTTATCTTATTTGATCTTTCTTCTCGAGGCAGAGACGATAAGACAACGTTGTGTCGAAGTTGGAGGAGCAGACTTTATAGCCTTCATTCCTGCCATCGTGGCCACCGTCTATGTGCCCACTGTGCTATGGAGGTGACTGAAGAGAGAAGCTGGATCGAATGAGTCATCCCATACACTTGGTATCTGTCTTGACCAGCTGGACCAACTTTTTGCCACTGGCCAGGCTTTCAGTGCATGTTCCCATCTCTAGACAATTCTGTTTCCAAAGTGAATGACTAAGTGTATTGTTCACATGTCTGCCTAATAAAAGAATTTAACTTACAACGCCCTGCAGGGCTAGCCTTGAGGGGAACGATAACGTAACAGTGGTTCGCTCCAGACTGGTGGTTCACTCCCCTCTACCACCAAGACCCGTCTGTGAACCCTTCCTGAATTTTGCAAGTTCTTGAGTTGGTTGTAGAGAAATCCTTCCAAACCCTCCCAAAAGAGCTGATGAAGGGGCTGATGTAATAGGAGACACACAGGTCTGGGTCGCCTATTTATGTAACTTGTTAGTGTCCTCTGATTCTACCCAGGCCTGATCCCAAGTATGCCATGTTCATCACACAACAGATTACTATTGCCTCACCAGATCTCATGACTTGGTACATCTGGTAACACACGGCTCTTGATGGGTAGCTCTAGATGCATCAACAATGGGTATCTTCTAATCAGGCCCTCGGTCTCTATTATGGTACAGCGTCCCAGGAACTGTGTTTTAAATCAAGTACTGAGCAGCAGAGAAACAACCTGCAGCTGCTGCAGAAACCTCTTAATTTAGACCCGCCTCTAAGAATCACTCAAGAATGCATGAGACCGCTCATCTCAAGTATGGTATAAGCTGACTTCGACACCAAAAAGGTCCAAGAGGTAGAGTAACAACTGTCTTCTACTTCATAGGGGATGTCCCAGTGTGACCATACTACTGGCATAAACACTATCAGTGTGAATATATTCACTTGCCATTGCTGCATAATATGGTGCCACCAGCTAAGGGGCTTAAAACCATCTATATTTTTATTGTCTCTCAGTTTCCAAGGTTCAGGATTCCAGGCATGGTTCTATGGAGTTATCTGCTTGGGAGTCTGACCAGGCTGCGATCTTGGTGTGACTAGACCAAAGTCTTATCAAAGGCTTGAAGAGAAAATCCACTTCCAATCCGATCCCTCGGTTGGTAGAATTCCTTTCTGTGCAGCTCCATTGCCAACTTCTTACCTCAGTAGGTGTCAGCTAGAATCCCCCCGCCCTTAGGTCTCAAGGCTGCTCACAGTTCCCTAAAAAATGGAGCTCTCAACATGGCCATTTGCTTTTCCAAGGCCAGCAGAAGGACAGCTCTGTCTGTAAGGCATGACCACTTCCTTTTATGGGCTTTCAACTAATTAAGTTTGGTCCAATCAGGATAAACTCCTTTTTTTTTTTTTTTTTTATCAATTCAAAGCAAGTGATTTGGAATCTGAATTCTATCCCCAAAAGCCCTTCATGAGTGTCATGCAAGATTACCTAATCACAGGAGTGACGTCCCATCCTATCACTATGTTCTATTACCATTAGTCAAGAGTCTGTGTTCTTTATCTAAGGAAGTATCTAAAGAGTATCTAAAGAGTATCTAAAGCATTGCGGACAATCTGACTTCTTTGACTTGTCGATTTTTTATAAAGGTTTGGAAAATTTGAAACCTATGTTTGCTAGTCTCAAGTTTTTTCAAATGTCTACATTTTCATCTTTAGCAGAAGTATCTAGAGCTACCTGTGCTTGAAAGATTCAAAAGGTGATTATTTTAAACATTCAACAACCACAAGTAGTAAGGAATACCCCACTCCACACAAGAAAACCAGTGGAACATTAAAAATATGAACGATCTTTCAGTTATCCATGAATTTTTAAAATTTCAGGGTCTTTTGCGTGTTTCTACAAGTTCCTTTTGGATCTTCACAGTTATGTTTTGCCGCCAATAGATTCCAATTCTTTCATTGTAGCTTCTATTCCTACTTTTATCTCCTTTATCACTTTTCATTTTTGTATTTTACAGACTCATATTGCTAATTCAAGTTTTTAAGATCCTAGGTCTTGTCTTCTGATTCTTGATTGCATACGTTTCCTAACATTGTTTGTGAGTGTGTACCTTTTCTTCCCCATTATGAGCTCTTCTTCACTGTTATGTGCTCTTCAACCCATACTTCTGGAAATTCTTATGTGCCCTATGTTGTTGAAGTGTCCTTCCAGAGGAGTTCTGTTTCCTTTTTATCATGGGGGACTAGATTTTGCACTCATGTTTCCATTTCAGTTCCAAATATCATAACTAAAATACATGCAAATTTTGTATCTATTTTTATTTAATCAAGTTCAGGTTTTGATTTCTAATGGGGTTTTTTTTTTTTTTTTTTTTTTTTTTTACCTGCAGCTTTCTTGTCCCTTCCCTTAAAAGTTGGAGATATGTTTCTTGCATCGAAAGGGGCAGGTCTTCTAGGATCTCATCTTCAAAAAAGGGCCTCAGTCAATCTCCCTGCCTCCTGAAGATACAGGACAACATCTGTTGCCTCTCTTAGAACTCCTATTTAGACCTAACATACTCCCAGTTTCCCTAGCATCAAATCACACGCTCATTGCCCTGGCCCTCAAGCCCATTAGGTCTTTCAAACATGACTATTTTTGAAAATAGAATTTCAGCTTTTCAGTGAGATGGTATTCAACATCACCTCAATCCGCCATGCTACCAGAACTACAAACACAGATAATATACTTCAAAGTAATATATTTAGAAGATTATACATGTGGAAGTAATAATGCATGCAGACACAAATAAAATCATGAAGGTTATTTTAAAATGACTCAAGTCTGAGAAGCATTCCTCTATTTCATGGTTACATCTGTCACTACGGCCTACACCTGTGTGACTCAGAAGTGGGAAACCCACCATCATGCATGGATTGAAAATCTCCATACACGTGGGCATGGACACTTCGTGTGAATGAGTTCCACAACAGAACCAGGACCATAACCACACTTTACCAAAAAGGAAGGGACCCATACACTACATCAAAGTATCTTTAGTATCTCCCCAAAGGTAAACAAGGGGCTTGACACTTTAAATTATAGGAGACATAGCCAAAAGCTCCATGTGTCACATCATGGTCAGTTTTAGGTCAGCGCAGTAAAGCTACAGTGCCCAATCAATCAAACACTAATCTGGGGCCGCTGTTAAGGCACACTGTAATGTGATTAACTGTGATTTAATCACGCTTTGTTAAGTGGGATTAAAGTTTATCTTCAGTTGACTTTATGTAAGGAAGATTCATCTAGATCACCACCTAGATTCAATCATTCCAAGGATTTAAGGGAAGAACTCAAGCTTCCTTGAAGAAGAAGAAATTTTATCTGTGCATCACAGCTTCAGCATACGCCTGAGTTTCCAGCCTGTCCTTCCAGACAGCCTGCCTTGTGGATTCCAGACTTGCCTAGCCAACCACCGCTATCACATAAGCCAATTCCTTGCCATTTGTTTCCTTATATTATCTTTTACTTGTTTCACTGGTCGACCCCTGACTAATATAGATGACATTTTGTACTAGCGTTTATTTTATATATGTACAAGTATCTGAAAATCTTGAACCTTGTTTCCTTACTCCCTTATTCAAAATAACATGAGAGAGATTTTAACACTCAAAGGAATCTTAGCGGAGACGCAGTCCATAAAATAGATGTCTTTAGGTACACAGAGTCTACCATGTGCTTTATGGGAGTATGAACAATGAATGTGAGTAGCACTCAGGGGCTGGGCTGCAAAAAGAGGCCAGAGCTGTATCCACTCAATTACTGCCCCATGTCCTGCTGTGCCTCAGATCCCTGGGAAATAGTCCTTCCAAGGACTAAATCAGCACTGTCTCTCAATTATACATAACCTTCTCTTCACTTTGCCCACCCCCAATTTAGGGAGGAAACAGCAAACCAGCATAAAAATACATGAAGGATTGAACACACATAACAAGGGCTAGGAATATAAAGCAAGAAAGTATAAAGTCGGAGACTATGTCTTTATGGCCTAGAAAAGAGGAGGCTCAGCAGGAAACATGATTACAGTCCATAAATGTCTTCAAGTAACCATGTACATGAAACAGGGACTTACTTACCATGGGAGAAAATGCTTACTCAAGGCGAAATCACATGAAGTTCTGGAATGAACACTTTAGTTAGGAAGAAGCACATTTTCGAAGGTAGGAACTAAGAGAAGATGAGTTATTGGCTACCTAAGACATTCATAGAACTGGTAAGATGGGCTGTGTCAATTGTTTTGGCATATAACAAGTCTGGTGTAAGGGATACAGACACATTTTGAAGGAAGTCATCTATTACGACAACACAACGTGTGAAAACACAACAAAATTGCTGTCGAAGACTTCGTTTTTAACCATCTACTTAAAACAGACGCTAAGTTTCCATGGGCAACATGAAGGGGCTAGCTGAGAAGAGAGTAGTCAGTCCCCCCCAGAAAGCTCAGGACACTGTCACTACCAGCCTGGCCCTTCAATCAGCAGCCAAAGCAGTGGCCATACCCAGAGGCTTGTTACAAATGTAGCTCTCGGGCCCTATCCCAGACTTACTTGTCCAGCTTTCTATTTCAACCGATCCCTTGGTGATATTACCCATTTCAAAGTTTGAAAGCAATTCAAAGAAAATACAAATGCTTACATGTTTTTGCAACCCTGAATAAACCTACAGGAAAAAATAATAAGCTTCTTTATTAGAAGATCTTATCGTTTACTTCTTTGCCAAAATGATACAATGATATGTTAACTATAAAGAAGCCCCCAATCGATGACAGTAATATCAGTGTTGATGCTCATGTAATTTCCTTGTCATACATTCTGTGAAATATTAGTAAAGTTACGGTCTGTCATGGATTGACTCTGCTGTTGATCATCTAATTTTTAATTTTGTACCCTGCCAGTGGACACATGTGGTCACTGTTGTCAAAAATAGCGATTTCACTAGGAAAATACTAATCTTTAAAAAGTGGCTCTGGCGTGGCGCACCTGGATGGCTCAGTCTGTTAAGCATCTGACTTTGGCTCAAGCCATGATTTCACTGCTTGTGAGTTCGAGCCCCGCGTTGGGCTCTGTGCTGACAGCTCAAGGCCTGGAACCTGCTTCGGACTATGCCTCCCTCTCTCTGCCCCTCCCCTGCTCATGCACTCCCTCTCTGTCTCTCTCTCAAAAATAAACAAACATTAAAAAAATTTTTAGTAAATAGATAAGTATCTGGAGTTATGACACTGAATCGTTTCCCTATGCGTAGCCTAGTGGGAGATTAGCGAAAGAGAGCTAGGCCATGTGTGTCCAGGAAGACAGAAAGATGTTAATTTGATTGAAAGCCCCTTGGCTTTCCATGTCACTGCTTGTCAGCCATGTGAACTTCCTTCATCAGTTCACTTTTGTGAGCCTCAGTTTACTTACTTGTAATAGAGAGATAATGATGCCTCCCCTTCTAGAGGAAAACCTAATGGGCAAACCAATGCCCATGGAAGAATTTGGTGAAGTATTGAGGTCATGGAAGGGTAGGGGTTCATTAGCATCTCAGGGGAAGATTGGCAGTCTATGATTACTTGTCACTTGTCAAACTCGGGTTCTGGAAGCTGGTCGCTTCACTGCAGAATCCTTTGGTCCCCAATTTCTCAGACATTAAAAAGACTTCTTGTGGTCTAAAATTCTACTTAGGAAACTAACATAACTTTAGCTGTTAAGCCACCTGGCTCCTTGCCTGAAATCCAAGCCAGGGAATAGCAAGTGAATTTTTTACACCAGCACCTTTTGTCCAAGGACAGCGGAGACTTTGACCTTTAGGTAATCCTTGAAGACCAGGTATTTGGTTCCATTAAGTATAAGTTTCCAGAAGATAGCTACTAATATTATAAACATATCTGAATTCTTAAACCAAGTTTGCAACTTGGCATTTCATCTATGTCTTTTATTTGTGCCACAATGACGTCTTTAAAAAAAAATCATGGCTAACATAGAATAATGCAGAGAGTCACATAAAAACATGTGGACTTTTGATTTTGATTATTTACATTTTTCCCTTCCTCAGTTCTACCCCGTGAAATAAAATCAGATAGCCATCTTTTTGTTGGCATACAGTAATTTTTACAACAAAAATAAGAAATTGACCAGAAAGGACCAACTAGGATGAAGTTCATCATGTAGATGCAGTGAATAAGACGCCTAAAATGGGATATTTCCACCCTTTCCCCCCAAAATTTAATCAATGACATTGGGGTCAAGATAACTGTATGGGGATTTATTCTTGATTTAATTAATTAAAGTCGGTGAGCTATTATCAGAGTTGACAATAACAACTCGGATTTGTTCCAGCTGCTATAAACCTGAGGGGAGAGCATGGCTTTATTTGACTCTTTGGGCCCACACAGAAAAGCTTATGAGGAATGAATTCTGGATTAGCCACCAGCTCTGTGGATGTGTTCAGGAGTTGATGGAATGTGACAGGGAAAGTGTGATCTATGCCAACTACCATATCATTGATTGTCTTATTACTACTAGCAAGAATCTAAATAAAGAGACTTTACATGCTCTAAATCAAAGGAAAAATACTCCAGGTGTATCCAAGTCAACATACCATTTTGCAATGCATAGCCCTAGGCTAGGCACTGAGGACACATGTACCTTGTTTTCTAAGACCTGGCAATAGAATTAAAAGAGATAGATATTCGATACTCTCTTGGCCCTATAACCCGTGCCATGAACATCCATAATCCAACAAAGCAGGAATTGTTGTGTCCCCAAATCAAGCACAGTGCCTGACATATGACAAATGCTTCATAAATATGTGTTGGTTGAATGAATGAGTGGATGGATGGATGGATGGATGGATATGTGAATAAGCTACTGACATGGACCTATATGCTAACAACGTAGGGGGAGACAGCTTTTCATTTATAAAGGTTGAAACCTAAAGGGATTTATCAATTAACTCACAGACCCTATATCCTTTACTGTGAGGCTCAAATCGATTATCCTTGACCGCACCCCTACTTAGGGTCATGTGTAAAATTATCCATCTTTTCCTTTTATTCACTGACTTAGAGTGTCAGTCATAATCCTTATCCTCTGATGGTCTTATGAATTCAGAAAAAGGAAAATTACATTCTATTCTAAAGAAGATGAGGTTCTTAGAGTAGAATCACAGTGGGTCTAATGTTGAAAATGTCTGAAGATCTACAAAGGGGGCAATATGAATTATGTTACATCCCAGGGAAGTATGCCAGGAGTTTCCTCCACTCGGTTTTAAATTTCATATCCACCTAGGGACAGTGAGGGAGAAATCTCCAAAATGTATTTTTATATATGTGAACTGGTTACTCATCCCTTGATCTGCCCACCTCCTTCTGAATAAGGTATCCTACCTTCCTCTCCTGGTATCCAGAAAATAGCCCAACGGTTCCACCAAACACTTTCCCAAACATTGCACAAAAAACAAATCCTAGTGCAGCAACCCAGGTGAGAAGTACAGTTGCACAACAGCATGAGGATCCTCACTCTGGCCATCCCGGCCAAGCTGCTACCCAGATTAACAAATTCCCCTGGTCCCAAATGATTGGTCTAATGGTTCAAATAAAGCACAAGGATACAGGAAACAAACTGATGGGTGACAGACTAGGAGGGTTGGGGGGATGTAGACAAAATGAGTGAAGGGGAGTGGGAGACACAGGCTTCCAGGTCTGAGATGAGTCAGTCACAGCAATGAAAGGCACAACACAGGGAACATCATCAATATCGTAATAGCTTTGTACGGCGACACAAAACAGCCGCATGTACACCTGAAAGTGATGGAACACTGTGTGTCAACTGAACTCAAATGAAATGAAGATGAAAACAATTGGGCAATTTGAAGGAGGAAAAAAAAAAAAAGCACAAGGAGCCATTGTTCTCAGCCATTGTCTGAGCCAATGAAGTTCAGACATTTATGTTCCTGAAGCTACATGGTTAACCCAAATCCCTCCACGGTCTTTTTCTAACATGGTTTAAGAGTCTGCAGTTCAGAATACAGTTTCTCCCTCATATTTGGTTCTTAGTGCTGCACGCTACATGCACAAAATATATTCACCTTTTAAATGGAACATCAACAGAGAAATAGGGTTTGTACCTCTTTTTCAAAGTAAACATCTGTTAATTACTCTGGGGCTGGGGCTGGAAAAATTCAGGTTGTGTTGAGGATTTTACCAGTTTAATAAAACAGGACCGAAAAACAGCCAACATGACAACACCATTAGACTGATTGTTTTCTGTAGATACACAGAATATATGAATAATAATTTTCTCTTCGTAACTCTTGCTGACTTGAAGGCATGATCGAATAGTACATTTCTGATTAATCCAGGACCCAGTCCACATAGGCACATGTGCAGAGTTCTGATAAGGTGAAGAAAGATGTGTTTCCATGTCAACAATTTAAAGGTTGGAACTATTTTGAGTTGTTAATATAAACTTTGATATTAGCTCACTGACTTTGATGGCTTTGCGAAGAATAAACTCTAACGCAATTACAATGACTGCCGAAATGTACGAAATCTCTAGAGAAGCTGGAAAAATGTGTATGCCTGACAGGTTTGTCAATCACCTCTGGTCCTGATTATGTGACATTACCATGTGATTTTTCTTAACTGGAAAAATGACATTATAGTATCTCCTAACAGCCTGACACTAAAATACTATATCACTCTTTACAGTTTCCTCCTCTGTCTTTATAGAACACCCCTAAATAAATAAATACATACATAAATAAATAAATAAATAAATAAATAAATAAAGCCAGAGACTCTATCCTGAGGCCTCATACTATCTCATCAGCTTATTAATACTTCAAAAACTACAACATCATTATCCTAACTACAGGCGGTAATATCACTGGCAGTAATTGGAGAGTCGTGATGACTCTGGTCCCTGGGTATTAACCCAATCAGCTTTTCTATTTTCTGTCTCTGGGATTCTCTTACTCAGAGACAAAATTATGTTTATGTTGCATCAGAACTCCTGTAATCTCAATAAAAAGAACGAAAAACAAAACCAAAATAAAAAGAGACTGCTAATCAATGATTATTAAAATCCCAGTGTCATTCTTCAGGGCCTAGAAAGCTCCAAGAATGTAAAGGGGAAGAGAAGCCAAAAGACAAGGCATCCAAGTCGTGACCAAGAACAGGGCCAGAGTCAAGTCAGTCCGGATTTCACTGTGAGGGGAATGTGGAGGCAAATATTGATGAGATGCCATAAATAATGCTGAAAAAATTTAAATTATCCATTTTCCAAATCCTGATCATTCCCAAATTCTAATTTCAATCTTGCTAAAAATAATGAAGAACACACTGCACTGGTTAATGTCTGGAATTCACAAATGGTGGCCAGAAGAACGTGCCCCTCTGATTTCTGCCAGGGAAGCTCCAGGAGCTACCCTCTGAGAATCCCACCGGTTTCTGTGCTCCAGGGAACATTGCTGCCTCCAGGGAACAATTGACCCTAGTAGAGAGATCAAGGCAACCCGGTGCCTGTGTGACACAGGACTCCCCTTTGCTGATAGCCTTCACAGACTTCCCTCAGAACTGTACAGTGGTCTAAGACACTTGACCCCAACCTTGCCTTCTTTTCTTTCTCCTTCAGTCAAGACCAGATCTCCAACACAGTCTGACAGTTTCCCTGGCCTTTCCTGAATCGATCCCCCTTCTTCCTGAAAATCATTCCTCCCAACAAATTTCTTGCCCCTTTAATCCATCTTGGCCTTTGCTTCTGTGAGGATCCACACACACATCCCCTAAGGGTATTGTGTATTCCCAGTGAAGATGTCAGGGTAAGGGATTAATATTTGTCAAACATCTACCATACACTAGGTATTTTACAAATATTATCTGATTTTACCATATGTTTTCACTCTTATGTGGATCCTGAGAAACTTAACAAAAGACAGTGGGGGAGGGGAAGGAAAATAAAAAAAGTAAGAGAGGGAGGGAGCCAAACCATAAGAGACTCTTCAAAACAGAATAAACTGAAGGTTGATGGGGGTGGGAGGGAGGGGAAAGTGAGTGATGGGCATTGAGGAGGGCATCTGTTGGGATGAACACTGGGTGTTGTATGGAAACCAATTTGACAAAAATTTCATATTAAAAAAATAATAAAGTTAAATAAGTAATATGAAAAAAAATAAATATTATCTGATTTAATTCCAACATCAATTCTGTTAGATAGTAGCATTCTACATTTAATAGTTAAGGAAGCTATACTCAGAGAGTTGAAGATTCAGACTGAACCAGAGGAAATCACCATTTTTCAGTCAAAAAGGATTAGATGTTGGCAGTTTCATGTGACTAAACCTATTTAATTCGCCGAGATCACACAACCACCAAGTGTAAAAACTCAAATTTTAGCCATTTCTGTCCTATTCCAAAACTCATGTTCTTTCCACTGTACGACAGGGCTGCAGAGTATTCGGTGAAGAGTGATACGCATAAATCGCCCCCTCCCCCCAGAGTTTATTCAAAGTCTTCTTTGATATAAGATATAGCAAAAGTATCATAGAATATCAAATATACTAGGGGCATTGCGATCATTTCCAAGAATATTCTAGTTCTAGATATTTCCTCAATGTTCGCAATAATGTGAGGGTTACAATACAACATGAATAATATGTATGTGTAGAGTAAACCTTGATTTGAGAGCATAATTGTTTCCAGAAACATGCTTATAATCCCAAGCACTTGTATATCAAAGTGAATTTCAAGAACCATTGGCTCAGTTGTGATCATGTGACATTCGGCATCTGGTACTACTCATATTGTGAGACGTGGCTTGTTTATCAAGTTAAAATTTATTAGAAATGTTTGCTTGTCGGGGCACCTGAGTGGCTCAGTTGGTGAAGCATCCAACAATGGCTCAGGACATGATCTCACAGTGCGTGGGGTGGAGCCCCGCATCGGGCTCTGTGCTGACAGCTCAGAGCCTAGAGCCTGCTTCAGAATCTGTGTCTCTGTCTCTCTCTGCCCCTCCCCTACTCAAACTCTGTCTCTCTCTCTTTCAAAAATAAATAAACATTAAAAACCTATTAAAAAAAAATGTTTGCTTATCTTGCTAAACACTTGCAGAACAAGTTACTGGCAATCCAAGGTTTTATCATATATGCAAAGAAAGTACCTAGAAACCACTAGAGGTAGGAAATAGGTAATTTTTGTTTATGTTTTTGTTCATCTAGAGTTGTTTGCCACAACAGGCATGCATTACTTGTGTAACAAAAAAGTTACTAGATTAAAACTTAAAACTGTATTGCTAGCACATCATCTTTCAAATGCATCCACAATCACAGTGTCATTCGTCATATGCTCTAGGCATATGGTTGACGACTGGTCAACAGGAAAGACCATGCTTCCTTGGAAAATCCTCTCTACTCTGTCCCCAACTTGTTCTGCCTATGGACCTTTGTGGCTGCGTATCTCTGGGTTTGTTCTGAAGACCTTGTCTTCGGCCTAGCAGTGAGAGTTTGCCCCAATGACAAGAGGTCAGGAAAAGGGAGGCCACTGTCACATGAAGATCTGAAGGAATTCTAACAGCTTCCTTTGGAGGACAGTAAACCTGGGCTCTCACAGATTCCTCCATGAATTCCCAACCTGACGTACAATGAACGTAGTCTACCCATAGCGAAATTCAAAAGATAAAGTCCAAGCTTATGTAACAGCTGTTTGTCACTATGATGTTAAAAATGGACGTTTTGTAATGACAGCCAAGCAATGGAGCCAGATGGGGTAAGTATTGACCAAAGTCAAACCCAAACCAGTATTTTAGCTTAGGTAATAAACTATAATATTCAGGAAATGCAGATTTTGTATTATGCTGCAAGCATTAATTTTTTTAATGTTTATTTATTTATTTTGAGAGGGAGAGAGAAGGGGAGAGGGAGAGAGAGAATCCCTGACATGGGGCTCAATCCCACAAACTGTGAGACCATGACTTGAGCTCAAATCAAGAGACCATGCCTGGACCACCCAGGCGTCCTTCCATTATTAATAATTTTAGCAAGATATGATAACCTCCCCATCCTGACCTTGAAATCTCATTGAAGGAAATTTTAGATTGTGGATTCTTCTAAAGAGGAAGGACAGGGTATTTCAACAACAATAACATCATTTGTCACTTTCTCCTATTTCTGTACTGCTCTGTAGATCCCTGCACGATGGCACATTTGATTATAAAACTTCATGTACTTGTCTGTCATCTGTGACTAGACTTGATGTTGTTTGGTGGCAGAACCTATGACTACACCATGGTACACGTTCAAGTACCATGCCAGTCCTTAACCAAGTGTAGGGTATCTGATCAACACTTGATATACCTATAGCAAATGCGGAAACAAATGGGTGCATTTGTAATAGAACATTACAGCTAATGAAGAATCTTTTCCATACCTTATCTCATTTAGTCACTATGGGAAATCATGGAGCTAAGCCAAAGGAGCATAACACCTATTAAATCCACTTATGCACCTTACAACATGCTGATGGTAAGCAGTTGATGGTTTCTTACTTGCATTACAGCTTACAGACCCCCGCCTTGATGTTCGAAGAACGAAAACATTATCAACATGTAGGTCAGCTTCTGGAAGCCTCCTACACTTGTTCTCACAATTCTTGGCTTTTCATATTGGATGCCTTAACCAAAGTCATTAATCAAATAGGGTGTTCCCTCTTCGTTTTCTGCCCCAAGACAGTATCTGTTGAGTATGGTCCTATGTGGGGTAATTTACAGATTTTTTTTTTTCATCTCACCATTTTAACAGCTCTATCAAGTATGGACCATCACACTCTTATTTTATAGGTAAGGCAACTGAGGCCACAGAAATGAGGTGTAATATCCCCACATGGCAGAGCTGACAGGGGTTATCTTCAGGATTTACCCCTAGACAATCTGCCTCCCGAGCCGCTAAGCATGTGTGATTACCAGTTTGACTACACTGAAAGTTGCCTTTGGCTTTGCCTTGATTCTCAATCCATCTAGAAATAAATATGCAAACAGGTGGTAAAAACAACCATGCTAAATAAATGCAAATAAATGCCATAATGCTGGTAAAAATTTCCCTTCAACTTTTGTTCTTATAGAAGAAGAAAACAATCATACAGTGGGGGGTTAATTATTAATCTAATTATTCAGGAGCTGACATGCAAAATATGGCTTATCCAGACGCTACTGATTCCCTATTTCTGAAAGACTTTCTCTCTCCTTGAAGTACTTGCCTCCAAAAGTGTGTTTAAACTGGTAAGAACGGATACTATACTTGATCTTAGCCAAAAGGCCGAGAAGAGATCCAAAAACGTGTTTAAAAGTAAGGTAAGGCTTGGGCGCCTGGGTGGCTCAGTCAGTTGAGCGTCTGACTTCAGCTTAGGTCATGATCTCACAGTCCATGAGTTTGAGCCCCGCGTTGAGCTCTGTGCTGACAACTCAGTATCTGGAGCCTGCTTCAGATTCTGGGTCTCCCCTTCTCTCTCTGCCCCTCCCCTGCTCATACTCTGTCTCTGTCTCAAAAATAAATAAAAAAACATTTAAAAATTAAAAAAAAAAAGTAAGGTAAGCCTTAGATGGCTAGTGGCATGTTTTCTACTTGGGTACAAGGTGGAAAAAAATAGTCCTTGTAGAGGTAAATTATGAAAAGTTTCACATCATTAAGGTAAAGCCAACTGCTGCAATAAAGGAACCCTGGCTTAACACCAAAGAAATCTGGGTCTTGCTCAGAAATACCAATTACTGGAAAAGAAAGTTCAGGGTAGAAAGAGTGAATGTCTTCCTTACACACAATCATCCAGGGGCCCAAAGATGGTTGTGTCATCTTCAACGTAAGGCTTCCAGAGCTATCCATGGCACAGAATCCCAGTCCACGGACGAGGGAAGGAATACAGGCACACCAGCTTCTTACCCCTCCTTTGTCTCTCAACAGATTGACATCATTGTCGCTCACATTCTCCTGCCAAGATGTGGGTAAATGGCCCCACCTTTCTGAAAGAGCCGGGGAAGGTCTATCCCTCCACTGTCACTTTCTGGCAATTGCTCCACCTTGTGGAAGGGGAGCAAATATCTTTGATTTATGCCCAGGATTCTCTACCACACCATACAACCAGTCGCTAGACCTTTTTGGCCTTTCTCTCCCTCTGGCAGTTGTGGATATTGAACTAGATGATCTGTAGTCTCTCCCAGGTCATGAAAAGGTATAGGACTCAAAGCTTTATTTCATAAACATTTTTATTTTAGAATCTTTCTCTGGTATTTTAAGAATTGTGTACTATTATTTTACCATATATATTTTGGATAAAAACATCTCTCCACTGTCACTGAAATTGACTGAGTATTGCCTGTTCCTGGCATTCCGGGCCTGGTTGGGAGTTCCATGGGCTCTAACCTGAGACCAATATGCCCATCAATTGCATGCCAAATTCTAAGTGTAAGAAAAATGAGTGGCTGTCAGCTGAAATATCAATAATGAGATCGAGTATGGGGTGCCTAGGTGGCTCAGTTGGTTGAGCGTCCGACTTCGGCTCAGGTCATGGTCTTGCAGTTCCTGAGTTCGAGCCCCACGTCGGGCTCTGTGCTAACAAACAGCTCAGAGCCTGGAGCCTGCTTTGGATTCTGTATCTCCCTCTCTTTCTCTCTCCCCCTCCCCTGCTCATGTTCTGCCTCCCTCTGTTTCTCAAAAATAGGTAAATGTTAAAAAAAATTTTCAAAAAAAAAATAATGAGATCGGGTATCACTCTATGAAAACAAGATCCGGTGTTTCATATTTAACTTACGTAATCTTCCTAACAATCTGGAGAAGACCCTTGAGACAAGAAACCGTCTATAAGGATCAGAGCGAATACTTAACATTCAGGATTCCTTCCTCTCAATGCTGCTCTCTGGGGTGCCTGGGTGGCTCAGTCAGTTGAGTGTCCGACTCTTGGTTTCAGCTCAGGTCACCATCTTAGTTCATGAGTTCAAGCCCCCCATGGGACTCTGTGCTGACAGTGCAGAGCCTGCTAGGGATTTCTCTCCCCCTCTCTCTCTGCCCCTCCCCACCTTGCTCTCTCTCTTAATAGTAATAATAATGATAATATTAATAATAATAAATAAAATGCTTCTCTAATAAATCAAGATTCTTCTTATTGCACCTGGCCTCCACCTTTCATAAGCTCCTTTCCCATTTTATCTCCTCTGACCTGGTGAGTGCTTCCCTCATTCCCGTTTGCTGTATGCTTTGCAGCTGCCTCCCCAATACATGGTTAATTTCCCATCATTTTCTGTGAGCAGATGTTCCCGAGGAGCGGAGCCGCTTGGCCATCCCCAGCACTGTCTCCTGCAGATTACTGGATTGAACACAGTAGCCGCTGGCCATCCTTTTGATCCGAAAAGAAAAGATCTCCCCACTGGGATATTCCTCATGATGATGTAATTAGTCTCCTAGACATACCTAACAAATTTATTTCTAATCACCAGGGATGAGGGGAGAGGAGAAAGAACCATTCATCTTGGATTGTGCGCGATTGTCGCAGTTAATATGCACCATTTCCACCCCCCTCGTGCAATGTCTTCTTTGGTGATTGTTCAAAGATTCGGGGGCAAGAGCCACTCTTCAAAAGCAGTGGGGAACCACACATTCATAAAGAGGTCCCAGGCACTATTAAATTGCTTTTTCAAACCTGGAAAAGACATTAGAGCTGAAAATCCTGTCAGCTTCCAACTGTCCCTGGCATTAAGAACAGGTGAAGCTCTTAATAACTTTTCTGACACTATGTTTGACTCCAAGACACAACATGGAACATTCGGGACAAACAAATCCAGCTGTTCAAAATTTCCAGTTCTGCAGGGTAGAGCAGCAGTGTAATATTTTTGCCCAGGATTGAGTCTTGAGGTACTTGTTAGGGATAGTGTCTTATTTAAACTCATGTACCATCCATGGGGGAAAAATCTTCAGTATATTATATTAATAATCAATCACGGGTAGAATCTGAGGTCTATCAGTGACAATGAATGCAAAAGCTATTAAATGGTATAAGCAAATGAAGAATGAAGATCAGGGTTAAGACCGTGACGTTTTGTGTTGGTGCATTTTGCCAGAGAAGAGGGCTGGGAAGTCCAAGAGGGAAAAAGCTGGTTTAAGAGAGTTTATCTGCGAACCACTCAACCACCCATTTGAGACCTAACAAGCATGCAACCCCACCTGCTTTTAAAGACATGCTTCAAACAAACATTTCACCAGAATAGAAGCAAAACTCTCCAGGTCATTCTTGTTATCAGTGAAGGCACTGAGAAAGACAGGGCATGTCACGCCCTGTCTTTTCCACATCTCTTTGCATGGAACATTTGCCCTACTGGCATAACTAAGAACTCACTGGGTGGAAAGAGGGGAAGAGGCTAGAAGACATTTTAAGTTACTGCCCAACAGTTCTGGGTCTTGGTCTTGACGTTCTGAATTGCTTTTCTTGAGACACATTTTTTAAAGTCCCCAGAACAAATTGTAGAACTGGTTACGTGGACAGTTGTGCACCTGAGGGACCGGAGGAACAGGAAGAAGTCATAAAACCCAATGCTACGGTTTCCAGACGACAGAAAGTCAGTCACAACCCTCCTCCGTCCTAGGGACACTTAATCTGGTAAGCTGTATCTAATAGATGTGTCTTTTTCTCTTCCTAAATGATCACCATGAGTTCTTACACTTGCACCAACCATGCCCGCTAGTGTCTTTTTAAAAAGTCCCATTCATCACAGTGCATTTCTTCTCACAATGTTTTAAGTCTGTAAATAGCTATTCTTGGTTCCTCATTTGATCATGGAGCTATAGATAAAATTAAATAAGACGGCACCCGTAAAGCGACTCAGTGCTTTGCGGGACACCTAATAGAAGCTCAATCGAGAGAATATTTAGTTATAACAGATAGAAGCTTCCCCACCTTTTTCTCTTGGTCACTTTGTCCATTTCTGTACACTGTTAAGTAGATCAGACCCATTGTCAGGCTAATGTGTCAATATCCCAATAAAAATCGAAACTGGAGGGTGTCTCTCAGCAGTGAAGATGTTCAAGAGGGGACACTGGTCACTTTCCCTTTGGCTTTCCCCTCCATCTTATTGCTTTTCTTCTCTAGCTTAAGAAATCCTTCATATCCCACGTGTTTCTGGCCCTCCGAGGATCTCTCTGTGCCCTTTGGCAGATTTTACCATGGCACATAATGCGAGCATATTATAGTATTTGTGACACCCATTTTTAGCATGGTTTAGTAATTCCTTCTAAATGAGAAATATTTTCCACTAGGGTGATGGACCGTATGTTAATTTGATTAGTAAAAATTGTCAGTGTGTGAGGAGACCCTGGGAATCAATTGTGTGATCAAAAGGACCCACTCTCCTGCCAGGCAGGGTACCCAGAGGACACTCTGGAGCCATTCATGAGAAGAACGCTGTGTAAGAAAATCAGGGCAGGGGTGCAAAGGTCGATGTGTTCAGTTCTATTTAAATCATAAGGCTGCTTCCAAAATAACAAGTTCAGCCACTGAAATATCAGGGCCATGATTGCTCAGTTCCCTTCCTAACATTCAAAGAATAAATTGGATGAAAATGTATGAGATTGTTGCTATAGAGTTTTCTCCAGAGAACAGACACTCTGGGGTTGAACTGACATGAAATTGTCTAGAAAAACTGGCCCATGTCCAACTCTGTGGGCCTATGTGGACAAAGCAAAGGTAGAAATGGTAACAAAGGAGTGATTTGCGCAAATATACTAGAAGTTATACCTGCACAAAACCAAATGAATTACCAAGCAATATGTCAATAATTTGAGCAGAGGCAGACCTCCACCAAGCCACCATTTCCCCTTCAAAGTCTAGAGTGGGGGTCAGAAACAGGCAGTTCTGTCGCGGCTTAACGCCGTAAACCTGGGCAGAACCCACCAGGTGAAGGTAACGAATGGGTTATGGGATAACAAAACCCGAGAATATGAAGTCAAAGTTCAATCATAAAAGCATTTTACCTTTGTGTAGACAAGCAGAAGTGATCCTTTCAAATAGTAATGATTTTTACCCAAAGGTAAGCCCCATCTGATCTTGTCACTATCTGCATTTGCAGGAGATGCCTTTTGTGTGAACAAGGAACACATTGAAAGTCCCCTGAGTATTTGGTGACTTAGTAGAAACTCCTAGCATCCCTGTGTCAAATTCTACAATATACTTTCTACAATAAATTATCTCTGCAATGAATTCCTTATTAAGTAAATCCCATTTGAATTGACGTCTGCTAGCTGAGACAGCGACTATCAATCTAACATTCATTATAGAAGATAAATACAGTTTTCATTCTAAATACTGCACACAGGTGTCTGCTCTGACAATGTACCTGTAACTTTCTACTGTGAAGAGAAAATCAGATCTTAAAAAAAAAAAAAATTAGCGTTTATTCATTTTTGAGAGACAGAGAGAGAGAGAGACGGAGCGTGAGTGGGGGAGGGGCAGACAGAGGGAGACACAGAATCTGAAGCAGGTTCCAGGCTCTGAGCTGTCAGCCTCGGGGCTCGAACTCTGGAACCGTGAGATCATGACCTGAGCTGAAGTTGGACCCTTAACCGACTGAGCCACCCAGGTGCCCCAAGAAGATCAGATCTTAACAGAAAATGAATTAAGAGTTGAAAAGTATTCTCCAAAGTCTATGTATCTTTGGCATGATTGTGATGCACATTTGAGTGGTAACAGCATGAGGTAACATCCTGGACCCAGCTAAAGACATCGAGGACAATTTGGACCCAATTGCGCATTTCTATGTGTTATCTCCATTTTCTGAAAAGTTACTACTAACTTATTGAGCGATTTCAATATACTCAGTGTATACTCTTAATGAAATCAAGTGGTCCCAAGCATATATGAGAAATACCACCTTTTGAGTAATGTTTGTCACAACACAACTGTTGAAGAATAAAATCTGTACTGCCCTAGTTTGGAACCTCCTTACTACTTTATTCACCAGGGACCTAGCTATAGCATATCCTCCTAGCTTCCAGTCTGTCTCTTTATTCTAACCCACTTTAGACTTCTACCTAAAGATCTCACCTCTTTTATTTCCCTGTGATTTGTTTTGTGGGTTCGTAGAAAGGGACTAAGGTCCAGAAACTATGGTCGCTGGTAGATAGTCACACAAAGCAAATGCCCAGTGAAGGAACGGGACCACTCAAAGATACAGGGATATTGTCATGAAGGAGAGGCAAAGCTGAGAGCCAAACACTAGTTAGTAATTCAAAGAGGTTCCTAAATATAGGAATCCAGAGGGAGAAATCCAAAGCAAGAAGGCTGAGTTTGAAGAAGCAACTTCTCAGTGCAATTAACAGGAGAACAGGAGGTAAAAAGAACGAATACTCAAGCAAGCTACTATTTAATACACATGCCTGGGAGTGCCTGGGGGCTCAGTCGGTTGAGTGTCCAACTTTGACTCAGGTCATGATCTCACTGTTTGTGGGCTCAAGCCCGCATCAGTCTCTGTGCTGACAGCTCAGAGCCTGGAGCATGCTTCAGATTCTGTGTCTCCCTCTCTCTGTGCCTCCCCCACTAGCACTGTGTCTCTCTCTCTCAAAAATAGATAAACATCAAAAAAAAATTTAATATACATGCCTGGCTTTTAGGCACACCACGGGATGGTGAAATGGGGAAAGTCAACTCCATGTGAAGGACTTGGTACAAAGCAAATATATTTCCTAAAACATGCTAGTCAACACGTGAGCTTACTAATGTTTAAACCTTTCTCATCTACTGAAGAAACTTACTATCCTTTCACTAAACTATCACTCTGACATTCTGTTGCATAAGGATTCCTCTTAATGGAGCTCTCTGAACTTGTTCATGATGTTCTTTGTGCCTGAAGTAAAAGAAACAAATAGTTTTTCAGATTAAAAGGGCCCACCAAGGGCCCCCAAGATGAATATAAAAAGGCCACACCAAAACATACATTGCTAGAATTTCCAAACACTCAGAAGAAATAAAACACTACTAGTGTCCACTGACTCTCCTGGATATGGTTTTTTAAGTTCTCACTCAATCAAAAGCTCAAATCCTCTTCCTCAACATTCATTTGCGGATGATGATCTGGCTTCACTTCACCAAGGAAGCAGAAGCAGTCAGAAGACAATATTCCCATCCTCTACCAACCACATCAACTAACTGTCAGCATCTAACCCCACAACTTCTGCTTGCTAACTTTTTAGCAAAGCAATCTCTCCATGCACTCAACTTTACCCAATCTCTCTGTGTTGATGAACATACTCAAGGACACTGGTCAAGAAACTGTGACTCTTTTCCTTTCCTGATCAGCATTCCCTTCTCCACTTTGATCATACCCATCAGCATACCAATACACCCTCATCCCTTCCATTTAAAGAAAAAAAATGCTTTCTCTTGGGGCCCTTGGGGGGCCCAGTCACTTGAGTGTCTGACTCTTCATTTCAACTCAGGTCATGATCCCAGGGTCATGGGACAGAGCCATGCATTGGGTTCCATGCTCAGCATGGAGCCTACTTAAGATTTTCTCGCCCTCTCCCTCTGCCCCTCTCTCTTGCTCACGCTTTCCCAAATAAATTTTAAAGTAAATAAAAATTGTAAAAATAAAAAAATAAATCATCTCATGACCTCGCTTTACCCATTAGCTATCACCATCTTGCCATTTCTTTCCTCCCTTTTTCAGCAAATCTACTTGGAAAGATTATCTCTACACCTTGCCTCCAATTTCCCCGTCTTCCTTTTTTTTTCTTTTTCCCCATCCATTCTTAATCATATACCACTCTGACTTTCCTCTTGCCATTACATCTGCACCAAAATGACTCTCATCAAGGACATCAATTCCAGGCGGCTAAACCCAAAGGTCTAGTCTCAAGTGTCATTTGATTTGACCTATCAGTAGCATTTGACCAAGAACATTCATTTCACTTCCTTCAGAGATTTGGTTCACCTGCCTTCCAGACAATACACATCCTTCATTCTCTTTCTCTTTAAATAGTTATTCCTCTCAAATCCCTTACTTTCTTCCTTTTCCTCTAGATCTTTAATTATAGCAAGATGCTGGAGCTCAGGTTTGTTTGTTTGTTTTTTCTTATTCTCTTTTCTATTTATACTTGTTCCATGCAAGGGAATTCATCCATCTCATCCCTTTATATACCATCTCTAGGGGGTAATTTCCAAACGTCTATCTTCTGTCCAAAACCCTTTCATGAGTTACATCGACCATAAGTGAATTGCATTTATGACATCTCCATAAGTGAACTCAATTTCTCCCCCCCCCTCCGAAACAACTGCATCTGATTGTTTTCCCTTCTCGCTGAATGACAACTCCAAATTTTCCACTTCAGAAATCAAAAATCTGAGAGTCCTTCCTAACTTTTCTCTTTTTTTCATGTTCCACATCCAACCCATCTGAAAATCTTATTGGCATTACTAACAAAATCTGTAAGCAATTCAAACAGTAGTCGCCACATCCTGATTTGAGACACCAATATCTCTTGCCTGGATCATTGCACCTACATGCTATGTGGCCTCCCTGCTTCTACCCTTAAGCTATTACAGTTTGTTTGTTTGTTTGTTTGTTTGTTTGTTTGTTTGTTTGTTACAGGAGACAAAGAGAAACACAGTGCAAGCAGAGGAGAGACACAGAGAGAGGGAGATACAGAACCCAAAGCAACCTCCATCTCTGAGCTGTCAGTGCAGAGTCCAACACGGGGCTCGAACCCATGAACTTGAGATCATGACCTGAACTGAAGTTGGATGCCCAACCCACTGATCCACCCAGGAGCCCACAGTTTATTGTTGACATAGCAGAATTTTTATATGATTTTGCCAATCCTTCTGCTGAGAACTTGTCAAGTCTCATTTCTCCCATCTTAAATGCCACAATCCTTACAATGGACTACAAAGCCCTACATGGTCTGGCTCCCTGCCCGCTATCTATATCACCTGTTAATATTCTCCTCTGGCTTACTTCTGTTCACCATCATGATGTTTTTGTATAAAAATATGCATACTACACAGAGAAATAGAATGAAATTACACACAGCCAGTAAGTGAAAAAAGTTACTTGTAGGAAAAGCAATGGAAGGTAAAAGAAAATAAAGGTCTGATATCTGGGCATTAGTGGCGTTTCCAATATAAATGAAAGTAATATATATGACAATATTAAGGGTGGTGATAAAGGTACTGTTGTTATTACTAACTGTTTATATTTTCCATGGATACAAGATTAACCCTAAGTAGATTGTGGTAAGTTCGTTATATATGTTGTAACCACTACAACAACTCCAAAAAAACACAAACACAAAACAAAACAAAAACACACACACACAAAGGATAGCCAAAAGCCAACAGATATTTTTAAGTGGAATACAAAAATAATGAAAACATCTAAATGCAGGCCCAAAGGATAGACATGAGAACATGTAACAGTAAAGACAAACAGCTGATAGGTAATCAAGTTTCAGACCAAATTCCTATCATAACAATAATCACAGTAAATGGTATGGGTCTAAACACCACAACCAAAGGCAGAGATTATCAGCGTGGGTGAAAACATTAAGATTTGAATCTAAAAATGAAGCAACAGGCTTAACAACCAGCAGGTCAAAAGAGAAAGGAAAATTTTTAAATGTCTCAAAACATTAAAAATGGAAACATACCAAAATCTATATGATGCTGCAAAAGCAGTTCTGAGAAAAAAGTTTACAGTGATAAAGGTATATACTAAGAAATTTGAGAGATCCTAGAAAAACAACGTAACTCTATACCACAAAGAACTAGAAAAAGAAGAACAAACTAAGTCCAAAGTTAGAAGAAGGAAGGAAATAATAAAGATCAGAGTAGAAATAAAAGAAACAGAGACAGTAAAAATAAAAGGGGGAAAAATCAATGAAACTAAGAGCTGGTCTTTCCAAGAGATAAACAAAACTGACAAACCTTTAGCTAAACTAAGAAGGAAGAGATAAAACTCAAATAAAATCAGAAAGGAACGAGGAGACACTATAACTGATAGTATAGAAACATGATCTTAAGAGACTATGATGAACAATTCTATGCCAGCAAATTAGACACCCTAGAAAAAATGGATAAATTCCTGGAAACACACAACCTACCGAGACTGAGTCAGGAAGAAATAGAAAATCTGCACAGAACAATAATAAGTAGAGGTTGATCAATTATCAAAAACCTCCCAGCACAAAAAATGCCAGAAATATATGGCTGCCCTGGAGAATTCGACCAAACATTTAAAGAAGAATTAATACCGATTCTTCTGAAACTCTTCCTAAAAAACTAAAATTAAGAAAAAAAAAAAAAAAAAAGATGGCTTGATTACATGCTTTCTACAAGATAGACAAATTGAAAATAAATTGATAGTGGGGCATCTAGCTGGCTCAGTCAGTTAAGCATCCAACTTCAGCTCAGGTCATGATCTCATGGTTCATGAGTTTGAGCCCCACATCGGGGTCTCTGCTGATGGCTTGGAGCCTGGAGCCTGCTTCGGACTCTGTGTCTCCCTCTCTCGCTGCCCTTCCCTCATTCATGCTTTGTCACCCTTTCTCTCTCTCTCTCTGTCTCTCTCAAGAATAAACATTTAAAAAAAATTTTAAGAAGGAAAAGAAAGAAAAGGATATATAACACAAGAAGCATAAAAACTGTTGAGTTACTATAATGCAAACTTCAAGGAAACTAGTATTACTAAGGAGGGATACTTCGTAATGGTAAGAAGGATAATTCAACAAAAAGAAATAAAAATTATAAATGTATGCACCTAATAATAGAACTTTGAAATACATGAAGCAGAAATGGACAAAATTAAAGGAGAAATAAGCAATTACACACTCACTTAACAGTAGCAATTGGTAGAACATGTTGGCAAAAATAATCAGTACAGACTTGCATGGTCAGAACAACACTATTAACCACCTGGATCTAACTGGCATTTAAGGGACATAATATCTGACAACTGCAAAATAAATATTTTCATTGCACATTCATATGGTGAATGTAATCTACCTTGTGCACTATAAAAGAGTATGTACTGTCATAAAACAAGCATCGATATATTTAAAAAACTGAAATGATATGGGCCATTCTCTTTGGCCACACCAATATTAAATTAAAAATCATCAGTCAGATAACTAGGCAAACTCCAAATATCTGCAATTTAAACAGACTTATGAATAAGTATTGAAAACAAAACTCATAGGAAAAAATTCTAAATATTTTGCACTGAACGACAATGAAAATACAACCACTATTTTTTTTTTTCCTCAAGTGAGTAAACTGAGGTTCAGAGGGGTGGACTAAATTCCAAGTTACACAGCTAACATCGCAAGTGGATACCTTAGGACTTTTAAGGAGCAGTTCCCTAGGTTCATGCTTATAAATCATAATGTGTTTTTTATGGTTTTTGGTATAGATTCACATCACAATATTTAAGCAGCTCTCCTACACACTGTTATGACCAACTGACTTTGAAAACACAAAAATGTCCCATGTTCTTTTGGGCCGTTTACTTTATTTGGCATTACGAGACTCGCAGGAAAATTTAATTATGCTAGTAGAATGTACTGGACAATTAGTATATAGGGGATCTAGTTAAAAATTGAAAATCGGTATTCAGACTCTGGAATTTGCTCTAAATCCTGGGAAACACCTGCAGAATTGGAAATGTAGGACCTTAGAGCCTGTGTAGCTGTGTAAGTGCAGGACAAGTGCTCAGTTAGGGGGAGCTGCTTTTCTTTTCCTAAGAACTATTCTTTCCCTGGTTGCTGGGACCTCCTATGATCCGAGGTATCACCTCAGAAATGAGGTTAGCTGGCCCTCAGTCGCCTGAGGAACAGAGGTAGTCGCAGGTTCTTTGAAGGCAGAAGCTTCGATTCAGCTGGCCCATGGCACCCGCACTTATTGCCCGCAGGGTCAGACCTCTCCCCATGCACGGAAAGGTTTCCGGGCCAACACGATGCTCACCAGTTTGCCTTTGCCCAGAATCTGTCTGATATTTTTCCAGGCAAACCTCCACTCTTCTCCTGGAGAGTGTTCCAAGAAAGGCAACATTTGAATTGACAGTCATTCGTATTTGATTATAAGTTTGTACATGTATTTTCTTAGAGCTGAA
The DNA here is from genome assembly GCF_028749965.1 of Puma concolor. Classification (NCBI taxonomy): domain Eukaryota; kingdom Metazoa; phylum Chordata; class Mammalia; order Carnivora; family Felidae; genus Puma; species Puma concolor. Next base: position 145,315,834 of record NC_141667.1, read on the forward strand.
AGGAATGGAAAGATCAGAGAGGGGTCCACAGGTCATGAATGACCCAGCAAGATATTGCTCCAGAAAAAAAGAAAAATATATATATTAAAGCCAGAGATCACAACAAATATAGAGTAGAATTGAATTGAATTAAAAACAGCAGAACTAGCATACACAGACATGAATTGTTCTATGAAACTAATGCCTTGGCTATACACCTTCAATCTTGGGGATTTGTGTCATAAATAGTCAGGTAACATTTACTACTTATTATGAAAAGCAGTTTACAAATTGTGAAATATCTAATACAATCTATAAATACACGTATTTTTATTCTTTCTAGTCTTTAGAAGACTTGCCAGTTACCTTAGCAATATTGCATATTAAACTCTCAAAATTTCCTGCCAACTGTAAGCATGTATACAAGACTATTAGAAGTTCTACTATCTGGTTTATAAAATTGATATTTTCTAACAAAAGATTAACTAGAACTTAACCCCTCAGTTAAACATGGGGGAATTATTACAGTCAAGGTTTGCATTGATGTGATTTCAGGCATTTGGTATCAGTGATTTTCCTAAAGACAAGTGCACCTGTATTCTGCATTGGATTTTTACGTTTATATCCTAAATAGTTCAACATCAGAAAATTTTTCTGTTTCAGAGTTTTCATTTCAACTCCTTTTAATGGCATACCATTTAACTCAGTTGACTGCATTAGCTCTCCATTTAACTCCAAGGAAAAACCAAAGTCCTTTATGTGGTCTCCAACACCCATCCAAAAAAAGAAAAAAAAAAAAGAAAGGTCCCCTGTTACTTTTCTGATCCCCTCTCTCGCTACTGCCTCGACTCACTTTGCTCTAGGCACACTTTGTTGTCCCTTCAACACAAGGATGCTTCCAGCCTACAATCTTTACTCTAATTGTCCCTCATGCAGGCACTCCTTTCAGGAAACATCCCCTTAGACCAGAACCAGGCAAGGAGAATATAAGAAAATTATAGACTAATATCCCTAATAAACAGGAATGCAAAAATCCTCAACAATACATTAACAAACTGAATTCAACAATACATTAAAAAGTTCTGGGGCTCCTGGGTGGGTCAGTCAGTTGAGCGTCCGACTTTGGCTCAGGTCACGATCTCGCGGTCTGTGGGTTCAAGCCCCTGTCAGGCTCTGTGCTGACAGCTCGGAGCCCGGAGCCTGCTTCAGATTCTGTTGTCTCCCTCTCTCTCTGCCCCTCCCCCACTCATGCTCTGTCTCTCTCTCTCTCTGTCAAAAATAAATAAACATTAAAAAAAAAAGTTCATACACCATGATCAAATGAGACATATTCCAGTGTTGGAAGGATAGCTCTAGATCTGCAAACCAATATGATACAACACATGAACAAAATTAAAAGTAAAAATCATACGATCACCTCATAGATGCAGAAAAAGCATTTGACAAAATTCAACACCCTTTCATTACCAAAAGTCTCAACATCACTCAACATAATAAAGGTCATATAAGGAAAGCATCAGAGTCAATAATGAAAAGCTGAAAGCTTTTACTCTCAGATCAGGAACAACACAAGGATACTCACTCTTACTATTTTCTCAACATAGTACTAGCAGTCCTAGCCAGAGTAATTAGGGAAGGAAAATAAAAAGTAGCCAAAGCATAAAGGAGAAAGCAAAATCTGTCATTAGTGACAGATCACATATTACATATGGAAAGCCCTAAAAATTCTACCCAAAATATTAGAATAAATGAATTCAGTAATTTTTCAGGATAGAAAATCAATATACAAAAATCACTGGTATTTCTCTAAACTAATAATGAAGTATCAGAAAGAGAGATCAAGAAAAAAAAATTCTCCTTTACAATTACATCAAAAAGACAAAATACCAAGGACTAAATTTCACCAAGGAGATAAAACATCCATACACTGAAAACTGTAACACTGATGAGTTAAACTGAAGAAGACACAAATAAATGTTTAAATACATCCTGGAACTGGATACTCAGTACTGTTTAAATGTCTGTACTATCCAAAACAATCTACAAATTCAAGGCAATTCCAATGGTATTTTCCACATATACAAACACAATTCTACCATTTGTATGGAATAAAAGACCCCAATTAGTCACAGCAATCTTGAGAAAGAAGAACAAAGCTGGAGGCATCACACTTCTTGATTTCAAACTCTATTACAGATGTTATAGTCATCTACACAGTAGAGTATTGGCATAAAAACTGTGACACAGGTCAATGCAACTGAATATAAAGCCACAAATAAGTCCATGCATATATGGTCAATTAACTTATGACAAAGGAGCCAAGAAGATACCAAAGTATCCATTGATGGATGAATGGATAAAGAAAATGTGGCATATATACGCAACAGAATACTATTCAGCCATAAAAAGAAGGAAATCCTGCCATTTGTGACAACATGGATGGACCTTGTTGGCATCATGCTAAGTGAAGTCAGTCAGAGAAAGACATATAGATGGGAAAAGGGCAGTATGCTTAATAAATGGTGTTGGCAAAACTCAACAGCCATATCAATAGCCTGGATGAAAATGGACCACTATTTTCCACAATATACAAAGATCAACTCAAAGTATTTTATTTCGGGCTCCTCAGTGGCTCAGTTGGTTAAGCATCCAACTTTGGCTCAGGTTATGGTCTCATGGTTTGTGAGTTTGAGTCTTATATCGGGCTCTGCACTGATGGTGTAGAAACTGCTTGGGATTCTCTTTCTCCCCCATTCTCTCTCTGCCCCTCCCCTATATACATAATTAAATTTTATTGTGAGAGAGAGAGAGCGGGGGGGGGGGGGGGTGGGGGGAGCAAAGGGAGAAGGAGGAGAGAGAGAAAGAGACAGAATGTTCAGTTGGCTCCAGGCTCAGCAAAGAGCCCGACATGGGACTCGATCCCATGACCCTAGGATCACATCCTGAACTGAAATCAAGAGTCAGACACTTAGCTGAGTCATCCAGGAGCCCCCAAATATCAACTCAAAATAAGTTAAACATTTAAATGTGACACCTGAATCCATGAAACTCATGGAAGAAAACATAGGAGTTAAGCTCTTTGACACAGTCTTGTTGTTGTATTTTGGATCTGACATCAAAAGCAAAGGCAACCAGGGCGCCTGGGTGGCGCAGTCGGTTAAGCGTCCGACTTCAGCCAGGTCACGATCTCGCGGTCCGTGAGTTTGAGCCCCGCGTCAGGCTCTGGGCTGATGGCTCAGAGCCTGGAGCCTGTTTCCGATTCTGTGTCTCCCTCTCTCTCTGCCCCTCCCCCATTCATGCTCTGTCTCTCTCTGTCCCAAAAATAAATAAACGTTGAAAAAAAAAATTAAAAAAAAAAGCAAAGGCAACTGAAGTAAAATAAACACGTAGGACTGTATCAAGCTAAAGAGCTTCTGTGCAGTCTAAATACACCATCAACAAAATTAAAAAAAAAAACAACTTTGGAAGAAAATAGTTGTAAATCATCTCTCTAATAAGGTGCTACTATCCAACGTATAAACAGCACAACCAACTCAATGGGAAAAATTCTAATTAAAAAATGGGCAGAGGACCTAAATACATCTTTTTCCGTGCAAGACCTACAGGTGCTCAACAACACGGAAAATCCAAATCAAAACCACAATATCACCTCACCTCTGTTATAATGGCTATTATCAGAAGGGTAAGAAATGATTCCTTTTGTCAGGGTGTGCAGAAAAAGGAATACTTGTGCCCCATCAGAGAGGATGTAAATTGGTGTACCCACCATGGAACACAGTGTGGACGTGCCTCAAAAAACCAGAAGTAGAACTACCATTTGATCCAGTAATTCTACCTGTATTTATTCAAAGGAAATGAAATTGCTGCCTTAAATATCAGCACCCCCATTTTTACTGCCATGTACAACAGTCAAGACATGAAAACAACTGAAGTATCTAGGGATAGATGCATGAGTAAAGAAAATAGGGCATACATATTCAACAGAATGTTAATCAGCCATAAGCAGAATTAAATCCTGCCAATTGTTGACATCATGGATGGACCCTGGTGGCACGATGCTATGAAAAATCCATCAGGAAAAGCCCAACATCCTATGACCACACTTATATGTGAAATTTATGAGAAATTAAAAAAAAAAAACTCATAGATATAAAAAACAGATCGGGGGTTAGCAGAGGCAGGGGCAGAGGGTGGGCTAAATGGGTAATGGTGGTCAAAAGATAACCTAGGCCAAATCATCATGTCATACCCTTAACACTAATACTATGTCATACGCCACTTATATCTCAATTGAAAAAAAATAACAACTCCCCCTTGGCCAGCTCTTCCCAGCTCTTAAATTTGTGCTCAAATTCTGCTTCTCAGTATAGCCCACCCCGGCTGCTTGATTTTATATCGTTCACATACTCGGCACACCCCTGACGTTGCTCTCATTTTTTCATTTTTTTCATAGCACCTGTTACTTTCTAACATATGTTATGATTCTTTATTCTGCTCATTATTTATCTTTCTGGAATGTAAATTCCACAAAGCATGAACTTGTTTTGTACTCTGCTATATCCCCATTGACCCATTACAATGACTGACACATACAAGTTGCTCAGGAAATACCTGTTAAATGAATGTTGTTGATGCCTATGTTGCACACGCACGTGCGTGCACACACACACACACAAAACCAGAAAAAAAACACCTTTCTATGTTCTCTCCTAACACTCTTACTACAACTGTATTTATAATCACATGTATCTTTTGTTGTATTCAACAGGCATCTAATATTTATGGTGGGAATAACAAAGTAAACAAGGCAGATAAAGCATTGTATTGTAGGGAAGTGAATCGTCAACCAAATACAATGTAATACCAAGAAAATTTATGAAGAAAACTCCATCAGGGGAAATCAGAAGATAATGAGCAGTAGAGGAGGTGACACTAGAGGAAAGATCTGGAAGAAATGAGGGAACAAGCCATACAGGTATTTTAAGAGAGGAGAGCCAAGGCTACAAGTACAAAGCCGCAGGCAGAAATATTTTGATAGTCAAAGATGAAGGAGATCACTGTGGCTGAAGTGTTATGAGTCATTCAAGGGGCAGAAGCTGACGACATCAGAGGGTAATCAGACTACATAACATGTAGTGTTTTGAAGGCTCCAGTAAGGCTGTATTTTGTTCTTTGATGATAGAAAACCATTTGAGGATCATGAACAAAGGAATGACAAGATCATTTTTATACGTTATCTGTGCATTGCTTGACTTTTTATAACCAAAATATATTTTTGTACTTTTTCCCAAAGTCGCCAACAAAAAGTATGATGCAAAAAAAAAGTATGACGTAAAAAGCTAAGAGGCATACACAGGAAATACACAGTGGGGAAATGGTTGATATTGAATCACCCAAATCTGTGCACCATTGTTAACATTTAACCCCTTGGTTTGATCCTATAGCACTCCACTCTGTTCATTATATTAGAGTCGGAGGGACATTTGGTTGATTTCCAAGTTTTCACTGAACAAATGTATTTTCAACACAATCCCATCTTTTAAGGAATTGTGAAAACAGTGAACATAAATCAATAATAAACAGGCAGTAAGTTAAGAATGTATTAAGAAATTATGTACGTTGGAGCCTGTGTGGCTCATCTGGTTGAGCGTCTAACTCTTGGTTTCAGCTCAAGTCATGATCTCATGGTTCTTGGGATCAAACCCCATACGGGGCTCTGCACTGACAGTGAGGAGCCTGCTTCATATTCTCTCTCTCCTCCTCTCTCTGTCCCTGCCCCACTCATGCGGTCTCTCTCAAATAATAAATAAATAAATAAATAAATAAATAAATAAATAAATAAACAAACGAAAGAAAGAAAGAAAGAAAAAGAAAGAAAGAAAGAAAAGAAAAGAAAAGAAAAGAAAAGAAAAGAAAAGAAAAGAAAAGAAAAGAAAAGAAATTAAGCATGTTACAAAGAAAAATCTAACAGCTTAAGGGTTGAAAGGTATATAGAGTGAAGGCACAACTTCAAGATGGCCACAATACACATGACCAAATATAACCTTTTTTTAAAGTGACATCAAAGCGGAACTCTAAGGGAATGGTGAAACAAGACATACAGGTATTTGTGTGGGAAGAACACCCCAGGCAGATGGAACAGAAAATATTAATGCATTGGGATTGCACTGGGTACCTATTTCTTAACATCTCCATCAATATTATGATTTTTTTAAACCAGTATTTAAACTGTTTATTAGCTATATCAAAGTTTTCGTATGGGTTTATATTGTCTACCCTTTTATTTGCAAGTAAAGCAATGAGCCAAAATTTGGAAAATCCTTGAGATTTTCTCTTGAGTGGAAAAGTACTAAATTCACTAAATAAACACACATGCACACAAAATGGGTAAGGAATATGAACAACAAAAATGTACCAAGTTCTCAAAAGCCCTCTCTACCCTTTCACGCACAGTTTCCTCTATTATTAACTTATTGCATCTGCGCAGTTCATTTGTTATAACTGTTGGGCTGATATTGCCACACTGTTATTAGCTAAAGTTCACAGTTTAAATTAGGTGTCACCCTTTGTGTGGTAGACTTCCCTGAGCTTTGACAAATACATAATGTTCTGTATCCACTGATACCATACAAAATAGTTTCTCCAGCTGTAAAAATGGGGGAAAACGGGGTTATGAACAACTTCCTAGGTATGTTCTGTTGAACTCTTTCAAACTGGTAGAAGCCACACATATGTGAAGTTCTAGGAAACCTTTCTTTGGCACATTTTGTCCTGAGAAAAAGCTGAACACAGCTAATACTTGTCGATCGTTTCTTGTAAGTCAGGGATTCATCCAAACTTGTGCAGTCCAATATGGTGGCCACTATCTCCATGTGACTGCTGAAATATGTTTATTTATTTTGAGAGAGAGAGAGAGAGAGAGAGAGAGAGAGTGTGTGTGTGTGTGTGTGTGTGTGTGTGTGTGTGTGTGTGTACATGTGCAAGAGAGCAGGGGAGGGGCAGACAAAGAGGGAGAAGATAGAATTCCAAGCAGGCTCCGCAGAGTCAGCGTCAAGCCTGATGCAGGGCTTGATCTCATGACCATGAGATCATGACCTGAAATGAAATCAAGAGTCAGACACTTAACCTAGTGAACCACCCAGGCCCCCTAATTTTAACTATGTTAAATTCAATTATAGATCTGTTCCTAAACCAGATTAACCACATTTCATTTGCTCCGTAGGTTCATGTAGCTAGTGTCTACATTATGGCACAATTCCATCATCAGACAGTTCTATAGCAACCCTTTAATCCTCTCAACAACTGTAAAGCATAGTTATTAGCATTATCCTTACTTCAGAGATGAGGAAAATGAGATAGAGCGGTTAAGTAACTTATCCAATATATTTTATAACTCAGAGCAGTTAAGTCAATTAATCTACTTATCATTTCCCAGATCTCAAATAAGTCAACACCAAATCTACTGTATTTTACTGTATAAATGAATTTTACCTGAATATAGGAATTTTACCACTATGGAACAAAGCAGTGAGAGCATCTCAGACCTGATGTAAGATCACCTAATAATGCTTTATGCTATTTCAATTCCAGAATCAAAGTCAGCCTTCAAGAATGCCAATTTATGGTGAAATGCTGTCCTAATAAAGGAATGAGGAGAATAAGCTTTCTTCATTTCTTTCATTGGGGCATTCAATGCAAGTGACATTGTGAGTATTTTATAGGATGTGTTTGCTTTTAATCTACATACTTGTGAATTTTTGAGTTATAAACTGGAAATGTCTTCTTTGGATTCTCTGCTGTCATGACAGATTTACAGCCAGAAACAGACGTTGCACACTCATAATGGCTATGAAGGAGTTAGGGGTGGCATGGCGATAGAGTTCTATGCACTCTTCATAGGCGTTATCACATCCTTCATGATTACATCTAGGGATGAGCCGATGATCTTTGTGGTCTCAATTAATGACTTTATTGCTGAAAATCCCTGCCATGTTTTAAGCAGTAGACTAGCCACACTATGTCCACTCCAGGAGGCTCACGTGGTCACGTTCAGCCTCCAACCAATTTCTCACAACCTCAAATTCTCCCCGGCCAGATTTAGTTAATCTGCTCTTGCCCTCAAAGCACTCATTACTCTCATCTTACAGAGAAGAATAGTTTCGTTTTCATAAAACCTAAATCCAGAAAACAACGACTGGTAAGTCCAGGCATTTGCAACATCTCACCATTGGGTGAGCCTTGTTTTTCTGGATTACATTCAATGAGAAATTCGTATTCCTTTTTTTTCAGTTGTAGACAACTGATTCCTTCTAGAGGATACTGTGAGGAAGTTAAACCCAATGGGGTGGTAGAATTATCAAAAAAGCTGAGAAAAACACAAGTGTCCTACTTCCTAGAAACCACCCAAATTGAAACCCTAGGGTTCATCTAATTCTTAGATATTTAACATACTTCCTCAGGAAGTAACTGTTAAACATGAAGTATGAAGTCTGGGGCTTGCTGCTTCGGGAAGGAGGGGTGCAAAATCAATTACAGGCTCTTCCTTCGAGAAGCTGACCATCTGGCACAAGAGATAAAGAATATACTAAAAACTGTGTTGTTAGGTAAGGAGGAGATCACTTGGCATTCAGTAACAAAGGGCAGAATTATTAAAAAGCTTAGATTGAAGTTAGGCCTATAAGGATGGGTCTGATTTTAACAGGGAGCAAAGAAGAAAGGGTATTTTATAGGGTAAAAAACCGCCAAAAAAGAAAAATGGACTATAGCAAGCAGTTGGCTGTGGCTATCATGTGGGTGCAAGGAAATAGTGGGAAATTAAGCTAAAAATTGAGTAGAGCTGGAGCACGGTGGGTGGGTCTTGAGGGTATGGAGCAGATACTATTGGTTGTCTGCCCTCTCCTGCATGACTCAGTGATATTAATGTCATCCTCAAACCCAACAGCAATTCTCAGTATCCTAGGACAGTCATGGTAGCCTTAGCCACCTATAATTAGGAATTGGTTCTTGAGAAGCCCACGGTCAATTGGATGAGAAGATTGTCTGATGTGGGCCTTTGGCAAATGCCACTTAACTCTTACACAAGCAAGAAATGGTCCCTCTTCCTCTACTGATGGATCTGCAAACTTCTACAGGGGTCATATCATCAACCTCAAGATGGAACCAACAAGAGCACAAACACAGGCTCAAAAGAACTGCTAAGGAGCAAAAGCTGGATCACAGCTATGAATTTCTTAAATCATTTCCTGTATTGCCTAACCCACCGAGAATTGTTTTTTCTAATGGTTTTGCATCTGAAAGCATCTTCACCAGGACACCCGAGCTATGGAATGTGGACTCGCTCATAATAGAGAGGACGTTGAGAATCAACCCGAAATAACTGTCAGGACAGGATGTGTATAAAATTAATCTGAGCATGGTATATGGGATGAATTTAGTCAGGAGAAAAGTGAATACAAGTTAGGAGATCGGTACAATTGTCAAAGGAAAAGGGAACACAGCTCTGAACCAGGCCAAGACAATGCTTTGAATAGATAGGAGACAGCGCTGAAATAAAAGTGGGCCAGCAAAGAACATTTGCCGGCAGAAAAGAAAAATAGCCCTTAAGGAGAGAAAGAGGAGATGGTGGTTAAACTGGACCATCAACGTGTTCCTGTCCATCTGTCACCAGAATTGACTGTCAGCAGCCACAGTTCACATGGATTCCTGGAGGAGATTTCTACAGAATGGAGCCCTCAGATGCACCTAACTGCCTCCAGCTTGACAACGTATTCTCACATCTCCTCCTGCCTCATCGTCCCCTTCTTCCCTCCCTCTGTGTCCTCAGATCAAACCCTCTGGTAAAGGAGAAGTACAAGCCTTTGCCTCAGGCAAAGTCCAAATCCCAGGCACAGTCTTCACAGGAAGGCTAGACCAAATAAGACTAAATTAGCTTCCACATTTAAAATTCTGCGGTTCTAAGCACAAAATAACGTGCTTTCCATAAGCAACTGCCCCAAAGCAAAGAGAAGCTATTACTACCAGACCTATTACTTTTATCAAGAATATGTTATCAAGCAGTTATCAACAGTATGATTAGAAGCTAACTCCTATTGTTACGGACAAACACAGGGCCTTCCAAGTTCCCTTGTTTTACTGATGTTTTGTTGGGGTTAGCGCTTTTTGATTGCCCTGTGTTACTGGTCTGACGGTGGAAAAAGCTTTTCCATCCTGGCATGTTTGTTCTGATCGGTTCATTGTGTTCAGATATATTCTGTAATAATTCTGGCACATTACAAAAAGATTCCTCAGAAACATCCAACTGGATCGGCTAATAAGAATACTGTAAATAGGACTACCTGAGGGGCTTGGTCGGAGAAGCATCCAAATCTTGATTTCGGCTCAGGTGATGATTTCACGGTTCAGGGGTTCAAGCCCCACATAGGGCACTGTGCTGATAGCACAGTCGGCTTGGGATTCTCTTTCTTCCTATGTCTCTCTCCCCTCCCCGACTCATGCTGAATCTCTCTCTCAAAAATAAATAAAATAAAACAAAACAAAAAAGAATGTAAATGAAGCCACAAAGGAACAGGAAACAATATTGAGATTTTAACTTACCAGCCATGGATGTAGTTAGGGTTCAAAGAACAGATAAACAGTTTACAATCTGATCTACATGCCTATCGGTGCCATCGTTTCACTCCTTGAAGAAGTAAGGTGGTGAATCACTAATCATATGATGATAACTAAATCCCAAACTCAGCAATTGCGTAGGAAAAACAGGAGACTCTCAGCCACCACAAGCAACTGAGCACCACACATGCTAATTCCTTGTAGAGAACAGAAGTTATGAGAAAAGTAACTCTAAGATGATAAATACTCCAAATATCCCGAGCCTTGAAAAAAATCAATCTCTGAGGGAATTTTCTCTGAGGATTTTTCTGTCCTTGAACGTCAGACACAAGACGGTCCATCAAATCTGATAATGAAACCTCCTGACTTAAACTGATTGAGAAATAATTTACCTGTTTCTAGAGCATGGGAATGTTCCAGAGTAGCTATGAAATGGAAGGCACTCACTTGATTCACTCACCCAGAATTAAAGAGTTAATGTCATTATCTCTATCACTTGGTGAACAGCTTTCCAGAGAGTGGAGACAAACATCAGCATATTTACGAGGACTTACATACTCAACACCCACATAGCCCGTCACTTTGCCATTAGGGGACATTGGCTGAGCTAGCAAGGGACATTAAGTAGTGCAGCATTCTTTTGGATACATAGCAGTGACTATTAAGGAAGCTTCCCTTTCTCTGTATAAGCATTTGTTCCTCTTGTACAAGACCCTCCTTTCTTACCACTCTATGATCAAAGATCTGGTCAGTTTGTTCATGGTGATCTCCCTCTATTACAAATGTATTGTACCATGGGTAATTTTTTTTTTTTTACTTCTTCCCGGGATATTTGCCTTTTTTTTCTATTCAATGGGGAAAAATATCAATTATAGAATTGTGGGCTTGGTAAGTAGTGGAAAGAAGGAATTTGGGGATAAGAAAAGGTCTGGCCACCACGTGCCTCCAAAGTGACACCAAGGAATCTTTCTCTCCAGCCATCATGAACAATACAATTCATTTTCCTACCTTCTTTGAATGCAAAGACCTAACTGTTTTTGCAAAAGAACTGCCACAAAAGATTCATAAAAGGAGGATGGACGTTTTTCACCCTGCCCTAAGGGGGTCCTCACACGAGAAGGAAGGAAAGAAATTAAGCGATTAATCCACCGCCAGGCAATGTCCCCTTTTGTTAATAGAAACTTCCGATAAGAGCTTCCTCCGTTCCCGCTCTACTTGTCTTGTGTGCTACAAGGGATCAGGAAGCCAAGTGACAGGAAGCCAAGCTAATGCGAGGTCAGAATCTGGGCAAGGGGCCGAAGATGAGCAGGGGGCACCAACAGACCATGAAGAAGGAGTTGAGGATGGTAACAGGCCAACTGTCTATTGAGCCAGAGGCTCCCTATGGACTCATTCAGGCATGGCCCATTCAACACTTATTAAGCCCTTATAAACTGGGGAACGGGGAACACGAAAATGGAAAGATGTAATACTTGCGGCATCTCAAAGCTTCATGGAGTTGCTCATCGGCAACCTAGGGCTACAGCTAGAGGAGAGAATGGTTGGGCCCCCGTAAGAGATGGAGAGAAAAGCGCTAACTGGTATTGGCAGGGCAGGGGAGGAAACAGCCCTGGAACTCTTGCTACCCACCGTACCTTCATTTTAAGTGAAGTGGGTTTTGATACTCCTTTCATTCGTGTTACTCCGTTTTACGTACAACTCCGCGGCATATTAAGGAAATACTTGGGGGGAGAGGGTATTTGAAGTTGAACCTAATACCCTCGTTGCAATTTCAATCCCTCCCATTGCTTTCTGCCTTTTTTCAAGTCCAACGTGCCTCACTTTTTAAAGGCAAATGCATTTTTCTCTTTTTTATCCTGCTGCCTCCAATTCATTTCACAAAATGTGAACGTTCCTTCATTATGCTGCACACCGGCTCCAAGAAATGTCATCAGAATTGCAAAGTTATTCAGTGTCTTGGGAGTGCTCGGCGGTATTTACCCAAGGATCCTTGCAGATCTATTCATGAATAAATTTTGCATGCTCTATAAAGCTAACTGCCTTCTCAGATATTGCCATTCATAGTTTTATGAGACACTAATTGTAAGGAGTTGATGTTTTCCCTGTCGCATATACGTCCTTGTTGATTCTAGAGTATTTTACGTCAGAAAACAGCTAAATGGGGATGAAAACAGCACGTCAACCAAGCAGTTGCCAGCAGGGAACGACATGCTTAATTACTGCTGGCTGTGGTCCTTTAAATTGAAGAGGTAACCTTTGAGTCATTAGGAGCAAAACACACACATATTCATTCTTTCGCACACAAATCATTCCTAAAATGCAAGAAAGTTAACAATCCTCCCCCAGTTCTATCAACTCAATGATCCTTTTATTTCCGGTCTAACTCTGGGAGACAGTTCAGGTTTTATGTTTAAGCTCAGTGCTAATGCCTTCTGATCCGTACTCTTGACTCATGGAAATGACCAGGAGCGGTTGCCATGTAAGTACTGGGCCCATCAGCCCGCCTAACTGGCGTGCTTCCCAGATGCCTCCTGCCATCTGTTGGAAGCGCAGCCCAGTGGAAGCAGAAGGTAGACTAAAAACTGCACTTTTTCTCATGTCTTTGAAAAAAAAAAACGTGTTTATCACGTTTTAATAATTAGCCAGGTAAACAGGCTTTAAATCATGGCCTCAGTCACTCGAAGAAACATCGCTTGCTTAGTTTTGTTTTGTTCCTGCCGTGGAAAGCTTTGTGTTACGCTCTATGTAAGGAAAGCTTCCGGTCTCTTTGTCTCCCGGCCCCCTCAAAGACAATGCCGTCCAATCAAAGCAGAAGTCAAAGAAAGCAAAATGAGAGGTAAGAGACTATTCTCTGCTGAAGGAAGAGGTCTGCGAAGAGCGAAGGAGTGAGAGAACGAGCAGGTTGTGAGCAGGACAGGAGCTATTTTATTTCTGTTACTACCAGGTAAGTAGCCCTTCGAAGAGTCACTGCACATGTGTATCATAGGATACGGGTCTATTCAGTGTTATGCATACACGCTCAGTAAGTTAATGGACTTTTGCTCAGCCCTCATTATACTTGCTGTACTACAGTAGACATAAATTATATTAGATTTCACTCCCCTCAAAATAGGTTTTAAAAAACAGAAATCATCAGAACCCTATTTTCCAGGCAGTATGCATCAGTACCAGCAGCAGGTGTCGGTCCCACTCCAGAGTTAAGGTTCAGTAGGTCTGGGGCAGGTACTCAAGAATTTAGATTTCTGACAAGTTCCCCGAGCAGGCCAATGTTTCTGTTGTAGACTCTAAAGCATCATTAGTGGGGCGCCTGGGTGGCGCAGTCGGTTAAGCGTCCGACTTCAGCCAGGTCACGATCTCACGGTCCGTGAGTTCGAGCCCCGCGTCAGGCTCTGGGCTGATGGCCCGGAGCCTGGAGCCTGTTTCCGATTCTGTGCCTCCCTCTCTCTCTCTGCCCCTCCCCCGTTCATGCTCTGTCTCTCTCTGTCCCAAAAATAAATAAACGTTGAAAAAAAAAATTTTTTAAAAAAATAAAAAAAAATAAAGCATCATTAGTAAGAAAGAAGGTCTTAGTGACATTTTTTTCTGGGTATGTCTCCTCAGGCAAGGGAAACAAAAGCAAAATTCAACTACATCGGGAACACATCAGAATAAAAAGCTTTTGTACAAGAAAGGAAACCATCCCCAAAACAAAAAGGTCACCACCGGAAAGAAGGTATTCATAAATGATGTGTCCACTCAGGGGTTAATATTCAAAGTGTGTCAAGAATTTACACAACTCAACACCAACAAAATAAAAAAAATAACGAAATAAAAAAATAAAAATAATCTGATCAAGAGATGGGCGCAGGACCTGAATAGACATTTTTACAAAGGAGACGTACAGATGGCTAACAGATACGTGAAAAGATATTCAACATCGTTAATCATCAGGGAAATGCAAATCAAAACCACAATGAGATACCACCTCTCGCTGGTCAGAAAGACAAGAAAAACCAGTGTTGGTAAGGATATAGAGGAAAAGGAATGCTCGTGCACTATTAGTGGAAATGTAAATTCTTGCAGCCACTATGGAAAACAGTATAGAAATTCCTCAAAAAAATTAAAATAAACCTACCATGGGGCGCCTGGGTGGCTCAGTGGGTTAAGCGTCCAACTTTGGCTGGGGTCCTGATCTCACGGTTCGTGAGTTCGGGCCCCACATTGGGCTCTGTGCTGAAAGCACGGAGCCTGGAGCCCGCTTTGAGTTCTGTGACTCCCTCTCTCTCTGCCCCTCCCCCTCCCTTGTTCACCCTCCCCCCCATCTCTCTCAAAAATAAATAAAAATAAAAATAAATAAAATAAAACAAAATAAAATAGAACTACCATATGATCTAGAAATTCTGCTACTGGCCATTTACCCAAAGAAAATAAACACACTAATTCAAAAACATATATGCAGCCCTATGTAGATTGAAGCATTATTTATGATAGCCAAGTATGGAAGCAACCTAAGCATCCATCAATAGATAAATGGATAAGATGTGGGGTGTGTGTGTGTGTGTGTGTGTGTGTGTGTGTGTGTGTGAATTATATAATGTGTATATATAATGAAATATTACTCAGCCATAAGCAAAAGGAGGGGATCTTGCCATGTGTGACACCCTAGATGGGCCTTGAGGATATTATCATAAGTTAACCAAGTCAGACAAACACAAACGCCATATTGTTTCATTTATGTGTGGAAACTAAAAAAACAAGATAAATGAATCATCAAACAAGAAGCTAAAGCAGACCTTTAAGAGAAAAAACTGATTGTTGCCATATTGGAAGGGGTGGGGGATGAGCCAAATGGGTGAAGGGGAATGGGAGACAGAGGCTTCCAGTTAGGAATGCGTAAGTCACAGGGATGAAAAGACACAGCATAGGGAATATAATCAATGGGACTGTAACAGTGTTGTATGGTGACAGATTAGTAGCTACCCTTGTGGACAGCAAGCCTAACATATAGACTTGTCAAATCAGTATATTGTACACCTGAAATTAGTGTAACATTGTGTGTCAATGACACTTTAATTTTTAAAAAAGCAAGCAACAATTCAGACAAGGGAAATCAGAAGGCTTGAGATCCAAACAGGACATTAGTATTAATGGCCTTTAAAACCAACTCCCTTCAGGGGTGCCTGGGTGGGTCAGTGGGTTAAGCGTCTGACTTCGGCTCAGTTCATGATGTCACCATTTGTGGGTTCTAGCCCCACATCGGGTTCTGTGCTGATGGCTCAGAGCCTGCTTTGGATTCTCTGTATCCCTGTCTCTGCCCCTCCCCTTCTCACGCTGTCTCTCAGAAATAAACATTTAAAAAAAAAAAAAAAAAACTCCCTTCAATTAACAAGGTCTAAAACTGAAGCCCTAGGGATTACCTCATTTGCCTCAAGTCATTTCATGGGCCAGTCCAAAAGATGGGCAGGTGAGAAACTTGGCCACTTTCACCACAACTCTTGGAACTGAAAACGTATTTGCAGAATTTGTATGCTAGTTGTGCTATCTGTGGATGTTTCTCCCTTTAGAGAAATTTAGGACAATGCACAAAGGGAAGAAAAAAAAAAAAAAGCCCTGTCCCTTGACTTCTGTAAGGTCATGTCTCTTTGGACAGGAGAGAATAAATATCCCAGGTCCACCTGGTGAGAGGAAAGCTTCAGACAAAAGATTGGCGGGAGGGAGATTCTAATGGACCCGCTTCATCCCCCAGTTTTTTCAACGCCACTCTGAACCTGGATTGCCTTTTCACAAGCAAGCTGTTCAAGGGCAAAGCCCATCCCTGCTGTAATTTGCATAGGGTCTGGTGCTCTGACTGTCCCACAGAGCCAATAGAATCATTCCAACGGCAATCCATTCCAATTTGAGCGGCGAACATGGATGCTGAGTGAGGTGCCCAGGAACCATCATTGTCATCCTGCAAAAGTGCTTGCAGTAGCTTTTTTTCATTTTTTTCAATGTTTGTTCATTTTTGAGAGAGACAGACACACAGAGTGTGAGCAGGGGAGGGGCAGAGAGAGAGGGAGACACTGAGTCCAAAGCAGGCTCCAGGCCGCGAGCCCCACACGGGGCTGGAACTCATGAACCGCGAGATCATGACCTGAGCTGAGTTGTAGGCCTAACCGACTGAGCCACCAGGTGCCCCATCCTGCAGTATCTGTATAAAAGCCATTTCCTGAATTTTACTACACCAAGATACTGCTTTTTAATGGTAACATGTTTGCTGCCTAGAAGCCCTGAAGCTGTCATGTGGATGAGTCAAAGCTTGACCAAAGGCCCCGAGCCTTGCAAAGTAAGAAATCCCCTCTAGTTCCAAACACAAGGATTCATTCACATAGGAGGAATTCCTTAACAGTCAAGGCTCATTTTCCCACTAATCAACCATTACTTACATTTTGGTTCTGCACGAACCACATGCCTCTCATGTAACTCTGAACAGCAAAGGTTGAGGAGAGGCAGTCATAAAATTCCCTCTTGCCGTGCACCTCACAGGCAGCCCAAGCAAACCCAATGACAAGAAACAGGCCAAGACCGCCGCAGAGGCTACCAGAGTTCAGCCATTTTCTAAGTTGATTCCATTTGAAAACACTTAAATGTCTGAGAGGTAATCAGCCCCCGTCGCTGGTTGCTATTTCTGTGAGGTTCTGCGGGGCCCGGGCTCTCGGAGGGCACATTCTGGTCACACTAATGGCTCTCCCAGGCAGGGAATTGCACTATCTGCCAGGGCCTGTGGAGACAGGGGCAGGGCACCTCTTGCCCACCACCCCTGCCCCCCCAGAGGTTCCCGGCTCATGGAACAGCCTTCTGCGGTCCTGGCCATTTGCCTATGCAGAGAAGGGCACCGGAGCAGAGGCGAGCACTGTAGGTCAGCCCAAGGCATGGATTTAATGAAAGGGCTGCTGGAAGCCACATCAAACAGCAGCGTGAGTCCACAAATCCGCTCAGCAAGGTAACTTGGAGGGCATCTGTCACACTCCTTTCCCCTGATGGTGAGCGCTTGATATGCCCAGAGAGAATGCTTTGCAGCATTTTAAAGTATTTACTGTGTGCCTCTCATATCGCCCATGAACCCCTCTGAAACCCTAACGCCGGACTGGTCTCCCTCTTCTCTTGGGCATCCACATGACAAGTGTCCAGGCCCACCCGGACTCCCAGAGCAATGGCAAGGATGCCTCATGACGACACGGTTGGGTTGACCAAATAGTTCCCCTGGCATTCCTGTGACAATGGTAAACTTTCTTCCATCTGCTTTGTAGAATCACTGTGTGGCCACAACAGCCCAGGCAGAAAATTTAAGTACCCAACTTATGTTTATATATTGCAACACCCAACTTACATTTACGTTGCAATTTCCAGAAGTAAGAGTGTCACCTTTCCTGGATAAATTGTAAGATATTAGCTACTTCTAAAAATGCATTAATATTCCCCCATCTGTCCCACTCCTTATTAAGTCTCCTTTATTTTTTTTCTTTTATTTATTTAGAGAGAGAGAAACACACACACATCATGTGAGCAGCGGAGGAGCAGAGAGTGAGAGAGATCAAGAACAAGAATCCCAAGCAGGCTCTGAGCCATCAGCACGGATCCCGACGCGGGACTCGAACTCACGAAACAGGAGATCACGACCTGAGCCGAAACCAAGAGTCAGACACTCAACTGACTGGGCCACCTGGGCGCCCCTTAAAGCTTCCTTTAAAGGGAAGCATATGTTTAAATCACTTTTTAGGCCACTGACTAAAGTGTATTTTATGCCTCAGCAGATGTCCACTTTGCCACCAAGGGAAGGAAACAAAACCAACTCAAAAATAATTTATATCAAATTCTCACATCGAAAATGTACTAACTCAGAGATAGCCAGTGCTCCCAGTACCTCGAATGATTTAGGTGTTAAACCACTATCAAGATGAACCAGAGAACACAGGCCAGCAGATTTTCAGGCACAAACAGCTCTTCTGTTCAGTATTGTCCCCAAGAACAAGAGGAAGCTCACCTTATGCCAATGACACACCCACCTCCTATCGGAGCTACCGAGCCCCCCAAGAAGGTTCATGCAGGCTACCCAGGAACCACTTCTTCTAGATAAGCCAGAATTTGCACGTAGATTTACATTCTTATTTATACCTTCTCAGGGTGCATCTACATGATTCATTTATTCAAGTCAATGTTAATTAAGTGCCCGTACTGTGCAGGTTACTGGGTGACAGACAGTGAGAGATGGAAAGAACGACCACTGTATTATTAGTTACCAGAGTACAATGTGTCCTAGCAGGAAAATAGGTGAGGACATATGCGCCCACTACCTCCTGGCCAGTTCTGCCCACTGTGGTCACCTGATGCCCACACCTGTCCCCCTCCAGGGGTCCTGGGGTGACCTTTCCCTTTACCTCCTCTCTATACAGTATTCATGGTCCCTGCTTGGAGATGAAAGATAGATAGAAAGATAGGAAGGAAAGAAGGAAGGAAGGGAGGAAGGGAGGAAGGGAGGAAGGGGAAAGAAAGAAAAAGGAGGGAGAGAGGGAAGGAAAGAAGAAAAGAGAAAGAAGGAAGGAAAGAGGAAGGAAGGAAGGGAGGGAGGGAGAGGGAGAAAGGAAGAAAGAAAAAGAAAAGGAGGGAGAAAGAAAGAAAGAAAGAAAGAAAGAAAGAAAGAAAGAAAGAAAGAAAGAAAGAAAGAAATTGCAGGCAGCCCCGGACACACATTGCCATCATTCAACACTTAAAACAATCAAGATAAGTGAGGTCTACCTCAGCCTAGGAAAAGCACAGCTCAGAAGCTTATGCACCCAAGCTCTACAGGACAATGCTCGGATCCACATGCTGCTCGTACCACGTACTGGCTGAGGGACCCGGGCACAGCAATAACCACCACTTTCTGTTCCCCGGGCTTCACGCGCCTAAGTAATGGCCCCAACTACACAAAGACCCGGTGAGAATGAAGCAGAATGATCCAGGCGACGCAGATCAATAAATTCTCACTAAGTATGAGCCATTATCATTGCTGCAAAATACTCTGCATGGGGTCTATCTCTCTTACAGGAGAACCAATGGACTCTTCTGGCGTGTGGGCGAAAGAGGTACATCAATCTTCTTGATTCCCTGTAGTTAACGCTTTGTGTGGCAAGTCCTTCCTGGGCAGAGGCTATGTGGGTAATGCTCACTCGATTTCACACCACTGCATGGCATGATGCACCAGATGCAGGCACAGCCAACCAGCCAGCAACACACAGTGCTGAACCAAGTGTTCTTTGAATAGGAGCAAAAAGGTGGGGGGGGGGCACATTACACAGAATATGGAAGAACCCCCCCCCCACCAGAGATCCTGTGTGGAGATCGAACGATTCGAGTTAGCGCTTACTGAAATTGCTTTGCCATCACCCAGATAAGAAGTCATCACCAAGCTTCAAGGATCCAAGTTAAACGTCTGTATTAACTCCTGAGCTAAGGTCTCGTACTTAGAGGGAAATCTCACCTCTCTTTTTTGGAAGAGGAAATTAATATATGTTTGTTGAGTACTTTGATCATGTAAATTACACTCTTGCCTCTCAACCAAAAGACCATTGATCGCCAAGTGGTGATGGTGAGTAAATCTCTGTAGAGGGCTGTCATTTTCAACTCAGTGGGTCTCACTGAGGCTAAAAGCTTTACATTAAATGAAGCCAAAGGCAAAGGCAGAAAATCTGTTTTTTAAATAAATTTCAAACTGGATAACAGATGAAGTAATAATTTCATAAATCTGTCTACAAAGAAATCTAGCTAGTTTATGACTTTTCAAATGGGAAAAGATTGGAAATTCTCCAGCATTTATGCACATGCTTTTTTTTTTTTTTTTTTTGCTTCTAAAAATTAAAAATGAATGGAACAACTTTTCCTTAGAAGAAAAAAACTTTTCAGGCTCCAATCAGGAGTTTGAAGCCTCTATCTAGAAGCAATTTTAATATCACCACAATTGAGAATGATTCAAAAATATTTTAATCATGCCTACTTTAAAACAGGAACGTGCTCTAATGGCAAAAGCACGTTAAGTATCTAATTGGATCTTGTTCCTGTCTCCAAAGTGGCGATTTTTCAAGCCCTGGAGAAGAGTTAAATGAGGGCTGTTACAGAATTTCACACAGGATGATAAACAATATAAATGCAGAAAAGAATCTCATAATTACCGAAAGAAACTTCCAGCTGTGGGCAATTAAAGATTTAACATATTAACAATGAGAATCTTCCAAATGTTGGGGGTGGGGGGTGGGGGGAGGAGACAAATCACAGAACTTACAGTCATAATGAGAACAATACATAATCAAACTTCTGACCCAGAGACATCACTCAAAGTTGTGTTGAATTATCGGATGCTCTTGACTCCGAATCAAATGCCACAAAAACTCCATCGCTAAGGTAAGTACGCGAATGGTTGGTTCTCTTCAAGTTTTCATAACCATGGGATATTTAGAGAGGCTCACTGCTTGTATGATGTCCAAAAGTAGGGGTGGGAAAATGTTCCACTCCCCTCCCTACAGCTCACATAAAGGTGAGTAAAATGCAATTCACTAGGTGAATGGCCTCCAACTCTTGCTGCCTCAAGGAATTCAGGCTAAGATTTGCATTTCCCTTCCTTTCTTTATGGCAACATTCCCATTTAAGTGACTATCATAAAAAGCACTTTTTCTGAGCTTATGTGTATATATTTTTGTACCCAGTCACTCATTAACACCAGTAAAATAAAAGCCATAGCAGTTGCAAATACTTTCGGGCTTGAGCTATTGAACCAAATAAAAGTCTAAGATGTACGATTTGGGATCAGTGGTTTTGAATGAAAATCCATGTGTATTATAAGTAACTTTCAAAGGACAATTTCTCTGTATATTTAAGTGGAGTGGGGTCCAAAATTCATTCACACTGCAATTTTCCAGTCGTTTTTTGGCGGTGCCTGGGTGGCTCAGGCAGTTGAGCATCTGACTGTTGACTTTGGCTCAGGTCATGATCTCAGGGTTCTTGAGTTGGATCCCTGCATTGGGCTCCGCACTGACATTTTGGTATCTGCTTGGGATTCTTTTCCTCCCTTTCTGTCTGCCCCTCCCCTACTCACCCTCTCTCTGCCTCTGTCAGATAAATAAACGTTTTTTAAAAAATAGGTTTTTTTTTTGTAACTGAGCCCCTGATGGCTGGTTAGAGGCATATTTTTAGCTCAGAGAGCTGTTCAATTGTAAATACAGTTTGGTCCATTTAAAAAAAAATATATATATATACACACACACACACACATACATATATCTCCTTCAAGATAATATGATTCAATCTATTTTTAAAAAAATTTTTACTGTTTATTATTGAGAGATGGAGAGACACAGAGCATGAGCAGGGGAGGGGTAGAGAGAGGGGGAGACACAGAATCCGAAGCAGGCTCTAGGCTCTGAGCTGTCAGTACAGAGCCCGACGCGGGGCTCAAACTCACAAACTGTGAGACCATGACCTGAGCTGCAGTTGGTCGCTGTACCAACTGACCCACCCGGGCACCCCCAATCTATTTTGAAAATCTTATGGATTTGGCCCCGTCTTCACAAGTGCCAGACACATGTGAGGTCTGACTTCTAAAGACTTCCTATGACCTTCAGGCAAAGTCCTTTGCTCCTCTCCTCTCCAGGACAATGGTAATTAGTGGTATTGCCTCGTCCTCTTTTCTTGGTTAGGGTCTGGTAGCTGGCTTTGGGAAAGGGGCGTCTAACCTTGGCTCTCCTGTCCGGAGACTCGAAGTCTGATTCACGTCCACATCGTCTCTCAGCTGACTGCAGCACTTTGTTGGCTAAAGAATCACACTCCTTCAAACCAAGTCTCCATGACAGCCCCTTTGCTTTCAACTACGCTGTATTCCTGGACAAGCTCACTTGATATCCGGCTTCTCCAGGACTCCAGCTCCACGGCTAAGCCTTAAGATGGTAAATAAGTGTGTTCTCTCGACACCTTGGAAGATGTCTACAGTCTGATTCTTTCACATTAACCTTTGAAACGCTACAGAAGAGCTCAAAATAACATACCAAATCCTTTCCTTAAACCCCGTGTCCCTCCTCAATACCCCATTCCACTCCCACCTAGATTTCAAGTGCATCACCTTGCTCAAAAGCTTAAGTGATCACTACCCTCCCCTTCCCGTCACAGGATGCGAAGCCTCTGCACCATGTAAGTAAATCCTTCTACTTTTCCCCCCATTTCGATATGGTTGACCTTTTGGCGTAAGGACAGCTTAGACATCATGCTCACAAGATCAAGCAGGGCTACTGCAGGAGACTATGAATCAGAAGTATCAGATTCCAGATATGGCGGTTCTTATTTTGGGCCTGATTTTATTTTCCACTGTCAAATACTTTCTAATGGCATGACCCCAGATAAGTCACTGGACACTTGCTAAGCCTTTGTTTCTCTCTGTAAAAAGGAGAGGATTTATGCTTTTTTGTGTTTGTGTGTGTGGTTGTGGTTTTTGGGTTGTTTTTTACATCTTAGTGTCCTTGTGGGAACAGTATGATTTCCTGGGGTACAAGGCGATTTGGAGACGACAAATACAGCACATATTTGTAAAATGTAACATTGCAGCATTTCACACAGGACATGTGTAAAAGCTAGTTGTGTGACACATGCATTTAGGACCTCATTCTATTTGCAGTATTCCCTCCAGAATTATGTCTTTGCTTAAAAGCATTTCATACAGTCACATGATCATCGAGTATCTTGCACCAGGACATTCAAGGAACTCCTGCTTTACTAGGTAGGAACTTGGCTTCCTAGAAGACACTGAAATAATTTTCCTACGCCTTCCAGTCACCAGAAAAGGAGAAATGGACAATCAAGTCCTTGTCCCTGATGACTCTATTCAGGTAGTAATGGTCATGTGGGCCTTAAACAAAGTAAGAGTAAATAATTTACAAAGGATGGATGTTTGACAAGACCTATGCTCTACACAGTAAAGAGTCACAGTTCTTAAATTGTTTTTAATGTTTATTTATTTCTGAGAGAGAGACAGAGTGTGAGCAGGGGAGGGGCAGAGAGAGAGGGAGACACAGAATCCAAAGCAGGCTCCAGGCTCTGAGCTGTCAGCACAGAGCCTGATGCGGGGATCGAACTCACGAACCGTGAGATCATGACCTGAGCCAAAGATGGACACTTACTGACTGAGCCACCCAGGTGCCCCAAGAGTCACAGTTCTAACCTGCGAGATTCTTTATCCCCCAACATAACCAACGCTTTGAGATCCACCATTCTGGCTGCTCCTGAATTGCTACGAAGATAACACAAATTATTCAGTTCTGGATTTTTCCTTCCAGTTAAGCTTCACATCACTCAATAGGCTAAATGTAACAAAGACTTGGGGGGAATTTTTCCAATTTTCAACACACAAATAGACTTGAGCTGTTTCTAAGTTTTCCCGTGTAAAAATGATTATCCGACAACTGTGATATATAATTTCCTAGGTAAATTATTACCTACTAGTGTTAAGAAGACTTACCAAGATCAACATTTTTACCATATATTCGCTTGTCAGAAACACAAAAAAGAAAAGCAAATCACTGCTTAATTATCTAAGCCCATGTCTTATTGTCTAACTAAAAAAAAAAAGAATTTGAGAGAGGGATATTTTGTTGTGATATCTTGTCTACTGAAAGCAATACTTTCTTCATCCACGGCTACATTCTAAAATTTATTCAACGATTACCTAAAAGCCATCGTCACATTTCTTCAATGCTCATGAAGAGATCTTACCAATTCCATCCATGGCCTTTCTTGGATAATAATTCATCTCAGTTTATAGAATGGAAAATACTTGTCATTTAAATTTTAAACGCAGAGACTCGAGGATGAGAATACAAGGGTAGTCATTCTTTTTCTTCTCATGGCAATATCTATGTCTTTCTGCCTAGCTTTCCTTTACAGATTTAATGAGTGCCTTGACATTTTTCCAGTTTAAAAAAAAATTATTAGTAGAAAGACAATCTTTAGTTCTTATTTTCTGAACAAGAAAAAATAATTTTGCCAACTAAGTTTCTCCAGGTAGTTCTAGTAATCAGGCAAGCTTAAGAACTCTCTTCCTCTTACCTGAGTATTCCTGGCAAGTCCGAATCTCTTCTCACAGGCTCTGCCCCATGCCCCTCCCACAGCCTCCAGCTCCTTGACGGCTTAATCCAGGGTCAAATAATCCACCTCACCCTTTTCACGTTGAGTTTGGGTGTATCATCTTAACTCTCCCTGAATATTTATCTTTTAATAGAAGACCCCAGAAGAATAGAACAGTTTTCATAACCAAAGTAATGAACCCCTGGTTTAAGTTGAAACACCTTGATCAGTTAATTCTGGCCATTCCCTAATGGCTATATAACATTCCACTTATAAGACTGTGTATTTTCATCCCAAATGTAAAGGGAAAGGGAAAGCAACAGTACCGACAGCACCAAGAACCTGAAGACTGACATTTCAGGAATTAGTATTCTTGCCCAGAAAACAGTTCCCAGTCAGGAGACCAACATCTGGAATAACACAATTTTTAGTTTAATTTACAATGGAATTCAAAACATTTTTTGGTCCATTTTTATTGAGAGGACCAGATGCAAGGCATTACAAATCGTTGGCCTAATTCAAACCATAAAGAAAATGATCTCCCTTCCATCTGACATCAAATTCAGACGAGAGAGGTTGGGTGTGCAACAGTGACACCAATTTCTGCTTTTCGAAGACTGTGAGCCGTACTCAGCAATTTCTTCAGGGTTACTTGAACATTCTGGACTGTTTTTCTGCAAGTTAAGCTTTCGCTTTTTCTGTTTCTGTAGAATACATTATGACATACATCTCCGGCTTTACTCATAAGAAGGCTACAATATACGTAAAATAACATAAAATATGTCCTCTTAAATGAGAAGCTACTTCCATAAATTTAGTTAGCAGCACTTTGGGGGGGCATAAGAAACTTTTTGTGATGTCGACATCAAGGCATCATTTATACCCGAAGTCGATCTTTCTCAGATGAGTTTTATTATACGTTCCAAAAAGGTGCTATTGAAGGGTTTAGGGGTGTCAGTCTGGCTGGGTTGGTTAAGCGTAACTTCGGCTCCGGTCATGATCTCACAGTAAGATCTTGAGTTCAAGCCCCATGTCGGGCTCTGTGCTGACAGCACAGAGCCTGGAGCCTGCTTTGGATTCTGTGTCTCCCTCTCTCTCTGCCCTTCCCCTGCTTGCTCTCTCCCTCAAAAATAAACAAATTTTTTTTTTTTAAATCTTTTTAAAGAGTTCTTTATACAGATTGGGTTTAAATGACTTAAACACGTGAAATACAACTGAGACACTTCTATGAAGTTATGTTTAATAGGCTCATTCTCCCTACCACGTTCTTCACTTACTTTGTAAATTCTTCTTCTGGCTGACTTGACCATGTAAGAGAAAACTAAACCCACAGGAATCTTTGAGTTTCAGCGATGCAAGGCAGCATTTGACCAACTCAGAGAAGGAATCTGTAAGAGTTTTCATCAAGTGCAACGAAGTCTAAGAATCAGATACTGAGCTCTCTTTTGCCAGACCTATTACTTAGTCTCTTATTGCTAGACTAGCAAAGGAAGCCATCGTTTGATAAAAACAGTACTATTCATATTAATATTTTTAGGTATCTTCATCCATTTTGTTCTATTCTGGTAATTGTTGCAAGAGTGTAAATATCAATAGAAAACCCAAGCTCCATCACTCTCTTGATGGAGACAACTGAAAACAACCTCAAAATAAAAATAGGAGGTGAACATGATATAATATTGAACAACTTGGTATATGCTACTGAAATTCAGATTAATAGGTGTGGACAAGAGGTGACAAATCATTTGATAAAAGATGTGAGACATGACGGTGATGGTTATGTTGCTAATAAATAGAAGAGTTGGGGGAGGGGCCTATTTTGGCAAAGCCCTATTTTTCTAAGACTAGGATCTTATGTTGTGTTTTTTTTTTTTTAACTTTTTATTTTTATTTTTTTTTCAACGTTTATTTATTTTTGGGAGAGAGAGAGACAGAGCATGAACGGGGGAAGGGCAGAGAGAGAGGGAGACACAGAATCGGAAACAGGCTCCAGGCTCCGAGCCATCAGCCCAGAGCCCGACGCGGGGCTCGAACTCAGGGACCGCGAGATCGTGACCCGGCCGAAGTCGGACGCTCAACCGACTGCGCCACCCAGGCGCCCCATCTTATGTTGTGTTTTTATGGGAGGCTGGACAAGAGTTCATCTGATAACTCGTGGTCCAAGTGTTCAAGGTGATTTGGCACGCCAGAAATATAGCCCTCGTAAAAGCACTAATTATGGTTAGAGACTATGCACAGTTTATGATCCTGGGAAAAATGAATTCTGATAAGCTTAGCCAAAGATTATGATTATTTTCCACAGGAAAATCCATGTAAAAATGGCTTTACTGAGCATCACCAAGTTACTTCAGCTCTCTGAGGGCAGGCAGACAGGTAGGTTCACCCAGATGAAACTCGAGAAACAAGGCTCTAATACCTTCTTCAACTTCTTCAGCTTGAGTCTCATACTGTTTCATACAAGACCCTGGAAGCCACTCGCAGCTTGATGGCCTTCACAATGCCTTCTCAGCCATCTTGCCAATGTGACAGGTGCAGCTTGGGAGGCCCAAGACTGCCTGAGCGAGAATGAAAAGTACTTCTTTGTCCTCACCTAACACCAATGCACAGCCTCTACTACCCCATTTCAGACACTTAGAAAAGGTGAGGACATCCCTCCTTCTGTGTGGCACCAATGGTACCTACTTGACTACAGAATTCTTTCTAATTCAACTGAGACACAGCCTGGCTTCAACCCTTAACCCAGGGCTCCAGGCGGCCACCTACTTTTATTCCTAGTTGATATAGGACATGGGACCTCTTTGGCTTTGCTGGCACCTTTCAGGGATGGAGGGGAACAGGGGAGAGACCGAGGACAGACAGACTTGCAGACAGTCAGATGGAAACTCAGGGTTTCTAAGGGTCTACATTTACCAAATGTTAATCAAAACTGCCTAAGTTGTTGGAGTTAACAGTCACAGTTGAGATCAAGCATAGATTTTTAAGCAGTAACAATGGAAGATGAGAAAGTTAGGCTTGAGGCTATGATTTGTGAACTGCAGAAAACAGTCAAACACACACACACACACACACAATTCAAAAAAGTCGTAAGGCACCCACAGATGGACTTCACCATCAAAATTCTGGAAGGCGGGACGCCTGGGTGGCGCAGTCGGTTAAGCGTCCGACTTCAGCCAGGTCATGATCTCGCGGTCCGTGAGTTCGAGCCCCGCATCAGGCCCTGGGCTGATGGCTCAGAGCCTGGAGCCTGTTTCCAATTCTGTGTCTCCCTCTCTCTGCCCCTCCCCCGTTCATGCTCTGTCTCTCTCTGTCCCAAAAATAAATAAAAAACGTTGAAAAAAAAAATTTTTTTTTTTAAAAATTCTGGAAGGCTGCTTAGCTGTCATGGGGATGGGGGTCTTGTCAAAGTCACCAGTAGAGTCCAGAGTCTGGCCTGGAACTCACAATCTGGGACCATAAGACAACAGAGCATGGTGCAGTGAGATCCCCACACCCCACCCCCAAGTCAGCTCCTGTCTCAGCCTCAACCTCCTCTCCCTTTAGCGAATCAATCCTTTGAAGACCTCTTTTCAGCACATGAGAGTTAACAAGAAACCTTCTAACCTGATCAGAAATGCTCTTTAAGGAGAGTTGAATTGGCTGGGAAAATTCAACCGTTTTGCCTTTAATTCATTTAATCACAAATAGCTAAATCTCCAGATGCAGCCAACCATGGCTAAATGTGGCTTCTGTTCTCATTGATCGTCAGCAGCCTTGTCATTGTCAATGTTCTGAACAGCATGCGCTGGGAGGAGGGGAGGTGCCCAGGGCCCATTGCGGCAGGTATAAATAAAATCAATCTGCTCATTTGGGCAAATGTCTTATTGATCAGAGCTGTTAAAAGTATGTTTCCTTTCCTCCTCCACCTTCATCCAGAATGTGGATACCTTTATGCTTGAACATTAAGTATCAAGCAGTCTGTCTACACTCCTGTCAGAATGGCCACAAGGACCCGTAATAATACATTTAGCAAATACATTTAGATGTGTTCAGGTGAGAAACCAATTGGTTGTGTGGGGATAAAAAGGAGGAGAGCAAGAGGTATGATGAGTCAAAGGCTAGAAACACAACTGCATTGCAAATGACACTGGTGCCCTTGCACATGGCGTCCCGCATCAGGCCACCCTGTATTGAAGCAGAATGAGAGGCCACTCTCCCCGTGGCCGTCAACCTCGACTTGCCCTGCCCAATCCTTACCCATAAGGATTGCTTCAGGATTCAATGAGGGGATCTGTGGAATGTTCCTAAGGCACCAGGCACTTCATGAGTATTTGTTTCCCTTGTGCTCTTAAGTGTCTTTACCTCCGCGACAAAGAAGGCATGCCCTCCAGGGGAGATGGTGCTGGGACCCAAGGTCTCCCATGAGTCAGAACTTCTTCCCCTTTGGAGACAACACCAGTGCCCACAGGCTTAAATAATTAATACATATATGGCTCCTGTAAGCACCGATTCCTGGAGTAATGCTGGTTTCAGGCAAGTTTTGGACAAATGTTATCATCGGAAAGCTGCTCTTTCTGTCTCTTCCTCCTGCCTCCCAGCCTCAGCTTTATCTTAAAATCCCCACAAGAGAGGTCCCAGGAGCTTCAGGCTCCCCCCTCATGCAGCAGCAGAAGGGACTCACCTTCCAGGCACACAGCCTGTCACCTCACGCTATCTGGGTGCCTCTTGTGCTAGGTCACACACCAAGCCTAACGTTCATTTTACAGTATGCACAGCCATGTCTTAACTAATTTCCACAAAGGGATGGGAAAGAGCACACCCAAACAAACCGAAGGTCTGAACAACAGAGATTCAGGGACACTCAGGAGATCAGTTACCACTGGCAAAAATGAAAGAAATGTACCCTGTGCTTGTCAATTACCCACCACAACTGACAGGTTCTAAAGGCTGACCTGCCCACCTGTAGACATAAGAAGAAATCTTTGCTATACCAGCTGAGCATAGGTAATGGTGCATTGCCATAGCCTTGTTGTAGTAATAGCTGACCAGCACGGTCAACAGTGGGTGACTAGTACACGGGAAATGTGACTTGGATGAGATGTGATTCACAGCCATGTAGGAGAGGAGACGCTATCAGATTTAGACTGAATCTGGCAGGTAGAACGCTCACCATTTGCTTATTAACTGATTGAATAGGTGGGTGAGAGAAACAGAAGAAACCAAGGCAAATCCTGTTTGGGGCCTCAGCAATTCGGTGAACAGTGGCATCATTCATCAAGAAGTTAAAATCTGATTTGTCAAAGATTAGTTGGCCATGCTTTTGTGGGTCACAGATACCATATGTTTTCACTCTTATGTGGCTCCTGAGAAACTTAACAGAAGACCATGGGGGAGGGGAAGGGGGAAAAAAAGTTAGAGATGGAGGGAGCAAAGCCATAAGAGACTCTTAAAAACTGTGAATAAACTGAGGGTTGATGGGGGGTGGGAGGTAGGGGAAGGTAGGTGATGGGTATTGAGGAGGGCACCTTTTGGGATGAGCACTGGGTGTAGCATGGAAACCAACTTGACAATAAATTTCAGGAAAAGAAAAGGAAAGAAAGGGAAAGAAAAGAAAGGAAAGGAAAGGAAAGAAAAAGAAAAGAAAAGAAAAGAAAAGAAAAGAAAAGAAAAGAAAAGAAAAGAAAAGAAAAGAAAAGAAAAGAAAAGAAAAGAAAAGAAAAGAAAAAAGAAAAGAAAAGTTAAGATCTGCAGAAGGGACCGGTTCTTGGGAAAGGGGATATGAACTACAAATCCAGTTTTAGCCATTTTAATTTTCATCCAGAAATGTCTTTAGATTTCCAAACGGACATAGAACAGGTGGTGTTGGATATATGTGCTACCTATAAAATGGCCGGTTACCCAGTCCCTCCACTCCTTTGCTAGGGTTACCATTTTGAAAATCCTTACTACAGCCACCATCTTCAGATTTTCCCTGTTTCAACAGTGATGGTTTCCATTTATGAGGCTTTAGGCTGAGGATACTACTTTTAATTGAACCAGACAGAAAGCCAGGATTAAGAATCTTGAGGGGCGCCTGGGTGGCACAGTCGGTTGAGTGTCCGACTTCAGCTCAGATCATGATCTCATGGTACATGAGTTCGAGCCCTGCATCGGGCTCTGTGCTGATGGCTCTGAGCCTGGACCCTGCTTCTGATTCTGTGTCTCCCTCTCTCTCTCTGCCCCTCCCCTGCTCATGCTCTCTGTCAAAAATTAAATAAACATTAAAAAAAATTAAAAAAAAGAATCTTGACAGATTATCATGTCTCCTAGACAACCTCTCAATGAGCCTATGCAGATTAGGGATTAACCACCACCCCCCACTTG
This sequence comes from Puma concolor, assembly GCF_028749965.1. Classification (NCBI taxonomy): domain Eukaryota; kingdom Metazoa; phylum Chordata; class Mammalia; order Carnivora; family Felidae; genus Puma; species Puma concolor. Next base: position 145,346,860 of record NC_141667.1, read on the forward strand.
CCTTCAACAGATAAATGCCTGTCTGCCCATTGTGTTTCCCACACCCCCAAAGGAGGGTGACATACTTCCCTCTGGACCTGTCAATTGGCACAAAAAAATAGAGGCGCAATTCAAAGGACTGAACTTTCAGAAAGGACTAGCCCTTCTTGCTTCAAAACCTAAACGTGTATTATGTATAGGGTTTAGGCTGCCATTCAAGCTTGGCCAGTAATCTTGCTGAGTCTCAGATGCTGATTTGTTCTCTGTGGGCTTCAAATCCAACAGTCTTGGAAACTCTCAACAGCCAGCTGTTGGAAGCCCTTCTGTCCCCTAACCAAGTGCAAGAAGCCCACACGACCCTAACTGGTGAAGACTCCATCTGACCATCACAGCACACATCACAGATCTGTCGTCTGCTAAGCAGTACCCTTCCCACGTTCCCAATTGAGAGGGAACAGGGAAAGAACTAAGGAACAGAGAAACAAAGTCTGAAGCGGCAGCAGAAAGCTTCAAGTGGAAATAGCCCAACAAATGCCATAAGGAAGAGCCTACATGTCATAATTAGACCTTTCAGAACTAAGAGAGACTGGAGTTTCCTAGAGAGCTCTAAATGCTTGAGTGCCATGGGTCCCCACCCTCCCCACCGGGTGATCTCACCCCAGATTGCTCCTTTAAATATAATCTCTATGTCAATGACTCCCAAATTTATATTGCCCTGACCTTTCCCCTGATTTATACATCAAATCGCCCGCCTGACATCTCTGTTTAGAAGTCTAAAAGGTGACTCAAATCTCATGTATCTTAAACAAAACTCTGGATTTCCACCACCCTGGCCTCTTTCCCTTCCAACCCCTGTCATTTCAGGAACATCATCCCATGTATCCAGGGGCTCAACTACAAAACTACACTTCCTCCTTGACCCCTGTCCCTCACCCACATATTTACTCCATCAGTAAGTCCTGTTGCATTCATCCTGTTGCATTCACAAGGAAGTCCTTTCCCCCAGCCCCCGACTTCTTTGCATCTACACTGTCATATTCTCCCTGGACTCCAGGAAAACCCTTTTAACTGGCCTCCGTGCTTCTGTCCTCTATCAGCAGCTACAGGAACGATGCTAATGCATATGGAATCTTGCCAATCCCAGCTTGAAGTCATCAAGCACAATTCCACTTGTTTCCATGATTGAGTTCAAACTTGGTGGCACCAAGGCTCCAGCCGGCGGGGTCCCTGCGTTTCCTCTGTAATCTCACCTTCCCCCTCACTGACCTTCTAGCTACATCTGTTTCTATAAAAAGTGGTTCCTCCATCTACATCTTTCAGGACCCAGTTTAAAAGTCAACTTAGCAGGGCGCCTGGGTGGCTCAGTTGGTTAAGCGTCTGACTTCGGCTCAGGTCATGATCTCACGGTCTGTGAGTTCGAGCCCCGTGTCACGCTCTGTGCTGACAACTCAGAGCCTGGAGCCTGCTTCGGATTGTGTGTGTGTCTCTCTCTGCGACCCCTGCTGGCGTGCTCTCTCTCCCAAAAATAAACATTAAAGAAAAAGTCAATTTAGTGACACCTACTTGTCTACCCTCACTGGATAGGGAGATCTGAGGTATACCAAAAGCTTTCACAGCTCTCTCTTCATGTTTTCCTACCTTCGTCAGTTCCCAGAATCATCTTGCTTAATTATTTATTTGCCTTTTTCTGTCTCCCTACCAGGGTGTAAGCTTCAGGAGAGCAATGACTTTTTATGTTCCCACAACAGAATGCCCAGTGATTCTATCTCCTATATACTCAGTGAGTATTTCCTAAATGAATCCTCTATTTTGGGGATTTTCTAAATACCTTCTGTCGAGTCCTGGGGTTCTGCCAAAGTTCTTCAGTGACCGAGTGAGGGGAAAGAGGCAGACAGAAAGAGGCAAGAGTGCCGACTGAGTTTTGAGCCTTCCACGGGGTCAACTACAATGCTTCTGCTTTTTTCTGTTTATGCAATGGCTTCCATATCAGATTTTGTTTGTGGTAATGCAAACTATCTGACAACCAATAGTCCTTTGCTACAATCTCATTTGATACGTGACCCACTTGCCTACGGCTTCAAAGTATGTTGGGACAAACTCTGACCCAAAAATCCATGTTCCACTGAAAAGATCCTGCTTGGTAGTCTCTCTCTCTCTCTCAAAAAAAAAAATTAAAATTAAAATTAATGACAACTGTTTGACCCAAGTCCTCATGAGCGATTTAACCATTGTTTTCCAAGCAAATAGTTGAGACAAAAGAAATAAATCAAGTGAGATTTTCTTCACCTTTAATGTCTTTCTATGCACATCAAGCTGCCAAGCAACAGAATATACCTCAGAGCTACAATGAAGAATAAATATCAAACAGATCATAAATTATGATAATCATTTTATAAACCAATATATAAGGATTAATTCGAAAGTACTAAGTTTAGCTGAATTCATCAAGACATTTATGAATATAAGATATTAAGATATATATCCCCTGATCTGGAATACTCAGGAGTTTTGAAAGGGTTTATTACAATAGGAAAAGCCAAATTATCAGTTTCTCCTGGCCTATTAAGGATTAAGATTTACTACATTTCCTAATATACCACAAATGGAGTGAATGCCACAAGCTCTTTCTGCACAAGGCAGATTTGAAATAATGTTTACATTTGGAAAACTCAATTTATGGTCAACCAAACTCAGCTCCAGGAAAATATACGTAACATTCAAATACAGGAAAGAACCCCTAATAGGAATGTTAGAAAGTATAATAAATAAACTATAAAAAGAGATAATATTGGGGCAGCTGGGTGGCTCAGTCCGTTAAGCGTCTGACTTCGGCTCAGGTCATGATCTCACCGTTCATGAGTTTGAGCCCCGCATCAGGCTCTGTGCTGACAGCTCAGAACCTGGAGCCTGCTCCAGATTCTTTGTCACCCTCTCTCTCTGCCCCTCTTCCACTCACACTCTGTTGGTCTCTCTCTCTCAAAATAAATAAACACAATTAAAAAAAATTTTTTTAAGATGTAATATGAAGGAAAAAGAGAAATTGTAGTATAGTGAAAGGAACATCTCCGTGCAAGTTCAAAGTCCTGCATTGGGGGATTATCTGTAATCAATGCACAAGACATTTGATGTCTACGTACTTCAATTTCCCCACCTGCAGTTTAATTGCATATTGAACCTTTTCTGGTTGTTTTATCATCCATTTTCCTCTTCTTTTCAATGAGGAACAATCCAACCCCATTCTCTGCACTGAGTTATAGATGGGACAGACGCTGCATGAACTCCAGGGGTGGAGAACCTGATACTTAGGCCAATCAGCACATTCCATCCCTAGCCACTGCTATTGGCCTAAGAATGGGTATAAACTTCAGTTAAAGCTAAAACGTCACAAGGAGACATTTTCTAGAGTTTCAGCGATCTAAACTTCCTTTCTCTTCTCTAATGACCAGACGGAAGCCCTCTCTTCCTGTAGACAGGATGGCCTAAGAATATAAAATTGAAACTATGGCATTCAATGTTGCTCCCAAGGAGCCAGTCTGAAGACAAAGAGGACGTGTACCTACCGAAGTGAGCTGAGGGCTGAAGGTCCCAGACAACCAGGGCTGAAACCATGGTCATCTCCTAAACCTCTCGCTTGTAACGATGCCGAAGAGCAGGGTAGATCTGGGCCTTCCAGTTAGTGAGCCAATACAATTCTTTGATTGATTAAGCCAGTTGAGGTCAGGTATTGCTTTGCTTAAAATGTAAAGTATGCTAACATAAACAGAACTGACTGTACCTGAGGGTGTTCTCAGAAGCACCTGCTGGTTGCTATCCAAGTGTCAGCAGCCCCATCTGGGTCCGGCACTGAAAACTGCACAGTCATAGGACACAAAAAGGCTGACCCCCATTCCTAGTTGCAGGTAGAGGGCAAACTTGTTTCTGTAAACCAGTCTCTGCAATCCTGCCAGTGGTTGGCTTAAGAAGGGAAATCCGTGAAGAGAATTCTGTTGCGTACAAGATTAAGATTTCAGGTAACAGCCTTTGTTTTTTTTATCTTAACAAGCGGCCCAAGGATGCTGCTGTGTGGGGCATCTTCTATGGAGGCAATGTTTCCAATGGTGTTCCAGAATATACGAGCAAACAATTTGGACTCTTGCACGAGTAGGTACTTACTTTCCTCCAGTTACATTTCCATGTGACTGTCTGCCTTGCAGGCAAATGCTCTATCAAATTTTGGTTCTGCCACCATGTATATGCAGGCAGAAATGAAGAATAAAGCATTGCACAGGGCAGCGTGAAGAAGCCAAAGAAGTCAGTCAACTCTTTGGGCTTTCCACATAGAGTAAAAAAAAAAAAATGTTTTCTGAGGTCATTAGTTGGCATAAAATCAAGATGTACCTCCTTGGTGCATGGACATGATGTCCACCAATGCCATAGGCATGTACTACACCATCCTTATTCATCTTAAAACAAACCCGTTTTCTTCATGGGGGTTATTGAGTACCTATATAAACTCTTCATTCAAGACTTACTACACGATTCCAGGTTCTTATTTTCCGGGATTCATGGACTGAATTTAACTTTTCCCTACTACAGTCCTTTTCAAGCAGACATTGGAACTCCCCAGCTTAGGGTATCATGGGCTTTGCGAACCTTCTACCTCTGACAAATATTAAAGAGCTTTTTGGCCAGAAGAGCTAATTCATAGTTTTACTTACACTACTTCTTTGAAAGTATAGTTTGAAATACAAACACCAGTTACTATTTTTTTGAAGGTGTATTGTGCACCATTTTCAAAAGCCCTAAATTATCCAACAAGATCTTCAGAATAAATTTACTGCCCTGAACCTCACGGGAAAAGTGAAAGGCATTTTTGGTTTTCTTACAAATCCTCTGCTCCTTGTGCTTTTGACAATAGCCCAAGTACAGAAAGAGCGCAAATATCCATTGACAGATAAATGGATAAAGATGATGTGGTATATGTTACAATGGAGTATGACTCAGCAATCAAAAAGAATGAAATCTTGCCATTTGCAACATGGATGGAACTAGAGTTTATCACGCTAAGAGACATTCGTTGGAGAAAGACAAGTATCACAGGACTTCACTCACATGTGGAATTTAAGATACGAAACAAATGAACCGAAGGGAAGGGAAGCAAAAATAATATAACAACAGGGAGGGGAACAAAACATAAGAGACTCTTAAATATAGAAAACTGAGAGTTGCTGGAGGAGTTGTGGGTGGAGGGATGGGCTAAATGGGCAAGGGGCACTAAGGTAGACACTTGTTGGGACGAGCACTGGGTGTTATACGTAGGGGATCAATCACCAGACTCTAGTCCTGAAATCATTATTGCACTATATGCTAACTAGCTTGGATGTAAATTTAAAAATAACTAAATAAATCAGAATGCACACACACCAAAAAAGAATGGGGGGGGGTAGAGGATGCAGGGACGGTCAGTTTTTGTTTTGTGTTCTTGCTTACTAAAATTAGCTGCATATGTTAAAAAAAAAAAAAAAGGAAGAATATTGCCCATGGCCATGTGGTGTCGTAGATTGTTATCATTAAACCCAAGAATGTTGTTTAAAAAAAAATAAAAAATGAAAGAAGGAAACGCTCTTTTAGGATGAGGGAAGGTGAGACATTCAGGGTGAACCCACAGTAACATATAATTCAGACAGGGGGCTGAAGCCCAGAGAAAGTCACTAAATTCATTCATTAATTAATATAAATATCAATAAATAACCACACACTGAATCTTGAACACACTGCTTTTCTTCCCCTTCACTTTTGATCACCTTCTACTTGCATATCAGAGTTCATCTCAAAATTTATCATCTACTCTGTCTCATTCATATGTCCTGAGATAGAATCTGCACCAACATTACTGCCTTCTGAAAACTGACCTAATTGTCAGGATGCCTGATTGAGATAGTCTATTTCAGAATGCACTATTTATCACCAAAGAGATGGTGGGTGTTTTACAGGACAAAGAACAGAGTGCGTCTATTATAAAAAATGAAAAGTATAAAATATTGGTTAATAGGGGATCTACATATACAAAAATCTATGTGTAAGTGTAATTAACTGCCATATGTATAGTAATACATATGTAAGACTGTGTATGTATATTTCGATATATTGTATATTTGCACATAAATACATATATATTCTATAGAAAGCTGTACATACATGCTCTTAAGATGTTAGTCTCCAAATCCCACGTAATGGTGTACAATTCACCAAATAATACTAGCGTCAGGCATCCATATGAAGAGGAGAGAAAGTGAATAAATCTTTCATTCAGTAAATTCAGACTCAAAGTGATTTTAACCAGTAATTACTTCACACACGCGTGCACACACACACACACACACACACACACACACACACACACACACAATAGCCTCATCTTTGTTCATTTAATCGATCAGTGATGTTATCAACAACCCAGATTGTCTTCCTCTCTCTGATCTGCCTTTAACAGGATCAGCTAGGTCCATTTTTGATTGTGTGATTTTGATTGAGGCTAGCAGCCACCAGAGCAGTGTCCAGTGGGAGAGACGAGAGTTCCACAGTTGTGCTATTCAAGTTCTTTCCTTCACATTGATCAGACCAATTTACACCAATATCCATGACCTCCCTAAGAAGAGTTCTAATTAGCTGATTAGCTCTCACTTGGGCTCCTGAGTCCATTGTTGATAGGGGAGCTGGAGATCACCAGGATTAAACCAATCAGAAGCCACCCCTGCCATCAGACTTGGACTTAGCATTCCCCTCCCCCCCCGCCACGCCCTCCCATCAAAAGGGTTGACTGGAAAAGGGTTAATACCTAAAAAAAAAAAAAAAAAAAAAAAATGAGGTTCTATTAGAATTAGAAAAGTACAAGTATTGGAATGCATACTGAATAAGAAACAGAGAAGCTTTCTATACTTCTATTTAAACAAAGACTAAGTATGTCATGTGTCTTACATTTAATTATCATTACAAAACATCACAGGGGCACCTGGGTGGCTCAGTTGGTTAAGCATCTGACTTCAGCTCAGGTCACGATCTCACAGTTTGTGGGCTCAAGCCCCATGTCAGACTCTGTGCTGACAGCTCAGAGCCTGGAGCCTGCTCTGGATTCTTTGTCTTCCTCTCTCTCTCTCTGCCCCTCCCCTGGAGCACTCTGTCTCTCTCTCTCTCTCTCACTCCAAAATAAACATTAAAAATATTTGTAAAAAAAATCTTCACAGTGCCCAACCTCTTCACCATCAGTATTTAAATCATAGTTTTTTGAACCATGACCTGGGAAAAGAGACTGGGGTTCCCTTCCCATTGCTCAATATGTAAATCTGCTCCGTCTCCGAATACACCAGGTGCAGAACTCAGTTGGGAGTTAGGGAGATGAGATGGAAAATCCCACCATGGAGAGGACTGATTGCCTCTGGAGCCGTATCAAGCTCAGTTAAAATCATGGATCTCATGATCGATGGCCAATGCCTGCCAGATGCCAGTATTGCCTTACAGTTTGGAGCCAACTAAAATATCTGCCCCCCCCCCACCCCAACACATACATACACACGTACACACAAGCAACGTAACTCAGGCTGGGCAGCAATGTTACCCCAGGCAGAAGTGTTGCTGTCTACCAGTACAATCGTTGTCACCAAGATGAAGCGAGAGACGTGGCCCCACACACAATTCAGTGAGGCATTTGGGCAACTCTGACAGTTGTCCTGGCCTCTTGCTTTGCCCTCCTTCCTAGCCGTGGTGGGCCCCCATTTCCCTCAAATCCACGTTCAACCACTGGCTCATCATTGAGTTCAGTAAGTTTTAGATCCTGTTGAGTTACGCTCGGTATTTTCAACCGTTTCTTACCTAAGAAGATTTCCTTTGGTGAGTATTAATTTCTCTTTCTGAACGTGAAGAACACATAATTGTTCCCCTTCACCCCACCCCCACGCCCATCGAGAAGGGGGCCGGTGATTATGCTGAATGTGTGAGGTTATTTTCTTTTTGAAGTGTTTTGTGCTTTGTGGATGAAAGGTGTTTCTTGAGTTCAAAGCATTCCCATTATTATTTGTCCACTATTCAGGACAATCAGGGTAATTTGGCAACAGCTTTTCTCCTTGGCAGAAGAAAAGGCTGACTGGCAGGAGTGGGGGTAGGGGGATTACGCTCAGTTTATGAGAGGTTAAGGTCACAGGCAATGCAAGATAAAAAAGCTCTTTGTTTTATGAATAAATAAAAGATTTCTGATTTATCCCCTCGTTTCAGAACACCGGCATACACTCATTTTTTAAATGTTGCAAATACCCTTTTCCCACAGCATGAGAAGGAAACTTCCTCAACTTACAAATTTATTATCCACAGTTTATATTTTGCAACCATGAATCGTCACCATCCAAGCAAACTTCGATGCAGATTTTGATAGTCACCATATATCATGTTACCTTTGGTGATCCATTGCTTTGCAATGTGTCCGTGGCTTAGAATAATGTCGTGACTGATAACCCTCACTTAATGCAGGGACACTGGACATCACCAGCAAGAGAGGCAGCCAAATCTCAGGACTATCTACTTCTAGCAGAAAATTAAGTAGAAATCAGTCACTGAAGAACATGATTTATTTAATTCACATCCTAGAGGTATGTGTCGTAATTCTTCAGCTGGCTCTAGTAATTGAAATTCTCGGCCACTTTTGGAAATTTAGCTCTCATTTTCCCCAGGGGGGGGAAAAAGTTTCCAAGGAGATAAATTTTACTCACATATAAATCTAGGAGCTTTATCATTCACAAGGAACTTTCCTCATTGGTTATTTTAAGGTATCTCATTACCCATCTCTGTCTTAATGAGTTTGAATCTAGATCTCTTTCTCATGCACAGCCTTCTAGTTTTGAGTTGGTAAGTCTCTTCTGTTCAGAAATGGGGGCGACTTCACACTTCGAAAAAACGCACTGATTTCACCAACATCTGGTCTAACCACCACGAGTTGTGCTAACAGACATTCACACATGGGCCTCCAAGTTGTCAGTGTGCTATCTGATGCTCTGTACCTACTCCTGCACCAACAAGTATAATGAGAAGATGAGGGGGGTTTTTACCAAGCTAAAGCCAATTGAATTTCCACTTTGTCTAAAGAAAGTCAAGTAAGTTTTCTAACAAGGTTACATGACCTTAAGTACCATCGACGTAATTAAATGGGGTTTTCCACCCTTATACAACTAGTGCCTGGATTGAAACTACAACAATGCATTCCTTTTAGAACACTTCTACAGATGGGGCGCCTAGGTGGCTCCGTCAGTTAAGCGTCCAACTTCGGCTCAGGTCATGATCTCACGGTGTGTGGGTTCCAGTCCCGCATCAGGTTCTGTGTTGACAGCCCAGAGCCCGCTTCAGATTCTGTGTCTCCCTCTCTCTGCCCCTCCCCCACTCTCACTCTGTCCCTCAAAAATAAATAAATGGAAAAAAAAAAAAGAACACTTCTATAGAAAATAATATGTTATTGATTTGGCATAATTAGGGTAGTATTTCCAGGGCACGTGGGGGCTCAATTGGTTAAGCATCTGATTCTAGATTTCAGCTCAGGTTATCATCTTGCAGTTCCTGAGATCAAGCCCCACATTGGGCTCTGCATTTACAGCACAGAGCTTGCTTGAGTTTTTCTCTCGCCTTCTCTCTCTGCCCCTCCCCTGCCTCTCTCTGAAAATCAAGTTAAAAAAAAAAAAAAAAAGGATAGTATTCCCTCACTCTCTTTACATATCTTTCTCTTGTTCATCTCTTTCACACACATACTCATATACACACACTATATCCTGACCCATCACATTATTTTCTCTCTCCCAAGAAGCCTAACACCTTGCTCTTAAAAAAAAAAAAATACTTCAATCTCCTCCATGCTTAAAACTGTGTTTGCATTCTGTCTCGTTTCAATGAGAAAGTAAAAATCTCTGCATTCACAGAGTGATCTCAGCTCCTTCCCAAAGAGGAAACCACTCTTCATTCATCTTCAAAGTAGGCTCCAGGGTCCACATCCTTTTCATTCTGGGCTCTTATTTGCCGGAAGCCTCCATGTTCATTGACCTCCCACAATTTGTCTTGGATTCATTTTCCCTTTATGGTAGAATATGGTCCCCAATCTCAAAGGAGACCCATAATGACAATATGATTTATAAGCAATCTCGATTTTCAAGGTGAGATTTAACGGTGGCATTTCATTTTGACACGTTTCTGCATCCACTCTGTTCTCTTCTCTCCCATTAGCCAAGGCAGGGCCGGATTCAAGATTCCATGACTGTAAGCAAGGTATGTGCTTCATGGACAATATTAAAGAAAGACGATTTCCCAGTTCACCACCCTACAGTATCTTGAGTCTTTAGTAAAAACTCAAGAAAATGACAACAAATCAAGTAGGTATTGCTACTTCCCTTCCACTTCGAACTACTTGACATCAAGGAGACGGGAAAATGACCAATGAGTGTCAGCAATTGTGAAAGCCGTGACTCAACTTTAATTGTAAAAGCTAATAATCTGACTATGGTAACTTGTTCATCTCATTAATCGATTACTAGACCTTGAAGGTGGGCTTTAATTAATAATTTCATTTGGGAGGCATCTGGGTGGCTCAGTTGGGTAAGCCAACAAATCTCACAGCTGGAGAGATCGAGCCCCACATCGGGGGGCTCCCTGCTCACAGCACCTGACAGCACAGAGCCTGCTTGGGATTCTTCCCTTCCCCCTCTCTGCCCCTCCCCATTTTGTGCTCTCGCTCTGTCTCAAAATAAATGAACTTAAATATTTTTCTTCATTTTTATTCTTTAAAGAGTGGAGATGGGTTTCTTGTTACCGCTAGTCGGAAATATTTTTCCCCAGAACAAAATAGTTGGAATCTTCCTTTGCATTCTAAAATTGGAGCCCATCATTAGCATCTCTCTCCGCCTGACAGCAAATGTAAACTCCCTTTTTTAACAAGGTTTGACTATGCCTGCTACAGACTAGTGACCTCCTTTGCCAGCGCAAGTACTGGGGCCTTCTATCCAGGCACCTATCCATTTAAGAGTCACCAATTTTCATAAAAGGACACCAAACCTTCCGTAAATTCAATGCAGATTCATGGCTGTGCCTTAACTGAGTGAACCTGTTTAAGTATACTTTAGCTATGTGTTATAAAAAGGAGTTTTCTTTATTCACAAGGAAAACTGGAAATTTAGTTTTGGTTTAACACGTATTGTTATTTTTATTAAATTCGTTAATTAAAACTTCTCATTCTTTCTTTAGCTTGTGATTTCAGGCGACCCATCATACCCTCTACTTATAATATACCAGACTTTAGCAATTCTTTCTCAATTATAGCTAAAACTGGCTAAAATTGGCTAAAAACATTTTAACATGTTTAACAGCCATTCGTTAAAGCGTGACTTTCGCTTCCTTCTTCAAGTTCTTATCTCTGACCATACAAATCGCCAAAGTGCAACTCCTCAACATAATTAAGTTTACAAATATGGTGAATCTAGTATTATTAATATCCCCACACTGTTTATGCACTTGGTACAATTCTTAAATTTGTAAGATTGAATCCATCACTCACCCATTTTCTATAGAGATGTAAGGCTGCCAAGGTATGCCATATTCTCTTACATATTTATATCTACTTAAAACCTCCAATATACAAAATTCTTTATTAACGCTGGAAGATTAATACTATGATTTTTTGGTTTTTCAGTTTCTAAGGGCATCGCATTATTTAATACTTAATATTTCAGCAGCATAGATGTGACAAATATCTCAGTTGTAAAGCATAGTCACAAAAACGAATCCCTGTGAACATCTCACCCGAGTCAGAAGTAGAAGACTGTGGTCATATTACCACTCCAACTACAGGAGTTCTGTCCCCATCCCATTACCCTACTTCAGCCCAGACATGACCCACTGTCTACTCAAATATGTTTTTAGTTGATCACCCCTTGCCCAATTTTGTGTATATATATTTTGTCATTTAGGTATAGATCCCTAAACAAGGTATTATTTACTTTGTCTTTTGGGGGCTTGGTGCCCTTTTCAAAATTATTTGTACCTAACTCTTCAACACCCCATAATTCTAAGAGGCATCCTCGTGAAAGAATACCCCAGGGAACCATGCCTACTCAATTCCTAATCTTCTCACACCTAGGGAGACTCTTATTTTCCCAACTGCTATTCTGAAATCCTTTTTTTTTTTCCTCTATATCATGGGTTTCCAAACGTTAAGAGGTATTAGCATCTTGGGGTGCATGTTCAGTTCTCTGCTCAGAGAAGTTCATGGCTCTCACCAATATGAACTATTTAATTAGCTTTTACTTTTTCACCTGGACTTCATCATAGCCTAAAAGATGAAAAACTTCTATTTAAGGACTCTTGAAATTTATGAGATTATGCTTTATTTCAAAGTTAGGGGTCTGCAGTCCAAAAAAATATGTATCTTCTTAAAGGGGCTTTTTATTTACTCAAGCATTTTTCTTTTTTGAGAGACAGAGAGACGAGGGAGGGGCAGAGAGAGAGGGCAAGAAAGAATCATATGCAGGCTCCATATTGTCAGCCCAATGCAGGGCATGAACACACGAACCATGAGATCATGATCTGAGCTCAGACCAAGAGTCGGATGCTTAACCAACAGAGCCACCCAGGTGCCCCTAATTTACTCTGGCTTTAAATCATAAACCATTTTCATTATATACCAATCCTCATAAGTTAAGACTCCACTATTTCCTTTAATCCTCACAAGAACAAAGTAATCTATTTACATGTGTTCCGGCTATTGGTGTTTGCTCTCTACCTCCAGGTCTCCAAAAGGCATTTCTACCTTTCCCCTATTTAAAATAGGAAATGAAAATCTTAGACTGGGGATATTTTTGGAAGCCCAAACATCTATACCTAAATGTTCTCTGTGTTCCTTTTAGACTCAATGGCTCTCAAATTTCAGCATGTTGAAGAATTACAGCCTAGGATTCAATATACAAACATGCATATTTCACTTGACCAAAGATTTAAGAGAATTTCAAAAGTAAATCTAACTGAACATAATTTTGGCTACAGACCTTGACTACAGAACCCAGCCCTTGCTTCAAGATGCAGTTCTTTTTATTTTTAATTCATTTTTAAGAAATGCCTTTCAAGCGCTCAGCTTAAAGAAACAACACTTGTCAAGGGACGGTCCACCTCTTTTCCACTCACGTAAACAGCAATCCTTCACTGAGAACTGTTCCACCAACAGTTTTCAGGTCAAAAGTGTCCCAAAATTCCATGTAAAATTGGATTTTGGTCAACATTTTTCAGACAAGCAGATTGTATAAGTCAGCATTTCCCAGCATTTCTTATGCTATGGTACAAAAAAAAAAAGAAAAAAAAATTATGGTATTTGCATAACACACCGGGGAAAACTGGATGGGTCTGAGGAAAACTAAGTGAGGAGGGATTTTAAAATTCATTACATTTTCTTGTTATGTAATTATAACTGAAATGCAAAGCTTTAGAGAAGAAAATTATCATCAAATGTACACAAAACATCCAAATAAAATCCTTTCAGAAACATTTAATAAAAAGATCTTGGGGCACCTGGGTGGCGCAGTCGGTTAAGCGTCCGACTTCAGCCAGGTCACGATCTTGCAGTCCGTGAGTTCGAGCCCCGCGTCGGGCTCTGGGCTGATGGCTCAGAGCCTGGAGCCTGTTTCCGATTCTGTGTCTCCCTCTCTCTCTGCCCCTCGCCCGTTCATGCTCTGTCTCTCTCTGTCCCAAAAATAAATAAACGTTGGAAAAAAAAAAAAAAAAAAAAGATCTTGCTTGCTTTTGTGAACTTAACCTTTCAATATCAAGTTTAATTCTTAAAATGGCTACATGTATTTCTCAAGGAAGGCTTTTCCAGAATGAGGTATTCAAAATCTCCACAGCCACCGTGAGGGAGAAAATTGTTTGGGCACAGGTACCAAGAAGTGTAAAGTCAGCTCAAGATCAAGTAACAGGGACCAGATCTACATTGTCACTTCATACAAGCAATTCCACACAAAATATATGAAAGAATGATATCCTAGACACTGGACATCCAACAACCAAAGACGGTGGGCTCTGAAAGGCAAAATAAATGAGGCAAGTCCTATACTTGGCCCAAGCCTGCAGGTCTGAAACACTTACAGCAAGGGGTATATAGCAGGAGAATGAAGCAGAACCCAGAGGATCACACGAGTTAATGGGAGGGACATAAGAACTCGGGGCTGTCATGGCAGCTGGAGTTCATAGGGTGCCGGCGAGAAAAGAACTGCACCGAGTAGCTTGTGACTCTCACTAATATTAATTGGAGACGTGCACATGTCCCACACAAGTATTTAGCAAAGCACTGATCAATGAGTGCACATGAGGAAAAAACACCCAAAGCCAGGTAGAAAGCCATGTCAAAGAATAAAAGAAAACTAAGAGCTCATGGTCCATTGGGTAGAATCATGAAGATCTTGGCCCACTAAGAGGCAACAGTCAGCCTTACACTGAGCCACTGTTCTGGACCCACGTAGGGAATCCTAAAACCATGACTCAAGAGCATCAAACAACTTCCCAGAAGAAAAGCACAATGATATTTATAGGAATATAAAAATAGCATTCCAAAATTAAAACTTACAAGTTTGGGCATCCAATGAAAGATTACCAGGCATGCAGAGAATACATCAAAAGGAGGACAATAATTAATAAAATCACACCGAGTACTGCCACATATGTCAGAACTTGTTGGCAAGAATATTAGAATGGTTTTCATTGTATTCCATGTATTTTTAAAAGTTAAGCACAGATGTGGAATACATAAAAAGCCCTCAAATCAAGCCACCGATGATAAAAAAAAAAAAAAAACTACTCTAAGACAAAAAAATACAGTAGATGGTGGGCAGGTGGGGGGGGGGGGGGGCACCTGGGTGGCTAAGTCAGTCAAGCATTTGACTTTGGTTCAGGTCATGATCTCACCGCTCTTGAGTTCAAGCCTCGCATCAGGCTCTGTCCTGACAGTTCAGACCTGGAGCCTACTTCGAATTCTGTAGAGAGAATTCTCTCTCTCTGCCCTTCCCCTGCTCATGCTCTGTCTGTCTGTCTCTCTCTCTCTCTCAAAAATAAATAAACATTAAAAAAATTTTTTAAGAAAAATAAAGTAGATGGGATTAGTGGCAGATTAAGCATTACCAAAGCAAAGATTAGTCAACTCTTACATACAGCAATGGAATCTGTTCAAAACAAAACACGAAGAGAAAAAAATCAACTTAAAAAATGCAAAGACCATCAGTGAGATAGGGAGAGAGTTTAAGTAATCCAATATACATGTAATTGGAGTCTCTGAAAGACAACAGACAGATGGTAGACAGAAAAAATATTTAATGAGTTTTTTTGTCAAAATTTGACGACTCTAAACCCCTAAGTGTAGTAAGTTCAACTAGCTCCAAGCACTTAAATCACAAAGACAGATACACCAAGAAAAATACAATCAAATTGCTCACAGCCATTTTCTTTTTAATATATTCATTTATTTTGAGAGAGAGAGAGAGAGAGAGAGAGAGAAAGAGAGAGGGAAGTAGAGAAAGAATCCCAAGCAGGCTCTATGCTATCAACACAGAGCCTGACGCTGGGCTCAAATTCACCAACTGTGAGATCATGACCTGAGCCGAGACCAAGGGTTGGATGCTTAACCAACAGAACCACCCAGGTGATCTGCTCACAACCAGCTATAATGAGAGTTTCAAAAGCAGCCAGAGAGAAGATATTTACTAGAGAAGAACAAAAATCAGCATGATGATGGATACCTTATTAGAAATAATTCAAGTATAAAACACAGTAGAATAACATTTTCCAGTACCAAAAGGGTTGGAAAAAAAAAAAACAAAAAAAAACCTGTCCACAGAGAATTCTATATTCAGCGAAGATGACTTTCATTAAGACAAACGAAAAACATTCTCTCACAGAGAAGCACCTGGGTGGCTCAGTCTGTTAAGTGTTTGACTCTTGATTTCAGCTCAGGTCATGATCTCTCAGTTCATGAGATCAAGCCCCGCATGGGGCTCTGCACTGCCAGCATGGAACCTGCTTGGAATTTTCTCTCTCTCTCTCTCTCTCTCTCTCTCTCTCTCTGTCTGCCCCTCTCCCACTCACGCTATCAACATCTCTCACAAAATATATCAACTTTAAATTAAAAATTAAAAAGTCTCTGAAAACTTGAGAGGTATCATCACTTGTATCACATAATATAAATGGGATAAAAAATGAAAGCAGCTTGACTGTCAATGTAAACAAACAAGAGAAGAGTACAAGAAATTGTAACCACACAGGTACATATAGAAGATCATTTCTTTTGTTTTCAAAAGTTAACTGTTTAAACATAAAGGTCATGATGGAAATCCAACTTGCTATGGTAAGATTCTTCTACAGTACCTGCAGTGAGGTAATATTGCTTAAAGGTAACATGAGACCAAGATGTAGACTATATATCACCAAGGCCCATAACTAAAAGGGCCAAGTATGTATAGCTAATAACCCCCAAAGGGATATAGGGATATAAAATATATTTGAACAATCCAGAATACAACACAAAAAGAATTAACAAAGAATGGACGGGACAAATGGAAAACCAGTATCAGGAAAGTGACATGAAATCTTAGCTTATGGGTAATCAAATTAAGTGTAAATGACCTAAACATCCCAATTAAAAGTCAGATCGTAAGACTGAATAGAAAAAAGAAGGCCACTATATGCTGTCTACAAGACCAAGCACTTACAATGTCAAGATAGATTAAATCAGGTTAAAAAGTCAACGGATGGAAAAATGTCCACTGTATTAATACCAATAAAAAGAAAGTGGGGGTGACTACATTATTACTGAAGTACAACGAAGAGTTAAGAATATTATCAGAGACAAAAAAAGTCACTTTATAAATGACGAAGGGTCAGTTCATCAAGGAGACAGAGTAATCCTGAACGTTTAAGCACTTAGATCTCCAAAATCCCCAGAATTAATCAAGTAAAAATTGAAAGACTCGCCAGGAGAAATATACTGATTCAACATTTATAGTCAGAGGTTTTGATCATCCTCCCAATAATGGACAGAAAAAGTGGACAGAAAATCAGTAGCAAACTCCTACCCATTAATTTGACCCAAGTGACACTCACAAAACACTCTACACAAAAAGAGCACGATAGATTTTTTTTTTACATGTTGTTTTCAAGTGCATACAGAAACAGTTACTAAGACAGACCATAATCTAAACTGAAAAGCAAATTTCAATAAATGTCAAAGAATTTAAGTTAAGTTCTTTATGCACAGTAGAACTAAAATAGAAGTTCACAGCATGATTATCTCGGGGAATCCCTAAATATTTGTAAAGTAACACTCCCCAAAATTCAATGGGTCAAAATCAAAAAGCGACATAGAACATGTTTTGTTCTGAGTACAAGTCAAAGCGCAACGTGGATCAATTTGTGGGATGCCGCTACAAAAATACTTAGTGGGGGACATGATGACATGAGCCTGCATTAGAAAAGAGGAAAGGTCTCACAGTTATGACCTTGGTCTCCATGTTAAGTCACCAGAAAAGAGGAAATTAGACCCAAAGCAAGAAGAACAAAGAAAATAATACAAGTTACAGTAGGAATCAACACAAGAGGAGAGAGGAAAGCAACCATAAGCTTTTGTTTATCAAATTTTATTGAGAATAGATAAATAGAGTAGATAAAACTCTAGCCACACTGACCAGGTGGAAAAAGACAGAGGATGTAGACTTGTGTCAGGAAAGAGAATTTCAGCACACATCATACAAATAATGAAAGGATAGTCAATGAATATTATTAACACCTTTATGTCAATCAGTTTGAACACTTCAATCAGTCAACAAAATTATGGAAAGATGCCAACTACAACAGCTCACTCAAGAAGAAATAGGGGTCACCTGGGTAGCTCAGTCGGTTGAGCGACCGACTTTGGCTCAGGTCATGATCTCGCAGTTTGTGTGTTCGAGCCTCGCATCGGGGTCTGTGCTGACAGCTCGGAGCCTGGAGCCTGCTTCGGATTCTGTGTCTCCCCCTCTCTGTGTCCCTCCCCCGCTCATGCTCTGTCTCTCTCTGTCAAAAACAAATAAACATGAAAAAGAATAAATTGATAACCTTACATAGACTTGTATCTAATAAAACAAATGGATACATAGTAACAACATTGGCACCAAGAGAAATGTAGACCCAGAGAACTTCACTGGCAATACAATCAAATATTTCAGAAAAAAATAATATCAATTTATTTTGTTTCAGCAAATTGACCAGGAGGGCACCCACCTCAACTCATTCTGTGCGGCCAGCATTAACCTCCTATCAATAGCAGATCAAGACATTCCAAGAAAGGAATATCACAGACCAAGAGATCTCATGTACCCAGATGCAGAAATTCTGAGCAACACTCTAGTAACTCAAATCTGTCTATAAAAAACATAAAACATCATGACAAACTGCGGTTTACCCCAAGAATGCATTTGGTTTAACTTTAAAAAAAATCAATGCATCTCAATGTATTTTTTTTTATTTTTATTTTTTAACATTTATTTATCTTTGGAGAGAGAGAGACAGAGCACGAGCAGGAGAGGGAGACACAGAATCTGAAGCAGGCTCCAGGCTCTGAGCTGTAGCACAGAGCCCGACGCGGGGCTCAAACCCACAAACCATGCAATCATGACCTGAGCCGAAGTCAGATGCTTAACTGACTGATCCACCCAAGGCACCCCTCAACGTATTAAAGTAGATGCAGAAGACACATTTGAGAAAAAGCAACACTCATTTGTGATGAAAAATGAACAAGCTAGGAGTAGAGAAGCATTTCCTCAAAACCTGTAAAGGGCATGAAAGAAAAAAGAGCAAGACAGAAAGAAAAAAAGAAAGAGAAGAAAGAAAGGAAAATACAAACAGAGAGAGAGAGAGACGAAAGAAAAAAAACTGAAAGAGAAAGAAAGAAAGAAAAGGAAAGAAAGTAAGAGAAAAAGAGGAAGGGAGGAAAGGAAAGGAAGAAAGAGAGAGAGGAAGGGAGGGAAACAAAATCTATAGCTACTTTAACACATAATGGTGAAAAGCTAAATTATTTCCTCCCAAGATCGGGACAAGGGCAAGGATGTGTGGTCTTACTACTGCCATTCAACACTGTACTCCAAGTTCCAGCAAGTGCAGTCAGGTGAGACAAATACATAAAATATATCCAGAACAGAGACTTAAAAATTAAACCATCTTCATTCACAGATCATATCGACCTCTACCTAGCAAGTCTGTTGGAATCTACAAAAAGCTCCTAGCATCAGTAAGTTCATGGTAGATTCAAGATCCACAGACAAAAATGAATGGTATTTCTACATATTAGCAACAGAGATTAAAATTATAAAATATAATATAGCATCAGAAATGATGGAATACTTAAGAATAAATCTGATTTTAAAATGTAAAATGGAAAGTATATGGAAAACTATGAAACACTGGTGAGGGAAATTAAGTCAGATCTAAATAGATGGAGTCATAGGTCTAAAGAGTCAATGTTGTTAAAATTTCTCTTCTCAACATTTTGATCTATAGAGTCCGTGAAAGCCCAACAAAATGGATCAGGTTTTTTTTTTTTTTTAAATCTAAAAACAGACAAGCTAATTTTAACATTCAGATGGAAATACAAATGACACTGAATACCCAAAACGATTTTCAAAACGTACGAAGCCAGACGGTCAGTGCTACTTTGTTTTAAGATTTAAAAATCCAGAGGCGGGGCCCCTGGGTGGCTCAGTCGGTTGAGCGTCCGACTTCAACTCAGGTCATGATCTCTCTGTCCGTGAGTTCGAGCCCCGCGTCGGGCTCTGGGCTGACGGCTCAGAGCCTGGAGCCTGTTTCAGATTCTGTGTCTCCCTCTCTCTGTGACCCTCCCCCGTTCATGCTCTGTCTCTCTCTGTCTCAAAAATAAATAAACGTTAAAAAAAAAAAGTCTAGAGGCACCTGGGTAGGTCAAGTGGGTTAAGTGCCTTGACTCTTGATTTCTGCTCAGGTCATGATGTCACAGTTCGTGAGTTGAAGTCCCGTGATGGGCTCTGCTCAGGCAGTGAGAAGCCTCTTGGGACCCTTTGTCTCTCCCTCTTTCTCTGCCCTTTCCTCCCACACTCAAAATAAATAAACTTAAAAATATATATTTAAAAAAATGTAAAAACCTAGAGTCATCAAGGCATCTGTGAAAAAAATAGGTAAGTGGAGAAGAGAGGGTCAGAAATGCTCCCACACACATAGACCACTGATTTTTTTTTTAAAGATGATAAAGATCTTCCAGAAGATTATCTTTTCAACCAATGTTACAGGAGCAATTGAATATCTGTATGCAGAAAAAAAAAAAGGAAAAAGAAAAGAAAGACCAAAAATACTATCCCCACTTCTCACTATATGCAAAAATTTACTCAAAATGAGTCACAGATCTAAATGTAAACTCTAAAATTATGTAACTGCTTTAAGAAAGAATAAGAGAGTAACTCTGTGACCTTGAGCTAGGTAAAGATTTCTTAAATATAACTTCAGAGCCATGATCCATCAAGAGTAAATTGATAAATTGAACTTTACCAACTTCAGAAACTCCTGCCTTCAAAAGATACTTTTAAGAGAAAAAAAAAAGATAAGCTATAGGCAGAAAGAGGGTATTTGCAAAGTATTTATTTGGTAAAGGACTTGTATCCAGAGCACAGAAAGAACCCTCAAGCCCAATAATAAGAAAGTTAACAAGAAAAGTAAAGCTGACAAGCCAATCAAGTGAGCAAAACATTTCAATTTTTCTAATGTTTATTTATTTTTGAGAGAGAGACAGAGTGTGAGTGGGGGAGGGGCAGACCGAAAGGGAGACACAGAATCTGAAGCAGGCTCCAGGCTCCGAGCTGTCAGCACAGAGCCTGATGTGGGGCTTGAACTCATGAACCAAGAGATCACGACCTGAGCCAAAGTCAGAAGCTTAACCGACTAAGCCACCCAGGCGCCCCAAGCAAAATATTTCAGTAGACACTTGACATACACACACACACACACACACACACACACGGCAAAAATGCACAAGAAATTTGATCATTAGTAATTAACAAAATGCAAATTAAAACTATGAGATACTGCCACATATGGTCATGTGTGGAACCATGGAAATTTTAAAAACTGATCATAGCGAGTGTGGTGAGAATGCGAGGGACAAAGTCTTATACACTGCTGGTGGAAATAGAAAAATGGCACCACCACTTGGAAAACATTTAACACTTTCTTACTAAGTTAAACGTGTATGTATTATAGGATCCAATCATTCCTCTCCTATGTTTTTATCCGAAAACAAAGAGTATGACCACACAATGTCTTGTATATGGAAGGTCCCTGCAGCTTTATCTATAATAGCCCCAAACTGGAAATAACTCAAATATGCATAAATATATAGATGAATAAATGTCTTGGTACATCCCTAAAATGGATTACACAGTAATACAAAAAAATATATATTATATATGCTACAACATGCACGAATCTCAAACTAAGTAGGCTAATCAAAGAAGCCAGACCAACAAATGGACATATCCTAAGATTCTATTCATCAAGAACTCTAGACTAGGGGTTCAAGTTTTTCTGTAAAGACCCTCATGGTGAATATTTGCACATCATGGGGTTTTCTGTTGCAACTACTCAGCTCTGATATTATCGAGCCAAAGCAGTCCTGGACAATGCATAAATGAATAAGCATGGCTGTGTAACAATACAACTTTATTTACCAAAACAGGCGGTTGATTCCGAGGCCATGTAGTTCAACAACACCTCCTCTAGAAAATGCAAACTGAACTTACAGGACAGAAAGCAGATTAGTGGTAGCCAGGGGAGATATGAGGATTGAGGAGCAGGAAGGAAGGATTCCAAGGGGACAGGAAGAAACTTCTGGGTGTGATCCATATGTTCACACTTAACTCCAGGATGGTTTCACAGGGCATATGTCAAACCTATCAAATTATACACACTTTAAATTATATGCAGTTGATGATGTCAATTACATCTCAATAAAGCTGTTAACAGCAAGCAAAAAAAAAAAAAAACGTGTAAGACTTTTTCATATCCTTCAAGAAATTTACAACAGTTGACGTTTTTAGTTCAAAAAGCTAACAGCTCTTGTTTTTCTTCCATTATCCAAAGTAATGCTGAATTTCAAATGCAATAACACTTTTCCACAACAAGTTTTTGTTTTTAATGAAATTCTCATTTGCAGTATGTGAGAGTCACCATCCCGCTAGTTAGAAGGACACGTCAATGACAAAGACATGTATTTGTTTTGTGGGAAGAAAAATATTTAGGTACTCATCTCTCTGTACTTGCCAGAAATCCCTGCCCGGTCCTAGCCCTCCCTCACCTCTCCCTACATTTGGGTGGCCACAACTGGGCTGTGTTCGGCAGCACCAACACCTCTGACAATTCCATGGAGTTCTCGTTATGCAGTCAGTGATCGTCTGTTCTCCAACTGGATGCCAAAGCACATGGCAAGGGGGTAGCATCACTTGAAGCAGGCTCAAGGTGTTTGGGACAAATAGCGACAGCTGACGCCCTCGATTTCTGCCATCCATGTAGGTACACATTAGATGCCCCTCTCCTCATCACTATCATCCATTCACGTTGAAAAAGAATGGCCAGCCACCTGTGAAGCTCCATCCTGAGGCACTGGTGCAACACGAGTTCAGCACAAGCAATCCATTTTTCACTCCTGCCACGCTGGCGGCCACTGGGATTGTTTTAGCACAATTCTGCCTCAACTGATTTCATCGTACCCTACTGAAGGGAGCTGTGAGAAAGCACAAGGTTTCCTTTTCAATGTATTCCACCGTATACAACACGGAAGTTCGCAGGAATGCATGTGACTTTGTCATCACGAGCGTGGGCTGGCGACCCAGAATAGACCTGGTGTGGAATCCCAGGTCTGCTACTCACGAGCAGTGCAATGTTAAGCTATTTAACTTAACTCTTCTTCACCTCAACTTTCCCATATTCTAGTTTAGGCTAACTCCCAATTTCCTATGATGATGAAATGGGGGTAATAGAAGCCAAGTGCTGGATTGATTAAATGTTGGCGATTAATACTATTATTATTCGTGAGGTCCCTTAGAGGAATTTCTTTCTGTTCTCAGTACCCGTAGCAGTCAACTTTTTCCAAATGTTGCTCTATTTTTATACTTTATGGACTCTCTGAATCTCGTAAGTCATTTTCTTCCTCGATATTAGTTGCTAACGTGGCCCATTTTTAACAAATGCACTTATTGTACTGCTTTTATTTTGTGCGCTCTCCTCTCTCCGGCTTCTATTTTCATAACATATGATCACTTTTCCTTCATTTTCCTTGTTTTAAATTTGTTTTATTATGCTGCATTTCATCCATCTTTCTGTGAGCAACCTTCGATGGTTGCTTTTGCTGTTGTTATTGATTGACGTAGCCTAGGGTGTATGTAATCTAACTGAAGTATCTAAAATCGTGGGCTACATAATTAAATATAAGGACATCAATTTAACCTGCTTTGTCTTTACATGTTTTCTCATTTGGGGGCACCTGGGTGGCTCAGTCAGTGCAACATCGGACTCCTGATTTCAGCTCAGGTCATGATCCCAGGGTCACGAGAACGAGCCCTGCATCAGGCTCCATGCTGAACATGGAGCCTGTTTAATATTCTCTTTCCCTGTCCCCCTGCCCACAAGCATACGCTCTTATTGTAAAACAAAATAAAAAAAAATGTTTTCTTTTTAAAACTGAAATAATGACATTACCTCTATCACATGATAACAACGAGGATTAAATAACGCACATGAAGCACTGTGTTGCCTGGCATTGAACTAGCAGTCCATAAATGTCCGCTATTATTATCCTGAGGTATAGGTTCTATTTTTCTGACTCTATCATTTCTTTTTCCCCATGAAATTGTCTAAGCCACGCAATAGACTAACATCCTCATTTTGGTGCCTGCTCTCTTCGTTTCTGTCACCCTTCTTTTTAAACTCTTATCTCTATATCTATATATCATACGCATTTCATTTAAAACACGTGAATATCTGACTTACAGCAACATACATTCATCAGAGCCAAAAATAAAAACAGCTCATGATAAGAACCACCAACCTTTCATATATTTCAAGCATAGTTTGAATTATTCTGAATTTGCGGACTAGAACACAATACTGATTGGTACAGGTACGTCCTTCTTAACTATGGACAGATTATATCCCAAAGCCCATTATAAGGGATATTTGGACATGAGTAGACAGGCATTCCATTAATAAAATGAGCTAGAAAAACAGACCAAGGAAAAACCCCGATTGTACCTGTAATGTCCCTTAATTTTGTGGATTTAATTGACATATTTAAACTCTATCAAGACTTCGTTTCTTTTGGGGGGGCTGGGTAGCTCAATCAGTTAAGTACACAACTCTTGATTTCAGCTCAGGCCAGGATCTCACGGTTGGTGGGCTCAAGCCCCACATCGGGCTCTGCGCTAACAGCGTGGAAGCTGCTTGGTATTCTCTCTTTCTCTCCCTGCTCTCTCTCCCTCAAAAATAAATACATGAACATTGAAAAGAAAAAGACTTGTTTTTTGTTTTTTGGGTTTTTTTAATGTATAATGAGGAGATTGGCCTACATTTAAGGTTGCTTTTCCAACTTCAGAAATCTCTCGATCTCCTGCAACAGTACTCCTCAACCCTGAGTGTGCGGAGAATACATGAAGATTTTGTTAAAACAAATTCCTGGGCGCCAGACCCAGATAGTCCCACCCCACAGGTGTGAAATGAGCCCAGAAAATTTGCATTTCTAACAGGTTCTCAAGTGAGTCCCATGCTGCCTGACCAAAAACCACACTTTGAATGGCTCTTGTCCTACAAAAGACCTCTCCCACTGCATCGTCGTCCTCACTGGACTCTTCTCTTCTCTTGGTTTCCAGAGAGCTCTCACTAATACAATTATCCTCTCCTGATTAACATTTTCTTATCCATGCAACAACACACACTATCAAGCGGATTTCTAGAACCCTCCAATTGCCATCTTGATCACTGTTACAAGCAACATGTTACATATCGTTCCTCTTCGATGTCTAGCAAACCTTCTTTCCTTTGGGATACATGTGTCAGGAGCAGGGCGACTCTAGTCCCCCTCTTGCCCACAGTTCTGGCTCATGCCTGGTGTCCCAGTGTCATTCTGAATGGTCTCTGCTTTCCTTTCAAAAGCTCCCTGGCTCAGATGACAGATTACATGGTCACCCTAACCAGAAAGAACCACTCCAAGTTGTTTTGTTAATAGCTCGCTATTTCTTACGCATTTAGAAACCGGGCAAAATGCTTTTCACATCTCCTCTGACTTAATACTTACCAACCCTAAAAGCAAAGTTTCATTATGACCATTTTCACATGAAGAAACATTTTAAAAGCTGACCATAATTGCAAAGCTAGGTCTGTCTGACACCAAAGCTCACCAGTATATCCTATTGATTAGAGTCAAAATGTGATTAATGTATACTGCCACCTATTAACTGACTTGAGGGCAATATCAAAGTTCACTGTTGACCATAAAAAAGATAGAGGCTGGGAAATAAGTTGAATTATAAAGACCTAAAATGAAAGGCTTTATGACATTTTCCCTTTTATGATGGACCTCCTCTAACCCATCAATCTCAATACGCCTCTACTTATTTTTAAATTCCCAACACTCCTGTTGATATGGAGTAATTATTCACATAGTTCATGATTTCCTGGACTTTCCTGCACTGGCTGAACAATGATTTTCTCCAAACATTTCTTTCATCAAGAGGAACAAGAGACTGGGGCGCCTGGGTGGCTCAGTCCGTGAAGCATCTAACTCCTGTTTTCGGCTCAGGTCGTGATCTCACAGTTCATGAGTTCAAGCCATGAACCAGGCTCTGTGCTGACTGCGTGGAGCTTGCTTGGGATTCTCTCTCTCCTTCTGTCTGCCCTTCTCCCCTGCTCATTCTCTCTCTCTCTCAAATCAGTTTTTAAAAAATTAATTAATTAAAAATAAATTTAAAAAAAAGAGGAACAAAATATTAACTAACGTGTAACCATCAGGACATTGAAATACACAGCCAATGGATAAAAAGCCTTCCTGCTCATGACCAGGATCTTATCTAGTTTTCCACTGGTTTTATGGTACCTTTTACCTTCTGTGCCTTCACTCATTCCAGAACCAAGACTGAGTGCCTATTTTTTTTTTTAAATTTTTTTTTTTTTCAACATTTATTTATTTTTGGGACAGAGAGAGACAGAGCATGAACAGGGGAGGGGCAGAGAGAGAGGGAGACACAGAATCGGAAACAGGCTCCAGGCTCTGAGCCATCAGCCCAGAGCCTGACGCGGGGCTCGAACTCACGGACCGCGAGATCGTGACCTGGCTGAAGTCGGACGCTTAACCGACTGCGCCACCCAGGCGCCCCTGAGTGCCTATTTTATGCCAGGTAGCTTCGCAAAGCACTTAACATTGTGGAAAGCTTTTTCATTAATGTCACTATTGTTAAAATCTACCTGGTTCGAAGCCAGAGAAACCTGCCCTTTACAAGAGAGGCATCTGAAGTAAGTGTGAATGTAGCAAAGCCTGTTTCCAACTTTCATCAACAAACGCTAGTGTAAGCCTAAATCATGTGTAGACTAAGACAACAGTCTTCCTGATGTTATTAGCTTTTTAGTGTTTTCCATCAGCAGAAATATTGTGGGGGAAAGACCTTAGTTTCTATTGCAAAACAAAGACCCAAACTGTAAAACAAAGACCCACAACGACACCATAAGAGAAAGCGACATTGGCTAGCATGCATTTCGATTTGAAGAAAAAGGTATTTATGGGACAATCCTTCTGCTCACCTTGAATCCCTTACAACATCCAGCTCTTTCTTCTTAATTGAAAGTTGTAACAGAAAATGCTCTCTGATTTACATTTCAAATTTCCACGTAACTACAAACTTTTATAGTGGTGAACAGATGTTGATGGGAGTTTTACAAAGCCGGGAAATGCTTTTCAAATTCATGTCAGAGGAATGTCAAGTTGAAACCAGGAAAAGAAATACTCAAAGACCAGCACAACTGTATTGTTTACTGCCATTCGCTTTGGGTGACCATGTCTCTTCCCAGCGAAAATCCTAGGTGACCAACAGTGGAAAGAAGTCTTCATCGATGTGCACAGTCTCTGAACAAACCCTGCTGGATTGTGTTTCTTATAAATCCGACCAAGTTTAAAAAAAAAAAAATGGACATGACTGGCTGCCGTGAACTCACAAGTGACCCCTTAGACTCCTTTCTACCCCCCCAAGTCTGGCATTTATTTGACTTAATCCTCAATTTATAAGCCACAACTCCTCAGAAGATAGGCGCTAAGCAAAGAGATAAACAAGGAATTTATCTGCAGAGCCTCCTGTGAATAGGAAAATAGTCTCCGCCAAGCGTGCAAATACTTAGTCATTTCATAGGTCATGTTGAAGACACCAAAAGGAAATTGAGGACAAGATGAGGAATATATTACCCCTTGGCCTCTCAAGTCTGAGAACTTGTGTTTGGGTAACAGAGCAAGTTCCCGATTTTCCTCCTTCACTATATTCCTTCCAAAGCTGAGATTTATTGTGGTGCGTTACTGCTGTGTCTTGCTGATATTTAAAGAATAAGATAAGGGCACCGGATATTGCATGGAGAGTATCATCTGGTAATTCACAGATCCTTAAGATCTAATAACAGGCTAGACTCTCTTAATTACGTTTGTCACAGTCCACTAAGACTTATGTTACACCAAACTGTTTTCTCTAGCTGGGCAGTCACAGAGGTTCTTGTGGAGGGTTTGAACTTCCATCTCCAGTCTCTCCACAAATTTCCAAATGAGGAGGATAATTAAGTCAGCCTCGCACCAACTCCATACTTTCATGCCGTTTTATTGGGTGTTCTATTTCACTTCCACTTGTGGTTTCATGATTTCCTGTTCTCTCCGCTCACATCTAAGGAGTCATCTCACGGTATTTACCAGGCATTCAGTGGTCCTGAAGGGTTGCCATAGTCCTGACGCACAAGTCATAAAGCATCCACGCGGAAGCAAATGGGAGTCTGACTGCTGCTGTTTTACATACAGCAAGAATCACCCAAGAGGCTTAGAACAAACATAGCATTGTCCAACCCAGGGCAGCTGCTCGGCTAAATGTGGCCCCCAGCTGTCAATGAGACCACTGATGATAATTAATTACTAGAGACTCAGAAAGATTCTGCATGTGTTTAAGCCCCTGGTCGTATGGCAGACTCTCTAGGAAGATCTGTTTTCATTTTTTTCAGACCACTAGGGGAAGTGTGGGGCTGGAAGGCTGAGCCACAGATCCACCGACAGTGCGGATTTACCTTGAAACTGATGCGGTAAGATTTATGGAATGCGAATTACAGAGTTCAGGGAGACCTGCGTGAGCTTGTGTTATTGTAATTGGTGTTTAGCTGTACTTGTTTCCCGTGCCTGCACTTGGTATTTACTTATAAAAGTTTTTAAGTGCATAAAGTCACCAATGGAACGTGGGGAAAATCTTTGGTGTAAGCGTGAAAAAAAGTATAGCTCAACAACTCTTGTCATGAAATTTAGAAAGTCTCGAACACTGGGAAAAAATTTATACTGCTCTCAGCAGAATCCCTCAGTAGTGTTTTTCTTAAGAATGGTTTATCCTTAAACAAACACACAAACCAACAAAACCAAGAAAGAATGGCTTATCCTTTGGGAGAGGGAATTGTGCCCTGTGCTAATGTTGAGGCTCTCCATCCCATGTCCTGGGGCCAATCGAGTCACCTCTGACACCTCTGGGCACCCTTAGATCTGGCTGTGTGACCACTGAGATTGTTACTGGGGTTTGCAGTCACCATATTGTAAATCAGTTGATGCAACAAAGTGTTCTTCCCAGTCATGTCTCCATCTGACTCGTGTTTACCTATGCTCACCTGTTGTGCGCAACTTTCGTATGTGAATTACTCCTGGTCTCAGCACAGAAAACCCAAGACCACCTTTTCAGTTTATAGGAAATATACTTGTCCCTACTGTTAGGACACAAGGATCATCCATCATGATATAGGTCACATTACATTCATTGTACCTTTTCATTCCCAGTCTCAAATGGGTGAAATGAGATCTTTGCAAATAACTAAGTATTAATTAGAAAACCACAACTTTAGGAGAGGAAGGAAGTTTTAAAGCATCCTACTTTTGGGGCGCCTGGGCGGCTCAGTCGGTTGAGCGTCCGACTTCAGCTCAGGTCATGACCTCACAGTCCATGAGTTCGAGCCCTGTGTCGGGCTCTGTGTCTCCCTCTCTCTCTGCCCCTCCCATCCTCATGCTCTGTCTCTGCCTCAAAAATAAATAAAAACATTAAAAAAAAATCTTTAAAAAATAAATAAATAAAATAAAATAAAACGTCCTACTTTTTCAACCAGGTAACAAAAGTGGAATAAAGGTTTTGTGTATTTTGCTTTGATTTTTAGCTTATCTAGCTATGATTTTGTCAAGTCATGGTTTAAATCAAAGAACAATTTTAAAAAAGCCAAAAATAACAAATCTTTTTAAAATTTTTTTAAGGTGCATTCATTTTTTCAGAGATAGAGCGTGAGGAGGGGAGGGACAGAAAGACAGGGAGACACAGAATCTGAAACAGGCTCCAGGCTCTGAGCCATCAGCACAGAGCCCGACGCGGGGCCGAACTCAGGGACGGTGAGATCACTACCTGAGCTGAAGTCTGATGCTTCACTGACTGAGCCACCCAAGGGGCCCCCCAAAATAAGAAGTCTTTATAGCTATTCCCATTAGATTGTAAGCTTTCTTGAGCAAGGGTTATCTCTCTTCACACTCATCAAATTATGTCCTGCCATACTTGACTCTCAGTGTTATCAGGCTATGAAATATCAGAGACTCAAGACAGAAGAATTTCCTTATGAAGTGTTCCATAACATCAGGAAAGGTTAAATACCTTGTATACACAATGAAGTGCTCTCAAGTTCCCACCAAAACCATTACCAGGGGCATCATCACAGCATCTCAGCAGTGGTATTTGGTTCAATTCCTACTTCCCCTTCCTTACTGCAGAAAGAGTAGGACAAACTATAATTGCAGTTTGAGCTGAAGCTCACTTTGCCTTCTTCTTTTAACGCACATCTACCTTTACCATACCTTTGCAGAGAGGCACATTGATATGAAACAATTTAAGATTAGTAAGCCAAGTGATTTGGAGTTTTTGTTGTTGTTAGCAACTATGACACTTCTTATAGTTACAGATGAAATAATTTTCCCGTTTTTCTTCATGGAACAACCCATTGTTTAATAGATGATAAATGGACATTAATTAAGAAAAAAGAGAGAGAGAGACAGACAGAGCTGATCAAGAATACTACAGCATAACCTTTACCTGAATAACAAACATTCAAGTGGGTTAGGGGAAAAAGTCAAATCATTTGATTTTATTTAGATTTGCTCTAATACCAGAAAAGTTAATTTTTCATTCTGTATTTATTTTGGTATTGGCAAATAAACAATTCATAACTTCTTACTTTGCTACAAAATCACACTGAAATTCATCCCAATTTGGAGTTATTTGGGGGCAATATTTGCCTGGAGTGTAAGTTTCATAAAGAAGGTTGTGTTCTGTTTTTTTCTAGGATATAAAAAAAATGCTATCCCCAGAAATGTCATATTGGAAAAAAATTATTTTTCATATATTTATTGTGAGATTTAAAAAACCATCAAGGAGGTACTCATGAAACACTTCCACACTAACTTGTCTTGTTTGGATTCTGTTTCTAGAAAGAACTTAGCAATACATATTTTCCACTCACTCAGGATGATCTCAGTATATCCTGAACACAGAAATAACATATAAATTTTAGGAATTTCCATCCCGAACAATCTCTTAGGGACTGGTTAAAAACTGTGTGGTGTTTCCCTATCAAGATTCTGATGGCATTTTTTGTTTAAGTGTTTATTTACTTTGAGAGAGAGAAACAGCAGGGAAGGAGCAGACAGAGAAGGAGACACGAATCTAAAGCAGGGTCCAGACTATGAGCTATCAGCACAGAACCCAAGGTGGGACTCAGACCCATGAACCGCGAGATCATGACCTGAGCAGAAGTTGGACACTCAACCAACTGAGCCACCCAGACACCCCCGATGGCATTTTTTAAAGACGTACAAAAAAAAAAAAAATCCCACAATTTTTTTATGAAACCTAGGAAGACCCTAAATGAGCAAAGCAATCCTGAGAAAGCAAGAAACATCACACTTCTTGATGCTAAGCTATCCTACCAAGCTACAGTAAACAAAACAACATGATCCTGGCATAAAACGGACAAAAAGGTCAAAGGAACAGAATCAAAAACCCAGAACCAGATCTTAGCATATACCATCAACAGATAACTGGCAAGGAAGTCAAGAATACTTCACGGAGGAAAAACAGTCTGTTTAATAAATGGTGCTAGAAAAATTGAACAGTCACATGTAAAAGAATGAAACTGGACTCCGATCTTACACCACTCACAAAAATTAACCCACAATCTAAAATCTGAGATCATGAAACTCCTAGAAGAAACAAAGCATCATGATGGCATAGGTCTTGGCAATGATATTTCGGATAGCATACCGAAAGCACAAGCAATGAAATAAAAAAGTAAACAAGTGGGACTCCATCAATGCAAAACGCTTCTGTACAGCAAAAGAAAATCAACTAAGTGGAAAGACAACTGATGGCATGGGAAAGAGTATTTTCAAATCTTAAATCGGGTAAGGAGTTTATATCCAAAATATATAAAGAACCCCTACAACTCAAGAGCAAAATAAACTTTAAAAGCCACTAATAATCCAATTTTTAAAATAGGCAAAATTCCTGAATAAACATTTTTCCCAGGAAACGCAAACAAGTGTGTGACAAGATATTCAACTAGCCATTAGGAAAATGCAAATCAAATGATCTTGTTTCTTCAGGCAAGATCCACTAAAGCAAAACTAAATTGGGATGACATCAGACGAAAAAGTTTTTGCCCACTGAAGAGAACCACCAACCAAATGAAAAGGCAACCTGTCGAATGGCAGAAGTTACTTGTAAATAGTGCATCTGATAAGGCGTTTATATCCAAAAATTTAAGAACTCATACAACGCAACACCAAATACACCAACAGTCCAATTAAGAAACAGGGTGAAGTAAATCTGAGTAGACCGAGAATCTGAGTAGACATTTTTCCAAATACGACCAACAGGTGGCTAAAAGACACGGTGAAAAATGTTGAGCATCACTGGTTATCAGGGAAATGCAAATCATGACCATAATAAGGTATCACCTCATGCCTGTTCGAATGATCATGATCAGAAAGACAGGAGGTAACAAGTCCTCATGACGATGTCAAGAAAAGGGAACCTGTGTGTACTGTTGGTGAGGCTGTTAACTGGTTCAGCCACTGTGGAATACTGACTATGGAGGATCTTCAGAAAATGAGAAACGGAGCTAACATGTGCTCCAACAGGTCCATTTCTGGGAAGACTTCCAAAGCAAACAAAAACACACACTTAAAAAGCTATCTTCACTCATATGGTCATAGCCGCATGATTTACCAGAGCCAGAACAGGGATACGATCTAAGTGTCCATCAAGAGATGAATGGATAAAGAATTTGTGACAGTATATATACACATACACAATGGCATATTATTTGGCCATTAAAAAAAAAAACCCACAAGGAAACTCTATCATTTCCATCAACATGGATGAACCTTGAAGGCATTATGCTCACTGAAATAAGTCAGACAGACAAAGGCAAATATTGGATGATCTCATTCATGTGTGGGATGAAAAACTACAAACAAAAGGAAAAACTCAAAAAAAGAGATCCAGAGGTGGAAGCCGGGGGGGGGGGGGGGGGGGGCTTATAGGGGGGGGGTAGGGAAATGCGAGAAGGTGGTCAAAAGGCACGAACTTCCGGTTACAAGTAAGTAAGTACTAGAGATATAATACACAGCACGACGACTATAGCTAACACTGCCGTATGATCCACAGGCAAGTTCTTCAAAGAATAAATCCTAAGAGCTCTCATCACAAGTCAAAAAAATTTTTTTCTTCCTTTTTTTGGCTTTCTCTATCTCTAGGAAATGGTGGATGCTAATTAACTCTATTACAATGATTATTTCCTAATATACATAAGTCAACCATTATGTTATATGCTTTGTACTTTTACACTGATGGGTATCCATAAATCTCAATACAACTAGTAAAAAATTAAAAAGCACAGGTTTTAAAGGTCTTTTATGAAAATGTTACTTGCAGGATACACAAAGCCAAGTGTTCCAGTAATTTAAGAGACGGCTTTTCTACACTCCTTGCAAGAAGTGTAAAAAAGCACATGTTAAAAAGATGCTTATGAATGTAAAAAAACCAAAGTGTGATCCAATAGAATGTAATTATAATGCTGATTAACTCAAGAAATGGAGAAGGAATGTTAGAAAAGGTGATGAGTGGGGAGGTAAAGACATCAAGATAAGGACAAGAAGAAGGGTACCTGGGTGGCTCAGTTAGTTAAGCGTGGACTCTTAATCTCAGCTCAGGGCTTTATCTCGGGGTCGTGAGTTCAAACCCTGAATTGGGCTCTGCACTGAGCATGGAGCCTTCTTAAGAAGAAAGGGACAAGAAAAATGATAATGCATTGGGACAAAGGTGAAAGAGACGAATATCAGGACAAGTTGGAACGAAGTTCAAAACTTGTGGAGTTTTACTTCACCCATCACCCATCCACAAAAATGAAATATCCCAAGGAATGGCCCAATGTATCTTCAGAACAACATGACATAAATATATGCATACATACAACATTCATAGACCTTCATGGAACCATGACTGGACAATGGAGTAGTATGTCTTGCCACCAAAAACCAATCTATCTAGCATACTTATTTTGTTTCAGTGTAATCAATTATTAAAGGGAATTATTAAATCAATTCCCCAAATTCAGCTTTTCAATTTCATTGGGTGATGGGAGGGGAAAGAGGAGGGTAAGGATGACTGTCTTTCCATTCAATTTTAGCCCATTTTGTCTGTAGATTCCTATCCCCTGGGATTTGAGTATTCACATAAATGAAACATATAGGGCAAAAAATAAGTATGTACAGACCTTTGAAACAACCTGAGAATTTCCAACATATACTTCAGGAGAATGAGATCTCTCAGTGCTTCCAGAATGCAGAGTAAAGATGGCAAGTTTCTGAAAGGATTGGTGGGGTGTAATATACTAAGCGCAAAGGAAAAAGCAGGGAGAAATGTGCAAGTAAGAAAATCCTGTCATAATCATATCTGCTTTACTGACTAGAGCAGCAGGCTCAACAAGGATAATCTTATGAACATTATAGTGGACATCTGTTGTTTGTGACTGTCCAGACTTCCCTTTCTCTATTTTCTAACAGCATCGGGATTTTCCCATGGACAAAACCCACCCCCCTTCTACTTCTAATCCACCTGGTTTGGGTAAGGCTAAGGCTCCGAGAATGAGCACGTGACTCAGACCTGGCCAATAAGAACAACACAACCTCACCATTGCAAGGATTAGCTTAGGGATAAGCATGTGACTGAAAGCAACCAATCAGAATAATAACAAGGAACTATTAGGAAAATCTGGGGGGAGAGATACTTTCTTTCATCTGTTTCTACATAAACCTGCAGCTTTCCGTGGTTAACATATACCACCACATGGGAACAGCCTGCATGAGAAAGTTGCCAATACAGATAAAAATAACAGCCATACAGAGGAGACAGATACCCGATAACTTTGAATGCCCTGGATCCAACCATGCCTGAATTTGAATAGCCCTGAGATCTTTCAGTTATGTGAGCCCATAAACTGCCTTTTTTGCTAAAGCCCATTTTAGTTGAGTTTCTGTTACTAAGGAATCTTGACTGACACAAGGAAATACATGTGATTGGGGAAAAAATGATTTTGAGCTCTAAACTGAGACACTAGGCTACAAAACCCAGGAGTATAGGTTAAGGCTCACCTGATGATAGGAAAAGGATCCAGAGTTCAAGGATGTCCAAGTTTGGCACAATTTTTCATTCAAAGCAGGTGCTTTAATTAGCAATATAACCTTGAGCAAATAATTCAACCTTTTGGAGCCTCAATGTTCTTCTCACCTGTAAGTAGGGATAATAGTATCTACTCTAGCAGATTTTTTTTTTTTTTTTTGCTATAAACTGAGGTAATACATATCTACCAGTATGGAAGGGGCTCAGTATGAACGACATCTCTTTCACATTCCAGACTGGAAATACTGTGGCCAATATTCTTACACAGCCTCTGGAAACTCAAGTGGTTCTGTGAACGTCCCAGGGTAGTACCTCTTTCCACGCTCACGCTGAAGCTCAAAAGTTATATTCCTTCCCATCACAGTCCTCCCTATCTCTTCTCCATGCAGCGTTACTCACAAGACATTTCATCAATCAAGGAAGTCTGTATCCTAAGGAGGGTCACATAAAATGGCAACATCTAAACACGTAAGAATGACTTCCTCAATGTAACTCTGCCAGTATGTTAGGGCAAGTCTGTTGAGACAGGGGATTAAGTTCACCTAGCTCTTAAGACAGCCTATTTAAAAAAGAAAAAAAAAAAAATGGCTGACCAGTAACTCCAGGTTCAGAAAAATCAGCTATCAGGAAGTACTTGGCTGCATGAAATAATTAAAGGTGCCGGTCTCAGAATTACAGAATCTAGTATGCTGTATATTTAGACTTGAAAAGTGTACTGTACCAGTGAAAAGTATACTACAACACTGAGGGCAATACTGAAAACAACTAAACCATCTAGAAAGTGTCGGTCCGTCTCCCTTTTCCCTCACACTTTCAACCCAAGACTGACCTCTGGTAGCTGAGGTAAGTATGCTTCACAGTCTCTGGAAAAAGTCCCAGCCATCAGACTGCTGATTCGACTTTTGTGACCTCTCCCAAGCTCTTACACCCCTTGCTTTTAACATCCCGCAACTTCGTCCATCTTGATTTCCCTGTTTTGTTCTGACCTGATTCTCTTCCTTGCTGTGGATTCTTTGATGCTCAGGCTACTTCAATGCCTTCTCTTCCCTGCGGGAGCTAATTGAGCTCACACTTCTGTTGCTACCTAATTGCAGCTAAGTGTGGAATCTCTATATCCAGACCCTTAAATAATATCAAGGGCATCTCCACCTGGATTTCCCCAGGATGTTTCACACACAGATTCTTCTAGTCCCGGTATTTCTACTGATTTCCTTTCTTCTTGAATAGCACTTCTATCCACATGTTCCCCAGATATCAAGGAACCCTCCTGCACTTTCTCAGGCTAACACGCAAGCAGTCCGCATTGAACAAGTCTTCTAAGTTTCTACGTCCTCCACCTTTTTCTTATCTGACTTCATGTTCCTGTGCATGTTTTCTTTTTCATCTTTTCAATGTTTATTTAATTTTGAGAGCAAGAGAGCATGAGCGAAGGAGAGGCAGAGTGTGAGGGAGATAAAGAATCTGAAGCAGACTCCAGGCTCTGAGATTTCAGCACAGATCCTGACATGGGGCTCAAACTCATAAACCATGAGATCATGACCTGAGTTGAAGTCGGACACTCAACCGACTGAGCCACCCAGGCGCCCCTCCTAAGCATGTTTATTTTTTATATAAAACATGGTCTTTCACTAAGAAACAGACCCTAATATGATCTACCACCTCTAATCTCCTGTTCCTCTAATTCCTTCTCCATATCACAGCCATGGTATTTTGTTTTTCTAAAATAAAAAGCTGCTCACATCTCCTACATCCATTTGTTTCATGTCACCGTGACTTTCTTCCTTGTATCTCAAATACCCTAGCCACACCACAACCATGGGATGGGTCTCCTTTCTCTCCAAGCCTCATTTTCTGTCATCCCCACTATTAACTTTTGGTAACCATTCCTCTTCCCTACTGTGCCAATTCATACTGACCTGACTTCGCTCACTGTGCTTTTAACACTCCACTAGATTGGTTCAGCTAGCTCTTTTTCCTACTTCATTTGTTATGTTGTAGACATTCTGAGGCCATGAAATGTTTATTATTCACCTCTGCAGCTCCAAGGGCTAGGTGCATAGTAGGTGCTTCATCAATACAGAGAAATGTATTTCGTTTATACAATTGGTATACGTGATATAGCAGAAGAAAATGTGGAGAAACTTGGAACACAATACAATGACATTTTGTAGCCGTAATACAGTTGGGTAACATAGGTGGCATGTAGTGAGAGGGCGGGGTAAAAACTTCGCTCCAAACACATCACATACTATGGCAGATAGTATTTTCCAAAAATGCCACTGCAGTATCAACCCACCCCCATGGTCTTCAACATGATCTTGCCATTCCACCATCAAACATTAGAGTCTCCACTTCTTTAAACCCAGGTGAGTCATGTCACTGCTTTGACCCAAAGAACATGGAACAGGTCACACTACTGCCATTCTGGGAATCGCCCTGAACTGGCCTGTCAATTTCCATTTCCTCCTTCTTGGAAGCTAGCTACCATGCAAGGAAGCACAACTATCGGGCCACCATTCTTGAGGAAGGCTAATCCCCATGAAAAGGAGATGAATAGTGTGCAATCAGTTAACACAGAGGCACCGGACACATGAATGAAGACTTCATTTTACAGAATAGCCCAGTCGAGCCTTCGGATGACTACAGCCCCAGGCACCATCTCCCTACACAGCATGGCGATCCCAAGTTGGAAACACCCACCAGTGCCCAGACAACCCACAGAACCTGAGAAAGAATAACAAGTTGTTTTTAAGGCCCTCAGGTTTGGGGTGATTTGTTATACCACAATAGGTAACTGGAACACATCGTTAGGTGTTCCTTTTTTTTTTTTTTTTCCTAACATGGTTAGAATTTCTAAATTGGTTTGTAACAATACAGGCTACTTTTTGCGTACCAAGTCATCTATCAACTTCATGTAAAGAAAGCAAGAACACAAAGGCAATAGCAGTAAAATCGAGTAATACCTGACAGAATAAAGACTAAAGACTCAAAAGATGGTCTCTAAACAGCAAAGATACAGGATAACAATTCAATATCCACTTATGCTTGAATTAGTTAAAATAATTATGGTATGTTCCCCCCCAATGGAACATCATACACTGTACAAGGACTATTTCAGCCCTGTATAAATTGTTACCAAATGATGCCAGTGCAATATGTTAAGTTATGTAACAGCGTGCACAATATGGACTCCTTTTTTTAAAGGAATGTGTCCTTACAAGTTTCGAGAAAAAAAATACTGAAATATGTACCTCAAAGGACATGATTACCTCTGGGAAAGTGATCGAAGATAAGGATTTAACTTTACTGTATTTATGCCATGATAGATAATTTTATAATAAAGATGGATCACTTTTTTTTTTTTTGAGAGAAATGCAAATCTAGAGGAAATAAATAGATGTTTATCAAATCTCTGATTTTCTCTCTTTTGTCACCCTTCCCTCATTCTGGCAACAACTGGCTCTATCTTCATAATCCATGTTCACATTTGTTCATCTTTGGCTTAACATTACCAGAGAATCTCGGGGCATATGTCCTGTCATTCTTATCAGGAGTCCTATTATTTGACAAATGCAAATCCAGACTCCTGAACCTGGGGACCAAGGCATCCACATTTTGCATTCAACTATCAACACATTTCCCCCCACCCCCAATTTTTACATGCTTGATTCCAAAACTACATCTGTTCCTGGAATGATAGCCTGGATTTGCTTTTTT
Source organism: Puma concolor (assembly GCF_028749965.1). Lineage (NCBI taxonomy): Eukaryota > Metazoa > Chordata > Mammalia > Carnivora > Felidae > Puma > Puma concolor. The sequence continues at coordinate 145,385,622 of NC_141667.1, forward strand.
GTTTTCTTTTCCCTGCATCTGGAGAGCTTGTGTTGATCTCTTCATTAACGTCACGCACTCAGTGGCACCCCCATAACCCCGCATGGCACCCATGCTTTGAGACCAAGGCTTCAGTGGTGTTTTCTTCCGGTAGGAGTCCCATAGCACTGTATCTGTTCTGTCTTTGCCTTTGTCGCTTTTTACCTAGTACTTTTTTTTTTTTTTTTTTTTTTTTTTTGCAATTCTAATTTTTACCTGGTATTTTTTTTTTTAATTTTTTTTTTCAACGTTTATTTATTTTTGGGACAGAGAGAGACAGAGCATGAACGGGGGAGGGGCAGAGAGAGAGGGAGACACAGAATCGGAAACAGGCTCCAGGCTCCGAGCCATCAGCCCAGAGCCCGACGCGGGGCCCGAACTCACGGACCGCGAGATCGTGACCTGGCTGAAGTCGGACGCCCAACCGACTGCGCCACCCAGGCGCCCCATTTACCTGGTATTTTTGATAGGTAATTCCTAGAGTTTTCAGTTCAGATGTATTTGAAAACATACAGTGCATGAACACTCTCTCCAGCCACCCTCCTCGTCATCCTACATTCCACAAGTGATGTGTTTTGTGATCCTTTCTAGGGATGTTTTAATGTATGTAAGAGCACATGCATGTCTATTCTTTTCCTTATCTTTCACATACATCATGGAGTACCGCTCACACTGCTCTGGGCATCGCAGTTCCTAGGTCTACCCATGCTGCCACGAAAATTTACAGAGCAGCTACTACCTCCCAGGAATAGTTCTAGACAGTGGAGAAACAGAAATAAACCAATAAGTTCCACCAGTCATGGAGCTAACATTCTTAGAGAAAAGAGAGACAAGGAACAGAGTAACTACAATATATGGTGTCAGACAATAAACACTAACTGTAAAATAATAGCAACGATAAAGCAGGACAGGGAAATATTATGGAGCTTAACATTTCAGACAGGGCGACCTATAAAGCCCTCACTGAGGTGGTACTTTGTAAATACATCCTTTTTTCAAATTTTTTTTTTCAACGTTTATTTATTTTTGGGAGAGAGACAGAGCATGAACGGGGGAGGGGCAGAGAGAGAGGGAGACACAGAATCGGAAACAGGCTCCAGGCTCTGAGCCATCAGCCCAGAGCCCGACGCGGGGCTCGAACTCCCGGACCGTGAGATTGTGACCTGGCTGAAGTCGGACGCTCAACCGACTGCGCCACCCAGGCACCCCGTAAATACATTCTGAACACAATTAGAGTATTAACCATGTGGATCTGTGAGGAAACAGCATTTCCGACAGAGGCAAAGGGCTAAGTGAGACTCTGTCTGGTGAATTCTGGAAAGAGCAAAATGTCTGCTGTGGTGGTAACAGACTCAACAAGTGACTTGCTAGTCTTTGAAATATGTTTACTCATCTTTTGCTTACTTGAATAATCATGTAAATTGGTAAAATTAGTATGCATGGTTTACCTTAGTTTCTTCTAGTACTTAAGTCAAAGCTTTATGAATAGTAAGTGGTCAAGAGTTGCTCAGTGGTGAGTAGGTATATAAATGAATGAATGAACCAACAAAGAAAGGATACATAATCTAAGGTCAATGGTATTTACTGATTCAAGGCCCTCTTCTTGCTCCTTCTTTGGTGTAGAACACTGTTCTCCTACATACCCATGCGACTAGAACTCTCAGTTCTCCGAGATCCTTACTCATATATCACTGCTTGGTGGGGCCCTTGATATCTTATTAATGAACCAAACAATAAAAGTAAGCAGAGAAAGACCAGAAGGCTGATTAGTAACTCTACTTATGCAGCGGGGCACTTGGCTGGCTGAGTGTGTTAAGCATCTGACTCCTGATTTCAGCTCACGTCATGATCTCATGGTTCATGGGATCGAGCTCCATGTTGGGCTCTGCAAGGAGAGCACAGAGCCTGCTTGGGATTCTCTCTCTCTCTCTCTCTCTCTGCCCCTCTCTCTCCACCACCTCTCTCTCTCTCTCTCAAGATAAAAAAATAAAAATGAAAAAAAGATTTTTTTTTAAATAACTCTACTTATGCTGCTGAACCAGAGAACCTTGGCATTGCTGCCTGTTTTCCTAGCAAGCCAACCTTGAGGAAGAAGGTTCAAGTGAAAACTGACATAACACGAATTCCCATCCTTCCACCCTGCAGGTCATGTAGATATGTTTCGTCCATTAGTGAGAACTATAGAATATTTATTAGGTGGTGGGTTCATATCCGTAATATACTGACAGGCCTGATCCAATTTTCTCGAATACAGACCTGTCATCTCATGACAAAAAAATGGGCTTGGACGGATTTTCTCAGTGTGACTGAAGATGTATACACTCAACTTTTCCAATTTGTCTCTTACTTGCCACATGCATGCATTTCCAGCTCTCAAATGAGATATGTACCTATTAAACTGAGTGCAGCTAGGTCTCTCTCCAGATGACATTTCAGAAAAAGGAACAACTACTGTATTCATAAAGCAAAAAGATGATTGGCAAAGAATATGAAATTCTTAATGAAACCTCAATTCCAATACTCCTGCACTAGGTCTCCCCCAAAAGCAGAGTTAGCTCTACTTTGCTGAATGGCTGCCACATCTGACTCTGTTTTTATCTTATTGAAATGGATGCTTCGTGCAACAAAGATCTACATTCTGGAAATTGTTTTCCATACAACGTGCATTAAGGAAACTTGTTCCATAAGCACATCTGGTCCCGTCTCAGCACGCTGTGAGGAGAATCTATACGCCATCTCAATGCCCCAACGTTCAAACTTGCAGGAGCATTTTGCTTCACTGAACACATTCAAGGACAGCTCGTTGTCAATATTTTCAAGCCCTTTAAGCCATCGTATTATCCTAGCATGCATATTATATTGTCGTTCTTGTGGTTTCTCATCAAGGCGAACAAGAACACTGCTCCAATGTCTTCAGGATGTCTCAAGTACAGCACATCATTTTTCAACAGATGCTACAAAAGCACTCATTGATCTCCTAGGCATTTAATACCTAGATCAAAGCCCCAATTGTGCCAGAACTCGTACATTTTTCAAATCATGAGTTTACGTAGCTGTTTACAGGCTCTTCCATTTTACTGCCCTAAGAAGTGTCTTTCTCAATTGCCAAACCTTGTCCAAGGAAAATTATGGGCTAGAAACTTCAGTGCAAGAGCCCTCTATATACTCTACATAACATAGCGTATTCTAGCCCTTCATGTGGAAGTCTTCTGTGACTAAAAGTTGCTTCCAGTGTCTTCTATATTTACAATTCATACAAATACATAACATGAGCTAAAATGATCCATCTTTTGGGGAGCCTGGGGGGGCTCAGTCGGTTGAGCGTCCAACTTCGGCTCAGGTCATGAACTTGCGGTTCAGGGGTTTGAGCCCCGTGTCAGGTGCTGTGCTGACAGCTCACAGCCTGGAGCCTGCTTCGCATTCTGTGGCTCCCTCTCTCTCTGTCCCTTCCCTGATTGCACTCTGTCTCTCAAAAACAAATAAAGATTACACAAAAATATTTTTAAAATTTTTTTTTAACATTTATCTTTGAGAGAGAAACAGAGTGCGAGGAAGGAAGGAAGGGGCAGAGAGAGAGAGACGGAGACACAGAATCCAAAGCAGGTTCCAGGCTCTGAGCTGTCAGCACAGAGCCCGATGCAGGGCTTGAACTCCCAGACCTGAGCCAAAGTGGGATGCTTAATCAGCTGAGTCACCCAGATGCCCCTAAACAAAAAAAGTTTAAATGATGCATCTTTTTGGCAGTTTTTGTTCATTGCAAGTACTTAGTCCTAACAGACAGAAGTGAATCTGATAAATATGTATGAAATATTTGTGCCTCCTTAGGTATACAAGTTATTTGAAGCAGGAAAATAACATCATTTGGAAAGAACACCGAAATGACAGAGAAGGAAATGCAATCTATGACTTCATGGAGGAGTCAATTAGCAATTTTGAAAAGCGTCAAATAGTTTTTTTAGTTTCATTGCTAAGTAACATGTGTAATGGCAGGACACCTTAAAATTTTTAAATTGTGTCTACATTTTCAGCTTTTCAAGTTTCTCTATCTTCTCTCCTTATTCTTTCAACTCTAAAAGTTTCACAAACACCGTTAATTTTGTCAAATGTTAATTCCCTAATTGCCAAGCATTCATTGAGAATGCCGATATACTCGTTAAATCACGTGGAAGTCTTAAAATTTCTAATATGTCCAGTTACAAAACATGGTTTTCAGATATCTTATTTATTTTCACAGAAGTGTCATTAAAATGTGATTCACTCAATGAAATACAATGAAGTAAACGGAGGGTAAGTATTCTAGGTTCAATTTTTTTTCAAACTGAGGTAAAGTACCTTTTCCCCAGTATCACAGACGAGGGTATAAGATAAGCTCGCAAAGATTCTGGGTTTAGTAGCCTACGCCTACTTCAGGTGAACTGCCCAGAGCACCTCAGCCAATACCATCCAGTTAATTCAGGGTTTCGAGACCAGCACAACTTTCTTGTGTCTCTGTTCATCTTACCACTATTCCAGAAGCACCTTTCAGCACCAGTCACCGGGCTGGCTCTGGGATTGGAGCACTGAAATAGACTGAGAAGATCACAGCCCCCAAGGAGTTTACATTCTAGCAAGCAAGGGAGACAGTGAACAAGTACAGGAATAAACCAACGAGGTCATGTCAGGTGGTAATGAAAGAGATGAAGAAAAGAAAACAGAGTATTGAACTACAGATGTACTAAAAGGGCTCAGGGTATTTTAGATCCAAAGATCACAGAAGGTGACATTTGAACAGACACCCGAATGATAAGGAGCCAGCCAAGGAAAGAGACAGAAGCCAGAACACCCTAGAAATAATAAATATTAGTGAAAGGGACTTCATGCAAATTTAGCATCTTCCAAGAAAGTAATTTAGCAACCTCCAACTTTGACTATAATGGTGTAATTCTCAGCAGCGTTATACGTATAACAAACTCCCATTGTAAGTGTAAGAGTGGGATCAAGCGTATAATGGTTTTCAGTCATGGCACAATGGACAGCACTTGTCTGGGACCCTGGAGAGCTGGAAAATCTGTGCTCGGTGCTCCATAATCATGTGGGTCATGCTTCAAATCCTAACAATGAGCAGGAGTGCTCCAACAGACAAGGATGGTCTGGCTCCACAGAGGACATAGAGTCAGGGTTCGGGGCTACTGGAAAGGCTGCAACTGGTGAGACTGGACACTGAAGAGGAAGAAGCTGCACAGCAATGAGTGCTAGAGTCTGCCAGAGTCTCAGGCTAAATACGAAGCTGCACATACACCTTCAGGAAATATTCCATACGGCATAACACAAAACAACTACTGGGGTTGAGGAGCTTAAAGAGATTCTGGAAGGTCCACCGTGCTGTACAATGGGGGAGCACTGACCAGCCTCAGAGAGAAAACCTCGCTGGGCGTGCCACACATTTAAGAGAGGTCTCAGTACAGATGGAGCTGTTGAATGGAGCTACACTCAACCCGGCCTCAAAGTGACTCTGGAATTGCCCTAACAAAGTCAAAATCAACCCCTGACAAGTTCAAGCTGAGCCTCTCATAAGTTGACAGCCAATCAGAAGCAGATCCAACCATCATTAAGTCAAGATGATACAATCAAGATTTTCAATAACACAGTACCCACAGCAAACAGCTTATGTAAAAATAACATCATTAGAGAGGCAGAAATGTGACCACAGGCAATCCGTCCATGGAAACACTTGTAAAGATGACACAGATGTGGTAATGAGCAGGGAAAGGTTTTTTTTAACAACTAAGTATTGTTGAAGGATTTAAAGGAAAAAATGGACATGGTAAGGGAACAGATAAGGGCTCTCAAAAAACACCTATAAGCTATCTTTAAAAAATAAAGCAAATGCAAATTCTAAGAATGAAGAGTAAGGAAATTTTCCTTTTAGATGTTTTAAACGTGACAGGAAGACACCAGAAGAAAACAGCAGTGAATTTGGAGGCAGATCAGTAAACGCTCTCCAAAAGGAAGTGCAGAAGGAAAAAACTTCCTGAAAACAAGAAAATGAACAGAGCTTCAATCACATCAAGCACAATTTCAAGTTCTGTAACATACATGCAATCGAAATACAGCAGGAGAGAAAGAAAAGGCGGCCAAAAACATTTTTGACCAAAAAAAAAAAAAAGAAAAATTCTCATACAATTTTAAAAAATATCAGTGCAGAGGGTTTAAGAAGCCCAGGGAACCAAAAGCCAAATAATCACAAAGAAGGCCACATGGAAATGCTCTGTTGGATGCTGAACAGTCAATTTTGTGTTTTTGGTTGACTTTATTGTATTACTTTCAACAGTGTTAGAATTATTCTGGCATGCAAGTAAGTTAAAGTACGTTGGATCCTTTGTACGCTTTTTATTCTTTAAGAGGGTCTGAAGAAGTCTTTAGTCTAGAGCTAATATATTCCTACTTCATAGAATTAGTCTCTGGCAGATGTTTAAATAACACATGTTAACTGTTATTATATCATTACTTGTTCCTTTAAAATAGCATGTTCTCAGATATTCCCTATTCAAATTTAAATAAAGTTCATTATCAACCTCTGACACACTAGCAGATAATAGACCATGCAGTTACCTGTATTTTTGAGATAGGAAGAAAAAGATTTAAGTCCTAGAGAGAATGTGCAAAGACTTGAAAAGCACATTTTAACCTCTGTTGAAATTTTTAAACAGTGTGTTGCTTGTGCTTTGTAAAATATTGTCAGTTTATGATATGAACCCCCCCCCATTAATTCCAAAATATACCACCTCTTGCTATGTCCAAATGCATGATTAACAGGACAGCCAAAGCCAAATGTGAATAAACGTAAATAAAATCTGTAAATTTTTGGGGCGCCTGGGTGGCTTAGTTGCTGAAGCGATGGACGCAGTTTCAGCTCAGGTCATGATCTCACGGTTCTTGAGATCGAGCCCCACTTGGGGCTCTGCACTGACAACATGGAACACCTGCTTGGGATTCCCTCCCTCCCTCCATCCCTCCCTCTCTCCAAATAAACATTAAAAAAAAAAAAACTGTAGGCTTTTATAAAAGTAACTTAAAATATATGGTCTTGGGTTTAGGGGTTTGATAGTTAGAAAATAAATTATCATTGTGTCCAGTATAAAATTAATATACACTGACTGCATTCAGAAAAATCAAAACAGAATTTTGACATCTACCCTAGTGCTTTTCTTCTCTCTCTCCTTCCTCCTCTCCCTCCTTTCTTCTTTTTCTCTGTGTGTGTACCTACTTTCAAACACTGGATTATGCTGCACAGAATGTATCTTTTTTTTTTTAATTGAGCATCACTGCAAAGAATAAAGCCTCAATAATGCAACTCTGACATAAGTAGAGAATTAACACATTTTTGTATATATATACGAATATATACTGTTTAGCTGTAAAAAGGAACGGAGTACTGATACATGCTACAACTTGGATGAAACTCTAAAACATCAAATTCAGTGAAATAAGCCAAATACAAAGGTCACATACTATATGGTTTCTTACATTTGAAATACCCAGAATAGGCAAATCCGTAGAAACACGAGACACATTAGTGTTGCCTCAAGATGGGAAAAGAGGACACGGGGATTGATTACTTGAAGGGCACTGGGTGTTCTTCCGGGTTGAGAGAAGAGTTTTGAAACCATAGAGGGGGCAGTTACACAGCACTGTCAATGTTCTAAATGCCACGGAATATTACACTTTCAAAAGGTTCATTGTAGGTTATGTGAATTTCACTTCGATTTCGAAAGTCGGAATCACAACCATGGTCCCTGTTTTCTTTGCCAGGACACCACATCCGTGAGCCAAGATACATTTCTTAAAAATAGTAAGGGGGCTGTGCATAAAGTCACTGACGATAAAACCCATTACCCTGAGTCATCTCACTGGGCACTGGCTCTGTTGGTGGACCAAGAACATCCCATATCACCTAAAGCAGCTTATGACCTATAGAGGCATCAAAAAAGGAATAGTGCTCCTGAAGAGGTCTGTAGACCAGTTTGACGTTTTTAATAGAACGTAAGTAAATATCTAAAATGCTGACCTCAAGAACTTCACTCTTCATGATGGAGGTTGTTTTCATTGCCAGGTTCTCTCTGAAAATCACTTTTGACATGGGGACTTGTGTGCACCTTTGACTCTTGAGAAACTTGAACTCAATCCCATGGAATTACATCTTTTCCCTCTCATTAGAATTCCAGGGCCAGACATTCCAGAGCAGGCAGATTGCAGCGACATACCTGTTAATCCTAACACTCCCCACCCTAAATTAGCTGAGTTCAGTGGCTATATTGGTTTGTTAAATGGGAAACAAATTTTAATGCTAGGCATGGCCATGAAATCATTATTTTTCGTTTGCCTCTTTCATTGTTTTCCCTTGTTTTGACCTATTCTAGAGGATTCTCAGAGCATCAGGTAAGGCTTTTTATTGCTAGGAGAACCTAAACTTTTCAGTGCAAAGGGCCAGGCACTTGATAATTTCTCAATAAAAATAACAAATAGTAACTGTTGATAGAGCTGGTTCCAGATCCAACCCAAAGTGAGTTCATGTTACAATCTCATTTTCAATGTCTTCAAATTCCTAAGTGTGAGGCCAAAGGGTTTCCTCAGAGAATGTACCCGGAAGCATCAAAACATGTGATGGGAATAAACTACAAACACAGACATCCTGGATTTAATATATTTGGGGTCATTTTTATTTGGATAGAAAATTAGGCCACAATTCTAAAAGGAGCAAGGTGAATTTCCAAGAGAAATCTTCGGCTTGGGCCCAAGGTTAAACATGGAAAAATCCATTTCACTTTCTACCAGGTACAGGAAGCTAAAGAACTAATCTCCAGATTTATAGCTGATTTTTTTTTAAGTGTATTTATAGGTTTTGAGAGTGACAGACACAGCCTGAGTGGGGGAGAGGCAGAGATGGACGGAGAGAGGGAGGGAGGGGGAGAGAGAGAGAGAGAGAGAGAGAGAGAGAGAGAGATAGAATCCCAAGTAGGCTCCACATTGTCAACACAGTGTCCAATGCGGGACTCGAAATCACGAAACAGCGAGGTCATGACCTGAGTCGAAACCAAGAGTCAGACACTCAACCAACTGAGCCACCCAGGTGGTCCTAGTTGATCTCCTTTTGAAGAAAAACATTCATAGGACAGTAGCAGAGGCTACTGTTTCCACCTTCCACATTAATAGGATTATGTGCAGAACACATGGCTGGACTACATTTCCCAGCCTCTCTTTAGTTATGCTGGTCACATGACCGAGTTTTCTCCAAAGGAATTCACGTTTAAATCCTGTGCACCGCTTCTTGGCAGGGGCTTTTGAGAATGAATGTACTTCTCAGCCAGTTACCAATTTTAAGCAGGCTCTAGCAGATGGGAGTGACCCAAGTTGGAAGGAACTCAAGATTCCTCAGTGACTGTGAGGACAAAAACCACCTATGAACCACCAACACCGTCCTTGGAAAGGAGCAAGAATGCAGCTCCGATTGTGAAGAACAAAATTTCTATTCATTTGGGGACTTATTAGTTAGGACAGTTTAACCAGTGAGATTTTTCTTTAAAGCTCAGAAATATTAACAGTAGAGATGAGAGAACTCGAACACTTTGGCCAGACCTCAGAACTTGGGTCAAAACACAAGCCATTACAAAATACCATCTGGTAATAAAAATTACAACACTATGGCTTACTCTAGCACTAACAATGAACGAATGATTCAGAAAAGTGGATTCATCATTCCACTGGCAACAGTGTGGAGGACGTGATTTCCTGAGAGCCAAAGTGTTTTTGAGTTTGACTACCTAAACACCGTAAAATATAAAGCATGTTGTTCTGCGTAACGTAAATAGTTATTTTCTTTCCAAAACACTCCGCCAAGCACCTAACAATTATTTTATCTTCTTCTAATAGGAGTAGATGTGCAAAACAAATCAATTTTCAGCAAGTGCCCATTCAGAGGCAGTTACTCGTGCTGATGAAATCTACATTTACCTGAAGTGATCTTCATGAAAAGAGAAAATTCTAGGATGACCTTTTTGAGTAGCCCAAGCTTCCTGTCAAGTAGTGCCACTTTAGTTAAGTGATGTTCCATGACCGTTTATGAGTCACAATTTCATTTTCTGCCCTTTTCTCTCTCTTGTCTCTCCTCCTAGCTACCGGTTCTTCCTTTTCCCCCTGCCTTGGGTCTGCTTGCTGAGCACTTAATTAGGTGCAAATGTTAAGTACCAAAAGACAGAAGAATACTCGGACCACACAAATCTTCCAGAGTAAAAGAATAAAGACACTAAAACTGTAATATGCCAAAACACGAGAAAGGCAATGAGAAAGTGGTACTTCTATACTCTCCTATGCCATTCGTCGAGACAATCAGATACGGACAGGGGCAGAGGGGTGAGGTGGGTAGTGTATATTAATTTTACACTCAACACAATGAATAATTAATTCTCTATCAAAAAATAAACTAGGGGCGCCTGGGTGGCGCAGTCAGTTAAGCGTCCGACTTCAGCCAGGTCACGATCTCGCGGTCCGTGAGTTCGAGCCCCGCGTCGGGCTCTGGGCCGATGGCTCGGAGCCTGGAGCCTGTTTCCGATTCTGTGTCTCCCTCTCTCTCTGCCCCTCGCCCGTTCATGCTCTGTCTCTCTCTGTCCCAAAAATAAATAAACGTTGAAAAAAAAAATTAAAAAAAAAAATAAACTAAACCCAGGGCCATGTATTTTAAGTTACTTTTATAAAAGTCTACAGGTTTTTTTCATGTTTATTTAGAGTGAGAGAGGGAGGGAGGGAGGGAAGGACAGAGCCCCAAGCAGGCTCCATGCTCTCAGGGCAGAGCCCCACGTGGGGCTGGATCTCATGAACCATGAGATCATGACCTGAGCTCCCAGTTCTAGGTTCCTGGCTCAGTAACAAACTCTGAGAAGCAGGACTGCTGTGACCATTAAAGAAAAATAGTGTTCAGTTGTAAACAAAAAAACAAAAAAACAAAAACAAAAATGTACTTTTGTCAGAATTGGAAGAAAGGAAATGGTGTTAGAGACCCCAAAATTAAGAAGAAACTGCAGCTTTAAAAATCTCCTTCTGGGGTAGGTACTGATTTGTAGAGACACCAAACAGAAAACGAGCAGTTCTAAGAATAGGAAACACATGTTAGTAGATTGGAAGGAGCCAGCTAACTAGAATACGAGCCGCTGTCACCAGGACATGACGCTGCTTTGTCACAAAACACAGCAGAAAAGAGATGAACTGCTCAAGGGGAGTAGGAAAGTCTTGAAGGAAAGGATGGTATTGAAGGAAGTCGTACAGGAGTTATCCAGAGAAAAACGAAACTGGCAACCGTAACAATGTAAAAGTATGTGTTATTTCTGTTACCTGTCTAGTAAGAATATGTAAGTGATCCACTTCAAAATCATCTAAAATATAGAGCTCACAGGCTGAGTATGTCCTTGAGGGTCACCAGGGACCAATAATGATGCACGCATCGGTCATGGAGGAAGAGACAAGAAAGCCAGGAAAATTTCGGCAGTAGGAGGAAGTCACAACAGAAACACTTGTAGGCTACCCTGAATGACGTGAAGATTCTTGCAAAGACTGGAATGTTGCCAGCCAGGGGCATTTTTAGATTCCATATGCCATCATCTGACTTGAAATTGTATGTTATTTTTTTATGTTAATTTTTTTCCGTTTAATCTTCTGGTAAAAGGGGTAAAAAAAAAAAAAAAAATCCAGAGATCTTACCTTGTCCATGTAGCTGATTGGCCCAGGATTGCTTGGATGGAGCCCATGTAGAGGGAGAGTTTAGAGGTTTTGAAAGGACCTCTCCCCAAAAAGAATGGTTGGTACTAACGTTGTTACTGTGGTTACTGTGTTTGTTTAAGTGTTCCTGTTCTCCTACCAGACTCTGAGCTCCGTGAGTCCTGATCGGCTTCTTATTTACCCTTACATCCTCTCACCTAACCTAACACCCAATACAGACCTGGAACTCAATAAATGCGTGTTAGTTGGGTGCTTGAAGGAATCAAACTAATTACTCAATTATTTCCTAGAAAGTTCAATGTGAAAGTTAAAAATGTATGAGGGACTTTCAATTCCAGAATAAGTGAATATATTTACCTTATCCTACCCCCAAAGTATAACTCGAAGACCTATAGTTTGCACAGAAAACAAATACAGAGAACGGGCTGTCTGGGGGGCTCAATCAGTGAAGCATCTAACTCTTGGTTCATGGGATTGAGCCCTGCATCAGTCTGTGTGCTCACAGTGTGGAGCCTGTTTGGGATTCTCTCTGCCCCTCCCCTGCTCTCCTTCTCTCTCAAAATAAGTATTAAAAAGAAATAAGGAAAACAAATACAGGCAAACACTGTAAGTAGACAGAAGATGGAATACCTAGATAACTCAAGAGCCCAAGGAAAATTGTGGTGGAGATTTCCAGGTTTTTCTTTTCTTTGGGGGGGGGTGGTCTCATTTCTTCTAGACCCTATAGCTGAAGAAGCCAAATACCTGGTAACATCAAGAGGCAGAGATGAAGTCCGAAGAAAGCTTGCTCTTTCCACCTGAAGGACCAGGAAAGAGACACCCCAGAAACATAGAAGCTTCTAGACAGTAATGGTTCTACTTTAGTCCAACACCACAGCCAAGTGTGTCCCAAACTACACCCGTGCCAGAAAAGGCCAAGTGGGGTGCTGAGACCCCTCTCTTACCAGGCTATCACAAAGTACCCTAGCCCCGCTCCCCCTACCCTGAGCATGGTATCTGAGAAGGTTCAGCAGAGAGCTTGGATTTCCACCCTGCCCCACAGTAATAAGATAGATGCTCATCCTCTCCCTGCTTGGGTGGTCCTGAGGAAGCCTCATGAGGAATAAAGACTTCTATCACTAATTGGTAGCAATGAGGCCACCACACCGCACCCCGTGTCCATGGTGGTCATAAGGGGAAGTATGAGGTACTCATATCCCTATCCATAAGGGATTTATCAGTGGAGAATCTGCACTCCAAACCCCCTGACCAGTTAAGAGGAAGTGGACCACTCACATGGTTGGTCAGACAGTTCAATGGTACAGCCACCATAACAAAGAGTCTGAGTGTCTTGAAAAGCTAAACACACTCTTACCATACGATGAAGCAATTGTACTCCTGTCCCTTTAGCCCATTGAAGTGAAAACTTACATTCATGCAATAAGTTGTATACAAACGTTTTAGGTGCTTCGTATAACGATAGCCAAAGAAGTGAAAACACTCCCAGTGGCCGTTCATTCTGGTTGACATACGATGTGATTTCCTATCATGGAATACTGCTCAGTAACAAAAGGGAATGAACTATTGATACACCAGACAACCTGAGTGAATTTCCAAAAAGTTTAACTGTAATAAAAAAAAAAAAAAGGCTCTATCAAAAGTTACACAGTCTGTGATTCCATTTGCGTAACATTCTTGAAATGACAAAATTATAGATATGAGAAGAGTCCAGTGACTTCCGGTGGTTAAGGAGGCGGCAAGGTCAAGGGGAAAATTCTTTTGTGTATAAAAGGGCAGTATGGGGGAATCTTGGTGATGGAAATGGCTTTTATCTTGAACAGATTAATGTCATCATCTGGTCATGACACTGTACCATAGGTTTACAAGGTATTACATTACGGCAAACCGTGAAGAGTACAGAGGATTTCTCTGCATTATTTCTCAGGCCTGCATGTCACTCCAGTGATCTCAAGATAAAAAGTTTAGTGAAAAAAATTGTACTTTCTAAGATAGAACAAACCTATGAGGCCAGGTAACCAGAAACGCCATGGTCAATTGCACACGAGCCACATATTTTACATTCAGCGAGCCTTCCACAAATCAGGGTATTTCTTTTGGTATCATTTTGTCCTTCACAACATGGGTTATGTATTCTTACTTCTGCTTTTTTTGTTGTTTTACAAAAACTTTACATGTATCAAGTCTCTATTAACTGGAAATGGAGCTATAATTGAAATTTATAGCCGAGTCAGTACAGAAGAGTGACAAACAGTAGGACATAAAATGCCAAAAATCTTTTGCTGGGAGCATTAAAATCTACTGTAAATCAATTTTTCAATCCAAGATACAACAGTTTTCCACTATTAAAATCTCCAGTCTCTAGCTCTGTTAAATGGTCTTCTGAATGAGAACTAGAGTTTCTATTGAATTCTCTCATTGAGTTCATAGGGTCATATGAGTTTCTTGACAGCTAGAGTCCCAGTCTGAGAAACAACAAGTTTTTGAACTTTTTACTCCAAGATCTGACATTGACTTGATGGGTAACTTTGAACAAGATACAGTGTACCTTTAGGATTTGCTTTTCCTGTCAGATTTTTAAGAATTGCATGTGCTCACTTTCCTCAGTATCTCATTTTACCTTTTTATCCTCCCCTTGGCCAGGCTCATGAACAACTGGAGAATCCAAACTAGAGTCACAGCCACGGCTGACAAAGAAACACCTCTACTGGGAGAATCAATCCATGGCCATCACTCAAGTGAAAAATACAGGCTTCCTGTCTGTAAAATCAATTTCAGTTCCTGTCCTCTCCTCTTCCTTTACCTTCCCTCATTTGATATAAGCTCCTGAGGACTACAACGTCTCAAACAATCTGCACAAAGTGAGGGATACGCTGTGCCCCATTTCCTCTGGGGCTTTGGAAGGACATAATGGAATCCCGGACTGACTACGCCTCTACTCACTGTTTTTTTTGTCTACAGGGAGAAAAGAGAACATTAGGGGAGGATGGGTCTGTAAAATATCTCACTGTATTTAATTTACTGTTAGTGCTCAGAGGAGAACATCTCTAAATTGAGCAAAACACGTGTCACCTGCTCAGTGAGGAAGTGCTTTGCCTTACAAATACTCTGAGAGGTCTCAGATGATGGCCTACTAGGACTGTTAAGGAATAATTTAGTAGTTCCCTGGAGTCTACATATGTGTATTTGGGATATTCGATGTTGAGGCCACACCTGGCTGAAAGAGGTGCCACAGTATTGCCGGCCATGAATTATCCAAAGCTCCAGGAATCATGGTCTCTGCTCTGCTTTCCTTCCAAGTGCAAGTAAGCAGAGGTTAGCAGTGTTGGGAGCTCAGGCTCAAGACAGAACTCTTGATTGATCTTCCCCTACTAATACTGATCTCTAGAATATATATACACATTAAGCAGAACTATATCAAAATCTATTAAATTATGGCATTCACACTCAAATTTTCCCAACTCCTCTATCAGAAGTCTGTAACAAAGGATCATTTCTAACACCAGGAGTCTTGAATTACAATCACTGTTTCGCAAAACACAACTAGACTCACTGAACATAAAGTTTGTGAGGAAATGCAGCCTACCCATGGTTTACCAGTGTTATCTTTTCCAGAAGGTAATTTTTGCATCAATGTATTTAGTAAGGGAAGTAATTTTACCTCAAGCGATCTGTTCTAGTGATGGAAACCACGAGAACATTATTAAGGCTACAAAAGGGGCCAAACTTTCTCAATTTTTTCATCTGATCCTCCAATAGATATTTCCATGTTTATGTGGATATACATACATGTACACATTGCATATACGTGTGTGTACGTACATACATATGGCTATTACATGTGTCTATCACATCTAGTCAAGAAAATTCTAGTACAGAATTATCTCAAGTCCATGTTCCCAAAGAATAGTCTAGGAGTCATCTCATTAGAATTACCTGGGGGCACTAATTAAACATTTCAAGTTCCTGGGCCCCAGTCTATCTAGGTCCACTAGGTAAGAGTCTCTGATGACAGAAACCAAGGATCTACATTTTAGACATGATGCTACAGTGACTGCCATATGCACTAAAGCTTAAGAAATCATGTTGCTGACATATTACCCTTTTTACTGATTGCGCTCGATCTCCTCTGTCATTCTTTGAAGGTAAATATAGTCTTCAGCTTCCAGGGAGACAGAACTCTTGATTGATCTTCCCCTACTAATACTGATCTCAAGAATATGCACATTAAGCAGAACTATATCGAAATCTATTAAATTATGGCACTCACACTCTAATTTTCTGAACTGTTCTATCATTTACAAGCTTCCATGAAATATAGCAGAAAATTCCACTTTCTAGTAAAATGTTTGTCTATAAGGGTTTTTTCAAGAAACATTGGCTTTTCCTTACCCTTTGCTTTGTCACTATACTAATGGACTTGTCTAGCTCAAGTTGAAAAGTGATGTACCAATTTACTTGCTTGAAACACATGATTTCTCAGACAACTTATGTGTGGCTACCAAAGTCTTCACAAATGGGATAATGAGATTCATTTAGGTCAGGATGTTTTTCTTTTGAGAACCAAACACAATCAGTAGTTTTGTGAACATCATGCTATTCTTTCCCCAGCTTATAGTAAGGTAAGAATGCGTCAAACACATGATTTTTAAATAAAGGGGATTTCAAATTAAATATAATGTGGCTGTTACAGATGATCGTGTGTCTTAAACAACCTGGAACAGATGAAGCTGTTTTGTATTTACACTATACATTGCACGGGCACAAAAAAAGGTGGAAATTTCAAAAATTCAGTCTGATTTAGTCAACTTCGATGTGTGTTTGGAGACACAGGAGGGACCCTTGATGATTTCTCACCAGTGATACAGGTTTAAGAGGGACAACACTCCATTAATAACATAGATGAGAAAACTTTCAAAGATAGAAGCCATCCGTCAAGCTAAGGATTAGCATCCAAAAGGATTTCAATCCAGTTTTTTGTATCTTTGAGAATTCTCTCATCTCAAGAGTTGGGAGGGGCATGGTAGGTTCCTGTAAAATAAAATACCAAATTCCACAATAAATACAAACGATCAGCAAGCTTAGGTGGTGAAAAAACAGAATACAGGAAAATACAGAAATACAGGAGTAAGCAGGCACTTGGTCATGTGAAGATTCTCTCTTTGCTCCTACAATATAAAGGCACACAGGCTTTTGTCACATCTCTGATAAATAATGTACAAGTTAAATCTTCTAAGAGTCAGGTTGACTCTTTGCTATAAAAAGCAAATAGCTAGGAGTTTTGCAAACAAGTGGAACTACAGCCCTCTCAGTTTGTCCTTCAGCGTTTGAGAAAGTTCAAGTTTGAGACCTAAGAAACAGACTGAAATGGAACTGCCCTGGGCCCTAAAATGCCTTTTTGATGAGTGACATTGCAAAAGCGGTTGCTTCTCTTTGTATGAGGTGGTTGGATTCACACACATGGGTTATTTTACAAAAGAGTTTGGTAAATGTTTGCCCTTTGCTTTCGTCAGATGGGAAGAAGGCAACTAAAGCTTAGTTACGAAGTCTAAAATCAAAGAATTTCTCCCATGGATGCTGAAAATTATTTCAGCAATTCTACTCAAAGAAAGACAGGAACCCCCATACCCCCAATATAAATTACCTTAGTAGCCACATCCAATGAAATAAAATAAATTATAGAGGTTTGGCAGCTTTATCTCATCCCTCAACATGATGATGATGGGATTGTGTTTTTATAAACCCACAGTGACACTATGGGAAAGATCCATGCTATTCCCGGGCCCAGAAGAGCAATGCCAAGCCTTGCATGAAGAGTGCTGTAGAGCTGGCTAGAAGCTGAGAGCAGTGTGACCCAACTAATGAGATAGTTCGAGTGTAACTGTCCAGGATTCAGTGAGAGAGTGATGGTGGTAACACCAGTACCCAAGTGCACTGCACTGTCAGGCTGAAACTTTGAGAATTTGTTATGTTTTTCCAACGTGCCCCAACTTACTCTCATTGGTTTCTGATTTCAC
The DNA here is from genome assembly GCF_028749965.1 of Puma concolor. Taxonomy (NCBI): domain Eukaryota; kingdom Metazoa; phylum Chordata; class Mammalia; order Carnivora; family Felidae; genus Puma; species Puma concolor. Next base: position 145,403,402 of record NC_141667.1, read on the forward strand.
TTCTCCCCTGGGGACAGAGAAGCTTCTAAAAAGAGCAATATTTATGCAGAAGAATTCAGGAGTGAAGCTTTCGGGGAATGAAATATGTATGTTGGCCAGTGAAAAGGAAACTGTTCCTCTTCCCCAGACTCATGAATAATCTTTGTTTACCCCCTAATAGCTATGAATTTGTCTAATGCCCGTGTGTAAACACACACACACACACACACACACACACACACACACACACACACACACACACAATGTATTTGCAGCGATCATGACTGAGGAGCCCAGAGTTGCATCTTGCTGGAAAAATTAACTAATATGATTTGTGTTTCAAAACACTGTTTGATAGCCTAGAATTATCAAAATTAAGGATGGTAATAATCTGGTAATTAACAGCAATTTCTTTTATCACCACAGAAATGGCATGATACAAACAGCAGTGACCTATAATTTCTCTCACATGAGATTTGCATATATTATCACTGTGTTGGTGAGTACCCCCGCAGTCACCCAAAATATCACTTATCGTTTGCTCTTAAGATGTCAGGGATATTAAAGTAGGCTGGATCGCCTTATTTTCCAGAGCCGTTGAACAAAAGGTCATTGCAAAAGGGAAAGCTAAACATGATGTGACAAGTACAGCAAAAAGGTAATTAGTGCCATTATCTCTTTCCAGCAAACTCTTTGGTCGTGGCCAAGCACGTGTGTGAGTGTGTGTGTCTAATTCTTTTAAAGCTAATTTATTTTGCTTTTTTTTTTTTATTCCCCTGTAATTAACACTGAAATTAAACAGCAGTGGGTTACAAAGTTAAACAAAATCAACGGTAGCTGACTTTTAAGGGAGTTTCATTCCCGTCTGGATCCATGCCTCCTCCTTCCATTAGCAGGGAAGTGATCTGTGAATGGACACCTTGCCGCCACAGAACTTTGTCTCTCAGTCTCCAGGAATCAGATCTCCAAGCTCTTCAAGGACCCTATGCTCCCAGTTTTTATTCAACAGCCATTCTATCGCTCTTCCAATGGAGTAACAGAGTACAGGGCTATCTGATCCTGAGACACAACTCACAGCCTCATTTTTACCTGCTGTGCCCACTTCTAGGGCACCCACCCTACTGCCATTAAAATATAATCAGTACTGATGCATAGGGGTACTTGTACCCCAATGTTCATAGCAGCACTCTCAACAATAGCCAAATTATGGAAAGAGCCTAAATGTCCATCAACTGATGAATGGATAAAGAAATTGTGGTTTATATACACAATGGAGTACTACGTGGCAATGAGAAAGAATGAAATATGGCCCTTTGTAGCAACGTGGATGGAACTGGAGAGTGTGATGCTAAGTGAAATAAGCCATACAGAGAAAGACAGATACCATATGGTTTCACTCTTATGTGGATCCTGAGAAACTTAACAGAAACCCATGGGGGAGGGGAAGGAAAAAAAAAAAAAAAGAGGTTAGAGTGGGAGAGAGCCAAAGCATAAGAGACTCTTAAAAACTGAGAACAAACTGAGGGTTGATGGGGGGTGGGAGGGCAGGGAGGGTGGGTGATGGGTACTGAGGAGGGCACCTTTTGGGATGAGCACTGGGTGTTGTATGGAAGCCAATTTGACAATAAATTTCATATATTGAAAAAAAAATATATATGTAATCAGTACCTCGTCCTTTCATTGAAATAGAGAGCCCCTCCATATAGGTGTCTATCCCCTTTGACAGAAATGCACACATGAATCCCGTGAGGTGGCAGAGGGTTCCATGCCTACGTTAGACATGAGAAGCCGGTAACAACCTGCGTGATAAGCTGACGTTAAGAGCTGGCAAAGGGTGTGTTCACAGATGCTAGGAAACACCCTGGTTCTATCTCAACAGCCCCTTACACCCTTTCATGGTTTTTATTTGTCCATGCTATTTCTTTTATCAAAGAACTGAGTCTAAAGGACGAAATTTGACAAAGATTCTATCATGATGAATTTCATGACCTCCCTCACGAAACAAACGTAGGTATCACCGTGTATGGAAAGTTCACGAAAGCCACACTGCCCACATGAAGGTGTATTTACGTTAATTTTGTTTGCTCATATGCCTTCACCAATGCAAAATACACTGTGTTTGACTAGCTGGTTGGTTGGTCCAATTTTCAAAAGTATTTTCCGTGGCCCAAAAATGCACACAATAGAAAAAAAGCAAAATAAAGTACATCTCTCTGATTTTCATTCAACTCTCATCAGAGCAATGCCTCATTATCAGTGACCTATACATCATTCCCCCAGAGTAAAACCGCACACACACACACACTCCCCACGCTGTCTGCAAGCATGTAGGGCATAATTTTAAACAAAAGGTAGCACACTATGCACTCTCTTCTTCACTTGTTTTTCCCCCACAAAGCAATGTAACCTTGATACATTTCATTTACGCGCATACACCGGCTTCGTTCCTCAAAGTTCTGCCAGATGTCCATTTTAGGGTTCTACTAGGCTTTATTTCACCTGTGGCCAACAAAGGAACATTTGTGGTATTTCTATCATGGAGCTCTTACAAATAACTCACCGATAAATATCCTAAGAGACCTCTTTGTCTGAGTATGCACATATCTGTGAATTACCCTGCTGAACTCGATGCTAAAAATCAGCGTTCGTCAAGATGTAAATCCAAGGAATTGTCATCTTGAAATATAGCATTTATGGACATTTCTTGGAATCTACGGGAAGTAGTGTTTTTAAAAAAAGACGTCATCTTCCGGAGCGCCTGAGTGGCTCAGTCAGTTAAGGGTCCGACTTTGGCTCAGGTCAGGATCTCACGGTTCGTCGGTTTGAGCCCCACATCAGGCTCTGTGTTACAGCTGGAGCCTACTTCAGATTCTGTGTCTCCCTCTGTGCCCTTCCCCTGCTTGCGCTCTGTCTCTCGTTCTTTCTTAAAAATAAACAAACATTTAAAAAAATTTTTTTAAAAAGTCATCTACCTATAAACAAGCAAGTAGAAAGGTGTTGCCAGGGCCTAGAGGTGCGGGGAAATGGAAGATGCTATTCCAAGGACACAAGCAGTCAGTTATAAGAGGGCCACATTTCGGGAATCTAAGGCACAGCATAGCAACTCAAACTAATAGTACTGTATTGTGCACCTGAAATTTGCTAAGAGAACAGAGCTTAAGTATTATCACCACACACACCAAAATAATGGTAACCACGTGACATGAGGGGTATGCTAATTAACATGACTTTGGTCGTCATTTTGCCACCATGCCTATTAGCATTCGGTACACTCTAAAAATGTCTAGAATTCCATCAGTGTCACCTCAGTAAAGCTGGGAAATCAACCACAAGAAAATGCTCAGGGAGAAAGGAGATTCAGGATTTGGAGAGTTCAATCGATCTCAAGGCAATTTTTCAGTTTCTATTTTCACCTCTTACTTTCTTCCTATTTCCCTTTTGTATTTGAAAAATAACGTCGGAAGAAGTTTGTAGTGGTTGTTTCATAGACATATGAACGTTTAAATTTCATTTGTTAAATATGGAGAAGCACAAAAAAAATATTACCACAGAAGCTTCGGTGTGACATAAAAAATTAGTTCATATGGGGGTGCCTGGGTGACTCAGTTGGTTAAACATCTGACTCTTGATTTGGGCTCCCATCATGATCTCAGGGTCATGAGGTCAAGCACCGCATCAGCCTCTGTGCTGACAGTGTGGAGCCTGCTTGGGATTCTCTCTCGCCCTCTTTCTCTCTGCCCTTCCCCCGCTTGTGGTCTCTCAAAAAAAATAAAAATAAAAAAGTTCACACATATGGTTAGTAAAATCTTTTTAAAAAAAAAGGAAAATCTTCACCGCCCACAGAAACATCCCATAGGACCTTCTCCCAATCACTCCTATTAAGGTTCTTTGAATTCTTTCTAAGTTAAAAGGCAAGGAAATATACAGAGACAAATCTTTCACCTATCTATTAAATATACGTACACATATTTAAGCAAAATATTATTCATCATCTTCCGTAAAATCGGGTTTCCATGTAATAATGTCATTTTACGTTATTTACATACCAGCATGTACACATCTACTTCCTTTTTAGAAGAACTATCTGGTACATTGATACATGAATACAGTAAAGTGTATTTCATTCATCCCATTCCCTCTGAGTGACGTTTTATCAGTCTTGTTCATACCATGGACTTCAATAAGCATTGTCCACTGGGAAAATTTTTACAAATATGTCCACAGGGTAAATTCCTAACAACTCTATCAATACATGCATTTTTTTTCTTATATAAATAAACAGGGGCACCTGGGCGGCTCTGTCAGTTAAGCATCCAACTTCGTCTCAGGTCATGATCTCACGGTTTATGGGTTCAAGTCCATGTCAGGCTCTGGGCTGACAGTGTGGAGCCTGCTTGCGATTCTCTCTCTCCCTCTGTCTCTGCCCTTCCCCCCAATTGTGCTTCTTCATCCTCTCTCAAAAATAAACAAATAAAAATATAAACAGAAATGTTTTTACCAATGTATACACCCAACGATGACATGTGAATGTACACGTTTCTCCCAATACTCACTGGTACTTTATCTCCAACTTTCCATGTTTTTTGAAAAGGGAAAAGAAAGCTATTTTATTCTTGTTTTGATTTGAACCACCAATGAGTTTAACATTGGCCCTCTGTGGTTTTTGTTTTCCAAGTTGCCTGTTGCTACCTCTCATCCATTTCTCTTATGTAATCCCTCTTTTTCTCTATGAATTCTGTGTCCTGCTTACAAAGACTTCTGTCCTCCCATGGTTAGAATGTGTCCTTTCTTCCTTCAAGAAACTCCTTTCTTTTCCATTTTTTTCCCATTTGCAATTTTTCATTGGTACAGGAGGAAGGAATATTGCCACCTTCTCTTCCTGCAGCACCGGCACTTAACGTTTTCCGACCAAAACCACTGAGTGGTATCCCTTCTCCCTAGAAATCTGAGTGGCACCTATATCACCAACGTTATTCCCATGTGTAATTGGATGTATGTGTGACCCTCTATCATAGACTTTCCTAGTATCTCCTGAGTGTATGAAAGTCAGGGCTTCCCAGTCTCCTTGCACTTAGGCAAGGCCACATGTGCCCTAAGTACTCCATTTTCAGAATGAAAGAAGGAAAGTAAACATGCACCATTTCCCAAGGTTTTCACCCTGCTGCTAGGACCTATGGGAGCCAGGATCAGATTGAGTCCGTGACAGACTACCTAGGCATCCACTGACACAAAATGAACACTGAGAAAGAGCAAGAAAGAAACTTCTTCATGTTGATACCCCAGGATTTCAGAGTTACTTTTTTAGTATCGACCCTATTTCAGTTAACATTCTCTATTTTATTTCTTTGATCTCTTCATTTCTTCCATAATGTCAATTCTACTTGTCATCCTTACTCTCTGAAATATCTTTTAGGTGGGGAGCCTGGGTGGCTCAGTTGTTTCAGTGTCCGACTTCAGTTCAGGTCATGATCTCGCGGTTCATGAATTTGAGCCCTGCATCGGGCTGTGCACTGACAGCTCAGAGCCTAGAGCCTGCTTTGGATTCTGTCTCCCTCTCTCTCTGCCCCTCCCGTGCTCACGCTCTGTCTCTCTCTGTCTCAGAAATAAACATTAAAAAAAATTTTTTAAATAAGTAAAATATCTTTTATTCTCTGGTATTTTATCCCCAGAATTTCTCTGGCTGGTGTTGCCTCTTTTACTTTCCAAGATGAATTGAAGCATTTTTTTTTCAGGTTCTGGGAAAAAAGACGGAAAGAAGTTTTATAGGGATTGGTTGAATGTATAGATTCGTTTGGACAATAGTGGACACTCTTCAAGTTTAAAGCAGGTTTTTCATAGCTCTTCACCACTTTCGTCAAGTCTATATATAAATATGCCACCTCTGGTTGTTTTTAGAAGACCTTTCCTTCAGTTATATTTTCTAAGTGATCATTGATTATATGCAGGATACCTACTGGTTTCTATAGACTGCTTTGTAGAACCTGCTAATTTACTAAATTCTCCTGATCTTTTACATAGTTCGCCACTCAGTGATTTGGAGTGTTCTATGAATAATATTATCTCTGCCAATAGTCATTTTTTCCTCATTTCAACTATCTTTACACCCTATTTCTTCCTCTTATCTAGCAATAGTGGTTACACTTTTCCACATCAGCGGGGGAAAATGGTAGTAATGGAAACAAGCTGAAAGGGAAGACCTGGGAAAGTGGCAAACAGAAGCAAAGAATAGGCTAATGAAATCCGCATATGCAACAAAAAAGTGTTAGCATGGAAATCTGTAGCAAAGAGGAGGGCTTGATTTAAAGCTAACAGCCTGTTGAGAACTGAGAACAAACTAAGGGTTGATGGGGGGTGGGAGGGAGGAGAGGGTGGGTGATGGGTATTGAGGAGGGCACCTTTTGGGATGAGCACTGGGTGTTGTATGGAAACCAATTTGACAATAAATTTCATATATAAATAAAAAATAAAAAATAAATAAAAAAAAAAAATAACGCTAACGGCAACAGCCCTGAAGATCATGAATTATCCAGTAAGTAATACATTACTTTTAATTGATACACACTGAGAAAGAGGTAAGAGGGTGTCATAGAGTCAATGAAAAACAGAAGGACCAAACCAGTGCCCTTGCTGTTAAAGCAACTCTCGTAAAACCCTTTCTAAAAAATTCCGTTCCACTCATGTGATCCAAATTATTTAATAACATCTCTAACTTTTTCCCCTATCTCCTGACTCTCCTGCTGCATCCCCTTTCCTTTCTGTCCATCTCCCTCTCTGCTTTCTCTACAAATTTTGGTGCTATTTCCACTTGCCTACAATTAGCTGCCATTTCTTTAACACTACGCCTTTTTTGGCCAAGAAGAGTCCCTGCTTTTATTTTATTATTTCTAATGCTTCCATTTTGCAACTTCCACCAATGTGGCTTTAGGCAGACTCTACTCCCATAGAGGCGGTCGCATCCTGATTGAGAGCATTTCAGCCCTAGCCAGTGGTGTGCCCATGGTAACTGGGAGTCATTGTATCCTAGGAAACTATGGCAACCAACAGAGACAAACTGAAAACAGGCCCATTGTCATCATTTATAATGAGTAAAAGATGTGAGTACCTCTACAATGAATCCAACTGCCATTTGCCAAGGAGAAGATGCAATTGGAGTCGGCTTCAGTAATTACAACAAGCATTTGAAAGCATACACATAGGATCTATCTTATCCCCATTACTTTTTAACAATGAACTCTTATTAAGTTGGTTCCTGAAATAACCAAGAAAATGAACAGATATAATCAGCTGTTAGGAGCAACTTTTTACACAGTATTATTATGTATGTTGCACCCTCTAATGTTCTAGCAAATTCTCCATGCACACAGATAAGTGGTTGTTATCAGAGCACAAAGACGCCCAAAGATAATTCTGATTTCTTCTGTAGCTCTATATATCTGAAATTATTTCGGTAAACTTAGATTCTTAGCACTCATGTTTGATCGCTCCACACGCATCGTTTAAGCCCCCGATTTTATTTACAATCTTCCTCCCAGTCTACAAAATAGTTTAGCTGTCTAATCAAACCAAGTTAATGACAGGCCACATAGGTCATCCACACAGACAGAGCATCTATTATTTTGACAAATGAGTTTACAGCATGAAAGCAGAACTCCCACTGCATTGCACTTTGTGGGAGTTCACTCATTTTGCATATCCCATAAAGTTTGCCTCTGAAGATTTTAAAGAAAACCTGGGTCGTACCTTTCATTTTTTCCCTACTAACTGATAGCTGGGAAAAATAATACTCAACAAGTCTCCCTGTGGATGCGTGTGTCTATAAGCAAGTGCACCTGTGCATGCATCATCTTAACCTACGCTTTTTTTCTTAACGATAGGTCATGTGACATTTATGAAGCTCTCCCAAGTGCCAGAAGATGAAAGGCAGAGAATAGAGTGGCCGATCAGTAGTAGGGCTTTGCAAATCTTGACATTAAACCCCACAAACAAAATGCTACACAAAGGGTAAGACAAAGAGATGCTTAGTAGAAGCTAATGATAGCAACCAGCTATTATGTGCAGAGGCTCCTGCATTTGGTAAAATCTGGTCTATTCTTTGGTGAAAGCAGAAAACCAGCAAAGTGAAACATCTATTAAAGCATTTCACCTTGAACATAAAGAATTCACAAATACCTGTATATTGATATGGTACACCAACACTTTCCTTTGGTCACGAGTCCACTGATTCAAGTTCCTTCTCATGTTTCTTAGAATGATTTCATCAACTGTATTCTCACTTTTTAGTTCTTTAAGGAACATTCTAAAAGTCAGTGTTCTCACAAAAGCAACATGTTACCATCTTTCACAGGGCTGTTGTTGAGATCTATTTGGCAGCATTATTCATCAGCAATTTACCTTTCCAAACATATATCTCATAGGAAATACTCTATTTCCAAACATATTTATCACTTTGTAAGATAGTCGATTAGATTACATAATTTTAATCACAAATAATTGGAATTAACTGGTTTTAGAATAAGCACAACTGATTAGTACTAGGTATAATCAGCAGGTGGGAGCAGAATTATGCAGGCAAACCAGGGAGTAGCCTATTATCTATGAACACTTGGAGCAGCATGAGCAATAATGTGTATGTTTTATAAAGAAAATCAGGGGCGCCTGGGTGGCGCAGTCGGTTAAGCGTCCGACTTCAGCCAGGTCACGATCTCGCGGTCCGTGAGTTCGAGCCCCGCATCAGGCTCTGGGCTGATGGCTCAGAGCCTGGAGCCTGTTTCCAATTCTGTGTCTCCCTCTCTCTCTGCCCCTCCCCCGTTCATGCTCTGTCTCTCTCTGTCCCAAAAATAAATAAACGTTGAAAAAAAAAATTAAAAAAAAAAAAAAAAGAAAATCAAATGTATGAGGTGGCTATTTTGACACAGGCAAAAAAATTCTTTTTTCCTCCTGGACATACCAGTGTTGACGTGGGAGAGAGAAGAGAACACGCTCTATAGCTTATACCTCCATGGTATACAAGTTCCCAGGTGAAGTAGGCACTGGACCAGAAGTTGTACCATTCAACCTGTCCCCCAACAGGGTGCTTCCTAACTTTAGAACATCACAAATAAGAATGGTGTTAAGCCACATTTGCTGTCTGTTGACAGACAGTAAAATCTGTATTTTCTTCAAGTGTAGCTAAAGGACAAAATCAAGCATCGGACCTCTTCAAATCTAGTACAAAGCAAAGAAGAAATAATCTGAATCTGGAGATGAAAAAAGTGCTTTGAAAAATATTCTGCAGCATGGAGATGACAATTTCAACAAACCAGCATGCTCCCAATAATGCTACTAAAAAATAATAAAGCTGAGGGGACACATTTTAAGAGATGTAACTGACCAATGAAAAAAGAAAGCTTTCCTGAGGAACTCATGTCTCAAAGGAGAAACACTTAGAATCATTTTGGAGTCAACAAATAGAGGAACATGATGTTAAAAATCAAATCCAAGACATATATGAAGTACTCCAAGTTAATTTCCCAAAATGCTTAAGAGAATCAAGAAAGAAAATGTCGGGGCGCCTGGGTGGCGCAGTCGGTTAAGCGTCCGACTTCAGCCAGGTCACGATCTCGCAGTCCGTGAGTTCGAGCCCCGCGTCGGGCTCTGGGCTGATGGCTCAGAGCCTGGAGCCTGTTTCTGATTCTGTGTCTCCCTCTCTCTCTCTGCCCCTCCCCCGTTCATGCTCTGTCTCTCTCTGTCCCAAAAATAAATAAAAACGTTGAAAAAAAAATTTAAAAAAAAAAAAAAAAGAAAGAAAATGTCACAAATATGAAAGATAGAAAAATAAAAGTGAGGGCCACCTAGGTGGCTCAGTTAAGCATCTGACTCTTGATTTCTGCTCAGATCATTATCTCAAGATCATGAGATTGAGCCATGCATGGGTCTCTGTGATGATCATGGAGACTGCTTAAGATTCTCTATCTCTCTCTCTCTCTGCCCCTCTCCCCAACTAGTATGCACTGTCTCTCAAAAAAAAAACAAAAAGAGAGAGACAGAAAGGAAGGAAGGAAGGAAGGAAGGAAGGAAGGAAGGAAGGAAGGAAGGAAGGAAGGAAATTCAACATCTGGATGATATGGGTTCCTCAAGAGTATAATGGAACAGGTGCAACAAAAACAATTTTCACAGATACAGTAGAAGAAAACTTCCTAAGGTGACTAAAAGACCCATGGGGTAAAAAGCTTATTACACCTTTTGGAAAAAATAAACATTTTAATATTGTCTTCACCTTCTTTCCATTATTCTAGTCCATTTATAAATCTAGGCTTTGTTCACACCCAAATCTGTTCCATGGTTTGTTTTTTAATAATGTTCCATACCCTTACTGCAGCCAGACCTAATTACTCTCTCAGCGATCAGAGTTTGAAATCTTTTCCTTAGCTTTACAGAATGGAGAAATTAATCATTACTTGTATAATTTGTTATCAGTAAATCTGATATTTGGTACCATTCATGCAGAGAATATTTTTTTCCCATTATTTAAAAAAAAAATAAAATAAAATCTCACAAAATAAAACTTCAATAAATCCCTCATGGTAAAAATAGAATAGTCCATGTGCCTTAATAAGAAATGCAGTAGGAGCACCCACGTGGCCTATTTGGTTAAGTGTCCGACTTAGGCTCAGGTCATGATCTCACAGTCTGTAGGCCCCACATCAGGCTCCGTGCTGACAGCTCAGAGCCTAGAGCCTGCTTCGGATTCTGTGTCCTTCCCCCTCTTGTGCTCTCCTACTCTTTCTCTATCAAAAATAAATAAACATTAAAAATCTTTTTTTTTTAATGCAGTAAAACTAGAAAAAACAAACATACTAAAGAAGTTGAAAATTAAGACCAACACCAATCCCTCAAAACTATTATTTTAAGTAATTATTAAACCAGAAAGCAAATTAAAACTTTGATTATAGACTGTTAACTTTAATGTTAACCCACAAAAATAAACTTGTAGGGTGTGGGTGAATGCACACTCAGAGAAAAGCAAATGGCCTTAAACTAGTATGGACCTCAAACGTTTGCTTTAACGAGCTATTAAAGTCCAATAGGGCAATTTAGTATGCTTAAAACAGGACACAGTAATAATCATTGTTATTTTTTGAGCACTAACCATGCAACCAAATGTGTTCAAAACTATATTCACAATCTCATCAAAGCCTCATGACAGTACTATGGGTTCAATACTATTACCGTCAGCTTACATCTGACCAAGTCTCAAGTTACAATAGAATACATTAATTAACTTCAGAGTTATATGTTTGAAAAAAAAATGGATATTTAGAAAAGACAAATTGTAGCAAGAATTTATCAAGGTAAAATAGGAAGGAGAAAGGAAATAAAGCCAGAGAAGTATAGATTTTATATTCTCTAGAGAATATTACATAAAATGGCAAATTGCACATCAAGATATTTAAAAACTTTAACAACAGGATTTTCTAGGTAGGAAGTATAAATTATCCAAAATAGCTCGGGAAGAATTAAAATACCTGAAGATACCAATAACCTTTCAAGAAGTTAAGAATGCTGACCAAGAGCTATTCCTCAAATGGACTCTCAGTCTTCTGTTTTCTTAATCAGTTAATTTCTACAGTAATTAATTGGTTCCCCAATATAACAAAAAGTGAATAACTTTTCAATGCATTAAAAACTGCAGATGGGGCCCCTGGGTGGCTCAGTTGGTTGAGCATCCGACTTCGGCTCAGGTCATGATCTCACAGCTCGTGGGTTCAAGCTCTGCATCAGGCTCTGTGCCGATGGCTCAGAGCCTGGAGCCTGCTTTGGAATGTCTCTCTCTCTCTCTCAGCCCCTCCCCACTCACACTCTCTCTCTTTCAAAATAAATAAACATTAAAAAATTTTTTTAAACCACAGGAAATTTCTGATATCAAACCTGTCAAATTCGCAGCAAAAAAATACAAACAATAAAATTCTCTTATGAAACTGAGTGGAAAACAAAACTAACAAGAATTATCAAATCCAACAATTTTTAAAATAATCACTGACAATCAAATGGAGTTACAGCAGAAATTCCACAATCTTTTCATCATAAAAAATCTAGTCAAACACTATAAAAGTATTAACTTACCAAACCAAAAATAAGATTATCCAATAGACACAGGATAAACATTTAATGAAATTTAAGACCCATTCTTGATTTATTGCAAATCATGATGAATAAACACTTTTTTTTTTTATTTTTTTTTAATGTTTATTTATTTTTGACAGAGAGAGACAGAGGCAGAGAGAGAGGGAGACACAGAATCTGAAGCAGACTCCAGGCTCTGAGCTGTCAGCACAGAACCCGACATGGGGTTTGAACTCACAAACTTTGAGATCATGACCTGAGCTGAAGTCAGATGCTTAACTGACTGAGCCACGCAGGCACCCCAACACTTTAATAGTGTTTAAAATTCTGTTTAAAATCTAGAGCTAATATCATACCTAATGGTAAAAATCTACAGGTATTGTCAATAAAAAAGGAATAAAGTAAGAATCTGCATCATTACCACTATGATCTCATGTAATTCTTGAAGTCTAACAAATAGAGTCTGAGATCAAGAGAATTGTAGTATTATAATGTTATAAAATTTAGTGTTTTCAGATATGACTAGCCTTGAAAAACTCTGCAAATTAATCATCATAAAATACTAGGACAAATGGGGGTGCCTGTTAAGTGTCCAATTCTTGATTTCAACTCAGGTCATGAACTCACAGTTCTTGAGTTCGAGCCCCACATCTAACTCTGTGCTGACATATAGAGCCTGCTCGGGATTCAAGCTCCCTCTCTCTCAGTCCTTCCCCTGTGTGTGCTCTCTGTCTCAAAATAAATAAACTAAAAAAAAAAAAAAAAGAACAAGTGATTAAGAGTATCACACTAGGGGTGCCTGGGTAGCTCAGCTGGTTAAGAGTCCAACTCTTGCTTTGGCTCAGGTCACGATCTCATGGTTTGTGAGGCGGAGCCCCACTTTGGACTCTGCACTGACAGCATGAAGCCTGCTTGGTATTCTCTCTCTGTTCCTCCCCTGCTGGTGCTCTATAAATAAACAAACAAACAAACTTAAAAAAATTATCATACTGAAGTCAGACTGCGTTTTCAAATTCACAGTCTGACACATATTCGTGTATAACATCACACAATTTATTTGTTCCTAACTTTAGTTTCTTTATATGTAAAATAGGCCCAAATTCATACCGAATCTCTAAGAGTGTTACCAGAATTAAATGATATCATTATGCAAAATTCTTGGCTCTGGAACTTGGCCTGTGAAATGAACTGCTGTAAAATTTAAACCCATTGCCACCAAAATTCCAATAGGAACCTCGGAAACACTTGAAAGACAATGACAGAGGGGGGAAAAAAGGCAAGAGTAAACCAGATCTTTTTTCCTTTAAAGTCGAGTAATGAGGGTAGAATTATCCCATTGGTTAAAACATATTCTAAAGCTGCAGTAATTAAAACTGTGTGGCACTGTGAAAAAACAGAAGACAGGGCAATCTATCAGAATAGAAAATCCATACACAGAAATAAGAAACAAAAAGAAAGTTAAGTATACGATAACGGAACAATTTCAAGTAAAAATGAAAAGGGTGGATTAAATAATAAATTGGGTTTAAAAACTAATCATTTAGGGAGAAAAGCAGCTTATCTTCTTTAAATCTTACCTTAGGGTAAATTCCATATACATTAAAGATCTAACTATGAAAAGTGACAAAATAAATTTAAAACATAGGGATGAATATTCATATAGTATTTGGTGAGGAAATTTTCTTTCCTAAAAATGTAGCCATAAAGCAGAACCTATAAAAGGGAAAAAATGGATTCATTTGACTATGTACAAACTAAAAATAGGGAGACTGTTTCATCTACACTGAGAAGACAGAAATCTGTAAGTGAACACCTTAACAATAAGAAAAAGATAACCTAGCAAATCCTAACTTCACCAGAGCTGACCACACTAGGCAACAATGGGAACAAGAATCTCAACAGTGGCATGCTCTTCCAAGAAAGGTCAAGAAGGTTCACTCTTGACAGAGCTTGGCAGGAAGAAGTAACCAGAAAACAAGCACCTAAGAAGGAAGCAGCTGACTTGTTTTTTTAATGTTCATTTTTGAGACAGAGGGCATCAGAGTACGAGCAGGGAGGCCGACACAGAATGTGAAGCAGGCTCCAGGCTCGGAGCTGCCAGCACAGAGCCCGACACGAGGCTCAAACCCACGAACCACGAGATCATGACCTGAGCCAAAGTCGAACATTTAACTGACTGAGCCACCCAGGCACCCCAAAATCAGCTGACATTTTAGAGAAATTCATCAAGGCCAAGTATAGGCTAGAGTGTCCGTATGGAACAGCCAGAAACCCCACACTCATGCCAAGTATGCAGTCCCTGGCAAGACCCTTTCCCACAAGCAAGCCTGGAGGAAGGGTACAAACAAAACAACTTCCATCACCATTATGGGGAGGCCATCAACAGCTAGCAGGGGGACACACAGAACATAGCCAGCCCACAGCCCCAGACCCGACCTGTCTCTCATATAAAGCAAACGCCATCAGGGGTGCCCGGGTGGCTCAGTCAGTTAAGCATCCGACATCAGCTCAGGTCATGATCTCAAGGTTTGGGAGTTTAAGCCCTTCATCAGACTGTCTGCTGTCAGCAAAGAGCCCATTTTAGAATCTCTATCCCCCTCCTGTCCCTCCCCTGCCCATTCTCTCTCTCTCTCTCTCTCTTTCTCTCTCTCTCTAAAATAAATAAAACATTTAAAAATGAAATAAAACAAATGGCATCAGAGGGCACCAATGCTGCTGCCCTACCTGGAGCCCAGGTGTTCGTCTCTGGCTCTCCAGGAGAAGAGGGAGGCGTAGAAAGCTCTCTTTGCCACAGCACAGAGGCAAGAATCCATTGCTATTGGACAAGGGACAGAAACAAAAATATTCTGCCCTGGGGAAGGCACAAGAAACTCAATTCTCTCCCTACCACGCTCACATATACCTACTCCAGCCCTTCTTGTACACGCAGCAAGCTGATAGTGACCTTGGCATATTTTTTTAGTTGACCTCATGTGAACATAAAATTAACCATTTTAATGCATACAATTCAGTGAGAGAGTACATTCCCAATGTTCCGTATCACCCTTATCCAGCTCCACAACATTTCCATCACCCCCAGATTAAGCGTGGTACCCATTTAAGCAATCACTCCAACCCCTTAGCCCCTGACAACCACTAACAGGTTTTCGGTCTCTACCGATTTATCTGTTCTGGGTATTTCCTATAAATGGTATTATATGATACATCACCTTTGCTGTCTGGCTTCTTTCACTTTAGCCACACGTTTTCCAGTTTCTTCCGTGGGGCAGCTTGTATTGGCACCTTTCCGTAAACATTTTTCAACATTTTATTTATTTTTGAGAGAGACAGAGCATGAGCCGGGGAGGCCAAGAGAAAGAGGGAGACACAGGATCCTAAGCTGTCTCCAGGCTCTGAGCTGTCAGCACAGAGCCCAGTGCAGGGACTGAACTCACAAACTGTGAGATCAAGACCTGAGCCGAAGTCAGACGCTTACCAGACTGAGCTGCCCAGGCACCCCTACCTCTTTTCTTTTCTACTTAGTGAGTAGTACTTCCTAGCGTGGGATATCCCCATTTCTTTATCCATTCACCAGCTGATAGACACCTGAATTGTTTCCACCTTCCGGCTATTGTGACTAGTGCTGCCGTGAACTCGATCTCAACACTTTAGCACTAGTCATTCTCTCTACATGGACCACGCTTCTCCAGGATGGCCACAAGGCCGCCTCCTGGCCATGGGGGTCTCTTTGAACTGCTCCTTCACGACCACCTTTCCAATACAGCTTCTGGGTCACTGGCTTCTCTGATCTCCGCATACAAATGCTGTCTGGAATTACTTTGCAAACCGGTCCCCCACTCTAGAATGTGATCCTTGTCTCATCAGATAAGGACACTTCAGCCTTGTTTTCCTCTGAGCCCCACCATCCCTTGAACCATTCCTGGCACATAGTAGGTCGAAGTGTGTATTAAATGAACAAATTTACATCAGTAACACAAGACACCATGTGTTTTGCCTGTCACTTGAACAAAGATTTAGAAGAATGGCACACATCCCAGTAACGCCAAGATGTAACAGAAACAGCAGCTCTGCACAGCCCTGGATGGAAGACAAAATGACACCAACTTTCTTCAGGGCGCTTGGACGGTAAGAATCTAAAAGCCGAGAACTGTGTGTTCCTTTGTCCAGCCGCCTAGTTCTATTTATTTATACCAAGGAACACCTCAAAGATGTGGGCTGAAGGATATTTTTGCAGCTTTTTAAAAATAGCAAAGAGCACAAAGACAGGTCCCTACAGTATATAATCCCAGGAGACTTGTCCTCCAGCAGGAGATTAATGTCCCTAACTCTTTATGTCCATTAGAAGGGAGGATATAGATACCTCTTCCTTGGTACGGCAGTGTGTTGGTGGATTTTTGTAACTTAAAAAAAGCTAGTTACAAAAAGCATCTTGAGAAGGATATAATCATTATGGTAAAAATGACCTACAGGGTTATATATAGGGAACACAAAAGCAAAATGATAATTATCTTTAGGTGATGTGATTATAGGTCATCTTTTTTTTTTTTTTTTTTTTTTTGCTTTTTCCTCGTCTCTTTTTTTAAGTTTTCTACAAGACGCATTTTTCCTTTTTCTTTTTTTTTTTAAGGTTTATTTATTTCTGAGAGAGAGAGCAGGAGCAGGGGAGGGGCAGAGAGAGAGGGAGACACAACCAGAAGCAGGCTCCAGGCTCTGAGCTGTCAGCACAGAGCCTGATGCGGGGCTTGAACTCATGAACCATAAGACCATGACCTGAGCTGAAGTTGGACGCTTAACCAACTGAGCCACCCAGGCGCCCCGATACACTTTTCTGATAGTTGTATAAACAAATGTAAGTCAACAGAAATCATCACAGGTGCATAATATAGTTCTTTTCCAAACATGAAGTGCAAGTAAGGCATTTATCTGGGGCGTGTATGTAATTTAAGCAAACAGCAAGTTGTATGGGAATTTTCTGAATTTCCGAATAGAATCTATTGACTCACCATTATTAGCATACTAAGCCCGACCAATAATTATTCTCTCTAAAAATTTCCAGCACTATTAATAGCATATTAGAGCAGATTTTCCCAGATTACACACAATTCCCTATTGCCAAAGACCTTTGAATATTGTAAGATGGACTAATGGTTTTACAAATCAGTTTCTTTTGGATTCAGTCATGAAGCCCTAGAAAACCAGGACATTTTCACGGTGTTCTGTGTATCCCATCTCCAGGCCAAACTGAATTTCTAATATTTTTAGGCAGACAACAGTCCGCTAAAGGCTACACAGGGGGAAGTTCATGAATACCCTTGGAAGACAAAACTCTAGAAGCCTTAAAGAGTTAAGTAGCTCCTAAAAACACTCATCTTTCGATCAAGACATGGTCCAATGGAAGCAAAGCCTCTGAACGCATGGTGTCCAGCTGGCCAGAGTTGGACGAGTCTTCGTGTTCAGGTTAAGTATGGAGGGCAGAGGGAAGAGGGTGGACAGCAGCCAGGCAAGGTAGGGAAGGAGTTACAGTGATTCCGGGCCAGCAGGTAATTCATTAGGTTCCTTGGAAAACAATCAAGACAGGAACCCAGGTACCAAGTAGGAATCAACACTCCAGGACAGGCCAAGCCTGTTGCCTGGGGACAAGTGCCTGGCTGAGACCCATCTCAGGCACACCATCTGCCTGACTTAAGACAGTTGAACTTGCAGCCCTAATCTCAGAGAGGCTGATAGCAGCTACCCTCATCAAGATTAGCAAGGCAAGCAGAATGGGTTAATGTGTGGTCAGTGGACAGAGGGGGGCCTAAGTCATTCCTCCTGGGAGGGGCAAAGGCAGGTGATCGATATTATAAACGACCTAAAGGTAGGTAACACACTTCCCTGGCCACAAGGTGATCACAATCTTATTGAAAGAGAAAGACACACATGGCAGAAATCAAGAGCCTTGCATGTAGTAAACATGGGGTGAGGTGCCTTTTGATTTAGGGAGCAAGATTAGCTGGGGACAAGTCCTGGAGGCCCAAATGCAGTGTGCAGACTTGATTCTCCAGACCAGGGGCATCACTGAAGTTTTTGAGCAAGGGAGTGACTTGGTAAGTGTAGTGTTTTATTATTTTTTTTTAATTTTTTTTTTTGACATTTATTTATTTTTGAGACAGAGAGAGACAGAGCATGAACGGGGGAGGGTCAGAGAGAGAGGGAGACACAGAATCTGAAACAGGCTCCAGGCTCTGAGCTGTCAGCACAGAGCCTGACACGGGGCTCGAACTCACGGACCGCGAGATCATGACCTGAGCCGAAGTCAGATGCTTAACCGACTGAGCCACCCAGCCGCCCCTGTAGTGTTTTAAATCAATGGGTCTGATTGTGTAGGTTTGGACCAGGTTTTCTTAAAGGTATATTTTTTTTCTCTTTTTCTTTTTTTAATGTTTATTTTTGAGAGAGAGAGAGAGAGAGAGAGAGAGAGAGAGAGAGAGCGCACGCAAGCAAACTGGGGGAGGGGGCAGAGCAAGAGGGGAACAGAGGATCCAACGCCGGGCTTGAACACAGGAACCCTAAGACCTGAGCCAAACTCGGACGCTTAACTAAGCCACTCAGGCACCCCATAAAGATATGTTTTTCAAGCCTAATTTCTCTTTACCTTTTTGAGTTGTTTTTTCTCTTTCCCTTGGTGTCATCTTAGAGAGTCTAGGCTCCACCTCGTTATAAGCACATGCACTGTAACATTCCAGGGCATTAACCTTCCAGAAAGGAATACATTAACAATGACAGAGGGAGGGTACCTGGGTGGCTCAGTCAGTTAGGTGTCCGACTTCGGCTCAGGTCATGATCTCACGGTTCGTGAGTTCAAGCCCCACATCAGGCTCTAGGCTGACAGCTCAGAGCCTGGAGCCTGCTTCGGATTCTGTGTCTCCTTTGCTTTCTGCCCTTCCCCCCCGCTCATGCTCATGTTCTCTCTCTCTCTCTCTCAAAAATAAACATAAAAAAAAAAAATTAAAAAAAAAAAAACAATGTCAGAGGGTGGGATGGTAGCAGTTACAGCCAAGTAGAGCTGTGTTTGAAAATAAACCTCAAATCACCTCAGTCACCTTATTCAGGGATTTTGCTACAGATAGACAGGAATTCTGGAGGTCAACCAACATTCTTTTCATTTTCAACCTCATTTTCAAAGCTCAAGGATCCTACCCGCTAATGAGCAAATGCCCACATGTTACTTTAAAATCTTACTCTTTTGTGTTGTTTTGTTTTTTTGTTCCAAGCATAAGAGAACTCCAAGAAATACTTTGGTTAACTTGGCTTCACTGCTTAGAATCTGAGTTAACTAACCTCTAATTAGGATAATTCTGAGAATAATTCAGAGGAGCTCCTGGGTGGCTCAGTAGGTTAAGCATCCAACTTCAGCCGAGATCATGATCTCAGGATGAGTGAGTTTGAGCCCCACATCAGGCTCACTGATGTCAGTGCAGAGCCCGGATCTTCTATGCCCTCCTCTCTCTCTGTCCTTTCCCTGCCCATGCTCGCTTGCTCTCTCTTTCTCTCTCTCAAAACTTAACATTAAAAAAAAAAAAAGTCCTGGGGCACCCTGGTGGCTCAGCCAGCTAATCATCTGACTTGTGGTTTTGGCTCAGGTCACGATCTCATGGTCCGTGGGTTCAAGCCCTGTGTCAGACTATGTACTGAGATTGCAGAGCCTGCGTGAGATTCTCTCTCTCTCCCCCTCTCTCTCTCTCTGCCTCTTCCCCGCTCACACTCTCTCAAAAATAAATGAACATTTAAAAAAGAATTCAGAGAACATCAGACTCACAAAATGTAATGTCACTGGCCATACTATTCCCCAGCTGAGTCTGAAAATTCTTTGACCTTCCAGAACTGTAAACTCATCTCTGCCCTGCATGCTGCAGCTGATCATCACCTGTGAGATCACTATCCGGTCCCCAACTTCTTTTTCCCTCCCTTTGCGATTATGTCCCTCTTCCCCTTTATTGTAATTGTCTTTCAGATTCCTAGTCTTGTTCTGTCCTGAACCCAGGACACTTCAGAGTCTTAGGGTTCTAAAAAGTACTAACAGTATCAGCAAGGTGACAAGAGCATCAGTCATCAGTCATGACAACATTCGGTACACATTCTGTCACTACATCGCTAATTGCAACATGACCACAAAGCTTGGGGGGCTTGGAGGAGGCAAGAGATGATGAGGTCATCCAGACCATGAGTCAGTCTCCCTAACTGCTAACATACAGTTCCAAGGTTTCCGATAGAAACCCTTATTTTCACGATTTTATAACTTGGCATTTCCAATCTACTGTCGACTTAAACTTCACATGAAACGCCCCAGGCATAGGAACATTATCAGTTCATTCTGAGTTCTATAAAAAGGTGGGGGCAGGGGAGAGCAACCAACATAAACTCCAATCATTCACAAATAGCTGTGTTTAAAAATGACATTTTACAAGCGGCCATTCCTCAGGTGGCCATTCTGCCATTGGTGCTATAGCCATTGCCATCCATCACCCATAGAGAATTCTAGAAGGCAGGAGCCACACATACCATCAAATTACCTCCTGGGCTCTTGGAGGAGAATACATCATTTGAAGCCAGGTCTCTGTGTTCACTGTTTGCAGCCCATGAAAATGTTCTCTGCATATTAAGGATTTTATCACCAGTTCAACTTCTTAAATGTGTATTTATACCAAAAATGGGACCTACAATCCATTTTGCAGCATTTTCGGCCCTTTGCGTCCCTCATCAGCACTGGTCTGCTGGTGATGACCGGAGGCCACAATTAACCAAGCAGCTGCCTTTGGCTAGCCTCTGCTCAGGGCATTCAAAGCCCATCAGACAATTCTCACCATGTCATTATTATTGCTAAGCAACCACTGGCTAGCACTGACCCTGACTGAGTGAAGCAAATGGTGTTTCAGAAATTCTACAGTTTTTAACGGATCATCGTACAAAGACCTAGCTGACCACCTGGGGAAAGCAAGCAGTAGTAATAAACCAATTCTGATCAAAGTCATGACTGCGGTGTTTAGGATATCCCCATGAATAAGAAGGCCTGCAACTCCCCACTCCCAGGTGCCAGGCGGGTTCTCTTTGCCTGTGCATATTTATTCATTATTTTACACACAGCCAAAACTGTCCCAGGTCAAGATTCAATTCCCATCTAGAGGGGTCTGTCATCTAGTCCTCAAGATACTGAGATGCATCCAGCAATGAGGTGGGGGGAGATCAACACAATTCTTAAGTGTGAAATTTTAAGAGGGGAAGGAGCAGAAAATGGGGAGAATAGACCTTCCAACAGCAGGATTCCAAATGACAGTCTCTGTGCTGGAAAAGGGAAGCGATAGAATACGTGTCGGGGGTGGCGGGGGGGACGTGAATCTTCAGGTCACTGTCACGCGGATGAAGGGCTGGCAAATTCTGACATCTGAGAGCTGGCTAGAAATGGAGGCTCTTGGGAGCTGCCCCAGACCTACCCAGTCGGAGTCCACATTTCCACCAAAGCCACAGGGGACTTTTACATGGAATGAAGTCTGGGAGGTGCCACTATAGACAAGGGAGAGAGGGTACAGAGCTGGGAGGACGGGACTGAGAGCTGAGTTCACCGCCACACTTTGGCCACCTATCTGCAGAGACAACTTGACAAATCATTCAATTTGATAGGACCTCCATTTCCTCACCTATCAAGGGGGGTTAGAAATGCTTCTCAACATTCTGTGTCAGAGGAAGGCTTTTTGTCCTTTAAATTCTTGCGTGAAAGCTTATGTGTAAGCCACATACAAGTCAAGTGCCCAGTATCACACATACAGTCTGACTTCAAGCCCAGGCAAGAGGACGGTGGGTGTGATTCTGCTGGGCAACCTTCTTGCTGCTTCTGAAGCGTTGTCTTAGCATTCCTGTTAACTACCGAAAAGCAGACACAGAATAATCCATGGAGGAAATGCCAGGCGCAGCTCTCTACAGTGTTGGGGTCCCTCCAGCCCCTTTCACCACCTGCTAGTGGGCACGGACTTTATTATCTACTTTAGATCTGCATGTATTTATTGCATTTTTCTTTTGCCCAGAGCATGCATTACCCCCATCCTAGGAATGAGTTCCTTTAAATACATGTTCAGCAAGAGTTTGAACTGTATGGATCCATGTAAGTAGAGATTTTCTTCCATACGATACAGTCAACGTATTTTTTTTCTTCCTCATGATACCCTCAACATTTTCTTTCCTCGGGCTTACTTAATGTAGTATATACGGGGGCCTGGGTGGCTCAGTCAGTTAAGCGTCCGCCTTCGGCTCAAGTCATGACCTCAGAGTTCATGAGTTCAAGCCCCACATTGGCCTCTGTGCTGACAGCTCGGAGCCTGGAGCCTGCTCTGGATTCTGTGTCTCCTTCTCTTTCTGCCCACTCGCACTCTGTCTCTCTCTCTCTCTCTCTCAAGAATACATAAACATTTTTAAAAATTAAAAATAAATAAAAAAAGACTGTATTATATTCTTTTAAGATTATATTCTTATACTATACACATACATTTACTGTATTCTTACACTATTCACATACTACATGTAATTTACAAAATATGTGTTAATCAATTGTTACTATTTACGCTATCGTTAAGGCCTCCAGGGCACAATAGGTTTTTATTAGTTGAGCTTTTGGAGAGTCCAAAATTCTACTTTTAGAATTTTTACTGCATGGCTGCGGCGGGGTAGGTCAGCATCCCTAACCACCACTTTGTTCAAGGGTCAAGTGTATATGTGTACGCGTGCATACACACACACACACACACACACACACACACGTGTTTTAGGATGTGGCTGATCTAAACGACTTCCTGTGAAGTATCTTATTTCGTTTATCAGCAACCCTTCAGGAAGGGGCAATTATCCCTTGTAAATAGGACACCCAAACACCGAAGTTAAATCCTTTCCTCAAAGTCACAACAGGTAAGGAGGTAATGGGGACAGCTTTGGATCCCAGTTTCTTTTTCTCGGGAAGCCTTTCGCCTTGCTCTAAACTCTTGCTGAAGTCAACAAACCTGAGGATCCAGAGGGAGAACATTACCTCTTTCCCCACCAACAGGGCATCCTGATCACCTCCAAGAATTCTTTCTTTTTTTTTTTTTTTTCAACGTTTATTTATTTTTGGGACAGAGAGAGACAGAGCATGAACGGGGGAGGGGCAGAGAGAGAGGGAGACACAGAATCGGAAACAGGCTCCAGGCTCTGAGCCATCAGCCCAGAGCCCGACGCAGGGCTCGAACTCCCGGACTGCGAGATCGTGACCTGGCTGAAGTCGGACGCTTAACCGACTGCGCCACCCAGGTGCCCCCAAGAATTCTTTCTAAACCAATGATTCTGCAACCTGGCTGTACATTAGAACCACTTGGGGGGCCTCTGACAATCCAGATGGCTAGGCTAAACCCTTGACCAATTAAATGCGACTCTCTCCTGCCTCTCCTGTTTGAACAGATTCCAGGTTTGGTCGTCCAAGTTCTAGCTGAAATACCACGGAAGCTGAGGATCTTTAAGACTGGTTTACTTTCTGACCAGGCGAACTTCCCCCACAAAGAGCTCTACCAGGATCAATGGCTACATAGACAATTACATGCGCCGCAGGGATCGGCATGCTGGCCAGCCCTCCCTTTTAAATCCAGGCCATCAGATCAAAATAGTACTTTCTCAACTTTTTCCAAGACTTCTTAATTCAAGTACACATTTATTGTGTTTTTCACTGAGCCACAAACTACCCACTGGCTAGGCCTGTGAGCTGGGTGGCTGAGCCTCACTTGAAAAGCGATGTCAAAATGAACTCCGTCTACTCCAGCTGTTGCCCCATCTGCTCTGTCCTGTTTATTCCCCTGCCAGCTGCCACCAAGCCACATGGCTCTGGGTCTGGGATCAAGCGGGCGCCCACTGGATTCTGAAACACCAAGGGGAGGAATTAGTGAAGGATGGAGGGCAGAGATTATATACTCGAAAACCCGAGCACTTACAAGGGATGAGCTCTTTTTATCCATTAATGCCAAGCGATGCTCTAATTGGGACAAAGCAAATCTCAGCCTGAGATCGTGGGCTGTCCTGCAAAATAGGCATTTAGCCTATTACTTGAACTTCTGGTAGGGGCACGGATTCTACCGCCACCACCATGCAGACAGAGTTGCCAATTCGCCCGGTGGGTTCTCCTCTCCTGTTCTGATCCCCACTCAGCAGGAAGTCCAGGCTTTTATCTTTACTTTGACGACTTTTTTATTCAGGGTTAGAGAACCAGCTTCTATTTTTTTATCACTTGAATCTACTTTTTTCAACCAAAGTTCTAAGATTTCTCATTGAATTCTGCGATTCTACTGACAGTAAGTAGTTCAATTCTCTGTGTCTTAACACTGGTTTCCATGAACACAGCCCGACTTTGAAAACAGGACACTATGTTCCTGTGTTTTTCTTTTCATCAGCGGGATCTGCCTTCAAGTACTACTGCTGGGAGGACTCCTGATAATCTGTACTTTCATCTTTCACTCTCAGTCTTTTTTTTTAAGTTCATTTATTTTGAGGGGGGAGGCAGAAGGGGGGGTGGAGACAGAATCCCAAGCAGGCTCTGCACTGTCAGTGCAGACCCCGACGCAGGGCTCGAACTCACAAACTGTGAGATCATGGCCGGAGCAGAAATCAAGAGTCAGAGAGTTAACTGAACGAGCCACCCAGGCACCCCATCTGAGTCTTGACACAGGGATACCATCCATCCTGATTTTAAGCAGCCAACTCTATGTTCATCCAACCCCTCTTAGATTGATTCAAATATCACCAGACAGTGAATCAAAGAGTTCCCTACTGCTATCAAGAACCTCCAAAACAGGTTAAAATGCATGTAAGATCAACTAGCAGGGAGACCTTGCCAAATTCAGAGAGAAGGAAATTTTCCAAGCATCAGACAAGAAAATAGCCAAGCATTTCTGACTCTGATGGGCTTTCTGCCCCAGGAGTCACAGATCTCTCCCTTTAGAACCCCTCCAGTTCAAGCCCTGGCTCTAACACTTACCAATTACGTTGTCCCTGCAACTTTCTCAACCACTTCTGGACTCTCGGTCTCATTTTAAAAGGCGCTGTCATTGTTCCTACATCATACTGTTGCTGGGAGATATGGCTTATGACAGGGCCTGGCATATAGTACATTCTCCATAAAGGGTAGCTATTGTTATTTCTGTCAGCATGCTCCCAACAATTCATCTGCGTCTGGTCTATGTAGATACCAGAAATTAAGGTGCCGGTGGTCTACTTACTCCCAGTTGTCCCTGGAAGCTCATGAGCCAGTGAGTTCCTTAAGAAACAAGCACTACCTTGAACATCGCTCTTGTCCTAAGCATATGCTCTGCTTTCATCGTCTTCACCTCAAGATGCACCTTTTGGCCAAATCGATGGGCATTTTCAAACAAGAACCCCCAGGTTAGAAATATGGCACAGACATGCTTTTACCAGCAGCATTCATGTCTTTGAGCCTCACAGCTTAATCAGATACTTACTTTTTGACAAGTGATCCAACAAGAGACTCATGTGCTCGGTCCAATATTGGGTTACTGGACCCCAATGATGAGCAAAACAGCATCAGGACTTGGTTTTATCACAGTATCCACAGCGATTAAAAAAAATTCCACTTAGCCTTTTATTAAAGTATAAGATTATAATGGCACACAACAACCAAACCATAGACTGATGGAGGTCTTCCCTGAATAATACTGATCATGTTTTTCAAGACCGTCCATCGCTAATATACAAAGGAAGGAAATGCGAGAGTCACCAATTTGTCATTGAAAAGTAACTTTTTATGAAAGACTTTCAGTCACAACTCACAGCATGTTCAGGAGAGGAACTAGTGTACTGGTTAGGAGTGGTGGCCTAGGTTCATAGCCCAGTGCTGCCACTTACTCTTATATGACTTTAGCCAACAACGTGAATTCCTCTGTAGCTTCTCCCCAAAATGGGGTTAAAACTAGTAATACCCAATCAACAGTTTTAGGAGTTAAAAGATTCAAGGGCATCTGGGTGGCTCAGTCAGTTGAGCACCTGACTCTTGATTTCAGCTCGGGTCGTGATCTCACAGTTCGTGGGTTCGGGCCCCATAGCGGGCTCTGCCCTGACAGCATGGAGCCTGCTTGGGATTTTCTCTCTGCGCTCTTCCCCCCCTGCTCTCATGTGCACTCTCAAAATAAAAAACAGTTTTTAAAAGAAATTTAATATATTCAAAGCCCTTAAATTGGTGCTCAGCACATAATTAATCCAATTGAAGTACATGCTGTCACTGCTACTAATATTTCATTAAAACCTGACAACATCTTTTTTGAAGGGAGGTATTGGTATGGTATCAGGTTGGGGTGGCGGTGGTAGCTCCTTCGCAAGACATACATAAACACATAACCACACAAAGAATTCCTTCCGAGGTTGGGGTTCGTTGCTCCTATTTTCTTCTGTCCGTTCCAAGAGCATCTATCATTTGCTGCTTCTGTATGTTTTCATTTCAACATTTAGGTATCGATGACACTCCAAACTTGAAGAAAGCTTTTTGGTTTTCCCATTACTTTAATATTTAGCACCTAGTAAGTGCTCAGTAAATCTTTGGAGGACTAAAAGAATGAGCTGTATTTACTCCTGATTAATTCGTTTCTAGTCAATGAATGTGAATGAGCCCATGGGTTTACTAATATCCAATTCATTGATGATCTAAGATGGCTAGCTTCTTGAGGGCAATTTGGGCAACTCAGAGGACAGAGGTCCTTCCTAGGTACATAGGAACCTCCGTTACCCATCACCTTAATACTTTCTATCCTTCTTTATCATTTCAGTCTTACTGAAACATACCAGCATGTGTACATCCCTAGACTTTTGCTCTGTTTCCTTTGACCTTCTTTTATGGAAAACTCAGTCATTCTCCAACTCAAAGTAAGTGACCTGCTTATATATAAGAAGAATGTATTATTTTTTTTTTCTTTTTTTCAACGTTTATTTATTTTTGGGACAGAGAGAAACAGAGCATGAACGGGGGAGGGGCAGAGAGAGAGGGAGACACAGAATCGGAAACAGGCTCCAGGCTCCGAGCCATCGGCCCAGAGCCTGACGCAGGGCTCGAACTCAGGGACCGCGAGATCCTGACCTGGCTGAAGTCGGACGCTTAACCGACTGCGCCACCCAGGCGCCCCTAAGAAGAATGTATTATTAAGTAACATCCTTCTAACTCTAAGAAACATCCCTCTAAGGGCACCTGGGTGGCTCAGTTGGTTGAGAAACCAACACTAGATTTTGGCTCAGGTCATGATCTCATGGTTTGTGGGATCGAGCCCCTTATCGGGCTCTGTGCTAACAGTGCTAAGCCTGCTTGGGATTCTCTCTCTCTCCCCGCTTCTCTCTGCCCCTCCCCTCCTGAAAATAAATAATCATTTTAAAAAAAAAAGAAACCGTCCCTAAAACTCAAACAAGTGGTCCCATTATCAACTTCAGCCCAACAAACCCACTAAAACACTTTGTGGTTTAAAACAAGATTGTTTTACTATGTCTCATGGTTCTGTAGGTTGACTAGTCTAGTTGTGTAGTTCACATGTGGGGGTTCCCATAAGGTTGCAGGGAGACCTCATCTGGAACAGCAGTCACTGAAAAGCTTGGCTGGAATGGATCCCCAAAAATAGCGTGTTCCCATGGCTCACAGCTGATTCTGGCTGTCTGGTGGGGACTCAACCACGGCTGTTGATGGGAGCATCTACATGGGACCACACCAGGTGACGTGAGATGCTCACATCATGGCGGATGAGTTACCCAGAGGAAAGGTTACAAATGTTAGCACTTGCAAGGACAGGAAATGGAAGCTGCCAGGACCTGAGTCACAGAGCCAAACCAAAACACAGGGCAGGGAACACACATACACCTCTATGAGAGGAGCATCACAGAATTTCAAGCTTTTATCCTATATGTGCTCCCTTAGCAATCCACATATACCTATTTTTAAAATTATGTTGCGGGGCACCTGGGTGGCTTAGTCGGTTAAGCATCTCACTCCGGCTCAGGTCATGATCTCACAATTTGTGGGTTCGAGGCCCACATTGTGCTCTGTGCTGACAGCTCAGAGCCTAGAGCCTGCTTCGGATTCTGTGTCTCACTCTGTCTCTGCTCCTCCCCAACTTGCACTCTCTCTCTCTCTCAAAAATAAACATTAAAAAAATGTTGTTAATTGTAATACTGAGATTTTCACTATAAGCTTATATATATTATAGTCTACATGGCTAGCACCGACCGGGACACAAATTGGAAACCAACTATATGTAAACTGACCTCAACTGACAACTTGGGAGCAACAACTATTTTGGAAGAGACACACGATTCGAAAATCTTCCAAGATTAGTATGGACCAAAACCCATTTTAATGTTTAATTCTCTAAAATTGTGTGCAGTTCTCCTAACAATACCTTAAGTACTGAAGACTTGTAGTAGACCAACTTAATAATCATAAATACTTCAAATTTCATCTCTCATGGCAAACCCATTGAACTCTCCATACCCCCTCACCTACCACATCCACAGTGTTTAGTTTTTCCCCTAATACACCATTCCCATGCGTGCCCAACCAGACTTCCAATAGTCAATCCCTGTAGCTCGAAGGAAGGTAGGTATGTGAGGACTGCCAGAAGTCCTTACCCACTGACAGACAGCTGTGGGGACACAGATACCCCAGCTCCTTTGCAGGAGAATTCTAAGGGCTGTGTTTTCAAGTACTTTCCAGTACTTCTGGGTGCAGTTTAACTACACCACTATGGAAGGCCATTTACTAATGCACCTTATTTTCAGTCTCTCCTGTATCAGCTCTCTTTCTTAGGCCAATATTCCTTGCCCTCTCAAGAACCTCTTGGCCTCACAACACTGACTCAAGTAGGTGTCTTAGAGAACCAAATGGAGATAAATAATTAAACTCTTGAGAAAGCAGCATTAAGAGTCTGTGACGAAAACTTTAGAAGCCCAACCTGATCCAAGTCCGTCCCTGTGACAGACTTAAAAAGAATATCCCATCAATAGGTCCCTATGTGGTTGTCACCTTTTAGTGTCAGTATTTGCAAGAAAGAAGCAGAATTTTGTCCAGTCACTGAATGCTTCTAGGTTCATACACTGAAGAGATCATGTGAATATTAATATAAATGAAACTCTAAGGGTTTTTTTTTCTATCTTTTTTAATGTTTATTTAGTTTAGTTTCTTTTTTTTTTTTTTTTTTTTGACGAGACAGAGACAGAGCGCAAGCAGGGAGGGGCAGAGAGAGAGAGGGAGACACAGAATCTGAAGCAGGCTCCATGCTCTGAGCTGTCAGCACAAAGCCTGATGTGGGGCTTGAACACACGATCTGAGAGATCATGACCTTAGCTGAAATCAGATGCTTAACTGACTGAGCCACCCAGAGACCGAAAAAATAAGGTTGTTTTTTTTTTTTTTAATGATAGTATAAAATGGAGGCACCTGGGTGGTTCAGTTGCTTAAGCGTCTGACTCTTGATTTTAGCTCAGGTCATGATCTCACAGTTGTGAAATCAAGCCACGGATCCTGCTTGGGATTCTCTCTCCCTTCTTTCTCTCTCTCTCTCTCTCTCTCTCTCCCCCCCCCCCCCCCACCCCGCCCTTCTCCTGCTTGCTCTTTCTTAAAATAAACTTTAAAAGAAGAAAAAGTATATTATAAAATGAAATAGAAAATGGCCCCCTAGGGGCTCCATGCTTTGTTATTAATGTCTTTACTAAAACACCTCCACAGGAACCTGCATAGGACCATGTGTTGACATGAAATAGTCAGGAGGCCTCCAAAGATGGTCAGAGTCTGATGACTTGGGTTTAACATACTTGGCTTAGATGCACCCAGTAGTCTGTTGGTCAAGTCTGTAAGGATAGCAGGAAGGAACAGAATGGAGCAGTCAGTACATCAGAATTGTAATCTGTCTTTAGTCAGCTCAAGGTGACAGCCATAGAGGTTTTCTTCTTCACATGCTCTCTGGAAAAAAACCTGAGGCTCTGGTTTGGAGTATTGGAGTGAAATGAACACGAAGGTCAGGATGGGGGCCTTTACACCTACTGGCTTCCATTGCATTACCCGTCTTTGCAGCCCAGCCACTTGGCCTCTTCAAGGAACTGCCCTCCATCTGATTTACCTCCTGTATTCAGGAGGCTCTGTGTCAAGGACGAGGAGCAAAGCCAACAGTGGAAAAGACCCATCCTCCTTGGGTTTGCCCAGCCCGAACACCAAGTGATATGGGTAACAAAGGACACCCCCCACCCCAGCTCTCACCCCACGCTAGGCCTATCAGCAGCCTAAGAACAACTGACCCTTAAATCCCAACAACTACCATGACCATTGTCAAGTCCTTGTTCTGTAAGGGCCCTGTGTGCTAGCACAGAGAGAGAGGTTACCAAGAGATAGGTTAGCTCAAGGGCCAAAGAACCTAGTGTGCAATCTCCTTGCCTCTTTCTTCCTGGCAATCACCAAAGTCCTGTCACTTCATTACTTTGAGCCTCAAGTTCTTGTAAATTTTATAAATAATTGAGTTTATACCTAGTCTGATGCCAGGCATTGAGGCAATGTTTGATAAATGGTATTACCTTCTGCTACAATGCTTAACAGGTTTTCTCAAGACTCAGCTAGGCCTGATCATGCGTTTCGTAACGAGCTGTGTCCACAGTCCTAAATTCCGGCCTGTACCCCAGGTAGAAGGGGCCCTACTTCTTCCTCACTAATACTTTTTAGAAAATACTGCTGCCCAGCCCCCATCCCTAATCAGCTAAAACATAGTGTCTGCAAATTAGGTGAAATTCTTCAAAGTTTCCCAGGTGTTTCAGATGCATCCATAGGGCTAAGGACCACATAATTCAAGATGATTCTACCTAACTGAAGCTAAGTAGAACATTAGAGACACAGAGAAAAAGAGAAAGAGAGAGAGAGAGAGAGAGAGAGACTGTCATTGTGTCTAGAAGAAGTTAGTCTGGTGAAACCCTGAAAACATTGGCCTGTGAGAAATGTTTGGAGGAACCAAATGGGTTGAATCCTGGAGGGAAGTCTGAGAGCAAGATGTCTGGGAGGACCAATCTTTATACAAATATTGGAAGAGGCCTAAAATAACTTCTATTTTATGTGATATGATTACTCCTCTCTTTGTATTGCCCTGACATGTAGAAATTACAGGTGTGCAGATTGCAGATTTAATCTCAAGACAAGAAAGAACTTCCAGTAATTTCCCCAAAGAGAAAGACTCTCTAAAACATAATGAGTTTCTCATCACTGGAAATGTGCTAGTGAGGCCAAATGATTATCTTCAGGAAGACATTGAACTGATGATCTAAAAGTCACTACCAGCCTAAGATTCCATAAATGAGGATTAAAGCCTTTCAATGTATTCCCTTTTGGAATAGGACCATTCCTTCCCATGCACCCTGGTCAAATGAATACTTTCAAATGAAGCAAAGCATTTTCAAAAGCCATTTGAAGTAACCTAGAAATAGATCCAAAGTAAGAATTGGTTTTTTTTTTTTCATTTAACTTGACCTTTGTACTCGTAGATTTCCAAGAGATGTGACCAAAGACTGAGACTTTTTTCTTTAAAAAATCAACTTTATCACCATGTCTGGGCGTTTTAAGTATAAATTTTATGGAAACACATGGCTATACAAATCCTGCACAACCTTGTCTTTGTGAGCTAAATCCCTTACCACACACACTTACCTGATAGCATCTTTCTATTGAGAAGCTCGCACAAAAGCAGACAAATGCAGGGGCAAAACCCTGAATTCACAAGAAGTTACTTACAAGGAAAGGATCAGGCAGTTTGGGTCAGACATCATTCAACTCTTAAGACAAAAAAGATTCTATTCTAGATCTTCTTTGAATGTAAATATAGCAGTGTTTTTTTTTGTTTTTGTTTTTTTTTTGGTATCATTTACCATTGTTGTGAAGAAATCTTAAATATCCAATATAGCTCCTACCAAACTAGCCTTCCAACGTGGCATGTTATACGCCACATGTCGTATGTTTTTATTAAGTTCCCTTTGGAGGTCACTTTTTTATTCAGGAGCATTTTGGTTCAGTCAGCTCCTTAGGGAGGAGCATCTGCCTGTCAGGATTTATTCCTCTTGGACAAGAGAATAAAGCAGAAAAAAAATTCTAAAATACGTCACAATCCCTTCCAAGGCTTGATAGTAAGAGGCAAAGCTTCCATGTGCAGTTTTCAGAGAAGACTTAAAAGCATCAAAAACTGGGGTGCCTGCGTGGCTCTGTCGGTTAAGCATCCAACTCCTGGTTTCATCTCAGGTCATGATCTTGAAGTTCAGGAGTTCAAGCCCCAAGTCAGGCTCTGCATGGATGGTGTAGAGCCTGCTTGGGATTCTCTCGCTCTCCCTCTCTGTCTGCCCCTCCCCTGCTCATTCTCTCTCTCTCTCTCTCTCAAAATAAACAAACAAACATAAACATAAAACACAGAGTTTCTTCCCATGCATTTGACTTCAAATTCAGAGAAAAAGATAAACACGAAATGTATTTTCTCCCTTCTTGATGGCTGGCTTTACTTATTTATGTGCCTTAATTTTGCTGAGTGAATTAAATTTCTGAGTTCTACCTTGTCTCTTCTTCTTTGCTTACAGCTTACTTTAGTCAGAGAGTTTAGAGATAGAGATTGTGACTGTCCCCGGCACTGCATCAAATCCTATTAGATACTTAGGAATAGTCAGGGAAAACACAAAAACCTGCCTTTTCACTTTGTTCATACGCTGTGCTCTCCTCCAATCCCGGTGTGCGCTTGCTGGTCTCTTGTTTGCCCTCCTAACAGAAGGTTCATAAAAAGCCCTACTTACAGTGATAAACCTCTGTGGAAACTTATAAGAAAAAGAAAAACACAGCCTCAGATTTCTATTATTAGACAGAACAGACTTAAATAACATCGCAAGGAAGACAATGGCACTAACACACCTTTTGATTGAGGTAATTGTAGGACTGTACCTAAAATAAACCCTTATTCTTGTGAAAATAAATCTCTCTTCCAAATTGGAGTCCGATGTCTTGTTATAGATGGCTGGTGCTATGCCTCCAGGAGAGCTGATCACAGGCCTGTGTGAGGCTGTTTGGTGAATGAACCATTGAATGCACTCTCCAGGGAAGAAATAGGCATACTCCCAAAGATGCCCATACAGAAAGCTTGTAGCTTCCAGCCTTCCTTTGCAATTCCGAAGGTACCATTAATTGGTACAGAATATAAAGAGAGACTCTTTAAGCACCTTTTTAATTCCATGACCTATTTCTATAAATAGAATCTGTGCTAACTGTATACTCAGCTCAAAATGTATTACTTATGGTCCTTCCAATTTTTGGATATACCTATGAAATCATTTTAAGACATAAAATGCTCGGGACGCCTGGATGGCTCAGTTGGTTAAACATCAGACTTCGGCTCGGGTCATGATCTCACCGTTCATGGGTTGGAGCCCCGCGTCGGTCTCTCCGCTCTCAACATGAGGCCTGCTTCAGATCCCCTGTCTCCCCCTCTCTCTACCCCTCCCCCACTTGTGCAAGCTCTCTCTCTCTCTCAAAAACAAACATTTAAAAAAAATTTTTTAAGAGATAAATCTCTTAACACTGGGGAGAAAATTAAGAAATAAGAACAAAGAGCTACAAAATTTATGTTTAAATTATTGTCTAAATTACTGACGACTTACACAGGCTTCAGTAGTGGACAGCCAATTGACTCGCCGGTTTGAAAGAAGATACAGAGACTCTTGATTGGGCGACTCTTTCGCCTGCCTCCTCAGCTCAGTAACCTGGCTCTGTACCAGTCAGAAGGTTAGCCACAGTCCCACTGTTCCGAGGTCACAGGAGGCAGAGATCCTGATAGAAATCTTTCTTATCAACACTGGACAGTTTTATCACTGCCGTCACAGTAAAATGGGAAGCCGAAGGAAGAAGGGGTCGTGTTCCCTTCTATCTGGGTGGGTTTAATTCCTTCAGGTCAGTGAAAACATTGAAAAGGGAGGTGGTTTTCTCAAAGTCTCAAAGCAGTACACTCATTCTTCAGAGGATGTGTTTTCATCAACTCTGCTAGATCAGACTGTCCAAGAAATGAGATTTACACAGGAAGAGAACTTTTTTACTGTGCGCACTGGTGAACACTGAGTCTGCAGAGATGGTCTCTCAATCCAGG
The DNA here is from genome assembly GCF_028749965.1 of Puma concolor. Lineage (NCBI taxonomy): Eukaryota > Metazoa > Chordata > Mammalia > Carnivora > Felidae > Puma > Puma concolor. The sequence goes on from NC_141667.1 coordinate 145,437,658, forward strand.
ACAAGTAAGGAAATAGCACCACGAGGGGCGCCTGGGGGCCTCAGTCAGTTAAGCATCTGACTCTTCATTTTGGTTCAGGTCACTATCTCACGGTTCGTGAGTTCGAGCCTCACATGGGGCTGCTTGCCATTCTCTCTCTGCCCCTTCCCCTGCTCTCCCTCTCTCTTAAAATAAATAAACAGTAAAATAATTATCAACTCCTTTTTAAAAAAAGAGAAGACGAAAACAGAAAAAGCAAGATAGTTATGAAAATGCACATCAGAACAACTCAAGAGAACTATCACCCCAACAACTCTGAAGAATGTTGTATAATGAACACTGGTTGGGTTTGACTGCCAAAGATTTATTGCTCTTCGCAATAGCTTCGCTTTAAATCTCAGGAATTAATACCTTCCCGATAAAGCCTGTATATGGGGGCCGGGCAGGTTCCTAGCAAAGTTAGGCAGTTATCAGACTCTACTGAGATCACCTAGGTACTCTTGCCTGGTATTTCATCCTTGAAGGGGAGCTGGAGTTTCCATCCCTGCCATCGGTGAATGGCTCCTGCCTGCCATCAACCCGTTATTGTAGCTCCTTCTGGTCCAACTGCTTTGTGAGCCTCCTGCAGCCCTGAATGTGTTCCCTGCTCCTTAATTCATCAGGAATCTGTTTCTTTTGTGTATACCAAAAGCACCCCAACTGATGCAAAGAACATTCTGACAATTATTTCTGAAGGTAACCAGAAGAGAATGCCATTAGTCTCGTATCTACAAGCACATAGAATACCTTTCATACATCGCTGGTGGGGATTTTAAATTGCTTCGACAACTTGGAAACAATCTCTGGCAATTTCTTATGAAGTTAACAGCATTCTGTGACTCCTAATTCCACTCCCAGGTATGGACACAAGAGAAATGAAAACTCATGTCCACAAAAAGGGCTGGTAATAGAATTTTTACAGCAGCTTTTTTTTTTCCTCGTAATGGCAAAAAAACTGGAAATCACCCAAACGTCAATAAAAGATCAGATAACTGCTTTGTGGTACCTTCACATAAAGACATACTACCTGGCAATAAAAATAAACTCTTTATATACACCACAATATGGATCGTGCTTTTAAACATGATGCTGATCAAAAGAAACCATACCAACAAGAATATTTTCTGTGCGATTCTACTTATATAAAGTTCAAAAAAAAAAAGACAAAGCTAATTTGAAGAAGTAGACTATGAATTTGGGGATCAAGTGGTAGGGAAAATGAAGGTAAACTCTGTGATGATTAAAAAGCTCTACGTCTCGATTAAGAAGGTAGCTACACAGGTACATACCTTTTGAAAACTTGTTAAGAGCTGTAATAGCCATGAAAATTCCTATTCTGAATAATCCAACCTCAACATAAAAGAACAAAGAGAAACCCAGGACCTAGAAAGAAAAGCAATTGTTATGGACGTCTTTAGCAGATCCCTATACATCCTCCATTTGACAGACCTAGTAGGTCATCATTTTAATAATTTTACATCTTGAATTCGTATATTATATGCTTAGTTTGCCAAGAGAACCAGCAAATGAAATTTTCTATTAAATAGGAATCTGTTTTAAATGGGTGTTTTTTAAAATAATGTTAAACGGCAGTGATAACGACATGATATCATGACATCAAAGTCACACCTCTATGAAAAAATAAAGTAGATAAATCGCACTTCATTGAAATGGGAAACCCGTGCTCTGTCAAAGACCCTGCGAAGAGAATGAAAAGACCAGCTACATACACTTCCAGAAAAGACTTGCTTATCACCTACCTGATAGAATACTTGTATCCAAATAAAGGGCTGTGTAAATTCAACGCAAAGGAACAAAAAGTACAATTAGAAAACGGACCCAAAATGCGGCTGGATATTTCACTGAAGGAAATACACAAATGGCCAATAAGCACATAGAGGGATATTCAACATCATTAGCCATTAGGGATATGCAAATTAAAGCTGAGATACCACTGCACAATGACTGGAACAGCTAAAAGAAAGAAACACCGGTAATACGCAGTGCTTTCGGGGATGTGCACCAAGCACGCCTCTAGTCCATCGCTGGAATTTAAAATGGGTCAGTTACTCTGAAAAACATGTGAGCCGTTTTTTAAAAATTAAACATACACTTTCTGTATAATACGGCACATGCTTTCCTAGGTATTTATTCTCCAGAAATGCAAACTTAGGTTCACACAGAGAAAGGTGTATATGAGTATTGATAGCACATTTGTAAATAGACACAACCTGGGGTGACCGGGGCGAGGGGGGGGTGGGGGGGGTATGATCCTTCAAGGTTGAATGGACTCATAAACTCGAGTGCATTTATACAATGGCTTAATATTCAGCAGCAATGAAAAGGAACTCTTCATACACTCAACAAGTTGTGAGAACCCCAAAGCATTACGCTCAGTGCAAAACAAAGGCCATTCTCCACAGTTACACACTCTAGGAGTGCATTTAAGTAACATTCTCTAGATGACAGAATTTGAGTGAGGGAGAATCTACCAGTAGTTGAAAACGGTCAGGGTTGGGGCTAGTGTATCTGTAAAAGAATAACGTGAGGCGAGGGCACCTGAGTGTTTCGGTCGATTGAGTGTCTGACTCTTGGTGTCAGCTCAGGCCATGATTTCACCGTTCATGGGAGCGAGCTAGCTGTCGAAATCTGTGCTGAAAGCGCGGAGCCTGGTTGAGAGTCTCTCTCCGCCCCTCCCCCACTCATGATCTGTCTCTCAAAATAAATATTTTAAATATATGTTTTTTTTTTTTTTTTTTTTAAAGAATAGCATAAGGGAACTGATTTCTCCAAGTGGGAGAGTGCTGTATTCCGAGTGTGGCGAATTTGATACAAATGTATACATGTTAAAAAATTCCACGGATGAGGGGCGCCTGAGTGGCTCAGTCTGTTACATGTTCAACCTCGGCTCAGGCCATGATCTAGTGGTTCTGGGTTCGAGCCCCTCATCGGGCTCTATGCTGATAGCTAAAGGCCTAGAGCCTACTTCGGATTCTTTGTCTTCCTCTCTCTCTGCCCCCTCCCCTGCTCACGTTCTGTGTGTGTGTGTGTGTGTGTGTGTGTGTGTGTGTGTGTCTCAGAAATAAACATTAAAAAAAATAATTTCACAGATGTAACAAATAGACCAGACAATGCTGACGTATGCAGACACAGATGTACCTCTTCCCAAAGACACCCTCAATCTACTGCTACCTATGGAACAACTTCTGAGAGAAATCCCCTCACTAGCAGAACAACTCCTATGTATGAGATGAACAGGGAGAAAAAAACCAACATCAAAAGCAATAGGAAAGGCTAAAACACAATCTTGCTATAAAACCCGCCCCTGGCACAATAACTCACAACGGGGACAAACTCAAAACTCTGAGTATCTCCCTGTGGAACAAAGGATTGGAACCTCACATCTGGCACCTCTACTTTTTAAGACCTGCACCTGAGAGGCAAGCTGCCAAAACATCTAGCTTTGAAAGCCAAGAGAGCTTGCACTCATGAGACACACAACAGCAAGAGTGAGCTGAGAAATAGTTCTTAAAGAGCCTGCATAGACTCACTTCCCACCTACCCACCAGGGCCCAGCACAGAGGAAGCCAATTGAAATGCATGCCATTTTGCAGTGAAAAGGGCCTGTGTGCTTACCTTAAAACTTCTGTCTGAGTGGCAAGTATCTAATTTAACACACAACCAGGGGCCTACTGAAATACTCTCCCAAAACCACAGAAGCTCATGGGCATCTTTTTTACAATCTTCCTCTGCCCCGTGCGAAGCTACTGGGATCTCCCAGAGAGAAGCCTGGGTAGAGGTCTCACAAGACAGCTTTTGTGGCCGTCACCTACAGCAGACATCCCTTGGATAGCCTGGCTCTGGTGGCCAGAGCATTTATGTTCTCAAGTTCAAGGGGGATGTCAGGAAACAAATCAACAGATTTTAATTAGCCAGGGATCTTCTCAGGGATGATCAGTGCAGAGAGAAACACCCATGTCCCAGTCTTCTGCTGAAAGAGATTTATTTGCATGTTTTAAAAGCTCTTGCCTCAGTGTCTCGCTTCCCATCAGCCAAATTCTAGATGCCAACTGAGATCCTTCCCTGTGGAAAACTGACAAGTCTTGGCACATCCTCAACTATGGGAGACACTGAGGACAAAGTAGGCTGCTTGGGCCATCACAAAGTTTTAGGAGACAACAAGAGCTGGACAAGGTTCAGTAAGTTTCAATTTCTCAATTGTTGAATCATCAACTCAACCATCCATTAATTGGATTACACAGTAATCAGATGGGATTTATTCCAAGGATGCAAGAATGGTTTAATATCTGCAAATGGATAAGATATACCATCCAACAAATAAAGGGTAAAAATCCTGTGATCACTTCATAGATGCAGAAGATGTCAACAGAACTCAACATTCATTTTTGATAAAAATCTTCAACACAGTGGGTATATAGAGAATGTCCCTCAACCTAATAAAGGCCACATATAACAAGCTCACAGCTATTATCATACTCAACAGTGAAAGGCTAAAAACTTTTCTTGGAAAATCAGCAAGAACACGGTACCCACTCTTACTACTTTCATTTAACAAAACATTGGAAGGCCTAGCCAGAGCCATTTAATTAAAAAGCATCCCAATTATAAATAACAAGTAAAACTTCATTTGCAGATGACATCATCTTATAGAAAACCCTCAAGAGCCCCCAAATAAAACTGTTAGAATAAATGAATGTAGTAAAGTTGGATATAAAAATCAACATGCAAAAATCAATTTTCTTTCTCTACATTAACAGCAAATTATACAAAAAATTATGAAAACAATCCCATTTACAACAGCATTAAAAAAAAAAAAAAGCACTTAGGAATAAACTTAACCAAAGAGGTAACAGATCTCTACGCTCAAATCTTTAAGCCAATGATGCAAGAAATTAAAGACCATGCAAATAAATGGAAAGACATCCCATGTGCATGGACTAGAAGAATATTATTAAGATGTCCTTGTTACCTAAAGTCATCTACAGATTCAATTCAATCTCTATCAAAATTCTAATGCATCCTTCACAGAAGTAGGAAAACAATCCTAAAATACATAAGGAAGGGCAGAAGACCGCAAATTACCAAAGCAATCTTGAACAAAAAGGACAAAGCTGAGGTCAACACACTACCTCCTTTCAAAACATACTATAAAGCTATAATAATCACAACAGCAAGGTAGTAGTGTAAAGACAGACATAAACCCATGGAACTGAGTAGAGAGCCCAGACATAAGCAGACACATTTTAGGTAAATTAGTTTACAACAAAAAAAAATCCAAGAATACACAATGAGGAAAAGTCAATCTCCACAGTAGTGCTGGAAAATCTAGACAGCCACATGGAAAAAAACAAAAACAAAAACAAAAACAAAACAAAAAACAAGCAACAGTCTTTTCTACTATACACAAATATCAACTCAAAATGGGTTAAAGACTTGAAAGCATTAAAATTTCTACAAGAAAACATAGGTAATAAGCTCCTTGATACCTGTCTTGGCAGTCCTTTTTTGGATTGGACAGTAAAAGTAAAAATCAACACATAGAACCACAAACTATCTTCTGCACAGCGAAGGAAACCAACAAAATGAAAAGGCAACCCATCAAATGGGAGTAGATCTTCTCCAATCACTTATCCAATAAAAGGTTATTATCTAAAACCTATTAAGAACTCCTACAACTTAAGTGTAGCCAAAAAAAGTGATTAGAAAACAGTTGATGATTTGAATCAGTATTTTCCCAAACACATACAGATAGTCAAGAGGGGCATCAAAAAAAAAAAAAAAAAAAAAAAAAAAAAGCAGCAAATATCAAGGAAATGCAAACCAAAACCACAGTAAGACAAAACCCCATACCTGCTAGGATGGCTAGGATCAAAAAGACAAGAAATTACAAGTGTTGGTGACAATGTGGCAAAAAGGGAACCCTGCTCACTGTTACTAGAAACAGAAACTGATGTAGCCATTCTGGAAAACAAGTATGGAGTTTTCTCGAAAATATTAAAAGTTGAACTACCTTATGAACCAGCAGTTCCAATTCTGGGTATTTAACCAAAACAAATAAACGACACAACCCAAAAAACCAAAAATAGTAATTTGAAAAGGTATCTGTTTCCCCTATGTTTACTATAGCACTATTTATAATAGCCAAGACATGGAAACAATTTAAGTATCCATCAATGGATAAAATTGTTGTGTTATATATATCCAAGGGAGTATTATCCAGCCATGATAAAGAGGAAAATTGTCATTTTCATCAATATGCATAGATCTTGAGGGCATTATGCTAAATGAATGAAGTCCCACAGAGAAAACTGAATACCACATAGTCTCACTTATATGTGATATTGAAAAACAAAGAACTCCTAGCATCAGTAGAAAATTGACTGCCAGGGGCTCAGAGGTAGAGGGAATGAAGAGATGCTGGTCAAAATATACAAACTTTGTTATAATGTAACTAAGTTCCAGGGATCTCATTTATCCTATAGTGATTACAGTTAACCATACTGTATTATAGAGGTGTGGGGGTGGCTCAGTTGGCTAAGCTTCCAACTGTCGATTTTGGTTCAGGTCTCATCATCTCACAGTTCGTGAGATCAAGCCCTGCATCTGGCTCTGCACTGCCAGGGCCGAGCCTCCTTGGACTTCTCTGTCTCCCTCTCTCTCTCTCTCTGCCCCTCTGCCACTCTTATCTCTCTCTTTAAAAATTTAAAAATTTGTTTAAATTAAAAAGTACTATAGTATATATTTCCAAGTTTCTAGGAGTCAATCTCTTAGGTTTTCCTCACAAGCAAAAATAGTTCTAACTATGTACAGTCATAGATATTAACTAGACATTGTGGTGATCATTTGACAATATATACATACATGGAATCATTATGTTAGTTTCAGATGTACAACCTCAAGTTTTAGGTCAATTATATCTCAATTTTTAAGAAGGGTAAGAAGGAGGTGAGAAATATAAAATTTAGGATATCCATCACCTCAGAGAAGGCAGAACAGGCTATGGTGAGAAGGGGCATACAGGATTTTCAACAGAATGTTGGTTTTCATTATTCTTTCTATTTTCATCTGAGCAATATTTTTCACTCATCATTCACTGCTTTCTAAGAACCTTTTTAAAAAGCTGGAGAGGTGTTATCATTTTACTTGGAGAAATATAGAAACACCTAATGGTGTTCCACACCCAAGCTTTTCTCAAACTCTAATTCAAATATTCTTTTTCAGAGCCTCACGGTCTACTCACACTTTAAATACATGTATTATGACCCTCCTTTATCATCGTGGTTGAGAAAATATCCTCACCTCCCTCACTGTGTGTATACTTTAAATGTGGTCTGTCAAAGTAAACGGATATTGAAGTAAAGAATGTCTGTTGGAAAATTAAATTCAACGTTGCCTGTCTGGCATGTTTGTTCATTTGTAAACGAAGATTTTGAGTTCATTATCCATTAGTTGTAATAGACATTCAGAAGCAGATTCAGTGTGACTGGCTGATAGGAACACTCAAACCAAAACTGTTCCCATAAAGGCCATCTCAAGAGAGGCAGAAAAAACATTTGATCAACTGTCATATGCGTTGTTGATGAAACATCTCAACAAAGTAGATTTAGAAGGCACACACCTCAAAATAAGAAAAACCACCTATGAAAAACCCACAGTTAACCTCACACTCAATGGTGAAAAATGGAGAGTTTTTCTCCCTGGTGTCAGGAAGAAGACAAGAACACGTCCACTGTCACCACTTCTACTCAACATAATACTGGAAGCCCTAGCCATGGTAATTAGACAAGAAAAGGAAATAAAAGGCATCCAAATTCTAACAGGTTTTTCAGTTTGTACATGACAAATAATATAGAGAAAACCCCCAAGACTTCACCAAACCACTACAACTAATCAATGAATCCGGTGAAGTCATGGGATACAAAACAGACAGCAATCTGTTGCGTTCCTATACTAATAATGAAGTATGGCATCAGGAATAGTCAAATACCTAGAAATAAACTTAACCAAGGAGTTCAAAGACCTGTACCCTGAAAACTATACAACACTGATAAAATTGTTCCCATAAAGTGTCCAGGTAGATTGCCACTATTTTCAGTTTTTACACACATACGCAGACACCATTTTTTACAAAAATTTTAAATGGAAAATACACAACTGCTCTCGTGAACCTCTTGGCCACGAGACCTATTCAAGATGAAAAACAAAGAACCAGATCCATCATGTCAGGCATACAAAGCAATATAGTTTTGCCTCCTCTAATTACAGAAAATAAAATACTGAGGCGCTTTGGTGGCTCAGCTGATGAAACATCCAGTACTTGGTTTCAGCTCAGAGTGTGACCTCACAGTTTGTGAGTTCGAGCCCCACAATGGGCTCCAAGCTTAAGGGGTTCTCTTTCTCTCCCTCTCTCTCTGCCCCTTCTTGCTTTGCTCTCTCTCTCAAAATAAATACATAAACTTTAAAAAAAATACTTATTTCAAGATTATGCCACTTAAATTGGGAAGATACTGCTTTGTCATGCACATTTATAAAAAAATAATGTGAACAAACTTCTTGTAGGCTTGTCACTTGTTAGAAAGATATCTCATGTAAATGAAGCGAAACCAGCCATCAGCGAACTTTTTCCATAAGAAGCCAGATAGTAAATATTCTGAGTGTTGCAGGTCCTAAGGAATCCACAGCAACTATTCAACTCTGCATTTTTAATGCCAAGTCACCATAGATACCACAAAACGTTGTGAGGTTGTTTCAATAAAACTTTATTTACAAAAACAGGCTGTAGGTCAGACTTGGCCCAAGGGTCATCATTTGCCAACCTCTGCTCTAAAATATTCTATTTTCAACAGCTGGTTTGTGTGTGCATGAACACATATACACACATGATGACTTATATGCATCTATCTCTGTACGCTTCCTAAAACCAGAATGACTCAATATAAATTCATCATCCCGAATGGGTGTCTACTTCTGTGGACATACAGAACATCGCACTTTGGTGACATACCCCTAAATCTAAATGGATAATAACTATGACGAACAAGACCACAGAAGTTTGGAATCAAAAAATTTCACCTAAGGAGGCAATGACTGGATCGCTTTTCCAAAATGCAAACTATTTCCCTCATATCCCTTCCCTACCCCGCCCCATCCCACAGAACTAGGTCTCAAAATCTGGTTTATTCTACCTTCATTTTCCTCTTTCATTATGCTTGCTGGAATGTGAAAAGCCACATGCAGACCAAGGAAACCTGGTTAAGCAGATTATACTTTAAGTTACTATTCTATTTAATAAAGTACTGAAGTACTACTCAAAAGCTTGTTTTTTTTTGTTTGTTTGTTTGTTTTTTAATTTTTTTTTTTCAACGTTTATTTATTTTTGGGACAGAGAGAGACAGAGCGTGAACAGGGGAGGGGCAGAGAGAGAGAGGGAGACACAGAATCGGAAACAGGCTCCAGGCTCTGAGCCATCAGCCCAGAGCCCGACGCGGGGCTCGAACCCACGGACCGCGAGATCGTGACCTGGCTGAAGTCGGACGCTCAACCGACTGCGCCACCCAGGCGCCCCACAAAAGCTTGTTTTTAAGATGAATGATTTGGGAAAGGATTTCTTCTAATTACATATTTACATTTTTAAAAAAGAAATTGTGTTTTCTCAATCTCATACCTCCTGCAAATCCTTTGTTAGCTCTTTTTCCTCAGTTGAAGTGGAATTATAAAGTCTCCCTCATAAAATTAAGTCTGAAACATGCTGCCACCTCTTTTTATTGGAATGGACTTTTCCAGTGACTTTTCAAGTACTGAACACATGACTTCAACACGGGAGTAGGAGACATGGCCAACTTCACGGCGTGGTCAGCAACACCCTGTACTTTGTTTAACGCTCTGCTCTCACCATTAGCTTGCAATTCTTAACGATTTTCACCATGAGCCCCCAGTATTCATTTTGCAGCAGACCTTGAAAATCACGTAGCCGGTCCTCTGAATCAAGATTAGAACTCAACAAAGGGGGACACACTTCCCCAACAAGGCAGATTCAGAAGGTTCAGTTTCTGTAATCTCAAGAAGAGACTCCTTGGCTTGACTTCAAAGTTCGCTGCTGTTATCAACTCTCCAGAAGGTGGAGAAGGCAAGAAGGTGACTGAATAAATGGAAGCTTCTACTTTCATTTCTGAAAAATAGGCAGTGGAGTCATTTGGTTTCCGCGGAGAGCATCACAAAGAGCCAGCTTTTCAAAATGGACTTTTCTTCCTCTACTCTAAGTGGTTTGCCTAATAAGGTGAATGGAGAACAGGTGGACAGTATCATTAATGCCAACCCCAACAGGATAAAGAAGTTGTCCTTTTCTTCCACAAGGCTTTGGAGTAGGTATGATGATGCAGCTAACACATCAACACACGAGTTTATCGTCGTCCTAACTGAGTATTTTTTCTAGAGGCCAAGGATCCAAAACCCTGCGCTTGTACCAAGTGTCCTATCAATTCTCATTAGCCGAGGCAGCAATCCTGAAACCAGGAGCATGGGGACATCTGACAATATTTGGGATTCTAGAGGAGCAGATCAGAGGGCACATCACAAGACATCTTACCTAAGATCAGCAGGGCTGGAATGGGTGAGAACACAGTCCTAACGCATCCTTCTGAAAACTGAAACCCATTCTCCCCATCCCTCCTTGCTTGCTCCTTTCAACGCCCATCATACTTTGCAAACTCCACAAAGGCAGGAATCTTTCTTGGTGGTATCCGATGCTCCCACAACAATCCTTGCCTCATACCCAGTGCCCGTTAAATACTGAATGGGGGACGCCTGTGTGGTGCCGTCGGTGAAGCCTCCGCGTCTTGATCTTGTCTCAGGTCACGATCTCAGGGGTCATGAGCCTGCTTGGCATTCTGTCTCTCCCTCTCTCTGCCCCTCCCCCACTGTGCTCACTCGCTCATTCTCAAAATAAATAAACGTTAAAAACAATGAAAGGGGCGCCTGGGTGGCGCAGTCGGTTAAGCGTCCGGCTTCAGCCAGGTCACGATCTCGCGGTCCGTGAGTTCGAGCCCCGCGTCAGGCTCTGGGCTGATGGCTCAGAGCCTGGAGCCTGTTTCCGATTCTGTGTCTCCCTCTCTCTCTGCCCCTCCCCTGTTCATGCTCTGTCTCTCTCTGTCCCAAAAAAAATAAATAAAAAAAAACGTTGGAAAAAAAAAAATTAAAAAAAAAAAAAACAATGAAATAAAATATTGAATGAATGACCACAGTAACCTGAGCGTTTTCTACTGTACTTGGCCTGACATACCCCAGACCTCTTCCTGCCGAGACAAAGCAGCTACGAATCAAAAGCTTCGAGAGGAAAACAGGCTATCCCAAGAAGAGGGTAGTGACTAACAATTATACTATTAAAAAAAAAAAAAAATGAAAAGACTTTGAGCTAGGTTTGAAAATGCGGAAGCTGACAGGAATTTCAGGGGACCTCCCTGATGCTCCTCATCGGTGCTCCCAAAGTCCTTTTCAAATGTGCGAACCCAAAATGTGTCACCACAAAGCCCGCTGTCTACCTACAGTCAACTGGTATAGGTCAGCACAGGAGTTAAATTAAAACTGTCTTCTAAAAGCCAAATACTTCTAAACTCACAGGTTCACTAATGGTGCTTAATCCTTGCTGGATGCCTCAGGCTTATGTCTGGCTTTGTTGGTTTATTTGTGACTGCTCCTCACATCAGGGGCCCAATTACCTCTTCAGGGCTCTGTGTCATCCTTTCTGGGACCGAGGGCTCTTAATAGCTCTCTGCTGGGGCCATTCTCAGTGTTCCTCCAACCCCCTCCTTTTTGCTGCCTGGCCAGAATGGAGTCACAAAACACACGTTACCCATCATCCCTTCTGCTCAGAACCTTCTATGCTTAAGCTTTCATAACCCAGACCCCGCTGGGTTGTTTAGTTTAGCTCTGGGCGTTTGTTTTACACAACATAAGAGCGCTGAACAGAATGCACCAGGAATCCAGAGCTGCTAGCATTGTCTCCTAAATTCGGTGTCTTCATAGGTCACATGCAGGTCAAAGCTTCTGCCCCCCAGTGCCACAAAGGTCCTTATTTCATGCAAAGTTGGCTTGAGATAATGGAATGGAAGAGCTCCGTGGCTCTCAAGGGCTAGAGCGCAAGGACCCAGCGGGGACCTCACTGCTTCTAGCCATGACTGGTGTGGCCAAGGGTTGGGTCTGCCAACACATAGGACTCTTCTAGCACAAATAGTGTCACGTAACCCAAGTTTATGTAAGCAAAAAAAAAAAAAAAAAAAAAAAAGCCAACCTGCCACATTCATGACTGGGAACATGAGCCAAACTGCAGACCAAAAAGAAACAGCCTTGGGGACAGTTCTTTCTCATATCTACGAGCCCCTTTTTCTTCTCTCTCTGCAGGTACACTTCCTTTGTGCCTCAGTGTACCCCCATGAAATGCAGCCATACCCGCTTCTGATTTTTACATCTGACCTCCGCATCTGTCCACTGCTCTGGGTTCCAATACCACCATCTGAGTGTGACAGCTAAGTGTGTCAACTGTCCACTTCAGAACGTCCCTAGTAAGGCAAGGGTACATGAGTGAGGCTTCTAAGGACCCACCTCCAGCACAGACCAGACAGCCAGAGTCGATCACAAGTTGTAGCAAAGTCTAGGAGGAGACCATCAATCCCACGAGGCAATTTGAACCTCAAGGAAGAAGAAACAGAACCACACAGTGGGGTTCAGGGTCCAAGAGTCTGCTTGTGACAGGCTCCATCAGTCCTCACAGGATGTCCTGACCTCAATCCTCAGGAATTGATTGGAGAATCTTCAGGCCAAGAGGTTGAAATCAAGAAAGACTGAAAAGTCCATCTGTATTATTTTCCTAGGGCTGCCCTGACAATAAGTTACCCCCAACTCAGTAGCTTAAAACAACACGAATTCATTCAGCTCTGGAGGCCAGAACCGTGAATTGACGGGCTGGTAATATCACATTGGCTCCAAAAACTCTCAAGAAGCAGCTTTCCCAGGCTCTTCCAAATTCTGACGGCTCTCCAATGTCACTCGGTGCGTGGATGTAAAGTTTCAACCTCTGCCTCTATCTTCACAGGGCCTTTCGCTTTTTTGTCTGTGCCTTTTCTTCTCCTATTTTAAGGTGACCGTTGTCATCAGATTTAGGGCCTACTTGGTTATCAGAATAGTCTCCTCTGGAGACCCTGAACTTTTCCAAAATAAGGTCACATTCGCAGGTTCCAGAAGTCAGGACGAGGACCTATCTTTTAGAAAGGTCACCATTCAACTCACGACAGAGTCTGTTTCACTTAAGAACACTGCCTCAAAGCTCAGAATCTATACATTCATGTGAGTAACAAGTGACCATTCTGGCCTGAGCTTTGTGATTGGAGCATGTGATGATCCATGGTGGGCTGAACACCACCAATATCAGGGCGATATAAAGGTACTGCCGCCCCCCCCCCCCCCCCCGAGAACCTCGGTGGCTCTAGGAAGAGCATTCATAACCTGGGCAGTAGCAGGCCCAATGGCCATGAGGAAACATGGACAGGAAAGATTCCTCTGAGGAACCCCAAAATCATGGAGGACAAAGTTGACCAGGCCAAGTACTCCCCTACTGGCCTATCATCCTCCACACGCTGGTGAGTTCTGAGGCATTTTTTCCTTTGGAACACATATGTATGAAATTCAACTTCAGTTGCCTTCTTTACCCAATAGCTTAATGCCACAAGCAACATCACTGTTTTACAAAGGACAGAAAAGTTTTCTCCTAAGGGAAACAACTTACTGGCCCCCTAATACCTCCATGTAGATTAGTTTCATTGGATGAATTTTTTTTCCCTGAATAGCAATAAAAGACAAATCAATAGGCCAGGGATAAGCAGGCTTCGATGTGACCATCGTTTATTGCTAGCATCCTGCTCTTTAAAATCCCTGTGCAAACAAATGCTGGGTATGAAAAAAACGAAATCCATTAACTTTGATCCACAGCATCCCTACCCTACAGAAACAGCTCAAGAACATTTGCATCTGAGGAAACATGAACCTAAAAGCAAAGATAAAAGCAGGGGAAGTAAATGTCTGGAGACTATTTTTCTATCTCTCACCATATTGGTTGGCCTCAAGTTTAAACATCAAGGTATGAAATAGAACCAGCAATAATTCTTAGTTGGATGAAGAGAAGAAATCTAGAAAAATTCTACTGCCTTCTTCGTGGAGGAAAAAAAATTACCGATATTCATAATGAATAGTAATATTTCTATTAAGTGAAAATGGAACTTCTCAATTTATTATTTTCTTTTGCATTATATTCGTACAAACAACTGTGGACTTTTTTCATTTTTTTCTTTTTTAACAGAAGTCTACTAAGTATATGCAAATACTGGGCTATAAACCTCAGCTTGGAAACAGTCAAGACTGTCTACACCTTTTCATCTTTGTCAAGGGGGCTGGGCGTATACTCAAATTGCATCCTTATTTTAGTCACAACCCCGTCCCGTCTCCAATAAGCATTCTGTTAAAAACCATACGTTTCTCTCACGCCTTCTCATTTTTAAAATATGTTGTCTCACTTGTAAAAATCTCCTCTGACTTGAGAAGGCATTTTCCAACATTCCTTCCCATTGGAATGCCTGTGCTGGTAACTTCGAAAAGACACGGTTCATTGTCTGGGATCGCAGGCTGTAATCCCAATACAGCACTGAGCCCATACAGCTGCCCTATCTCGTCACACAGAGAACCAGGAAGGGGACTGTGTAGCTGAGTGATGGAGACGGGGAACAGCCAGCATGTGGGAGAGAGGTGGGGGAATCATCAGGAGCACTGCAGGGCATGGTGGGGAGCCCAGTCAGGCAGGCAGGGACACAGAGAGCATGATCCCAGTGGCCAGGAAGATGCCATCAGACAAGGGTCACCTAGGAACATGCAACAGAGCAGGATGTAGGGACTCACTTAGCACTGCCTTTGACACAAGTCATCTGCTCACAGGCCTCCCTCACAATTTGGTCCTAATCACACACATGCTCTTCCATTTTAAGTATTTCATGTGCCTTGAAATTGATTTATCTGTAATGTATACAAACTACCATTACATAGATAAGTGGGACAACAGGATCTCCTGCCATCAATAGAGTGTAACCCAAACAATTCCAACAATGCAATTAAATGGTAGCCAGTCCTGTTTATCCACAGAAGACCTATAGCTGAGGTACGTGCTTTTTGTTACAAAGAGCACTCAGTAAGTGTTAGACAGTGTTCAAGAGCTAAGCACTTGGCAGAAACTTCCTTCCGGATTTATGTGAAAATATGAACATGTATTGAAAGGGACGATGCCCATTCACCATCAGTATAGTGCCCGAACCACACAAGGAAAAAAATCCCAATTTAGCCTTAAGGGGTAGGTCAGGAAATAGCAAGTTTCAAACACCCCAAGTGAGTAACAGGGCTCCAGGTGTGAGGAGAAGGAGGGGTCAGAGACAAGAGACGGGCCTGGTTCTCAAAGGAAATCCAAGAATATATACCAGACCTCGGGTATAATTCACTGTTGCTTTACGTCATATACATTACCCTGCTACAGTACAGAGAGAGTCTAAGGTCATAATGAAGAGCTTGGATACTAGAACTTAATGCACAGGATTGAATCCCAATGCCACCACTTCCTGTCTCTATAAATTTGGATGAATGAACCTCTTTGAACCACTGTTTCTTCATCTATAAACTCTTTTGATGGGGCTCCTGGGTGGCTGAGTTGGTTAAGCGTCCAGTTTCATCTCGGGTCATGATCTCACATTTTTTTAATTCAAGCCCTGGGTCGGGCTCTCTGCTGCCAGCGCAGAGCCCCCTTAGGATCCTCTGTCTCCCTCTCTCTCTGCCCCTCATGTGTACACACACATGCACATGCTCGCTCGCTCTCTCTCACACAAGTAAACACTAAAAAATAAATTTAAAACCCTTCTGCAAATAGCTTTAAGATTAGGATCTATTTCACAGGAATGACACAAAGATGAAATGAGCAAACATATATAAGGAGCATGAAACAGAACCTTCTAGATGATAAGTACTATACAAGTGCTCACTAGGAGTGGTGGGCAAAACAATGCCTCTCCAAAGGTAGGCACATCTTCATCCTTGGCACCTGTTTAGTGTTACCTTACACGGAAAAAGTGACTTTGATAATGTTCCTGAGGTTAAGGACCTTGATATGGGAAGATTATCCCATATTACCTCATCATAGAGGTCCTTAAAAGAGCCTTTCCCAACTGAGGTTGGGTGGGAAGGAGATGTGAGGTTGGAAAAAAGGTCTGAATTTCAAGACAGAAGGGGCCACCAGCCAAGCAATCTGAGCGCCCTCTGTAAGGCGGAAAAAGCAAGGAAGCTTGTTCTGTTCAAGAAGCCCAGAAAAGGGAGCCCTGCCAACAACTGGTTTTAGACTTGCAGTGTGATCAGTGTTAGACATCCTCCCCCCACACAAGTGTCAAGCAATACATTTGTGTTAATCTAAGCCACTCAGTTGGTGGCAATTTGTCACATACATTCTGATTACTACAAGGTGAGGACGTACACTCAAGCTGTATGGCAGGAGGGTGTCAACTGGAAATTTAACAGGTCAGAGATGAGCTTCAGGCTGGATACCTTGAGTTCAGACTCCAACTTCTCCATTCTCCACTGACTTGGATGGTAGTAGGTCCCAAATCCAGAGTGAAGACCTAGTTCTCCCGGAGAGGTCAATGGGCTTTGGTTGTATGCTAAGAGTCAATACTAGGTGTTCTATTATTTTCTTTGCCTCCTGAGTACAGGGGAAAAACAAAACCAACCAAAAACAACAACAAAAAAAACAAAAAAAAAAAAACAAAAAAAAAAAACTGTGTTCTACCTGCATTGCATCTAAGGAGATCATATTGGTCAATGAAACGTGGAAAGACGTCAAGTCGTCACTTCCAGACCTGACCCCTAAAATATCCCAGATGATGTTCTCTGATCTCTTGGTCCAAAATGTTGTAACCACACAAAGGCAACAGCATTAAGATCCCTGAGGCAGCCATAGGAAAACACATACTGCACAGGAACTCTCAACGTACTTACAACTAGGACTTGAAAAAATAATAATAATCTTTAATTGTGTGGGTGGGTATACTGCTCTTTTATTGTAGCTGGCATTGCTTATCCTCATTCATGCATGGAGCCAGAGAGCAAGAACCAGCCCCATAAACCTTAGCCCAGCAACACCTGGAGAAGACAAGGACATGGTAGCCATCAAAGTGACACGTGCTGATTTGTGAGCCATCTACCTCTCCCATGGCGTCTAGACCATCAGGAGCACCCCCATCCCAGCCTCCTATCCTGTCAGTTATGAATGTTCACATGAGGGACAAGGCGACTTCTCTCCAGCCCTGCTCAGATCATCCCAGACCCCAGATCTACATACTGCATAGAAACCAAGAGAAGGATCAATATTAGCAAACCTATTTAGCTTCCTTCTATGACGGCATGACGGACTCCATAAAACATATTTGTAGTCTTCTTTCACATTTCATAGGACCCTTTCAATCACAATATATCTAAGGATGGTCCATGTAGAGTCTTGGTGTGGCTAACTGACCTGCACTACATGAGTAAATATCAAGGCAAGCAGATCTGTCTGAGTCTCTCCTGTGTCCATGGAGCGTGTTGGCAATCCTTCCACCCAGGGCACATTTGACTTTAAATTTTTCGGGTGAGTAACAGTAAGAAGAGATGTGTACGTGGCATCAAGTTTTGACGATGTTGCATATGAACGACCAAAACAGAGACTACGGTATTTCCCCCATCGTCCGGCAATGCCAATAGAAAACCACGAAATCAAGGCAAGGCACTAGAAATGGAACAAGTACGGTGGCCTTAAATCACAAGAATACCAAGAAGCATAGGTACTCAAAGTTCCCTTTATGTGGACACTTAAGCAGCTCGTTCCCGACCCCTTGCCCGCAGCACTTTAAGAGGCAATGTTGATACCCACAGCAAGGATTCAAGATGGGGCCTGGAAAGTGCAGGCCACCAAGGTCCACTGAAGAAAACTGAAAACTGGAAATCCCTGAGTGGCTCTGGGCACAATTTCTTACCTTTTTCAACCAAAGTTGATGGAGAGGAAAAATGGCAGCCAGTGACGTGTGGTTGAGGATACCCCTCAGGCCACTGGTAGAGGCAGAACGAAGATAGTGGATACTCAGTCCCGGAGAAGCCTCGGCAGTTGGCACCACGTACCCATGTGTGTAAAACCAGTAACTAACTGGGGTCCAGAAGATGGCAGCTGAGCATCTACCAGGGGTACTAAGACCGTCCTCCTAAGAGTAATGCTGGCAAGTGAGTAAAGGCAGGAGACAAAAATTTTCCCTAGGACCATCCACCTGGGTGGCTCAATCAGTTAAGCAATCAACTCTTGATTTTGGCTCAGGTCACAGTCTCACAGTTCCTGAGTTCAAGCCCCGTGTTGGGCTCTGTGCTGACAGTGCAGAGCCTGCATGGGATTTGCTCTCTCCCTCTTTCTCTGACCCTCCCCACCCACCTCTTTCAAAATAAGTAAGCTTAAAAAAAAAATTACCCACGGTTTAAAAACTAATTTACTCCAGGGGCGCCTGGGTGGCTCAGTCGGTTAAGCGCCCGACTTCAGCTCAGGTCATGATCTCACAGCTCGTGGGTTCGAGCCCCGCGTCAGGCTCTGTGCTGATGGCTTGTGCTGATGGCTCAGAGCCTGGAGCCTGCTTTGGATTCTGTGTCTCCCTCTCTCTCTGCCCCTCCCCCACTCATGCTCTCTCTCTCTCTCAAAAGTAAATAAACATTAAAAAATTTTAAATAAGTAAATAATTTACTCCAGGATTAAAGAGCACACTTGTTATTTTAAGTCCTGAGTGCTACGTGGAAGTATTACATCACCAAATTGTACACCCGAAACAAGTATTACACTGTATGTTAACTAAGTGGAATTTAAATAAAACCTTCAGCAAAATTACCCCAGGGAGGGGGGCTGATTGACACGGTAATGGTGGGGGTCGAATGCGGATACAGCCTTTTCCCTGATGATGCACAGAAAAGAAGTAAAACTGTAACATGACTGCGTCCCTTGATCGTGAGGCGTTTCATGGTCCCATCTAGAGAAAACAGTTACCACTGAGATATAGTAGGTATTTAACAGAGCGAGGGAACAAGCGGTCCTTCCTTTAGATTATTCTCTCAATGTTTTCGCCATATCATTTGTATACCCCATTATGAAGTATTAATGGGATTTTTCAGTCAATTAAATACTGTATGCAATGCCATCAAAACGTAATTAGTGGCGAATTAAAAGTGGCCACGAAATGGGAATTGGTGTGAGAATAACCTATCCCCTAATGACGAGGTAATAGCTACCATTTGTTGAGTGCTTACTAAGTACCAGGCAGGGTGCCAAGGACTTAGAGGCATTCCCTTATGGCATTTAGTCCTCAAAACAACCACAAGAGGTAGACGCTAGGTTCTCCTGATTTGTAAATAAAAGCACCGAAGCACAGAAAAACCTAAGCAAGCTGTCCCCCCATTAGTGAACCAGTGAACAGCAGGGTAAATCCAGTCCAAGTACATCTGGCTCCAAACTCAAGCAGTTAGTCACTGCCCTGGCTGCTTCCCCTAGTCCCGTCACTATGGTGTCAGGCAGGCAGAGAGGCCCCTTCCATTCTCCCCGGAGCTCCCTTGCTCTTGGATGGGCTCTCGAGTATTCCTAGAAAAGGCATATGCTGACAGAATAAAGGTCCCACATTCAACCCATGAACGCTCTACCAAGTTCCGCAGCAAGAGAGCACAGCGTTACAAGCATGGGTCTATCAACTCTATCACGGGAGTCAAAGGAACTTTCTGGTTCTCTGCATTCCGTCTGTAAAATAGGAATGGTGAGAAAAATAACAAGCCTCAGAGGGTGTTAAGAGGATTCAAAGAGTTGATGCACAGAAAATCCAAGATACTATGTGACACATGAAAAACGCTAAATGCAGTCATTAATGTTTTTATAATCTTCAAAGCCATGCTCAGGGCTGCTCAAAGATACAGATTATATTTAGCTGACTTGGAATTCATTCAGAAGGTATACTTCCCTCAATCCTATTACCTTCTCTCTCAGGTGAAGGAAAACTAAGTCCTGGGCCTTTGTGTCTCCCAAGAGTCATTTTCAAATAGGTCCCTACTGATTCTAAAAGTTCCAGGGTGGCTCAGTCAGTTAAGTGTCCGACTTCAGCTCAGGTCATGGTTTGTGGGTTCAAGCCCTTCATCGGGCTCTGTGCTGACAGGTCAGAGCCTGGAGCCTGCTTCGAATTCTGTGTCTGCCTGTCTGCCCCTTCCCCATTCACACTGTCTCTCTCGTGCTCTTTCTCTCAAAAATTGATAAACATTAAAAAACAAATTAATAAAAAGAGAGAGATTTGGAAACTGAGGCCCAAGAAATGCATCTCATTCTCAAAAGGCAACCAGCCAGTAAGGGGAAGACCGGGACAATGTTTATGCTGCCTATAGACCTTTGGTCTTGAGATTTTTCCCTATTTTTAGTACAGGAACTGGCTGCTTTGCTTGTTTTCTTCTTTCAGAGTCTGAGAGTGACTGTGCAGAACTTTCTTAGGTCACCTGATATTTAAAAAGGGAGTCAAGAATACCCAATGTGGCAAAGGATGGCCTCTTCAAGAAATGGTGATGGGCCAACTGGATCACCATGTGCAGAAGAATGAACTCAGACCCCTATCTTAAACCACTCACAAGAACAAACTCCCAACAGCTTCAACTTAAATGTAAGACGGAAGTATGAAACCCCTAGAAGAAAACATAAGGCAGAAGTTCCATGACATTAGTCTCCACAGTGATTTCCTACACAGAACATCAAAAGCACGAGCAATCAAAGGACAAATTTAGCAGGACTGCATCCAATTAAAATGCTTCTGTGCAGCAAAACAAACCATCAACAAAATGAAACCAACAGGCTGAATAAACAAACGTATAAACAAATGTAGCCGGCGGATGAACAAACTGAATCCTCCTTTTAAAAATAAAAAAAATTTTAAGAAAGGCCTTTCTGGAGTTTCCAGTGTGATGCCAACTACTCTGAACACAGCAATTGTGAGCTGCTTCCAAAACGTTGCTAGCAGAGAAACTTCTGGAGCTTTCTCTCACCTTCCCTAGACTCCTTTCTTTCGGTCTTAACCGATGCATTCCTTTAATTCTCTTAGCCATGCTTCCACTTGGTTCTTTTTAACTCTGGTTCTGAATGCATGCAATACAGTCACTGTGTGTGCGAGGGTGTGTTTGAAAGCATGAATGAATGTGTGTAGGCGTGAATGTCTGCACATGTGTTTTCAAGTCTCATTTTATTTCTGGATTACTAGTGCTGGTCATGCTAATCAGAAAAACATACTGTTGTTTTTGAGCTCAAGTCCCCGGAGAAAGCACCACCTACAGCTAAAAATGCATTCCAACCGGCATCCAAAGGTCTACTCTAAATAACCATGCATCTGTCTGCAGATGGCTTTAAATCATGCGACAGAACTTGTACCTTCTGCCCCTTGTCTGATGGAAAGTCATATTTAATATTATCTCCCTGAGCTTCAATTACAAATGAATCTTTTTTAATTTCAAGTCTTGAATAAATAAGCAATGCAGCTGGGCTGG
Source organism: Puma concolor (assembly GCF_028749965.1). Taxonomy (NCBI): domain Eukaryota; kingdom Metazoa; phylum Chordata; class Mammalia; order Carnivora; family Felidae; genus Puma; species Puma concolor. Next base: position 145,459,342 of record NC_141667.1, read on the forward strand.
TAATAAATCACCAGATAAATGTGCAGAAGTGGTTTAGACCAAGCAAGTAGACAGGCACAGCTGACATCATCACTGGGACATTCTCTTCTCTGCCACTAAGGCTGAAGGGAGACACCCCCTCGCCATGAAAAGTGCTTCTCAGTTCAATGGATCCCGAAAGATCTACTTACACAGACCAAGGTGATCCCAAATCAGAAGGCAATTGCTATTCTGGAAGCCCAGTCAACCAACATTTGGTATTTCTCTGGCTTATTAAGCTGGACTTCCATCTTTAGTTAAAATAAAACACACTGTTAAAAATCTCTGGTTTTTAACAGCTATTGACACTGTGGAGTCCATCTTAAAAGACATAATGACCTCAAACAGATTCGTTGGGGATTGTTTTCATAAACAGCACCCAGTAAGATGTTCTCAGATACAGACTAAGACCTTACAGACCTGAGTTTATGCCACACTATTCCCGCAGGGGATCACTGCCACCATCTTTATGGTGACTGTCCCCAAGCCCTCCGAGGACTTCTGTTGGACAATGGAGAGGTAAGGGACACTTGCCAAGAAGATGGAGAGTCATGGCTGCTAGTTCACGTCTCCTCTTTTCTTCCGATCAATTTCAAGCCCGTTATGAAATTGGCGTTTCCTAACTTGTACTCTCAACGTGTTTAAACGGTCATTGTTCTTCTATACCCAGAAGGGTTAGGAACTAAGCATGTAAGATCCAAGACAGAAGAATTTCGCTGCAAAGTCAAGTCACTGAGGCCACACGCTAATGCCTTTCATTCCATATCCTCCCTAACCTGACGTGAGTCTCTCATCATAAAAAGAAGGCAGTTTGCAGATAACATTAGGCAGGTTGCTGAAATCCAGATAAGTTTAGCACCGAGAAAATATGCTAAGGATGAAAAGTATCAGTTCAGTTAAATGCTGCATTTGAAATATATGTATCCATTCTCTTAATTCCTAAAACCTGTTCACATGGGAAACTTAAATTGAGCAACCTAGGTTTGTGTTGTCAAGTAGCAACTAGGACATTACTTATTACATTTGATTAATATAGTGAATTAGGATAATCAAAACACACGAGCATACACACACCTTTTCTACCATAGCCTTAACCCTTTTAGGGTCAGAAACCACATGTGGCAGAGTGGAGCTATGGGCCAAAATGGGGCTTTGAGTGTGGAGAGATTAATGCTCATGGAGGGTGTCAGTCACTAAAAACAAAAAAACAATAACAAAAACAAAACACCTGGTTCTTTAAGCTTTTATAAATTATTGGTATGCTGATTTGAAAATGATCCTCCCCCACCCCCACCCCACACTTACGTACCCTCAGCATTTTCCTTCCTGCATGTGGTTAGTGGCTCAGAGCCCTGAGACACCAGAGCATCCCTGAGATGTCAGAGGATGGTCAGCCACAGCTGGGCATACCTTTTCCTAGGCTGGCAATGGTGATGCAAAGGAGAAAAAGGGGTTGGGTGAGAAATTTCAAGCAAACAGGTGTTCTTTTAAGAGGGTCGTTAGCCAGAAGGAAGTTAAGGTCAAACTGCATTTAAAAATACCAACCAGGGGAGCCTGGGTGGTGCAACTGGTTAAGCATCTGACTTTATTCTCAAGTCATGATCTCGTGGGTTCGTGGGCTTGAGCCCCGCATCGGGCTCTGTGCTGACAGCTGAGAGCCTAGAACCTGCTTCAGATTCTGTGTCTCCCTCTCTACCCCTCCCCCGTTCGCACTCTGTCTCTGTTTCTCTCTCTTCCAAAAATAAGTAAACGTTAAAAAAAAATGATTTTAATATCACCCAGTCTTTGAAGGACAGATAGCATGCCAGTCAGAGGGAAGTGGTCTTTTCTTGTCTTCAGTAGAATCCTAAACGAATTCTTCCAAAATAAGTGTTGCTATTAAGGCTTACCACCCCCAAACCAAGCCCTCAAACACTGTTAACTTCATTTCTTGCCCAGCAAACCCTGTTGCTAGTGAGGTCATCTAGAGCCATTGCTCTCATGACCTTCCACCTCTTGGGTTGGTCTGACTGATTTGTTCTATTATGTTGTCCATGCCCAAAACTACTGCATCCAACCTGCTACTCGCAAGAGTCACGGAAACACTCTCATGTGACTTTTTTAATTTGGGAGGAAAGAGGAGCATGAGAGTCAGGAAGGGGCAGAAAGAGGGAGGGAGGGGGAGAGGGAGGGAGGGAGGGAGAAAGAGAGAGAGAGAGAGAGAGAGAGAGAGAGGAAGGGAGAGAGAGGAAGAGAGAAATCTTAAGCAGGCTCTATGCTCAGTGCAGAGCCCCACGTGAAGCTGGATCCCACCACCCGGGGATCATGACCTAAGCCAAAATCAAGAATTCAGCCACTCAAAAACTAAGCGACCCAGGCAGCCCAGGACTTCTATTTTGACTTGTGCTTGATTAAGCTCCTTTCAATGCAGAAAGTTCTCAAGAGCTGTGTTCAACTTCCTACACGTTCAGTAACAAGGGAGCTCGGACAGATCAGACATCATCCTAACACTCTAAGAAGATTAAGACATCAAACCATTTGGTCACAATTTGACCTCGATCAAATCAATGAGAAAGAAATACTGAACTGAAAAAAACAAAAACAAAAAAACAAAACAAAAAAACCTGTATTTGTGTTTTCCTTTTAGTATACACAGATAGAATCCCATCTAAATTTTGGCAGAGAGATAATGAGGACCCATGTGCATGAGCTCTAGTTATCCAGAACAAAGTCAACCTGGGAGCCTCAGTTTACTCCACTGTACATAGTGTGACGCCAAGTTTGGGCAACAAACCTTCAGTGTTATTCCATGTGTTGTTTCTACACTACACATAATTGGGGCAACTCAGGATTTCTACAATGTGATCTCCAAATCAGGTGACTGGAAAATTACAAGTCCCAGATCTCTCCCTCACTATCCCTTCTGCCAAGTGTTTAGACTTGTATGAAAGAAGATCTTGAAGCCTTGAAAGTACTAAGCAAAATGGTTCAGATCACTCATGCAGTGCAGGTCACTGGTGTATATTCCACTTAACGACCACTATTCCAAGCATCACTCAGGACACTGAACCTGATTGTTCAAGGCTTGATTTTTAAATACTCTTAAAAACTAACACAAGTTCACAGAAAATATTTACTCCACAACCCAGGTTATGATGACACTGCATTCTGTGGAAATTCCAATTTAGAAAAACAGGGTTAATGGGGGCAGGGAGAGAGGGGAAAATGGGTGATGGGCACTGAGGAGGGCACTCGTTGAGATGAGTACTGGGTGTTGTGTGTAAGCAATGAATCACGAGAATCTTCCCCAAGACCAAGAGCACACTGGGTACACTGTATGTTAGCCAACTTGACAATCTATTAAAAAAAAAAAAAAAAAAAAAAAGGCCAAGATGCAAAAAAAAAAAAAAAAAAAAAAAAAAAGAGAGAGAGAAATTGGCATTGAAAGGCTTAGCAAGCATTTGAAATGAACATGAAAGACAAAGGGGGAAGGAAAATAGTAGTTTACCTATATTGCTGAATCACACGGCAGTTCTGTTTCTAGTTTTTAAAGATTAGTTTGATACAGACCCACTGGTCTATTTTTGCTTACGTTTTTGGCATCAAGTTTCAAAAGAAAAAACATCACCAGGGTGTATCTCGAGAAGCTCACTTCCCGATTTTCTTCTGGGCGTTTTATGGTTTCAGGTCTAATGTTCAAGTCTTTAATCTATTTTGAGTTGATTTTGGGGTATGCTGGAAGACAGTGTCCAGTTTTCTGAACACTGTTTATTCAAGGGATGGTCAGTCACCATCGTATGTTCTTGCTTCCTTTGTCATAAATTGACCATGCAAGAGTGTTTTCATTTCTGGGCTATCATGTTTCACTGATCTGTGTTTCTATTTCTATGTCAGTACCTTCATGTTTTCATTATTTTGGCTTTGCAATAGAATTTGATCAAAGTGTGAGGCCTCCAATTTTGTTTTTTTCCTCAATATTATTTTGACCATTTACTGTCTTTCATGGTCCTATACAAGTTTTAAGATTCTTCGATTTCAGTGAAAAGTGCTACTACAGTTTTGTTAGGAATGACCTTGAAGCTGTCAATTGCTCTGGGTGGTAGAAACATTTCCCTGGTATCAACTTTTCCACTCCAAGACACCAGGATATCTTTCTATTTATTTTTGTGTTCAATTTCATCTGCAGCTTACAGTTCAGAGTACAGATCTTTCACCTCCTTAGGTATTTTTTCCTTTCCTCTAGGCATTTTATTCTTTCTCAGGCCATTTTAAATGGGATTGTTTCCTCGATTTCTCCAATAATTATTGGTGTATAGAAACAGTAAATGTTTGCCCATTGATTTTATACCTTCATTTTTCTGAGAGGAAGACAGACTAATAATTTAATGGATGGACTTTAAAAGTTCGAATATTTTCAGATGAGAACAGACAATAGTGAGCTTTCATAAGGATACTTGAAATAGAAATTCTATAGAGCCATTCTATAGAGCCAAATTCTCTGTGCCATATACTAGCCTTTCATTGAGTTCCAGTAATACACATTTGGGGAGAAATTTAACCTTTATGTTGTGATTTGTTCCTATACAAATCATAGGGAAAAAAAAAAAAAACACTGTTGAGTGTTTGATGTATTTTCCAGACTATTTAATGAGTTTTTAGATTTCTTTGTACAGCCACAGGAGGCGGCACCTTGCCAAGTGGATGAGAATTTCTATGTGGCGTCTCTAACTACTGCTCCCCTACTGAGAGGGTGGGAAGTTTGTGGGCTACTGGGCAAGGCTGGCTCGAAGGAATAACGATGTAGCTATGGATACACTTTGAAGTTTGCAGCATTTTGAACTCATGGGACTAACGGTGTTGAAAATCTTAGCACGTAAAAAAAATTACGCTGGTTGATTCCTGGATACTAACGTACACCAAGGTGACCAAAATTTATAAAAGGAAATAGTTTACCCATGAGAAGTGACGGGACTCAGCTTTATGAATTATTTCTTCAACTCGACGTTAACGATGCCTTTGTTCTTGGTCTGTTTTCATTCTACTTTTAAGTCAGACTTTTATTCCTGGAGGGGCTGTGCTCACCCAACCTCAGAAGAGGTCTATCCAGGTTAATTTTTCTCAAGGGCTTCTCCAGAGTGGGAGAGCCCTCGGCTCCGCAATCCAAGAAGCTTAGTAAGAAAAATGATGGCGCAGAATCCTTTCAAGAGCCTCAACTGACTTAGCCTCAGTTGCTAAGTCACCTTTACTTTTCTAAGTAGAGAAGGTACAAAGCTATAGTCTGTAATCCAGAATGTTCCATCTACCGGTCTGACTCCATGGTGATGAGGAAGACTTTTTTATACCACAGTATCCTACCATACAGGTGGCAATAGTGCTGAGGGTGGAGGGGAACAGGAAGAGAGCTTTGTGATCAACGGCAGAGTAAGGGAGGGTGGAAGAGGTCCATCAAGGAAGATAATCCCTATCATCGTCATTTGGCATTTCAACGACGTTTCCAATCTGAACCCATATACTCTAGAAAGGTCCACAATTTAATTAAACAAGTGAATCACTGCCTTCTGCTCCAGATGTTCATACTAAATCCAAAAGCCCTCTCTGGCACTTAGGAAGCCCAGGAAAATGCCACCTTGAGTCAGTGAGAAGGCAGCAGCAAGGATCACCGCACTGAAGGAGGGTCAGTAGAACACCAAGGATAAACCCAGGGCCTCAAGGGAGCTCTCTGCCAGCAGCATAACCTGTGTGGGAAACTGGGGACCTTGTGTCAGTCCCCATGGAGATCTGAAACGTGGAGTCCAATCTGGGAGAGGTGTCGTTGGCAGGGAAATTTTCTAACTGAGGGATTAACCCATGCTAGCAGTTGACCATTTGCCACATCTGAAATTCAATGTCATTTTCAAAGCGTGTTCACGTATTACAGCTACTAACCAATGTGATCACAAGTGTTTTTGGAACAGCGTGTATTCCAAATGAAAATGGTCAGAAGTGAGACATTGCTTTACTGTAGACATTTTTTCTTAAGTGTCTCTGATACTTGCCTTAGAAAATATCTTCTATTGTACTCTCCTATTTGCTTCCAAATTCAGTTTGTTTCATCAAGTTGTTTTGGTGGAAGGAGAGGAAGATACACACATGCTTATGAGAAGTTTTAATTGGAAATGCAGTCTATTAATACCTTGAAGTGTGGTTTTTTTTTTTTTTGATTCCCCTGTAAAAGCACACAAGGGATCATTTCCATACAATAATTTCTATGGTTTTAAGCTTCCAAATTAGAATTTAATTTCTCATGCTCTCTTACACACACACACACAAATCCTTTGGTTGATCTTACACTTTGAAATAAACTCGGCAGACGCCTGACATTCTCTAAGTCATGCACTGGCTTCTTGGAAAATATCAAATCCCTGAGTTCCAATGCAAACCTCAGCATTGACCTTTTACATTACCCATTATCAGTAAAGGCACACTGGTTAGTAGTACTACCCGTCTCCTAGAACAGAGTATTTGGAAACAAGCTCACAGTGACAGATTCCAGTTTAAAAAAAAAAAAAAAAAATTATATATATATATATATATATATATATATATATATATATATGATCTTCATTTGAAAGCTTAAGTTTTATCATTGGCAACCAATACTGTCAGATGTTTTTCTTGAAGTGATAGGCTTATTTCATTCAATGTTGATACAATTCCTGCCAAAAACCCAGGTCCCAATTACCATGGTTAGTCATATTCAATAAAAATGGCATTTGATGAAAAAAGCAGCTAGTTCAGCTCACAACTCAAAAAAAAAAAAAAAAAAAGCCACACTGTCACCAAAAAAAAACAAAAAACAAAAACTGTTTCCTTCAGGAAATCCCTTACACTTTACATGCAGTATAAATGTTCATATGCCCTTTGCACTTTGTCACACAATACGGAATATGTTTACTTATGTGTCCAGATTTCATCCAATTCAGCATTCAAACTGAATTCTCAGAACAGTCTTAAGTGAAAATAGCCATTTCTTAGACGTTGAGTACATACTAGTGTGATTGTGTTAGCCACTTTTTTAATGTTTTATTAATTTTTCAGGGAGAGGGAAAGAGAGAAACAGAGTGCAAGTGAGGGAGGGGCAAAAGAGAGGGAGACACAGAATCTGAAGCAGGCTCCAGGTTCCGAGCTGTCAGCACAGAGCCTGACACAGGGCTCAAAAATGTGAACTGTAAGATCATGACCTGAGCCAAAGTCGGACACTTAACCGACTGAGCCACCCAGGCGCCCCTATGTTAGCCATTTTTATACACTCTCACTTTTGTACCGTTAGTGCAAATTGCAAACAAGGCCTTAGTATTACTTTGTCAAGTGTTCGGATCCCTGTCCAAGTGTCCTGACATACCCCAGGGGTCTGGAAACCACACACTGAGTATCTCTAGCTTGTATGAAAACTTTGGGATAAGTAAGACGTCAGTGAAATGGGACAACTGTTACAAGATCCAACAAACTTTCATTTGATCCTTTCATTTGACACACTTTTCTCTCCACACAGATCACTTGTCTGGTCGTTAATAGTATCTAAGCACGTTAGCAACCATCCCCAGAACACTTGTAAGTCACGGCGCTAATCACAAACTGTCTTCTCAGGTTACTTACTGTCACCACTAAGCTCCATGCTACACATTAGTTTGAGATGCCTTTTTTTTTAATGATGAATTCTTCAGTTAATATTTCAATTAAAAATGCTTTGAAAATGGACTTTCCATTAGGTTATATGCATTCCTGACATCGAAAGAACTGGTCTACTTGTTCTCTTCTGAACGATCACTACATTAAAATCATAATAAACTTTTAATAATATGGAACCACACTTTCATTCCTCGAGTGAACCTTAGGTAAGAGACCCAGAGTGATGACTCACCAGCATTCCTTTCTTTGAGGGGTTACGTGACCCCCATTCCATGTTACTTCAGTGGCACACTCAATCATCAGCAAGATTCAAGGGCACAGAGACCAACTTCAAAAGACAATTGAGGGCGTCCAACCAGACAGAAGTGAGCATTCAACACACCAAGACCAGTGTGCTTTCCTGGGATTGCTGTCCAAGTGGCTCAAAGAAAGGTCTCTTGTACCTGGCATTACTCAGCTTAGAATAAAGTAGCCTCAAGATGGCTTCAGTTATCATTCTTCCTTCTCAGAGGAAGAGATCATCAAACGCTCAAAGATAAAGTCAAAGACTTAATGTGCTTCAGTGTATTCTTCAATTCATGGGTTGCAGGACTACACCTCAGGTGGTCAGGAGCCCTCCACGGACCTGACTAAGAGAGACGTTTTCAATGGGGAAGAGGTAGAAACAAACCACCTGAATTCTCTGACTGCCTATAGGTTCACCGGTTGCCTTATTTGGAAGAGGTCTCATTGGCTCTCTGTGATACGTCGTTCTTCAGTGGACTTTTCTCCAGGTAGGGTGAACAGACTCTGGTTTAGGCTGTGGTTTGCTTCTATTAGGGTACCAAGTCTACAGAGCCACCCCAGCCTAAGGGCCTCCTTGTTCAGTTACTTTAACTGGACACAGCCGAGTCCAATTGGTAAATTACACATGGTGATTTCATTTAATTTATGGATACTGTTATGTTGTATAAAGACTTCAAATGGAGCCAGCAAGCCTAGCTACAGGTCCTTTTTAAAATATGATTGGGAGACCCTAAGAAAGGAGCAATCTGTACATGTCCTCGTCAGAGACACGTCTCAACATTATGAGCTTGCCCCATCCCCTGCGGCCATCAGCCTGGACTGGACTCCCTCCTCACCATAGCAACTAGTTTACCCACCTTCTTCACAAGAAGCCTATCCAGTTTAACAAGTTTTAATCCTCATTTGCATACTAACTCAGCCAATCCCAGTTCACATACCTTCCATCCCTATTTTGTACAGAGGACCTATATATGACCTGCACTCATGACCTTTCACCTCTGTATCTCTGACCCCTCTTTGTCTCCCTGGGAATATTATTGAGATTTCTATCTCAACCTGTTTTCTCTGGAATTTCAATTCTAATTGCCCAAGTCAATGCTCGTTTGCTTCAAATTTCAGTTTATTTTCTTGGTCAACAAGGCTTCCAGCCACATTCGAGCCTGTGCCTGTTCAGTCCATAAACTGAGAGGAACTCTGGAAGCTTCTTGGTGGAGTGTTTACACATGGAACCACTCAAGTTGCAATACACTGTACTTGATTAGGGTTGACATTTTTTTCCTCCAATTCTAGTTAAAAGTTTCCTATTTAGACTTACTTTATAGATTATTCTTCAGCCTGAACATTGGTTTTGTGTGTGAAAAGACAGTTCTTCATTTTATCAAGATAAAGCCTAGCTTGGTGGAAAGAAGGTGTGGAGGGGAAGGGGAGGGGTGGGAGGGAGTGGGAGTGCGGGAAGGGAGGGGAGGAAACCAGCCCAAGTAAAACCCTAAGAGTAGAATTAAGATTTTGTTGTTCAAAGGTTCACAAGAATTTCTCTGAAATGCAGTGTATTCTGGTCGTTAAGGGTTTTAGTGTTTTCATCCCTTTCATTATTATTGGTCTCTTCAGGCTTAACTGTTCTCGATTTTTCTTAATTCCTGTCTTCCTAGAAAAGGAGTCTTTCAGCCAAGTTCATATAAATTAGCCCACTCGTGTTTCCATTTTTCACCTCTGCTCCAGCTGTAGGTATTGCACATTTCTCATTCCTAATTACTTATTTGGGAGTTTTCTCATTCTTGGATAGAGGACCTAGTGCATCTGAAGAGGACATTCTTCTTTCGTATCATTGTTTTCTCATAGTATTGTACCCATTGCTGAATTGTTTTTCCTCGAATTCGTCCATTCTTGCATGTAGAGTTTATTCTGCTTATTCCTTCTTCCTGCTGTAACTTGTCCCCCCCCACCCCCACCCCACACACACACACCATTTCTTTGAACTTGCTAATTCTTGTATATACATTTAACTTCCTATCTAGGGATTCCTTTCTCTGACTTCTTAGCCACACTCCCCACCCCAACACCCCCCCCCCCCCCCGCCCCGCCACCTTCATCACTTCATTCTCCCTATTCCGCTGTTTCCTAACTTGTCCTCTCAATAGGGAAAAAACGGTTCTTTCAGCTGGAACAGGGAATGCTTTTGTTTCCATTTGTGTCTGTGTGTGTGTGGTCAGAAAGAGCATTTCTTCACGTTTTTCAGAAAGCCCTTCAGCCAGGCACAGACCTTAACAGAAACAAAGATGGATCAAATAGGCCACCTTGGATACCAAGGGATCTACAAATAATTTCGTCCGAAGAGAAGCCAGTTGGGGGCTTGGGAGAAGAGCAGGAAAGGTAAGACCCTTGCCCGCAGCACCTCACTTCGGATATTGGGTTTAATCCTATGTGGTTTATTGAATTAAACTTCCATTCATCTCCCTTTAATGCTGAAATACCCAAAACGCTTGAACCTGTTAATGGAAAAAATTACACAAACACATCACAGAAAACCCAGGACCTGTCCAAAGACAAGTTGTTTTTCTAACATTTTAATGTAAAGCAGTTGGTCATTTCTAGGAGGTACTAGAAAAGCCCAGAAAAAGGAGAAAAGAAAAGAAAAAAGGAAGCAAGTCTTCTGGTTTTAGCTCTTCAACAAGAATATTCACAATAGCTAGTGTCTTCCCAATGAGGTGTCACAAGAGACACGTCTCTCATGCATGCTCAGGGCTCTCTTCAAGTTCTGGGGGTGGGGGTGTGGGGCAGGGGGGACAAAGTATTCTGCAGCGTCATACTATTTTCTGTGCCCTGAAATAATTTTTCATCTCTGTCAGAGAAGTTTGTCATCAGGTGAGCTGGGACTGCTACAGCATGGGACCTCTGTAATAATAATATATTCAGATGATTTCTTAAGAACCGTTTCCAGGATATCGTGCTATCAACACAGGATGAAAGTGTCCCCAGAAGGCCTCGGACAGGATAGAGCCTAACTGCTCCAAAAGGGCCATTATCTTCTCATCTGTTGGTGATTCAGAGTCTCAGCGCCAAGGCCCCAAGGATGAGTAGCCAGGAGACCAGGACCGTGACCGAATTGAATTTCTTTTGTCGTGGCATGGGTAGGAGTTGTTAATCTGTTTTTGCTTTTCTGTTTTGAATCAAGGAAAGGAAATTAGCCTCCTCTGGAAAAATTTCTACCCACCCTTCAACTCCCCAGGGATTACAGTCAAACAAAAATCTGTCCTCCCTTTCACAATCCAAGACTGTGGTCTCCTGTTCTTGAACAGCTGTTGTCTGCTATGCCAGGGGAGGGGGCTGCAGTTGAGGGATTCCTTGAAATAATCTCCCAAGAAACAGTAGAACTTGTGTGACTGAGTCACTTCACGACGACCAGATGAATCTGTAACATCCAACCCAGCCGTCATTTACTCGTGGTAGAATCTCAAAAAGCTTCCGACCAAGGGTGGCTCTTGGTAATGTTTTCATGGAGCATTTCCAAGCCATGTTTGATTCTTACTGAGTTACTCTTCCCAGGTTACATGCAAGAAATCAGCACTCCCCAAGTTCAATGCATATGCTCAAAGTCACTTTTTGTTAGAGGTATGGCCAACAGTAGGCCTCCTTGTATCAAAGCACATATTCTTTTTCAAAGTCATCAAAATGGCAGAGCTACATAGGTGAGCACCAAGAGAGAAAGCATACCAACTGGGACAGTCTTCTCTCCATTAGCTCATACAAGATAGGCCTTTTCTTTTCATCCCCTTCTTGGTGTATCCTTCAAATTCATTTCATCTTTTGCCCAGCTCCAGCTTCTTCTATACAAAATGACATCACAGCCAAACAACGCTATAGTTTCCCACTTAAAAAGAAGTCTATTTGAAGAGAGGCGCCTGGGTGGCTCAGTCAGTTAAGCTTCTGACTTCGGCTCTGGTCATGATCTCACAGTTCTTGGGTTCACCCCCTGCATCGGGCTCTATGCTGTCAACTCAGATCCTGGAGCCTGCTTCAGATTCTATGTCTCCCTCTCTCTCTCTGACCCTTCCTTGCTCATGCTCTGTCTCTGTCTGTCTGTCTCTCTCTCTCTCTCAAAACCATTAAAAATTTAAAAAGAAAAAAGTCTATTTGAAGAATTATCAAAGCTAGCCTCTGAATATTTTGCTAAGCATTCTAAGGATTTTCTATGTATTATTGGTTTTAAGTTCCCCAACAGTGCTAAGTGACTAGGGACTGTTATGATCCACCAATGTTAGGAAACCAAGGTACAAAGACTCAACAACTTGCCATATTGACAAACATGGAAAGTAGTAAAGCTCCTATTGGAATTTCTAGTAGGTATGGACTCAACTTTTTCTCTTCAGCTTCTGGGTATCTAATTTTTAGCACTGGGGGGCATGGGGTCCATTTAGGAATAAAAGGAGGGAGAAATCAGAGGGTTTGTTAGACAAGACAAGGTTAGGTAGAAATCACAGCAGTAACACTCATCCATTATTTTTTGAGTCATTGGGCACTTTGGAAAATAAGGTTTAAGTGTCATTTTTTCTTACTTGAACACATTCAGTTTATTCTTATGGTCATTGTCTAGTCTTCCAATATGGAAACCAAGATTCAGATGCTATCAGTAAATAAAACCACTTAGCCATTATCTAAAAGGTACAAGAGATTTGTGCAAGATTTTACAAAGAACATTTTTAAATACGTAATTAATTTGTAGAAGTGATGACACAAGAAATTAATAGCACCATCTACAAAAACAGCAAGAACCCAGGAGTGTGGAAAAATTCAGAACGGGTTTTCAAAGCTCAGCAGCTGTATACATTAAGATGCATTCCATCTTGCTTCCAAGAAGGCCACATCTTTATTTTTATTTGGTTAGAAGCATGAAATACCCATCATCCCAAGTGGCCTGCTTCCCAAGAAACGGACAAGAGCAGATCAAGGTTGGCAGCACAAAGGTGTTGCCCAGAAGCACCCAGGGCTAAGAGTCTGAGAAATTATGATCAGTATGAATACTCAACATTTGGGAGCCAGAAGTCCTCGGCCAATGCAGGTAATATGATGGAATCATCATCAGGCAGCTACTAAGTCACATAGGAGTCAACTACATGCCAGCTCAACCCTCTAAGCCCAAGAGCACTGGGCTTTGTGTTTCCACGGATGCCCTTCCCCTTTCCCCTCTGGGCTCATGTTTCTGGTGCTACGTTAGTCTTTATCACATTCCTCTCAAGACTTGTGGCTACTTCTCACACTCTTCTCTACTAGCAGATTTTCACTATTGTCTTCATTCTCACACATATGAATGTGTCTATGTCCACGCTTACACACACCCCAGACAGTATAAGCATTTCCATGCAATACAGGTTACTGGGAGCTTGGGGAAGCATGGATTTACTTCTCTGCAATCCAAGTAACATAAAATCTTAAGTTTCCCACTCGCCATATCCTGTTCTTCAGTCAGCTACTCTCCACTTACTCCCAAATCCCCTCGCTGAGATTTTCCCAATCCCTCCAAACTCCTAATCCACTTTTATCCACTAGCAGAACACTCAGTCTATTTTTTCTAATTTCTCCACTTAGGGACCCAGCCTGGGAATTATTTTACAATCTTAGGTATTTTGTAACCAAACTCTCCTGTAAGTGTGGCAGCCATCCTTGGCATCATCATCTTTATTCATCCGCTCGGAGGTCAAGTACGCTCCTGGTTTCTGTCCTGTGTACTGAATCTTGATCCTTCTGACCTCCAAATGTCCCAAAGCCACCAGGGTTCATTGGTGACTTCATTGACCAGTTCATTCCGGTCAGTGAAGTTCATTCTGACTTCATTGACCAGTATACTGGGGTCTAAGGTCATCTTATGAAGTCCCACGACCTTTTATGACCAATATACTATCGTGCTTCCAAATTTTTTAACTCTACTTTTGCCTTCTCCCAAACCACAGACTTCTATATCCAGTTAGGTTCTTTGCATCTCCCATGGCTATCAAATGGACATCTAAAATGCAACAAATAAAAATAATATTAATAATAAAAAAGACCGGCTCAGTTGGTACAGCATGCACTCTTGATCTCAGGGTCTACAGTTCAAGCCCCACGTTGGGTATAGGGATCGTTTAAATAAAAATGAAAATACAACTCAACAAGTCCAGAACAGGTGGTCGTAAGCCTCAACCCTGTTTTTCCTCCAGTGTTGTCCATCCTGTTAAATAGGACCATCATTCATTCACTTGTTAAAGCCAAAGTGTTTGGGGTGCCTGGGTGGCAAAGTCGGTTGAGCGTCCGACTTCAGCCAGGTCACGATCTCGCGGTCCGTGAGTTCAAGCCCCGCGTCAGGTTCTGGGCTGACGGCTCAGAGCCTGGAGCCTGTTTCCGATTCTGTGTCTCCCTCTCTCTCTGCCCCTCCCCCGTTCATGCTCTGTCTCTCTCTGTCCCAAAAATAAATAAACGTTGAAAAAAAAATTAAAAAAAAAAAAAGCCAAAGTGTTTAAGATTTTTCAGTTGTCAAGCCTGAACACGCTAGTTTTGTCTAATTCTTTTTCAACCAGGCTTTATCCAACCCACCAGAAAATCCAGTGGATTCTTCCCTCAAACTGTGTCTCCTTCTCATCACTTATCTGTGCCTTCAGCACTAAATGTATCCCCTTCATCTGTCTCCTGGACATTGCAATGTCCTCTTACTAGTTACTGTTCTTTACTCCCTCAGTCTTATCTCCCCACAGAAGCCCAAGGGGTTCTTTCAAAACCTAACCACGTGCCAGTCCTCCTCGAAACCCAACAATCCCATCACTTTATGAAAAGTAAAATCCAGACTTCTTGCCAACCCTTTGAAGGCCACACTTGGCATCATTTCCATGTACCCTACTGACTTTCCATGTACACGTGAGGCACTAACTGCACTTTGGCCCCACACAGTCTTCTTTAAAATGTTTGCAATTAAAGATAACAACAGTGTCTCCCTCTGGAGCAAAGAGCCCACATGCTTACAACCCCTTGTGTGAGTAGATGTCCCCTGTTCACGATACCCTGTGGGAATTGCAATGTAGGGAACGTGCACCAGAAAAGGCTGATATTCTGGCTAAGACCACCGCCAAGCATAATAAATTATCCTTTATCTAGGACACAGGAGTATTAGGTCTTCAACTAGCATCCATGAAACTAGATGAATACTTTGCTAGCTTACAAGTAAAAGGAAAATCTCTGCCCCTCTGTCATTTTTAAGAAGGAACTTAACCCACCACATCAAGAAACTAGCATCAATTCCAAGAAACATTATTGCAGATTTAAGTAAAATGGAGACCCAAATTAAAGAAAAAAAGAAAGTTAGTGGTCTAAGATGTTTTGAACCAAACAAGATTTTAGTTACAGACACGCACCAAGAGGGTAAGAAAAAGGGTTTAATTATTAAAACTGGGATTGAAATAGGGCCATTACTACTGATCTTTTGCACTAACTGTGACTCAAGCAGAAATAAACAATCTGAATACAATCTATAGTCAATGAATAGATTTTGATCAGAAATCAAAAACAAAACAAAACAAACAAACAACAACAACAAAAAACAGAACCAGATTGCTTCACTAGTAAATTCTACAAAATGTTTGAAGAGGGGCCCTGGGTGGCTCAGTCTGTTAAGTGTCTGACTCTTCTTTTTGGCTCAGGTCATGATCTCACAATCCTGGGATCAAGCCCTGCATTGGGCTCCAAACTGAATGCCCAAGGTCTGCCAGAGATTCTCTCTCTCCCTTTTTCTCTGCCCCTGCCTCACACACTCTCTCTTGCTCTTAAAAAATAAATAAACTAAAAAAAAAAAAAATGTTTGGGGACACCTCGGTGATACAGTCGGTTAAGCATCTGACTCTCGATCTCAGCTCAGGTCCCAATCTCACAGTTCTTGAGTTCGAGCTCCTTATCAGGTTCTGTGCTGATGGCAGGGAGCCTGCTTGGGATTCTGTCTCTCCTGCTCTCTGCCCCTCCCCCACTTGTGCACGTACACTCTCTTTCAAAATAAACTTAAATTAATTCTTTAAAATGTTTGAAGATGAACAAAAATGCTTCTCAAACTCTTCCAAAGTAAAAAATTAATAAAAGTAAGAAAAATTTTTAAAAAACACAAAAAACGCTTCTCAAACTCTTCCGAAGTAAAAAAATAAAATTAAATAAATAAATAAATATAAATAAATAAATAAACAAACACGTGAACACTTTAGAACTCATTTTAAGTGTTTAGTAATACCCTGGTAAGAAAACCAGGTAAGATATCACAAAAGAAAACTAGATTATCACTTCTAAACACTAATGTAAAAAATCCAAATGCTATTCAAATCCAACAGCACAGTAAAAGGATTGTACATTATCATCAAGTAGAATTTACCCCAGAAACACAAGGTAGGGTCAAAGTTAAAAAATAATAGTAATAATAATATAATAAACCATATTAACAAAGGAAAAAATCCACATGATAATCTTAACGGATGTGAAAAAATAATTTCACTAAAATCAAATGCCATTTCATGATACAAATACCAAACTGGCATAAAAGGCAACTTTTTCAACCCATTAAAGCTCATCAATGAAAAATTCACAGCTAACATCCTCTTTGTGGTGAAAACTTGAAGATTTTCACCCTAAAGATCAGGAACAAGAAAGGAAATTAGTTTTTTTCCAATTCTATTCACTATTTCAGTGAAATTAGGGCAATTAAGAGAAAGCTTAAGAGGCATCCAGATTAGAAACAAAGCAGTTAAACTACCCCTATTTGCAAATGTCACTCTGTTCTAGTTGTAAAGCCCTAAAACACAACACGCGCGCGTGCACACGCACACCCAATAAACAAGTTCAGCACAGTGGCAGAATTTTAATACACAAAAACTTCTTATACATGAGGAGTCAACAATCTAAAATTGGTATTAAGCAAGTACTGTCACTTAAATTAGCATGAAACATCGAAATATTTAATAATCAATTTGACAAATGAAGTCTAAGACTTGTATACCGACAACTCAAAGTCCTCCAAAAAAACTGAAGCCCCGAAACAAATCAGCAAACCAACCCCACACAATGCAAAGACCTCCTGTGACCTGATAAAAGACAACTTTAGCATAGAACATGGTGGGCTCGATCCCTGGGTTCTCTGGGAAGCTAAATGTTTCCACTTTTTACCAAGGTCAGAAGGACTTGGCCTACCTTCAAAGCATCGGCTCGATTTCTGCCCTGAGCACACATCGCACACCTGCTTCATTAACAAATAACCTAAAAGAAACATTTCAAACATGAAAAGTAATAATCTCCCTAAGTTCCCCTATCATTGCAGCCCGCAACCTTGCACACACTAAAAGCACAGATAAAGTCTTCAACTTTCTGGAATGTCTTCCATCATGATTTTTTTAAAGGATGTTTTAATTTTTTTTTTTTTTTTTTTAACATTTGTCTCTCCAACCTGAAACGCAGTCCGATGATTAACTTACTGAGCCACCCCGGCACCCTGATTGTTAACTCCTAATAGAAAAGTCATTTCAAACCTTATACTAAATGTTCCTTTCCAAGAGCACGCTCTTCTTTTTTGAAGATTGTGCATCCCAAGCAGCTGTCCTAACTTGGTTCAGATAAAACTTCATATAATGAAAATGCTAAACATTCTGTTCATTTTTTGTAAGTTTTTTGCCATGTTTATTTTTGAGAGAGAAAGAGACACACAGAGCATGAGCAAGGGAGGTACAGAGAGACAGGCTGTACCTGGCAGGCTCCAGGCTCTGAGCTGTCACACAAAGCCCGACACGGGGCTCAAACCCACAAGCTGTGAAATCATGACCTGAGCCCAAGTCAGACATTTCACCGACTGAGCCACCCAGGTGCCCCCAAGTATTGTTCATTTTGCATTGACTGTTCACGGATTGAATGACTTCCCAAATCCATGGAGATTGAACATAAACCCTATCAATACCCCAATTGCCTTCTTTGCCAAGATGGACCATTTGATCATAAAATGCATAGAGAAATTCAAGGAATTCTGAGTATAGTCTTTGCACTAAAGGATACTGGGACAACTTGAAAGCCACATGCCCAAGAATGAAGCTGGACCCTTAACTTACACCAGATAACAAAAGTAACTGAAAACGATCAAATACCTTCATTGGACAGCTACAACTGGACAGTCTTAAAAGGAAACTCCAGGATCAATCTTCAAACTTCAATTAGACAATGGTTTTGGAAACAGGACCCCCAAAGCAAAAGATGAATAAAAAACAGAAATGGGACATCAAATTTTACCTTTTGTACCAAATACATTATCAAGAAACTGAAAAAACAACCTGTATCATGGTACTAAGTATTTGTAAGTCATCTATTTGTTAACTCTGAGATCCAAAATGTATCTTAAAAACCCTTAAAACCAATAGACAAAATCTGTCTAAAAATGGGCAAAGGATTTGAACAGATCTTTCTCCCAAGAAGATGTACTAGTAGCCAATAGGCACATAAAAAAAAAAAGATCATTAAGCATTAGGGAGATAAACATCAAAACCACAATACCACTTTATACCCACTAGAATGGCGGTGTTTTTTAAGTTGGAAAGATAAAGCATGTTGACAAAGATATACTAAAACTGTAACCTTAACTGATTTCAAGCAGAAACGTAGGGGCACCTGGGTTACTCAGTCAGCTGGGCATCCGACTTCAGCTCAGGTCATGATCTCACAGTTGAGAAGTTCGAGCCCCACATCAGGTTCTATGGTGACAGCTCAGAGCCGGGAGACTGCTTCAGATTCTGTGTCTCCCTCTCTCTCTGCCCCTCCTTGGCTTGTTCTGTCTGTCTCTTTCTATCTCTCAAATAACTAATAGCTTAAAAAAAATTTAATTCAAGCAGAAAGGCATACGAAATGTAGACACGGTAGAAAATAGCTTGCATTTTTCTAAAATATTTAGCATTAAATTACCCTAATACCCAGCCATTCTATTCCCATGTATGTACCCAAAAGTATTAACTTGTTTTGATACAAAAAGGTGTACATGAATGTTAATCGCAGCAGTATTTCTAATAGCCAGATATTGGAAAGGGCCTTTGTGTCCATAATTCATGAATGGTTAAGTAATATTCAGTGAAATATTATACAAGCATAAAAAGGAATGATACAAGTTTTGTTCATTTTATCTCATCGTTGTATTTTATCCCTGGAACCCAGCACACTGACCTAGTATACGTTCACATATGGATTAAATGGTGCATCAACCACAGCTATCAAGTCTAAACAAGCAGAATAATGGAACCTGATTTGCACAGAAACGGAAGTTCTGTAATGTCACAGGTAACTCCTGGGAGATCAGGTTAGTCTGAAAAGATCCAGCGGTGTGCTATTAAGTATTTAACAACCAGTCCTTTTCCCGGGAGAGTTCTAATTTTCAGTACCCCCTCACTGGTTGGTTACAAGTCACTTGAGATCCCGGAGCACTAAATACAGAAGAGGTCCTCAAGAGTGGTTCTTGTCAGGACAAGCAAGCTCCAACGTACCACTAGAAAAATTCAAAGTCTGGGGGTGTAGAGAAAAGCACTGGTGAGGTGTGGTGAGGTTATTTCTTAGAGCAGAAGCACTTGGCTGTCCGCAACTGTGTGAATTGCAATGAGGAAACCATCAGACTCCTTCAAGAGTCTAGGATTTCCTCACAAGGAGGGCAGAGAGCAGGGGTGGGGGAAAAACAGCCAGTGCCTTTGGTCACCTTTGTCTTGATCCATATAGGCATCTGCTGCCTGTCACATACAGATACATCACAGACAGTCAATACAAATTACAACTCTGCTTTCCAAAGCACAACTCCCTTGCAGGAACAGCGTGGAAGCTGTTCGGGTGCCTGAGGAAAAAAAAAAAAAAACACAATTTCTCACTCGTATTTTCCAAGTTCATCCAATACTGTCTGTCCTGCGCCAGAGGACTCAGCCTGCCTATTCCACACCTGCTTGTTTATGGCTCCAGGTGGTTCAGCTTCCAGATCGCCATCTGAAGTAGCTTGGAGAAAGCCGTTTAAATGCCCAGGTAACGTTTTCTCAATGTATTCAATTATCAGAGACAGTATTAATTTTACATCTCATAAATGTCTCCAGAATCCATCAAATCTGAATGGCGAGCGTTGGCTCAGAGCAGGGGGGTCACGAGTTTATCCCAGAGCCACTGAAAGAATCAGCGGTTTGAGATTGATCAGTCTGGGCAGTACAATTGCAGTTCCAAGCATAGTAAGTGATTTGTGTCTACGGAAAAAAAAAGTAAGCCATCAATAACAGAAGTCCCCATAGTCATCAAAACAAACAAAAAAGCCCACACAGTTCAAGAACCTTGCCCGAGCTTATTTATTAGGAATTCATCTTACTGGTGAATTGCAACAAAGCTCCTAACAAAGTCAGATACACTGCCTGGGGGGTTAAGCTTCGGCTCCACATATCCATCGTACAACCAGCTCCACCCCAGCACACAATGGGAGGTGAAACCCAAAAGGGAGTGCCTTGCACGCAGTAACCTAATTTTTTTTTTCGATTTTATTTTAAACAAGATCACAAACCCCGCAGCTGCCAACAGCATCAAGTTCTTCCTTGGTTATTCATGAACTAACCAACTTTGACAACGGGATACAATGGGAAGAGGGACAGGGTAAACCACAAGACGTGTTAATTAATGGCGTGTCTTCCTCAGGATGCATTGCTTTTCTGCATCAGTATCTTAAATAATTGAGCTACCTCTGGAGGCAGTCTTTAGCGGCTGTTTTAACAACAGTGTTTAGAACAATTAGAATGAACAGTTCTCAACACTGGAATGATGTGAATATAGACTTTGAAGCCACAAATTAATCGTGTTGCAACTAGGTGAGCCGAGTTGCAACCAAAGAGATACCATTTCCTGACCCAAATGCCAGACAAATCATGATTACTTAGTATTTCCTACAATACTGTAGGGGGGAGGCGGGGAAATCAAGGAAATGATTTAGGCCAGCATTTCCTCGCCCATGCTCTGCACACCATCACTCTTATTCAAAAACGACTTTGGTTAATTATGTTTAGAAAACACTCCATGGTCTATGTATTTGTTTTTCAGAGATGGAACATATCCAGTCTCTCAAAGATTCCATTCAATTACAGGAACTTACCTTTGTCCCATCACTTACCAAATTTTTCTTTGCAAAAGACAGAGGTATCTCAATGTTACATTATCATTTTTTCAGTATACAGTTTAGAAAACCCTGGTATGTAGGACTTTTTTCAAGATATTTACCATGGTCAGTTTTTCTAACCTACTGCACATGTACTTGAAATATAGCTCCCCCAGGGTCTCCTAGGTGACTCAGCAGGTTAAGCAACTGACTTCAGCTCAGGTCACGATCTCACAGTTCCTGAGTACTCCCTCTCAGGAGTACTCCCTCTCAGGAGTACTCCCTCTCAGGAGTACTCCCTCTCTCTGTCCCTCTCCCACTCATGCTAGTGCTCAACCAACACTTTCAAAATAAATAAATACAACAAAAAAACTTCTCCTCCATACTTCATACTTATACACAAGGGAATACAGCCAAGTCCCAGCCAATGACAGATCCTAATCCTCTCAAAAAGGCTCACAAGAAATATAATATCCACAGGCAAAAATTTCTGCACTTGCTGTTTTTTTCCATGTGGGCTATGTCCTCAGAAATGGCCCATCTTATAGTTTAGGGCCAGTGTAGGCACACATCTGTCCAAGGCATTTCAGGCTTCGTGGACCACTCAGCCTTCATGTTAACTACTCCGACTCTGTACCATAAAAGCCATTCTAGAGGTTACGTACACACAGGAGCGTGAGCTGTTGTTTTGATAAAACTTTATTTATAATAACAGGTGACGGCCTGGCTTGGCCTCTAAGTGATACCAAGGAGGCCCATTATTAGCTGCTGCTATGGACTGAATTATATTCCACCCCTGCCCCCAAAATTCTGACAAAGGAAATTCTGATTAAGGGCATTTTCACCATTTAATGTTTGAGGGCCCTGCTCCTGGGCTCCCAGAAAAGCTGCTTTATAACATTTACCAAGGCCAAAAATGACCAGCCAAACCTCCAAGCATGGGCTCTATTTCTGCCCTGAGCTACACTGTGCAACTGCTTCACTCAAGAAAATAACCAAATAGGAGCATTCTGAACACAAGGTAAGAAAAAGAAACTTCCCTGGGACCCTTAAGACTGAAGTCCTGTGGCCTTGCACATACTAAAATTCTAAGATCAAGTCTAACTTTCTGGAAGGTCCTTCATCATGCAGCTTTGTAACTCTTCATGGAAAACAAAGAAAACATCTCTAACCCTTTACCTTCCCTGGAGCACCATCTTCTTTGTCAAGATGGTGTATTCCAGGTAGCATTCTCAATTTGGCTCTTGTAAAACTCTTTCCCTTTCTCTTTAAAATTGAAGAAAAATAATTCTTTTCCAACAGCACACCCAATTTGATGGTATTAAGTGATGGGCCCTCAGGAGGTAATTAAGTCATGAGAATAGTCCTAAGAGACTTGTGCCTTTTTTAAGAAGGAACAGCCAGGAAGACAGTCATCACTACTGACTGAAGCGGCCACAATCTTCATCTTGGACTTGCCAGCCTCTAGAATGGGGAGAAATCAGTACCCGCTGCTAAAGCCACCCAGTGTATAATACTTGCTATGGGAGCCTGAACGGACCAATGCAGTTCAGAAACCATCCATCCTGCTTACTATGGTCAAGAACCCCGTCTTCTTTCTCACTCTTTAGACTTGTAAAATGGCAGCGAACTAATGGATAGATCCTTCGGTTTAGAGAACTGGCACAGCTCCAGGTAGAAGCATTGGTTACTATGTCATTACATAGGGCTAATGGCTGGTACTAACAGGAAATGGGAACTGGGTAATTCAGAAGGTAACCATTCTATCAGAAATGGAACTTACTTACTGTAGACTGTCCTTTGTTTTTTTTTTTTTTTATTCTATGTAATATAACATATAATATACACAGAAGACTTTTTTGGCTGATAGGTAATACATTTTCTTAAGAACTGGGCCACATACAACCATGTTATTCTACCTCAACAGTAAAAACCCATTAGTTAACATGTATGGAGTACTTAACAGTGCTCTACATGGCCAAGCCTAAGAGGGGTCCTCATGAAAAAGAGAGCTGCCTATCTCCAAGTTATGCTTCCTGCAGAATCCACAGTCTTTACCCTTATGTACCACAGAAAACACAGGAGGATCAAGAACTCCTAAGTAGCACAGGACATTCAGGTAAGATGAGAAGTTTTGAGAGCCAGGAAGAAGCAAAAGCTATTTCTAGGGTTCATGTACCAGTATTTTATGAAGTCGAGCCTTAGCCCCAACGGTACTCAAAATCAACTTGGGACGTGTTTTTTTTTTTTTTTTAATGTTTATTTATTTATTTATTTTTGAGACAGAGAGAGACAGAGTGTGAGCAGGGGAGGGGCAGAGAGAGAGACACAGAATCTGAAGCAGGCTCCAGGTTCTGAGCTGTCGGCACAGAGCCCAACACGGGGCTCGAACTCACAGACCGTGAGATCATGACCTGAGCTGAAGTCGGACGCTTCACCAACTGAGCCACCCAGGCGCCCCAACTTGGGATATTTTCAATTACAAAAATCACAGCAAATAATTTTTCTCCAAGTGTGGTCCACAGATCCCATGCATTCAAATGATCCAGGCAGGTTTGTTAAAAAACCACGGCCAGGTGGACCTCATCGTTGACCTACTGAATCTCCATCTCTCAGGATGGGCCAGGAAGCTACAATTTCTTTCTTTCCCAACCAACAGGTCTAGATAATTCCAGTAAACAGTATCCTATAAGAACCTAACAGAGAAGCAGTGAGGAAGGAGCTATAGATTACAGCAACTCTGTCCCTTGCCACCTTAGCTAGAGGTTTCTGAAAACCCTATGACGACCAGAGGTTGATCAATATCCACCACTCAATGTGAGTGGATTTTATCTATGTATACATGAAGTAGGACTTCGGTGCATACTAGGCCTATGTCGATGCCCTATAAAATGTACAATGTAGAGTTTGGACCTTCTTAAGAATTCCTTTGTCATCTTCCAAAAGTTCTCAACCAAAGTGAGCCAGAATATTCCCACTCCTGATAGATGCCTGGACTGAGGACCTGACCCAGAATCCAGGATCCACTGCCTCAGATGGACCTGTCATGCCCAGGGCCTGGCTAAGTACTCCAAATGTCACAGAGTACAGGCGGGAACTTACAAGCAGAAGGGCCAGCAAGTTGCTGTCTCTCAGGTGGGGACAAGCAACCTGGGCCAAGCACCTGCATACACAGAGCTGTTTGAGAATGCCAGCTGCTAAACTTGGTGAACACTTGGTACAAAGTTGGGGTCGGCTGTTGTCCTTCCCACGTGGGGGAAGAAAAGCGACTTGTGCTGTGGAAAGGTGCCGCCCCTCCCTGAGGGCTGGGGTCAGCCTCTGTTCCCAGCTGTCCGATCACTCGACCCATGGAAAGACGCAACTCTTCCTTCCCACTTTGGGTCATTCATTGGTCAGTGACTCTCTCCACAGAGCCAAGTCCAATAAATCAACTCTTCTAGATTGCTATGTCAACAGGAAATCATTCTAGCTCAAGGTTAGATACATGTTCAGAAGCATACACATGTGCTTACCCACACACTCTTACGTCTGTTGGGTTTTGAATAAATGAGGTTGAGGGGAGACCTGGCCTTCTATTGTCCAAGTTTAAGATGTGGTGGTAGTTGTTTCATCAACAGGAAGAAGCAGGAACCCAAGGTCAAGCAACCAAAAGGAGCGTCCTGTTCTACCCTTGACGGCACCCAGCCTCGGGGCAGCAGGCAAATGACTTTGCTGGCTCTTACAGCTCAGTTTCCTCCTCTGGCAGTGGGGATGATGGGACGGATGATAACCATTAATTAATGTTTGGGAAGCCTTTTGAGTCCCTCTGATGAAAGGGACAGAGTATTTTTCTCAGCATGGGTGAACAAACATCTGGTACCGATCCAGCTCAAGCAGGCCGAGTTAATTACCTGCAAGACTTGAAACTGTTGCCTCAAATCTGTTCCCCACTTTCCCGCCCCCGGGCAGATGAGCACCTGTTGTGTCTTACTGTGAATCACCAAGGGGAGTGGGCAGACATACTGAGTCCAAAGACAGGGTTGTGGTTCCTGGTGACTCGTGTTTTTCTGAGATAACTACTCAAAGACTCACAAAATATCCTCATTTCTAGTGTGGGAGTAACATGGGGTCATACAGGCACCGGTCAACAGCGACAGGGAAACACGTTGTTTCAAATCACGAATGAAAACCACGATGTCCCACCACGGAAAAAAAAATAATAATAATAAAACGTAGCTGTATACTTGCCTTTCTTTCATTTATCCCCAAAGACTGTTACGTTACCAGCTTTAAAACAGAGCTGGTAATGTAATAGTCTTTGGGGATAAACGAAAGAACGGCAGGTGTTAAACACTAGCTAGGCATTTGATACAGAAAACACAACTTCACTTTCTGAGAAAATAGGTTGTTCCTAAGGGACACAGCGCACCCTTTCAGTTAGACTGTTTGAATATCCTATGTGAGCCAGAGGACAGGCACCACCAGAAATGGCACTGTGAGACAAGAAAAACCAACAAAAACCAAGCAGGGGAAAAAAAAATATATATATATATGTGTATATATAACATATATATTATATATGTATAAAATACAACAAGAGAAGTGTATTATATATACTATAGTGTAGTATACATATTATACATATTATATATGAAATAATATATATAATATATATAATTTTTTTTCAAAAAGAATAATGGGATAATGAATAAGAAGCATAAGCATTATCCTTCAGAACTGCAGTAGAGCAAATCACTGGAAATTCTCCCAAAGAAATTTGGTCAGAGAGAACAATTCTAGACGAAAACATTTGACCAAAACTACTTACCAGCTCAAACAGGACTATGGCTTCACCAGACAGAAGAGGGAGCAGACATCTTCAAATCCGTGGGCGGGGGGGGGGGGGGGGGGAGTGGGGGGTGCGGTTAGAGAAGGCTGGTTTTGAAGAGAAACAGCAACGAGGGCGCAAACAGGGAAGAATCAAACCACCCACAGCTTCGAGCAGTGGTTTTTAAAGCATGTGGACCTAGAGGAGGAATCAGTATTACCTGAAGCTTGTTAGGAATGAGTACAATCAGGTCCCACTCCAGACCTACTAAATCAGAAAATCTGAGGAGTGAGGCCTCCCCATTTGTATTAAGAAGCCCTGCAGGTGATTCTGATCTGAAGTTGAAATTTTTTTATTCGAACCTGCTAACGTTTGAGAATCACAGATTAATAACTGCAAAACGGTCTCACCCTGAATGCGTATGAAAAATATCATTTAGTGGGTGTAAGTCATAGGAAAGCTAATAAGGGTAGAAATGTAAGTCAAGAAATGTAAGGGGTGCCTGGGTGGCTCAGTCGGTTAAACGTCTGACTTCAGCTCAGGTCATGATCTCACAGTTGACTAGTTTGAGCCCCACATCGGGTTCTGTGCTGACAGCTTGTAGCCTGAAGCCTGCTTTGGATTCTGTGCCCCTTTCTCTCTCTCTCCCTCAAAAATAAGTTAAAAACATGTTTTTAAATAAAAAAAAAAGAAAGAAATGTAAGTCAAGCCAGTCAGCTGATTACTAAGTTGGGGTGCTTGATGTTTCCAGAGTACGTTTATTTGGTGCACAGAATTTATAGTTAAAAGAGGGAAGTGCGTTTTGCATTCATTCATCGGCCTATTAAAAATAAATAAAAAATAGGGGCACCTGGGTGGCTCAGTCGGTTAAGCATCCGACTTCGTCTCAGGTCATGATCTTGCGGTCCGTGAGTTTGAGCCCCGCGTCGGGCTCTGTGCAGACAGCTCAGAGCCTGGAGCCTGTTTCAGATCCTGTGTCTCCCTCTCTCTCTGCCTCTCCCCTGCTCATGCTCTGTCTCTCTCTCTCTGTCTCAGAAATAAATAAACGTTAAAAAAAAAATTTTTTTTAATAAATAAATAAATAATAAAATTAAAAAGGTGTCACCAGCTAAGATAAAGACCCCTAGCTGTCCTGCAAAATACATTCTCTCCTGGTTTGGTCATACAACTACATTTCCCAGCCTCCCTTGTGATTAGGCGCGGCGTGTGACCGAGCTCTCTCACTGGGCATGTTAGCAGAAGTGATGTGTGCCACTTTCAGACGTGTTTATTCAGATAAACAATAGCCAAGTGGGCTTTTCCACGCTTTTTCCCCATTCGGCTTGGCCGTGCTGGCAATACTCAGAATGACACGCTCATTGAAGATGCCGAAGCAGCCAGCAGCCTTGATTTGTAAATCACAGCATGAAGGACGGCTTCCTTAGACTTGAATTCTCAGCCCGAACCTTATATGAGAAAGAGATCAACTCTTTTTTGTTGTCGTTGGAGGGACTGAATTTTAAACACCTATTATTCTAACCTCGGTTTACCTGCCCTAAAGAATATACTGATACTCAGGTCCATGATTCCCCCCCACTAATACCAAACACGAGCCTGTTCTCATACCCTTAAAAAGTGTATTTGGAAAGTTTGATGCTTTTATAAATATTTCCCTGGAACATACGCACAAAAGAAAAGGAAAAAAAAATAGAAAACCAGTAAGGAGGGTTTAAATATTGCAGGACTCAACTTTAAATTCATGTGTATTTGGGGCCCCTGGGGGGCTCAGTCAGGTAAGCATCTGACTCTTGATTTGGACTCAGGTCATGATCGCACAGTTTGGGAGTTCAATCCCCATGTTGGGCTCTGCACTGATTGCACGGAGCCTGCTTGGGATTCTCTCTCTCTCTCTCTGCCCTCTCTCTTTCTCAGTCTCTCTCAAAAAAAAAAAGTAATAAATAAGTAAATTTAAGAAGTGAAATGTTCTTCCAGCAGTAAGCAAGACTCTTTACGATTTGACCCCCAATCCACCTTTCCATCCCATCAACCCCCAGTCACCTTCAGGCCCCAGGCAAAGCACCTGTTGCCCCCTGGGTACACAACGCTCCCATTGAGCTGGGCCTGTGCCTTCTGTCGCCCTCCCTGTCAATTCGAGAACTCAAACCTCCTATGTTTAAAAAAAAGGAGTGAAAACATCACCACCTCCTCAGCAAGGCACTTCCAAATGCCTGTGGGCCCTTGGTTCCTTTGCTTCTGTGCAATCACACCAGGCACACACCTCCTGAAAAGTCATTACCCTCTACTGCAATTATTTATAATTACTTTGTTTGTTTGGTTAGCTTTTTTTTTTTTAACCACAAGAGTTGTGAACTCCTGGAAAGCAGAGTCCTTCTTTACTCCACCTTGGTTAAGAGCTTTGCACCGGCGGCTCCTCTCACCTGGAACATTCTTCCCCAGGATCGATGCACGGGGCTCACTCCGTCCTTCCCTGACACCTTGGCACAAATGTCAGCTTCTCGCTGGGGCCTCATCTGAGCTCCCTATTTGAAGGTGTAGACTGACCCTCCCCCATTCCTCGAGCCCCGTGCCCAGGCGCCTCAACCTGTCGTTTCCCCATTTCAATTAACGCCTTTAAAAACACAACATACTTGGGGCGCCTGGATGGCTCAGTTGGTTGAGCATCCAACTCTTGGTTTCAGCTCAGGTCATGATCTCATGGTAAATGAGTTCAAGCGCCACGTCAGGCTCTGCCCTGACAGTGCAGAGTCAGCTTGGGACTCTCTCTTTCTCCCTCTCTCTCTCTCTCTGTTCCTCCTCCCACTCACACTCACTCTCTCAAAATAAATACATAAACTTAAAAAAAAAGCAGCATAATTTACTTATTAGTTACCTTGCTTATGGGTTATGGGTTGTCTCCCTATCTAAAATATAAGGCTTCGTGAGAGTACGAATCTTTGTTACTGATAAATTATAAGCCCCTGCACGGTGCCTGGCACGTAAAGGGTATTCAGAAACTATTTGGGGATCAGGTGAATGAATGAATATTGACATTCCAAAGGGCCTAGAGGTTCAATACCTACTGATTGATTAAGTGAATGAATAAATGTCTTTTCTGGAGTTGCTTTGGTGCACAAGAAAGATCATCAAATTAAATCGGTCAGAAAAAGAACTAGCCCTGAGGTTTATTTCCTTTCTCTTTTCCTTGACAGAGGCACAGGCTGAGAGTGTGTACTCTTACAGACCGAACTGGGTTCAAATCCCACCAGGGATACTCTAGTGCTATTTAGCCTCCCATCACCCTGAGTCCCCTCCATGTACCACGGGTTCAAGAATAATATCTACCTCTTAAGGCTGTCATTCAGAATCAAGAGATTATACCGCACAAGCACTTAACCACAGCAGATGGCACATTGAAACTGCTCTGTGGTGGGGGCCTGGGTGGCTCCGTGGGTGAAGCGTCCAACTCTCGATCTCAGCTCGGGTCGGGATCTCAGGGTCTTCAAGCCCTGTGTTGAACTTAAAAAAATAACCGATCAAACAAACAAAGTACCCTTGAGTGGAAAGAATATGCAGAAAGTGTTCTATGGACAGTAGCTACGACTAATGCATGCTCAGTGGTGAACTGTTCTTACACACTTGACCCCCCCAAGAGCTACCGTTGAGAACCAGAAGCCTGAGACCAGGTCACGTAGTCTCGCTCTCTGCTCCTCAAAGTTGGACTTATATCTCTAGAGATGACTCAGCACCCAGACACACGGGCTAGCTGAGAACCAGCGTGGTCACACACATTCCTTTACCATCAACTTCCCTGATGGCTCTCTTTCCTTCCATCTAATCTACCACCTCCCAAATAACAATTAAAAAAAACAAACCCTACATCAAATGCTTTCCTTCTAACACACCCAATCAGGCTAAAATTCTGTACTTTTACTCCTGCTGTGATGTTTATTTATTCCTTCTTTCTTTCAGTCATTCCTTTAGCTAACCATTCAACAGTATGTATAGAGGCTGACCTCTGTGCTACGTGCTGGGTATGTATCAGCGGGTAAATCGGCTCAAGGCACCTGCCACTAGAGATTACGACCTAATGGGCAGAGAAGGCAATAAACAAGTGTACAAATATAGAATCACGAGCTGTGATGGATGCTCTGAAGGATATGGTGAAAGATAATGACAGACAGTGAGGTTAGACCTAATTAAAGTAGGGTGGAGGGAGGTAAATAACCTTTCATAGCGAGAAATGAGGCATATAATATAAGGCTAGATTTGTAGTTGGCTGTTACCTACCAGTCTCTCTGCTTCTCCGGCAGACTGCAAGCTTTTCGATGGCATCATGAGATCTTTTTTTTTCCTTAGGTTTATGTGTTTATTTTGAGGGAGAGGGAGCACAAGCAGGGGAGGGGCAGAGAAAGAGGGAAAGAGAGAACCCCCAGCAGGCTCTGTGCTGTCAGCACAGAGTGCAACGCTGGGCTCGATTTCCTAAACTGTGAGATCACGACTTGAGCCGAAAGCCAGAGTAGGACGCTTAACAGACAGAGCCACCCAGACGCCCCAGCAACAAAGGATCTTAAATGACATATGTAAGCTCTACACCCCACCTGTCCAGGTGCACAAACATCTTAGGTTAAATAGGGTTTACCTCGTTGGCTCTTACTGACCTGGGGTGTGTTCAGGAGAGAATGGGAAAAATGGGATTCCTAACAGCTGTAATTTTGTGAAAGCTACAATTTTTAAATCAGATATCACATCTGATGGATTTTCTTCAAAATCTCTTCATTTTTTTTTTTAACCTCTGTTAGTATAGACGAATTTTCTTCTCATACTGAGTTTAGAACCATCGTTTCCTTTACTTTTCTGATTGGGGTTAGCTACTAAGAGTATTATGTAGATCGAACCGGCAAGAATGGACTCCAAAAGAAATAGAAAACTTGTAAGCTTGGAGGAAACTGATCTTAAATGCAGTTGACAGAATAAAATAGAGTACTTTTCTGTGACTATTGTTATTTTATGTAACAGATAGCCTTGCATTTATCGTTGATGCTTTCTGAAAAGAGACAGGGATCTTGGCATGGTTTGACCACGTTTTCAGGATGAGCTTACATAAAAAGAAGAGAAAAGAACAAAGCCCAAGAAATAGTACAATGTGACCACTGGCATATTCCTTTTTTTTTTTTCCTCTCCTGAGAATAAAGGCAAAGACAATCGAGATCCTCTGGAAAAGAAAGCTGCCTCCCACCGTTCATTCATGAGCTTTCAGCTGTAATTAAACATCTAATGCTCCAGATGGCTAAGTATTCAAAATTAGTACATTTCCGCTCCACTGAAACAGTTTATTTTCGAATGTTCAAAATACTATCCAGTGGCGCTCCACAAGTGAGCAAGGGAAGGTTCCATAATTCCGAAAGGGAGATTAGAGTAGATGCCTCGTGGACAAAGTCACGATTCAATAATACTTTTTTGCATCTTCTTTTTTTCAATTGACCTATAGGAGAATTCTTAAAACTTAGATGGTACATGTATTTGTGTTGCATGTAATGCCCATCCTGCTTTAGGAGAGAATCCCTCCTCTTCATTGGATGAGAATGCAATCCCTTGCTCTCTAGAAGCAGAGTGTACTTCTTTGCCTCTTGACTTTGGGTCTGGCTATGTGATTTGTTTTAGCCATTGGCCTGTGGGCAGAAGTGATAGCATGCCAGGGCTAGCCTAGGCTTCTAGAGCATCATGTATCTCTACCTGCCTGATGACACTCTTGTGCCTCTACAATGGTCATGAAAAGGATCTCTCACTATGTAGCTGACACCCTTCTACCCGGTGCCCAAAATGAAACACACGTGCCACAAAACTGAGCACAAGCCGTATCAAAAGGTCAAGTTCAGCTGGACCCTCATCGTGGAGCACAGCTGCCTAGCTGGGCTCAACCCACATCGACAGACCCCCTGTTTGGACAGCAGACACATGAGGAGGAAGAAATAATTGCTCTGTCACTGAGTTTTGGGGTTGTTTGTCAGGCAGCAATAGGTAACTGATACACTATGCCACTGCCCCACTCCCTGAGGTTGTTGGGGGAAGGAAGTGGGAGGGACAGACAATACAGGCTACCTAAAGGAAATATCAAAAACTATTATTTTAGGCTTATTTATCTTACACCCCCCCTCAACTGATTTTAAACTTCTCAGGTCCATGGGAATGTAAGCTGGTGCAGCCACTCTGGAAAACAGGATGGAGGTTCCTCAAAAAACAAAAAATAGAACTACCCTACGACCCAGCAATTGCACTACTAGGCATTTATCCAAAGGATACAGGTGTGCTGTTTTGAAGGGACACATGCACCCCCATGTTTATAGCAGCACTATCAACAACAGCCAAAGTATGGAAAGAACCCAAATGTCCATCGAGGGATGAATGGATAAAGAAGATGTGGTATATATGTGTGTGTGTGTGTGTGTGTGTGTGTGTGTGTGTGTGGTATATATATATATACAATGGAGTATTCCTCCTCAATCAAAAAGAATAAAATCTTGCCATTTGCAACTACGTGGATGGAGCTAGAGGGTATTATGCTAAGCGAAATTAGTCAGAGAAAGACAAAAATCATATGACTTCACTCATATAAGGACTTTAAGACAGAACAGATGAATTTAAGGGAAGGGAAACAAAAATAATATAAAAACAGGGAGGGGGACAAAACAGAAGAGACTCATAAATACAGAGAACTGAGGGTTATGGGAGGGGTTGTGGGAGGGGGGATGATGGGTAAATGAGTAAGGGGCACTAAGAAATCTACTCCTGAAATCATTGTTGCACTATATGCTAACTAATTTGGATGTAAAATTTAAAAAATAAAAAATAAAACAATAAAAAAAACCTTCTTAGGTCCATAAAATTAACACATCAACAGTAACCACTCAGAATTCTGTAGACCTGACTTTATTAAAAATTCTTTGGGGTGAAAGCATCAGTACAACTATTTTCTTGAACAAAGACTCACAGTTTGACATCTTTCTCTTCCCTACAAATTCACTTCAGGGCACACACTGTAGAAAGAGATACTTTTAAATTTTTCTGCTAAATGAAAATTTGATTATGCATCTAAGCACCGTGGCTGCTTCGTCAAAGATTTACTTATTAGATTATATGCCGTGTTTCTACTGGGCACTCTTCCTAAATGATTTCATTGAGTATTTAGAACGACACTGCAAGGTAGTTAGTGTGAATTAGCAAATGGATTCAGAAACGTTAAGTAATATACTCAAGGCAACACGGCTAGGTGGTAAGGATTCATGCCAGGAGAATCTGATCCCAAATTTTACCCCAAGTATCTTCCAAGTAATGAAATCATTAACAAAATAATTTAAATTTCTAATATATATTAAAATATATAGCGGTGTCTGGGTGGCTCAGTCAGTTGAGCGTACAACTCCCGGTTTAGGCTTAGGTCATAATCTCTCAGGTTGTGAGATTGAGCCCCACGTGGGGCTCTGTACTGGCAGCATGGAGCCTGCTTGGGATTCTCTCTCTCTGTCTCTCTCTCTCTCTCTCTCTCTCTCTCTCCTTCTGCTCCTCCCCCACTCGTGCTGTCTCTGTCTCAACATAAACTTAAAAAATGTTTTTAAATATATAAAGTAGGGTTGAGAAACAGAAGTACTCTACTGAATAATATGGCATTTAAAAAAAATTTTTTTAATGTTTATTTATTTTTGAGAGAGAGACAGAGCATGAGTGGGGGAGGAGCAGAGAGAGAGGGAGACACAGAATCCAAAGCAGGCTCCAGGCCCCCAGCTGTCAGCACAGAGCCCAATGCGGGGCTCAAACCCACGAACCGTGAGATCATGACCTGAGCCGAAGTCGGATGCTTAACCAACTGACCCACCCAGGCACCCCTAATATGGCATTTTAGTGTTAATATAAAAAGCAACAGAAAGAAACCTTTTCATGTCTTTCAGAGAGAGGTAAAGTTCTTTGAGATGTATATTGTCTTCCAAGGGCTCTGATTCAGTCTTAATGTGCAGAGTGAACAGTTCTGTAATCACATACTTTATATAATCTCTGTCTTCCTTACCAAAAGGTAAGCTCCAGAGGGCAGGGCTGTGTCTGTCCTATGTCCTATGGTTTTGTCCAGTACAGTCCTGACACAGTAATTCAGTGAGTTAGCGACACAGGTGAAAATTCAGTGAATATTTGTTGAATAAAAACAAAATGAGTGGGTTCTTAAAGAGTGCACTTGCCGGCACCTGGGTGGCTGAGTCAGTTAAGAGTCTGACTCTTGGTTTCGGCTCAGGTCATGATCTCACGATTTGTGAGTTCAAGCCCCACACCAGGCTCTGCCCTGACCCTATGGAGCCTGCTTGGGATTCTCTCTCTCTCTCTCTCTCTCTCTCTGTCCCTTCCCCGCTCATGCACTCCCTCACTCAAAAATACAAATTAAAAAAAAAAAAAAAAAAGAGTAAACCTAATTCTCTTTTCTGCTTCGAACCATTCCCTAACACCCCACAGATATATAAATACTGCCCTACCCACTTAGTCTAGTATATTCCAACCTAATTGAAGATTCCTTTTCTTTACTGACAATATCCCACTTTGAACCTGCACATTGCTTTCTCTGTCCAACTCACTTATTCTGAGCTGATGCTGTTTCTACCTCTCAGTTTACGTCAAGGAAATGTATTTCCCTGAATGCTTGCAACCGGCCCTCAATCGAATCAACTGTCAGGATGGCCTATAAAAGCGATACATGGGAATCCAAAGTAGAAACCACTATGGAGTTACAACTCGCAAAGAGTCGTGTGCCATGGAAACAAATAAAAAGAAAGGGAAAGTGAGAAATGGAGTAAGTGAGATAAGGAGTCCACCTGCCTCTTTGGTTTAAGAATAAAAGGCAACCAGACATTAGGACAGGAAAGGACATGGAAGGTGGTTAGAAAAAATAGAGCTAAAGTAGGCATTCTGGAATTGAAAGGAGGCTGGCTTGCAGAATTAGGTGAAGAGCAAAAGAGGGTCTTGATGCTGGGAAGAATCACGAGGGGCCCAAGTGCTCCATGGGAGAGAATTCGTGGGCAGAATCTGAACGATCTCTGTGGCGATTACACACAGGAACAATGGGAAGAAAAGGAGGACAAGAATCGAGGCTTCTATTATTTTGTCACCTTTAATACGTAGATTCTGTTGTTCATCCTCCTTTGGGGACTCAACTACTCCCTGGCTATGCCTTGTCTTTTCTGTGTCTACAGATTCTCGCTATCTCATTCTGTAGGGACACAGGTGTCTGGGTGAACTACATATGTAGGTCGCTGCAAAGGATGGTCAGCAGGACCAACCTCCTGGATTAGAGGTGAGGACGGGAGGGTGGCAGGCCCTCACTGATCTGCCCGATCCTGGAATGGAGAACCACCGCAGGCCTTCTCCAGGATAGAAAACAAGGTAAATACACTGGGGAAGGAGGCAAGGTTGGAAGAAATACTGGAAATTACAAATTATTGTTTTTAATGTTTATTTTTGAGAGAGAGAGAAAGAGAGAGCATGAGCAGGGGAGGGGCAGAGAGAAAGGGGGACAAAGAATTCGAGTCAGGTTCCAGGCTCTGAGCTGTCAGCACAGAGCCCAACGCGGGACTCGAACTCACACGGTGCGAGAACATGACCTGAGCCAAAGTCAGAAGCCCAACCAACTGAGCCACCCAGGTGCCCCTGGAAATTACACATTAATTTGAGCACTGCATTTGAGGGTATCTAGCCAGACATCTTCATTTTATTGATATGGAAGGATAAAAGGGGAGGGAGTGCTAAATGTAAAACACCACTTTGAAATGTTATTTTTCAAGGAAGAGCTTGAGACCCCTGAAGTAAAGCAATGAAGGAAATACATCTTTACATTCTTCACATGGTAGCAGCAAACAATTTTAATTATATTGGGTCAGATCTGATGTGGTTTTCTTAAAGTAGATTCTTGCTTAGAGCGGCTGTGTGTTAAATCCATTAAATATGTGAAAACACTGTGCTTTCGGGAAAAATTAATTTGAAATTTGTCATGTCGCTTTCCTCTGTTTTGACTTTGGCTACTCATTTACATTTAGAAATAGCGCGTCAAGGATGGGTGAGTTCTGCCAGTGTTCAGATCATTTAATCTGCAACAACTCTGTTTTAAAAGTAAGATAATCTTCATCCATGTGATTAAGAGACTGCTGATTTGAACGTAAACACCTTGGGATAAGTCGCCGATCAGTCTCATGAAAATGACGCAGGGGAGTCAGACTATTTTCTCTTTGGAAATAACAACCATTCTACCCCAGCACAATCCTCTGTTTCGCCCCATGTTCTGAAGTGCGTAAGTATATTGTTTTTACTGTGAGCTGCTGCAAATCTTCTCTGGGAGTGAGAAGGGTATAAATCCATAAATAGAGTCAAAGTGAGTCATGGATTAGTCAATAGGGAAATGGTCAAAGGGCTCTGCTTATCTATATGGCCAGAACAGTCCTTCTGGTTAGGCTCTGGCATGAAATACAATACCACCACCCACTTCATAGTGGGTGAGGATATGGAGAAGTTATAACACCTGGTAGCCACCCAATCTAAAAGAGAAGCAAGCCAGTCATGCCTTTCCCATTTTGACTCACAAAACCCAAAGACCGTAGTGGGCTTTCTGGGTCACCCAGATCTACTCTTCCCTCTGATGCTGGAATGCCCTAGATTCTGTACTCAATCTCTAGGTGAACAGATTCAAGGACAGAGACGCTGAACCCTGCTCATGACAGGGTATCCTATCACTCTCTGGCTCAGATCTTCCCAAGACTTTTCGGAATATCACTCCCCTCCTTTGTCATCCATTGGTCGGGCAAGTCACATTTTCTCTGTTACAAACTAAAACCCAATGATGCATGTCGGCTCTCAGACACTTCCTGCCTTAAGACGAGTTCTGGCATAAAAGGGATCTACTTCCAATAGTTAATAAGCTATTAACTAGCCTTACTTTAACGATTCAGTCATCTCAGCCTTTTTTGTTCTTTTGTTTTTCTCTTACTTTTCTCTTGTAACAAAACTACACAAAGCATACCGAGACAGAAAGCTCCTATACATTATCTGTAGTCATTTTCTCAGCCCCTAGTTACAGGATTAAAGGCTTTCTTCTCTTCAGACCTTGACCTTGGAATAAAAGTCAGACCATTTCAACTGAAGCCTTTAGAGCTGCTCTGTTAACATAGTAGTTGCTAGCCACACGTGGCTACTGAACACTTACCATACGGTCAGTGTGGGGGCACCTGGGTGGCTCAGTCGGTCGAGCCTCCGACTTCGGCTCAGGTCATGATCTCACAGTTCATGAGTTCCTGCTTCAAATTCTGTCTCTGTCTCTCTCTCTCTCTCTCTCTCTCTCTCTCTCTCTCTGTCCCTCCCCAATTCACACTCTGCCTCTCTCTCTCTCTCTCTCTCAAAAAACAACAACAGGGGCGCCTAGGTGGCTCAGTCGGTTAAGCAGCCGACTTCAGCTCAGGTCATGATCTTGCGGTCCGTGAGTTCGAGCCCCGCGTTGGGCTCTGTGCTGACAGCTCAGAGCCTGGAGCCCATTTCAGATTCTGTGTCTCCCTCTCTCTCTGCCCCTCCCAGTTCATGCTCTGTCTCTCTCTGTCTCAAAAATAAATAAACGTTAAAAAAAAAAAATTAAAAAAACAACAACAACAAAACAATATGGTCACTGTGATTGAAGAACAGAATGTTTCATTAAAGGTTTAATTCGTTAAAATTTGCAAATTAAAGCAGTGTAAACTATGTTTCCATTAAATATTACTTTATTGCCCTAGCAGATTATATTTTCCTTGTACCAGGGCATTGTGTAAGATATAATTATTGCATTATAGTGTGGTTCTGGTCCTCACATCATTTCCAGAGCACACATAAATGCACGACCAATCTACTATTGCCAATGCTCGATTCAGCTTGAATGATTTTTTTTCTGTGCGTGGAGGTAACATCACAATATGTTTATTCGCATATTTTATATACACAGAAGTTACAGTGATACTTATAGAAGCCATACTCGAAAACTAAGTTGAAATACTTATTTTATAGTTTTGCAATGTTTATACACACACACACACACACACACACACACACACACAGGAGAGGGGTGAGGGGAGTGACACAGAATCCAAAGCAGGCTCCACATTGACAGCAGACAGCCTGATGCGGGGCTCAAACCCATGAACCATGAGATCATGACCTGAGCCAAAGTCGGACACTTCACTGACTGAGCCACCCAGACCCCCTGAAATACTTATTTTAATTTAATAGATTTAAATTCTATTTCTACTACAAAAAGTAAATACAGACAATTTTTTAAATTTGAAACAAAGGCACACTACTTAGGCAGAATCAAATGGAAATCAGAAGCCAGTGTTATAACCATAACAGTAATGAAGAAAAGAAGGAGACTGAGAGAAAATATCAGAGTTTTCACAAAGAATGACAGGTGCAATTTGCTGGGGCAGAGCAGAAGACAAAAGCTGTTTCTTTGTGTAAAAAAAAAAAATCATACAAAATTAAGCAAAGCTGAGACATTTTCAGCAAATATATTATGAATGTGATAACAAGCTTAAACAGTCAAAAGCAATCAGTGGAATTAGTTTACTGAAATCAGATTTTACATCCAATAAAACTTTAAATAATTTTTCAGTGGGGTCTGACTTTTTAACTCTGGGCAACTGTCTATTGCTTTGGATCCTTACACAAAATAGAACCCCATGTTTATTTATGTTTTCAGAATGCCATTTTTAATGGAGACATGGTAACATAAGTCATTATCACCATTATTGATATTTTATTGGAAATTTTATTAAAAATTTCAATAGGAAAAAATTTTAAAGACATTTTAAGATCTTTGGTTAATCCACCAAATGACTGCATATAAAATCCAAGATCTTAAGATATTAAACACTAATTGATTAAAAATATGAAGGGGCACCTGGGTGGCTCAGTCCATTGAGCGTCCGACTTCCATTCAGGTCATGGTTGTGCAGTTCATGTGTTCGAGCCCCCCATCGGGCTGCTACTGTCAGTGTGGAGACCGCTTTGGATCCTCTGTCTCCCTCTCTCTCTGCCCACTCCCCCACTCTCTCTCTCTCAAAAATTAATAAAAATTTAAACATAAAAAATTGGGAAAATTGCAAATATTTTTTGTTAGTTTTAGTTGAGTTGTGTGATATAGTCACTGCCTGATGAATACTTTACTTACCTTTTGTTTCCATGGACTTCCAAAATTACATAGAAATGTCAATTCCCAGCCTTAAAAATCAAATTCACGGCATCAGTATTTTTCAATCTGCTAAATCAAAGAATTTTAGCTAGATATGGGAAAAACAGCCCCTATTATGACAGACATTGCTGTAGCCATATTAGGCCCCCCAAAAAATCTGGATTTATTGGAATTTTAAAACAAAAGAGTGATGTTTTCTCTATTGTTTAATACAATATGTATGATACATATTGATGGTATCTGCGATCAGTTTTTGGAGGCAGACTCTATGAAAATTGTCACGGATAGAGGTGTCAAAATCATTGTGTACAAACCAAGTGCTATGAAAAATCATCCATTTATGAAACTCTTAAGAGAAGACAATTTAATGATCTTGTATTCTTTGCAAATGCTTGCCGGTTGAACTGCAGAAGGGTTTTAAAAAAATTTACTGTAAACTCTAGCTCAAGATTTTCTTAAAAGAAATGCTTGCCAAATGTTCAATAACCAAAGACAGAAAAAGTGGCAGTATGATTCGTGTCACAAAAAAATGACGGTGTGATTTATGGTTTCTCACTGATGTGACACTGCATATAAATAAGTTACATTTGATGCTCCCAGGAAAGTAAAAACTTATTTGTGGCCTAGCAATACCGTCTGGGAATGTATGTTGAAATAGAAACTTTCCTTGATAAAATTCAATAACAATTATTTTGCCATTATTTCTAGTACGAATCAATATGTCAAAGATTTTATTTTTTAATGTTTTTTCAATGTTTTTATTTCTTTTTGAGAGAGAGAAAATGAATGAGCGGGGGAGGGGCAGAGAGAAGGGGCAACAGAGGATATGAAGCAGGCTCTGTGCTGACAGCAGTGAGCGCGACATAGGGCTCAAACTCGCAAACCGTGAGGTCATGACCTGAGCTGACCTCGGGCGTTCAACCCATTGAGGCACCCAGGCGCCCCAAAATGTCAAAGATTTTAATTGTAACAAACGCTTTTATATAAATTGCTGCCAACACTAAAAGAAAAACATGAATAATGCTTTGTTAATTTTAATAAATTTAAAGGGGCTTTTCATTTTACACAATACCACTTCGAATTTGATGGCAGTAATACTGAGTTGACACAAGAGTTGGTGAATTCACTCAACTCAGTTTTAAAACTATGTCAGATCAGTTCTAAAAA
This sequence comes from Puma concolor, assembly GCF_028749965.1. Lineage (NCBI taxonomy): Eukaryota > Metazoa > Chordata > Mammalia > Carnivora > Felidae > Puma > Puma concolor. The sequence goes on from NC_141667.1 coordinate 145,499,614, forward strand.
CAATAAGCCAATTTGTCAAATGGATGCAAATATTAAAGGAAAATGACTTTTTAGGAACCGCTTCTATTACCGGAAACACTTTTAAGTACGGATTAAACTTACCCGCGCGTGTGAACTTACTTTTTTCAATGGCAGATCCTGCAAAATCTAAATACACACCAAGCACTCCTGATGCAAGTTTAAGATTCCAATTAAGATGTGGTATGTGTAGATTACGTGTCAGGTTTTGAAGACATTCTCTGAAAACAAAATTTAAAACATCTCATAAACAATGTTTTAAATGGAACCTATTTGAAATGGTAAGAGCCTTGATCTATAGGGTTAAACAAAATATATATCCACGTTATTTTTATCAGGCATGAGTCTATACTGATCTAAATAAATGATGGTTTTATTTATCTTCCGTAAATACATACATGAAGGAGAATAGGTAAATCTCCCACACAGAATTCCAAATGATTTATGGAGATGCTCTCCTGTCAAGGAAGTCGAACATAACTATCCTACCCCTTAAGTCTTCCTTCCAAGAGGTACAATACGGAAAGGGCTGGGGAGTAACTTGGCAGTGGAGATACGCGAAAAACACCACCTCAGGTGATCAAGGTTAACCTCTGCGGTGAGTCCTGTTGAGAGCATGTACCCTTGATATGAAGTGATGACATTGGCAACATACTTCAGTGGTCTTCCTCCCAGACATCCCGAACCTCTACGGTATGTGTGTTTGTCAACATTAACACCAAACAATTAATTCAATTCTCATACAATTTACCTGGAGATAGCATCAGATCCCACAGAGTGAGGTCCTACAGGACTGACCGCTCCCCTGCCCCACATCAGACACCAATCTCACATCCTCGCTGTCACCTGTGCTTTGGACCAACAACTATAGACCCCCTTCTCAGGTTCTACTGATTCGGTGGAGTGGCTCATAGAACTCAGAGAAATAGTGTACGTACTAGATTACCAGCTTATTACAAAGTATATTAATGGATGGGAATGAAGAGCCAGATGTATCTGTCCCCCTAGGGAGTCTGGGGGTCTGCACACAGAGCTGATCTGGTTCACCATCGTGAAAGCTCTCTGAATCGCATCCTTTTGGGTTTTTATGGAGACTCGTTATATAGGCATGATGAAGTCATTGGACATTAGCAGCTGGTTCAACCTCCAGCCCCTCTCTCCTCCGTCAGAGGTGGGGAGGGGTGGGGTACTGAAAGGTCCAAACCTTCAATCACATGACTGGTTCCCCTGGCAACCGGCCCCCATCCTTAGGTACTTACCAAAAGTCACCTCACTAACATAAACTCAGGTGTGGTTGAGAGGTTTTTGGTTTTTGGTTTTTGCTTTTAAAGAATATCAAGACACCTTTCTGGCTGTCTTCACTTAGGAAATTCTAAGAGTTTTAGGGGCTCTGCACCAAAGCTGGGGATGAAGGCCAAACATGCATTTCTTACTATAAATCACAACATCACAACCCCTGTATAATCATGAGAAAAACATGAGACATGTTCAGTCCAGTTCAGGGACCTTCTCCAAAATACTGACCAATACCCTCCAAACTGTCAAAATCATCAAAGCAAAAAGTCTCAGAAACCATCACAGTGAAAAGAAGCTAAAAAGACAGGGTGGATGTCCTAGGTGGGGTCCTGGAGCAGAAAAAAAGGCATTAGGTAAAAAGAAAGGAAATCTGTGTAAAGCATGGATGTTAAAAATAACGAATCATTATGGGCTTATTCATTATGACAGACATACCATACTAGGAATAGGCATAGGGTACACAGGAATCTGTCTACTACAGCCACAACTTTTCTGTAAATCTAAAGCTATTCTAAAATAAAAATGTACGGCTCAGTCGACTGAGCGTCTGACTCTTGATTTCAGCTAAGGACATGATCCCAGGGTCATAGGATCGAGCCCCACATCAGGCTCCATGTCAGGCTCTGCATTCAGCATGGAGCCTGCTTGGAATTGCCTTTCTGTCTCTCTACTACCGCCCCCCCACCCCATCCCTTTCCCCGACTCACACGTTCTCTCTAAAATTAAAAAAAAAAATAAGAATAAAATGAAATAAAAATATCATCATAAGCATTTAATCTCATTTGGTTTTTTTTTTTTTCATTTTTTAATGCAGCTAATAAAAATTTTTAAAATTCATCTATGGCTCACATGATGATCCTTTTATAAAGATCCTTTTATAAAGGATCCGGTTATAAGGAACTGCACTAGAGGGGCACTGGGGTAGCTCAGTCAGTTAAGCGTCCGACTTCAGCTCAGGTCATGATCTCATGGTTTGTGAGTTCAAGCCCCATTTCGGGCTCTGTGCTGACAGCTCAGAGCCTGGAGCCTGTTTCAGATTCTGTGTCTCGTTCTCCCTCTATCCCTTCACCACTTGCACCCTCTCTCTCTCTCTCTCTCAAAAAATAAACATTAAAAAATTTTTTAAAAAAAAGAAAAAAAAGAACTGGGCTAGTGAATAGGGTTGTCATGGAGTAAACAGCAATAAACCCGTTGGGAAAATTCTGGTTTTTAAGCCTGCCCTTGCCACTTACCACACGTATCGCATGCTCTCTTAGCCTGAGGTTCTCAAACACGCAATGAGAATAAAAGGGTTGTTGCAAAGATCACATAAGACAGTTCGTTTGAAGGACACCAGCACAGTTCCCGTCCAGTAAGGAACAAACACTTGTTGACTGCTAACATGGGCTGGTTTCTTGCTCTTGCAAAAGGAGGCAAATCATTGCAATGCAGTCTGAAGCTCTGGGGAATTACAGAGAAAGGAATAATTACATGTTGGGAAGGTTTCCCAGAGAGAACAACATGTGACCTGGATCTTCGAAGATTGACTACAGGTCCAGGAAAACTGTTGATTCCCATTTGGATATCTCCAGTCTCGATGTTAAACACGCGAGATAGAATGATTTTGTTCTCCCACCCTTAGCATTCCATTCCCATCCTCTTGGTCATTACTTTCTTGGCTGCCAAGCCGCCATGTTCTCCTTGGGTCTGTCCTGAGACAACGTAAAAGTGATACTCTAAAATTTCCACATCTGGGGCACCTGGGTGGCTCAGTCGGTTAAGTGTCCGACTTTGGCTCAGGTCATTATCTCGAGGTCTCTGAGTTCAAGCCCTGTGTCGGGCTCTGTGCTGACAGCTCGGAGCCTGGAACCTGCTTCGGATTCTGTGTCTCCCTTTTTCTTAGCCCCTGCCCACTTGTTTTTTCTCTCTCTCTCTCTCTCTTAAAAATAATAAACACTAGTATTTTTTTTAATTTCCACATTTTATAATTCATTCATTTACAATTATCATATGCACCAACTTTGCTTGGAGCTTAAAAGAGTATTTTTTTGTATTGAAGTATAGTTACAACATACTAGTATACTGTATACATATATATAGTGTATATTTGTATACAGTATACTAGCATTAGGATACTGTATATATTATATAACATCAGTATACTGGATATAGCATAACTAACTACGTTAGTTACATTAGTTAACCCAACATCCACGAATATTTCATTAGTTTCAGGTGTACAACATAGTGATGTCACAACTCTACACACTATGCTTCGCTCACCTCAAGAGTAGTCACCATCTGTCACCATCACAATGCTATTACGATACCACTGCCTATATTCCCTATGCTGATTTTAATGCATTGGAATAAAGGGGCTTAGTCACCATCCACTACCTAATCGATTGACATAACCCTTAAGTTGTTCAAATTTGGCTGTAGCGCTAAGAAAACTGGCCCATGGTTTGCTTCCCAGTGGAAGATGGACGATTAACTCCACCTCCAGCCGAGTCCCTCAGGGATGACCATCTCTTCTCCTGAAGGACGTGGCTTTCAAGCCACCCACCCATCTTGTATCTACCCTCTATCATTCTCTCACTTCACCAATATTGTCTCAGCGCTTACCACGTACCAAGTACTGGTGACACATTCTTCGGAATGAATGTGTTCTCATGTCTTTTTCACAGGTGTCTGTCATATTTTCCGAGGAAGGTGTAAACAACTTCAAGGCACAGTTTATGGTTTCCTCTCTCTTCTGCCACTTTCTTGGGCTCCTAGCCACTTCCGTCACGCCCTGCACACACACCCACCTCCCATCATTACCCACCGCCATACTATCAGGGGGCAGGAATTCCTGTCCCCTTCTGGTGGTCCTTCGAACTAGACTAAGAATGGAATTGACTTGAGACAGATTAACAGGAGAAAATCAAACTTAACTGCATGAGTAACAGGGAATCCACACCAGCACGGAAACGCCAAAGACCGCCAGGCAAAATGAGGTACACGTCACCCTGAACCTAGGAGAACGGGGTGGGGGTCCGAGACTTCACAGGGAGCGAATACACTTCATAGGAGAGTAAGAAGAGTGGATGTCAGGGTAATTAGATGTTTGTCCTGCCTGATAGCTGGGACACTCAGATAAAATTTATCTCCGATCACGACCTTTATGCTGGGAAAGAGCCCCAATCTAGATGCTTCTCTGTAGTTAAGGGAGGGGTTGAGGTTTCCCTTGAGCCTACAGGGTCTCGATTGCTTTAGCTCAAAATAATCTTCATGCTATCTATCTTGGGGCGGCCTGCCCTCAGCCCCTACAACACCTGCTTTACTTTCCTACCTACAAGGGAGGCAGGGATGGGCTTCGAAGGGCATTGTGTATAAAGGAGAAAACCAGTGAAGGATATGAGCGCCTTATTTTATTTGTAGATAGGAAGTTATCTGGCCCTCTACTCCAAACTTCCCTGACCCTACAGGGCAACTTCCTCAGTATTATCATGAAATCTGCTTTCCAGTGATTGTGATTCAATTCAGGTTTATCTCTTGGCCAGCCCCCCTCCTTTACGTGATAAGTCACCAAAAGTTGCTTTTAAATATCAGCAGCCCCTGACCTTACCAATGGGGGCGGCGGGGGGCGGGGCGTGAAGACTCGCATTCTCACAGGAAATGAGGATGGAGGGAGGGGGGGCGTTGGGGGAGTAGTTAGGGATCTCCCCCATGCAGCTCTTTCCCTTGGTACAAACCCTCACGGAGCTTTTCACCCAGTATGAGCGGGAGCGTGAGTTCACGGCACTGATGCACCGAACTGAACCAGCAGTGGATTGGAGTCTGACACAGACCAGATCTCAGGCTCTGAAAGCTATTCAACTTAATTAGTCTCCCAGCACGGAGCAAAATGGGAAACTGGGCGCTATAATCAGCGCCAGTCTTCTTGACTGGTCCGATTGTTAAGGCTGCAGGGGGAACCAGTTGCGGCGGGGGATGGGGGGGCTCCCGGGTTTCCTTCCTACCCCTTAGTTGTTATTCCGAGGAATGCATTTAATTAGAGGGAGAACTCGGCTGTTTGCTTTCTAGGAGTTGGCTCTTTCTTAGGTGTTCCTACCGGCGCCTTTGCTTTGCTGAAAAACAACAACAAAAACAACAAAAACACAGCAAAAAGCAAAGGCCTGTTTACAAGGAGACCACATCTTTGGCTTCCGTCTCCCAGCATTCTCCCACACCAAAGGAAAGCAAGGTAGTGTGATGCAAATAGCCCCACAGTAGGCCACCTTTGCCAACCCCTGGACCTGTTTTCAACTGCATTCAAACTAGAACCCTCCAAAGACCCGTGAACTGTAAATAACTTGGGCTGTGAAAGGGGTCAGCTTGGTTTAATTTGGAGTTTCACAGAGCTTTTCTATAGCAATTCAAACACCGGTGAACAGACCCCTCCGGGGCCTTTAAAAAAAAAAAAAAAATTCCAGGGCCAGCACCTCTATTTACGCTTTAGACTCCTGCCTGTCTGGTGGAGGTCTGCTCTTAAAAGCTAATGAGCTCTGGCTGCCCCGGGCGCTCAGTGGTGGACTGCCTCCTCCACGCAGGCCTAAAATCTGAGCCGCTGCGCCCAGTGCCCACTGAGGAATCCAGTGGAGAGAAAGCAGGTGCAAAAAAGCCACACAGAGGTTAACGGGGAGGCTGGGGACCCTTGGACATTGGCCAAGCTGAGCAGACCTTGTGGTCACTGAGTGAGGCTCTCTCCTTCTGCAGGGGAGGAAGGCTCCCAGTCTGGCCCTGTCACGCGAGGGTCCTCTCAGGAGTATCTTCATTGCCTTCTTTTCTTCTAAAATACATCCACAAAGGGGCGCCTGGGTGGTTCAGTCGGTTAAGCGTCCAACTGCGGCTCCGGTCATGATCTCACTGTGGGTTCAAGCCCCGCGTCTGGCTCTGTGCTGACTGCCCGGAGCCTGGAGCCTGCTTCGGATTCCATGTCTCCCTCTCTCTGCTCCTCCCCCACTCATGCTCTGTCTCTCTCTCAATCAAAAATAAACATTAAAAAAATTTTTTTAATATATCCTCAAATCTACAGTGGCCAGAAAAGTCAGAGGGAATACTATCTTTACTCTCTGCCTGTCCCTTCAGAAGTCATTGATGGAAAGATCCAGAATCCCAAAGGATCACAAGGGGGAAGTGGTCCAGATGGAAAGATGTCGCGGCCAGAAGGGTTCTAAGGACACTTTGTATCCTGCTAACCAGTCTCTGTAGACATATTGGCCTCCCTCGGTCTGTAGAAATGATTTCAATTTCTCAGACTCGCGCTTTAGCCTCTCGGAAAACAGCTTAAATCGTGGCAAAAAAAGATTCAAGTTAGCTCTTAGGAGGGACATTTTTCCTGCCAGAACGTGAGGCGTGGAATACTAAATACAGTTTTAGCATGTCTGGCTCTGAGGATATTGAAGCGAGAGCAGAGATTTTGAATGTTTTTTTTCCCGAGGTTATAAGAACTCTTCTGCTTTGAACCAGATGACTCCTCAAAAGTGGCAAACTTTGCAAGATTTATTGGTAAAGACAGCTGCCTCCTCTGGCAAGGAGAATGAAAAATATCCCGGCATACACCATAAAGCAAGTTAATATCCCATTATGATCACAACCTAGAACGGCTCTCCCAGAAAGGAAGCTGAACTCCTCGGTGGACACGACACACTTCCGTGATCTTCCTTTATCGATTTATACGGCAAGGAGCTACCGCGGCAGGTTTCTGAGCATCCGTGCGGATTCACGGGCGAGGGCAGTAGGTCCCATAGAGTTCAGAGCAGTGTGCTCTCATCCTGGAGCGGGCAGGTTGGCTCAGCTCACTTCAGTCATGGACCAGTGAGGTTTTGTAGGGGTGTATCACCAGCCCCGGAAAGGCTGTCTGCCTCAGATGTCTGCTGTCTCCGACCCCAGTATGCTATGGCAGCAGATTTCCTCTTAATATTTTCTTAGGTTTATTTATTTATTTTCAGAGAGAGAGAGAGGGAGCACAAGTGGGGGAGAGGCAGAGAGAAGGAGAGACAGAATCCCAAGCCACCTCTGCACCATCAGCACAGAGCCCGACGCTAGGCTCGAACTCACAAACCGTGAGATGGTGACCTGAGCCGAGATCAAGGGTGGGATGCTTAACGGACGGCCACCCAGGTGCCCCAGCGTTTTTTTTTTTCAATCCATACTTGCACCAGCCTTTGGTTATGACATTGTATCTCCAGTTATGTAAATATAGTACCTGGAAAGGGTAAAGTGTCATCTGTCTGTCCCTAACCCATCTGTTTGGATCTATCCACACGTTACGCAGGAAGTTCCTACCTTACAGCGCGACCTAGGACTAGCTAGCAGAAATGAAGGCTCCAGGGGCACCTGAGTGGCTCAATCGGTTAAGCATCTATTGACCTTAGCTCTTTGCTTTTTTTAAAAATTTTTTTCATGTTTACTTATTTATTTTGAAGGAGAGTGTGCAGGAGAGGGGCAGAGAGAGAGGGAGAAAGGGAATCCCTAGCAGGCTCTGTGCTGTCAGCACAGAGCACGACCCGGGGCTCGAACTCACGATCTGTGAGATCACGACTTGCGCCAAAATCAAGAGTCGGACACTTGACCGACTGAGCCACCCAGGCGCCCCTCAGCTCAGTTCTTGATCTCAGGTCGTGAGTTCAAGTCCTGCTGGTCATCGAGCCTCCTTAAAAAAAAAAAAAAAAAAAAAGAAGAATGAAAGAAAGAAAGAAAGAAAGAAAGAAAGAAAGAAAGAAAGAAAGAAGAAAGAAAGAAAGAAAGAAAGAAATCCTCCCTAGTACTCAACTGGGAAGAGGGGCATGTATGTGTGGGAGCACAAACAAGAGAGGAAGAGGAAGGACAGGACACTGTTGAGGAACATGAAGACAGTGAAGAGAATGGATGTAGCCGGGCCACACCCCAAAACACACTTCTCCCGTGTTGCACTTTTCTTTGGGTTGGGGCAACCTCGTGCCCATGGTGCCCTGCTGTGCCATGTATTCATTTCTGACTTTTGCAAGAGGAGGGTCTAGACCCCTCCTGAGCTTCCAGAAAACGAACGTGGCCCGCAACCAGAAAAAACATCGCGGTTTAGGGACCCTGGAAGGAGAGCGAGGCAGGGTCAAATACTTCTCTAAGGAGGATCACAGAAAGCTGTCACCAGTGTGACTCAACGAAACAGGAAGCTTTGAAAAGCAGCTGTTCCGTCACTGCGACATGCACAGCCCCGCACATGTGATGCCCGCAAAAGAATGCCCGCCCACACAAAAATGACAGTACTCACAAGAATGTATACATGTGTGTGCACACAGTCACAGTCAATGTAATTAGCCAGGAGAGTGATGAGGGCAATCAGTGGGCTTTTTTCCACTGAAAAGAGAAAAAGAAGGGGTGCCTGGGCGGTTGAGTCGGTTAAGCATCTGACTGCGGCTCAGGTCAGGGTTTGTGGGTTCAAGCCCCACCTTGGGCTCTGTGCTGACAGCTCAGAGCATGAAGCCTGCTTTGGATTCTGTGTTTCCCTCTCTCTCTCTGCCCCTTCCCCAGCTCATGCACTCTCTCTCTCTCTCTCTCAAAAATGAATAAGCAATTTTTTTTTAAAAAAAGACCAAAAGAGGGGCGCCTGGGTGGCTCAGTCGGTTAAGCGGCCGACTTCGGCTCAGGTCATGATCTCGCGCGGTGAGTTCGAGCCCCACATCAGGCTCTGTGCTGACAGCTCAGAGCCTGGAGCCTGCTTCAGATTCTGTGTCTCCCTCTCTCTGACCCTCCCCCGTTCATGCTCTCTCTCTCTGTCTCAAAAATAAACGTTAAAAAAAGACCAAAAGAATATACATAGTCAAAAAGGAAAAAAAAAGGGGGAATTCCAAATGACTTCTGGAAATTTCTAATCTCACTATTTCCATGATTCCTTTCTCCTGGTGAGTTTGGCTTCCTTTGGTTGGTTTCGCAGCCTCCGGATTTAATTCCTAGGCGGTAAAGGCTGCCAGGTGCCAACAGCTGAGCCCTGTTTACCTTGGTCTCACGGTATTGGCACCCCCACCACCCGTGTAAGAATTTGAGCCACGGCAGGGAAACCAGAGATTTGGAGGCTGGGCCCCATTTGCTTTATAGGCGTCTCATAAGACCTTATGGATCCTGCCCACCAGGAACAGGGGAGTCATTCTAATTCAGCAATTAGCCGATTGCCTGAATTATGTCACCCTCTTGAGGACCCGTAATGACTACAGACTCCATGCCTGCATTTTATCCATGAGACTACGTTGGCTCTCAAGTCTAACCTCACTGGCAGCTCGATATGAACCAGGCTCTTTCTTAAATGTCATCTATTCTGAATGCATATCCAATTCCCAATTCCTCTCTTTTAGTCTCAATGGTTTGATCCCCTTTGATGCCACTCACAGTCTTGTCCTTTCTCCATTCTTTGTCCCAGCTGATGCTTTGGGCCAAAGTACCACCAGCAGACAGCAGACAGCTTCTCTGCTTTTAGATTCTCCTCCCTCAGGGTGCCTGGGTGCCTGGGTCAGTTAACTGCCCAACTTTTGATTTTCATTCAGGTCATGATCTCATGGCCCATGAGTTTGAGCTATCAGCGCAGACCCCGCTTGGGACTCTCTCCCTCTCTCTCAGTCCCTCTCCCATTTGTACTCTCTCTCTCTCTCTCTCTCAAAATTAAGTAAATATACATTTAAAAAAGAAGAAGAAGAAGAAGATTCTCCTCCCTCTATGAGGACTTGACCTTGCAGTATTCTTGACTGTCCTGGGCAAGACGCTGATCTTGCCCATCTCTGCTCCTCTGAAAGCAGAGAGTAAGCCAGACAAAGAAAGTAGATCGAGATTATTTGGACACGTAGAACACACCAAGAGGTGTGGCTGAGTGAAGTGGCCTTCAGTAGAACCGAGTGCGGGCATCAAAGAGGGGAAGGCTTCGAGAATGAAGGAAAGTGGGTATGAAACGTGGGGGAGGATGGGCAGCTAAACCACTTGAAAGGTTATTCAAAGAGAGGTCACATACAAGGGAACATGAACAAGGGGTCTGGAGAGAAATAAAATTTCCTAAATGCCAAGAGAAAAAAGGAAAGGAGAGGGTCTGAAGACCATCAGTGGGAAAAGCCGTGATGGGGAAAGATGGGGAAAATATGTGGATCTGTTTCGGAGCGATGGCACTCATCCAAACCTGCACAGGGCACAGCCCCTTCGCAACGATCCCTTCGCAGTTCATCCATCACTCATTAAAAGTGCGCCAAATGAGCCTTAAGAGAGATCGATGACCTTTCATATTTTTTCATGAATAATGTTAGCAATGGTGCCTTTCATCTTCACAGAAGTGCTCAGGGCCTCCAAAACTTTCCAGGCTTCTCTGCCCTTCACACAGACTGAAGTGCGAGGCCCTACGGCAGGAGCCTGGGAATGCTAAGCATCCGTGTAGTATTTAATTTTACCAGAGGGCACAGTGCTTACAAGTCGGTGTCTACTGTAAAATCCCTTTGGCGAGTCAGAGTGTTGCTAAATTCTGATTGTAAGCCTTAGCACAGCTGTGGCACAGACATAAAAATACAGCCTCTGAAACTATGGGAATAGGGTCCAGGCTCCTCCTGAGAAATAACTCAAGAGGCTAAGATTTTTTTTCTCGCTCTCTGCCATGTCCGAATAGCGTCAGTAAAATGGAACATGAGTTCCTAAAAAGATTCTTGGAACTGGACAGTGAGCACATGGGATTTGAAAAGTGAGGAAAGGGCATAGCTCAGATGATTAGGAAGCTCTGGGCAACACTGTGCTACAAAGATACTCAGTGTTAATACCGTAATGGAATTTTGAGTTAATTTCAAGTTCAGATTTCCTAGAGCTGGTTCGGGCTATATTCAGTATTCTCTTTCTGATTAGTTTTCAGTAAAGTCACTTTCTCTGCTTAAGCTAAGACTTATGGAAGGTGTTGGTTGGGGTTCATTTTTCTTTTAAACCCACTGTGAAAAGCAAACATCTGGAACTTGAAATCATACACTTACATCCATTATAATTATTCTTTGTCTTTTTACGCAGATCCCATCTTCCTTCGACAATGAGCACTTACCTTGAGTTTATCAACCTAAAAGCGTTTGCATTAACGAATTTGCTATGGCTGAGAAGATTCCACCCAGGAACAAAACATATTTTTATATAAAGTAATTTAAAAACCTGGGCACCTGGGTGGCTCTGTAGGTTAAGCGTCCAACTCTTGATCTCAGCTCAAGTCATGATTCATCTCATGGTTCATGGGATCGAGCCCCACATTGCTATGTTGACAGCGTGGAGCCTGCTTGGGATTCTTTCTCTCTCTCTCTCTCTCTCTCTCTCTCTCTCTCTCTCTCTGCTTCCCCTCTCACTCAGGCTCTCTCAAAATAGATAAATAAACAACAACTACAACAACAAAACCAGCTATCCAACTTTGCATTGCCTCATTCCCCAATGTGACAATTATTTCTGAGTGTGCAGGTAGAAAAAACTAATGAAGCCAACCCAAAAGAAAAAAAGAAATAAAGGAAACAAGATGGAAGAAATGAAGAAAGAGAAGGAGAGAAGAACCAAAGAATGGAAAGATGGAGGGAGGAATTAAAAGAAAATAAGTCTGAGGCCTGTATTTATGATCCATTTCATGCATTCTCCTCCTGGAGTCAATCTCTAAAGTATTTTGTGTTCCTATCAACTGCAGCGTGTACACAGTGGATTTTCAAGGACAAGGACAGAAGTAATACATCGGTCTCCATCAGGAAAACACCTATCCACATCTTTCATCCAATCGTAAGTCTGTCCAGAAACACTTTTTCTTTCAAAGTGAGGAGATAAAAAGAGAAGCCTAGAAGAGATCTACGACAGTAGGCAAGGACTAGCCACATTGCTGTTAGACATGAAAGGAGATAACCCAAAGACAGGGCAACTTCTATCTCCGTCCTCCACAGATCTCCACACCTATGCCCAGATTTCCTTTCTAGCTTCAGAAATTTCTCTGCCTCTTAGACATTTCTTTGTAAAGACTTTTTTTTTAATGTTTATTTACTTTGGGGGGTTGGGCAGAGAGAGAGAATCCTCAGTAGGCTCTGCACTGTCAGTGCAGAGCCCTACACTGGGCTCGACCTCACAAAGCATGAGATCATGACCTGAGCTGAAACCAAAAGTCAGACGCTCAACTGACTGAGTCACACAAGATGCCCCTATAAAGACTTCTTTA